>NC_138666.1:16233907-16833907 GCF_964273445.1 Streptopelia decaocto | reverse complement strand
TCAGTAATATCATTTTAAAAACAAAAGTTATGTGACAGCTATTTATTCCTTTCCAGGAGTTACCAATGCCTTTGGACTCTCCCATTTTTGTGATTCTTTTTACCCACCATTCACCTCTCTACTCTTAGCTTTACTCCTTCAACCACAATTCTCTTTCACCTTAACCTTCCAAATATTTTCTTAACCGTGTCCTGTTCATTTTTCCATTCAATCTTACCAGAATTGAACTTATCTTCTCACTTATGAGCGACTAAAAAGTAAGCATGGGGTATTTTGACAAAGAATACATAGATTTTAACCTATCCATATATGTTTTTAGCATTACTCATAATACTACATTTGACTATTAACTCATTACTTTCATGCTTTCAACACACCTAAATTAACACTTGTTATGTCCTTACCTGACCAATATGGCTTTTTTGTAGGAAGAAACTGAAAAGGAGACAAGAGTTACATGTGAGGTTGTATTTTGAAGAAAAACAACACTAAAGCCACACTTGTAGTGCAGAGTATGTTGCTGACTCCCATACACAAACTAATTCCCTTTAAATATGCCTTTCTGCACTGTAATATTTTCCTCATGATCAGTTTCTTAAGGAAACTTTCCAACGCCTGGGCCACAACTCTGAAAGATAAGACACACCAAACCCCTCGAGAAGCCAGGATCATACTGCAGATTCGTTTTCACTAGGCTAATTAAAGATCCATTAGTACTCATTTCTTCATGTAATGGAATACCCTCCGCCCACACATAACCCTTGTAAGTAGACAGATATTTGTAGGTATCTACCTGAACCATAAGAGAATGGGATCTAGAATTAGCAAAGAAATTGTTTCTATAGGATTTATAGAGAGTTTCTTACCCTTTCCCCTGCTGCACACAGCCTTTAAAGCTGTGAAAGCTAATAGGTGGCTATTAGCCTAATTTCACAATGATAAACTAAAAATAAGTTATTTGCACAATGAAAATTTTGGAAAATACATTCAGCCATGCTGGAACACAAGGAAATCTTGCATTATCATGTATCAAGATTACAGCAAACACATTATTTTTGAATGTCTTTATATTGAGCAAACTACTGTCTTTATAAACTTGATTTGTGAAGCAAACAGACCTGTAAGATAGAAAAACAGCAACTAAAAAAACATGTAAAATTTAGGAGCTAATTTCAAAACTATCATGCATGCTGTGTATGCCACAAATGTCCAAAAGCACAAAAGACTTGGAGAAATACATCTGGGGTTTTAAAGTTATTAGGAACCTTGTAGAATTCCTTAACAAGTACACTAACAGAACTACTTATGAAACCCTGTTACTTCTCATTTTTATCAGAAACTAGTAACAAACCTACTTATTTCCAACATCTTCTCCAGAGACCCAATTCCCATCGACAATTGTAAATGAACCAATACCTTGGGGAAAAAAAAAGTTACAATAAATAACTAGGAGTCAGGAAATTACCAGGTACATCACTACAAAATGCAAAAGAAGTATCTACTTACCTGGTAGCACTAAGTTTTTGAGTATTTCAGTTCCCGTCGCTGTTGCATTTATCACACAAACATGGGCAGATTCTAAAGCTTCTTGTCCATGGTCACCCCACAATCTACATTGGGATGGAAACAGAAACATTCTGAAGTCATTTCATTTCAGATAATGATGCCAATATAAAGAATTGTTTAAACATTTAAGCAATCCCAAATGGAGGCTCGCATACCGCTCTCCATTCAACTGAGTGGCTAAATCGCACTAACCAAGATGAGCTTTCCTTAAGAAAAACTAGTGTGACAACCATGAAACTTTCTGAAGAGCAACCCAATTTTACTGACATTTCATTCCCTCCATCTATTATACTCTGCACCATATGAACACACACGCTTTCTGTTGTAACGTATTTAACTTTTTAAAAATCAGCATGGGTCACAACACACCTGACACAACTGTTGTCCTAAAACCTGAATGTTCTGGGTTTTGTAAGTTTTATTATAATACATTTTAATGGTTTTTAATATTTTTTACAATTTATAATCCCAGACACTGAAACGTACAAGCAGATGGAAATGACTCTTGTATCCACTACGTCTATGAGATAACACGGGCTGCAATGGGGACAGCACAGCACTCGGCACAAACCCCAACACGGGCAGGAATTTTACTCAGTTCAGCTGCAGAGAGGAACGTTACTGCCCAGGCACAGCAAAGCATTATAACTAAGACCCTCAGATGTGTACAAGCATGTGCAGATGAACCCAATCCACACTCCAAATGCAGGCTGGCTCCGGTAAAGCCGCCCCGTCTCACTTCACCTGGCGCCTTTTTCCCCTACGCAGGCACGAACGCGCCGCTGCCCGGCGGAGCCGAGAGGCGAGCGGCCCCACAGCCCGGCCGGCCCGGCCACGGCCTCCCCGCCCCCCGGGCTCCGCCGCAGCCGGCAGCGCCGCTCCCCGCGGGCTCAGCGGGGCAGCGACAGCGCAGCCCGGCCCGCCCAGCGCAGCCCGGCCCGCCCGCCGCATCTCGCCCTGCGAGCGGCCGCGGAGGAGCCCGGCGATGGGACGGGCAGCCAGAGCCGCAGGAGCGCGGGCTGCGGCCGGCGACAGCCCCGCGGAACCCCGCAAAGCCCCCACCGCGCTACCTCAGCTGCCGGTCGTATCTCTGCTCCTTGAGGCTGGCCCTGCCCGCCTGCGCCATTGCCCCACGCTCCCCCGGCAGCCGCTGCGCAGGCGCGGGCGGGCGCATGCGCGAGGCCGCTGGACGGCGCTGCGGGCCGCCGGAGCGGGAGCCGACCGGGGGGCGGGGCTGTGGGCGGGGCGGGGCTGTGGGCGGGGCGAGGTGCACGTCGCGGGAGGGGCGCACTCGGCTCCTCCTCCCCGGCGTGGGGCGGCCCGGGCTCCCTGCGTGAGGCACGGGCGGTGCTGCAGTCCGGTGGCAAGAAGCGGGAGCATTCGTGTTGACGCGGAGATTTGAGCAGATCCGGCCGGGATCCGGTCGGGATGCCGTCATTGCTCAGTGAGATCGAGACGGCAGTTTGGAAAACGGTGGGAAAAACCCGCGCCGAGCGAGGTCGGGGTGTCTTTGGGGACACTGATGTCACAAGCACAGAAACACAGGATGCTGTTTCCTTCAGGAATACATTTCTAAAAATAAGGTCCCATTCCGAAAAGTCATGTTCAGAAAAGGTATTTCTCTTCATGTCTCAACCCACTTTCTGGTGTGAAGTTTTGGGGCGTTTTACAGCAGTCTGAGTCAGAAGCCCTGCAGGTACCCGCACTCAGAAGAATCAGGTTAGGTACATTTGCAGAGTTGGTGTACATTATTACAATTATTTCTATTCAGTATTGAGACAAAAAAATCTGAAATCTTTTGTATCTATGCACTTCTGTTATGAAAATCCTTCCATACAGGATCAATACAGCTTGTCCTGTGAAGCGCACTAAAAAAGGAAAGCTTCACACCTTTAAAAATTTCAACAACAAAAGAGAGGTCCTAAAATGTGTGCATTGTTCCCATTGGTTAGCCCATAAAAGAGTATTGTGATCCTTTCAATTTGCTTCTCTTTAGTATATTTAATTTGCTAGATATCTGCTAGCATAAATTATACAACGGTGCAATCTAGTGGTTTATATCTTGTAGATGATGTTATTATACAGTATAGTGCTTCCTCTTTTGTTTTCCCATATACATTATCTCCTCCAAAGTTCATTTTTCTCAGGCTTTTTGTTTGCTATGTCACAGTAAATCCTTCCTTCTGTTTAAATTTCAGTGACTGTTGCAATGTTCGTAGGAATGTTCTGTTTACCAAAATCAAAAGGTGTCTTGTTCTGTTCTTGCTATCTGCTGCAATTATACAGTTTCAACTGGACAAACCATAAATTATAAGATTATTTCAGACTTAGTTCCAAAATATAGTGCCCATTTCTGGTATAAAGCAGCCAAGTGTTTACAGCTTTAAAAGTCAAAGAGAAATAATAATAAAAAATGGTATGTGAAGGCTGGGAAGCCCTGAGGGAGCCAGGTATCCCATTCCTCTTTCTCTACCCAACTTTCCTGTCATGTACACACTGGCTATCACTTATAGCAAAAACTGTATTCAAGCTATTTTGGTCTTTCCTCTTGGGTACTTTCACTGCCTCTTTTATGCTTCTAAATCAAACCATTTAAACCTCCATTTTGAGGAGTCGACTTCCCGCCATGTCTCCAGCAGGTTTCCCTTGTCTCAGATGCCTTCCTGCGCCTGCTTTTGTAGTCCACATACATAGATTGTGTTTTGAATGTGAGAAGATAAAAGCTGAAATGGTGAATGGTGTCAAATGCATGTAGACATTGGGCCACTTCATCGGCACTATACTCTGTCAGCAAGATCTGAGCCTCAGGTTTAAAGTTTCACTTGAAAAGTTGCTCAGTATTTTCTGTCTTGCATATGGTTTTCTTTTCTCTGACAAGTTGGTATTTTTGTGCTTTTTCCCATGGTCTAGAACAGCTTTCCTGACTATTCGCATCTGGCTGACTCTATCTACAGCTGGTTTCCCTGCCTACAAACACAGCAAAGAGCCACACAAGAATAAGAACCAAGGCATCACAGCTTCTCACAGCTCATTACTGCTACTAAGCAGCAAAGCATTTGAACGCAAAGGCAGCGCTGCTGTACTGATTCCAGTGTTTGAGTCACACGAGGACCTGGGTGTGCAGACTGACCACAGACACCCCAGCAGGGTCAGTGCCTGCGCAGGGACCTGAGAAGATCTCGGAAGTTTAACAGCACCAAATTGAGAAGATGACCTGAGTAAGTCATTGCAGAACTACTCTGTGGACACCTTTACAGCAGTTTACATCACTTATCTAGTGACTTAGCTTGCATCAGTGAATCTCAAAGGTTTTACAGCTGAATCCTATGGAGAGGTCCTGAAAAAGGAAATGAATTCTTACGATGCAGTATCACAACATAAAAGTTGCATTAAACGCTTCCATTGATTTTTTCTTCCATTTTCCTGATTGCATAATAGAAGAATCCCTATTTCTATGTCCTATTGTCTTTGTGAAAATCAATGTCTTTGAAAGACAGCTTTTCCTCAGATCTAACAAAATTACTACCGAGGAGCCATTTTTCTTGCCACAGAGATGTCTTAAGACATTTTACAGCTGCAGATTTGGTGTCTGCTTGTAGCCTCTTCATGGGCTGGGTGCAGGCAACTACTGCACCATAACAGATAACTTAGGCTTCACATATCACCTTCTTTCTCTAGAGTCTGCTCTGTTCTATTCCCTAATATAACCACTTTTTTTTTTTTTCCCCAGTTTCTTTAGACTTAGAAAAAACAAAACAACCAATAACAACAAACAAAATAAAACAAAAAAAATAAAACCACAAGAGATTGCCAATTTATCCTTAATTGTTGTGATTTTTACCTTGTTTGAATGTAGCACAAGTATTTTTTTTTCTGAGATGAGAATGTTCTCCCTCTGACCTAAACACTGATTCTGAAGTTTTAATTACAAATCAGGTGGAAACATCATTCTTTGTTTGTTTGTTTGTTTGCAGATGGAGAGAGTGTTTGAGAAAAGAGAGGCAGTAACTTGATGATGTTTCCCCCTGCAGAACATAAAGTGAGAAGGACAGTTCCCATTACAATCTGCCAGAGTTACTGTGCCCTGTTGCTCAGAGCAGGTTATGGCTCTTGCTTCCATATGGTGTAAAATGGGAAAATACTACAACCTTTTCCTAAGTTTGACCCCGATGCGACCTGGACAGCCTTGGTTCCCCAGTTTTACTTTCCCTCCTCTGTGCTGCGTTAGCAGGCAGGGTGAGGAGCAGCAAAGCTGGGAGCGGGAGGCAGGCGGCGCTTCCCCCCCCGCAGGGCTCGCTCTGTATCTTTAAGGGGCCGCCCCCCCCGCGGCGAGCCGCTATAAAGCAGGTGAGCAGCGGCGCTCCCGCACAGGGCTGAGCGGAGCGGGCGCAGCTCCCGGTAATGACCGGCCAGCGCAGTTGGGGCTATGGGCGGGATGACGGTAGGTTATAGCATTTCTGCGCTGCATCTCTCGGTCTTCCCCCACTCATTTTCTTTCTAGAATTGTTTCCTGAGCCCTCCAGAGCTGCCTGCAAGCATCAAGTATACACAGCAGGTAATTAATTACTTTATTGATAATAAGTAGCACCCATAAAGTGGCACAAACCTATGCCTGCTGCCTTTCATTATTGTAATCAATGTTCCAAAACTGAGAGAAGCGGTACTGAGGTTGTTTTTCCCCCCCCCAGACTGCAGATATTACAGATAGGTCCTGTTCCAAAAAGCTGCTATGAAAAGGGTTAATTCTTTTAAGTAAAGATTCAGCAGAGCAGTAATAGGTCTTCTGATCCTGTGCAGTTGCTAAAATGTGATATCTAGGCTTCCACAGAAGTGAATAAAATAAGGTATACGTTGTATATTCCTACAACATTGATAAATTGTACAGATCAGTATCAGAAATCTCTTAAAGAACAAGTTATGCTTTCTGATTTGACAGCTTTTAATTTAGTCATCCTCCTTTGCTTCCCACCTCCAAGAATGTGTGTCACAGAGTGAGATGATTTCTGACGCTACTGAAAGATTCCTACAACAACGTTTTATAGCACCTATATGCTTTACAGAGGAGGATGGATGAGTGACTGGTGTTGTCCAACAAGACAATGTTTTGCATAACCTTCAGGAGTCTCTCTCTTTTGGCAGCAACTCTTCTAGCTGCTGAGTGTCCAACGAGAGTCTTTTGTATAACCTTCAGAAGCCAGTCTCTCTCTCTCAACAGCAGTTGTGTGAGTTTCACCAAGTCAAAAAGCACATTTAAATGCAAAGTGAAGCTGGTTAGTGCTAGTAGCTTGTATTATGTATTTGGCATATAGGTAGCAGTAATAAAGCCATGTTTCTTGCAAAGCTCGTAAGAAACAAATTATATTGCCTAAGCTTGTGTAACAGTGTTGAAATCCTAAATCTGCTTTACAGGCAAGCTGAGAAAATATGCTATTTTATAAGCTTAGTTTTTCAGAAAATGCCAAAGACAAATAAGAGTATAATGGATTGCTGTTTTTGTTACATAAACTCAAGGAGGGGGAATACCTGTGCTTGATTTAAAAAAAAAAAAAGTTTCTACTTGTGAAAGTATGTGAGAATGCTACAACTGAAAATGTGCTTATTGGGAACCTTAAAGTTGTTACTGTTAGTGCTTTCTGAACATAAGCAGTAGAAGAATTTAATTGCTTCTTGCACCACCATATCAAAGTAGAGAAAGTAGTGTTAAGAGTGAGTAATTCTTTGATATAGATACAGTTGTGTTATCTCAAATAGCAGATGAATGTTCCAGCTCTGGCAGTAGAGAGCTGTGTTATTAAATTGCTCTTTCTCCCCACTTTATTGCAGTCAGAAAGTCCAAAAATACTAATCATCACACTGTACCCTTCACTCAGGGTAGAGAGATACCATAATGGGCATGAGTGAAGAATGGAGCTGCCTCAAAGATTTACTGCAGTCATAAAATGGCTTTAAAAATAACTGCATAGTCAGTAGCTAAGAGATTGAGTCATCTGCATCTAATTTGAATCACTGGAGCTTTTACACTGTCTTTCCCAGGAAGAATTAAGTGCTGTTTCTTTGGGGGAGTGTGTATGTGCATATGCATGTGTTCACACCTGCACCCACCTTGGAAGGTCTTCAGATTCCTTAGCAATGAAATTACACACTCTGCAGAAAATTACTGTCACAAGTAACTGAAGATACAGCACTCTGATGTGCTATGATTTCCTCAGTGTCTTTTGTACAAGACATTTGACTTCCCCATCTTGTTGCAGTCTGTTTGTGCTCATAAAAATACACCAGCTTAGAATTGAAGTGAACCTCTTGGATACAAAATTTTCAAGTCACTCCTGCTCAGCAAGCTTTACTTCAAGGCTCATGAAAACCTGTAATGATTATTTTGTGTATAGTAGGAAGAAAATAACGGTGCTTTCCTTTCTTTCCTTTTGAAGGACCTTCAGAGTGGCACAAATCTTATCCTATTGCCCAAGGGAACCGCCAGTCACCTATTGATATAGTTTCTGCAAGAGCAGTTTATGACCCTAATCTGAAGCCACTTATTATCTCCTATGAATCATGTACATCTCTCAGCATCTCCAACAATGGCCATTCAGTTATGGTTGAGTTTGAAGATACTGATGACAAGACAGGTGAGACTAACACACAGCTGACTAACTCAGAATACAATTTGTTAGTGAGGGAAACAAGTACATCCTGTATAGTGTATTTGTTATGATTTATAATTTCGGTTTAGAACAAGGTGTATAACCAGAGCCCTTTATGTTTTGTCTTCCTGAGCCCCACATTTGTCTTCACTTGAATCTCTCTAGCAATACAATTGCTAGTGGAATAGTGTTTCTACATTAGGAAAAGCTCTTGCATCAGGAGAATCAGAAGTTTGTTTGCAGGACATCCCTTTCAAATGGGAATTGTCAGTTTGCTAGCCAGGGCATCCTTGCATCTTTCCAGCAGTTCTAGACACATGGGGTAGGTATGTACACTCCTCACTGCCCCGTGTCCATGATCATCCAAATCAAAGGTACCAACACGCGTGCCAGCTCTGTGTGGCTCACTGCCCAGTTTCCATCCCCGGGGTAGGGAAGAGAAGAGGATTAGCAGAGATCAGGTGATACAGCGTAGTCATCATCATCATAATCCACTACATTTAAGTTGTATCTGGACCAGTCACTAACTGTGACCCTGCACTATTTTCTTCTTTCCTCCCTGCGTCATAGCAGTTCAGTTTCTTCAGAAATTATAAAATCTTCAGTTAATTCTGAGTTGGTAGCTGCTTGTGGATGTTGGGCTATCTGCAGTTGCATATTATATTCTGTGCCAAGAGCTAAGAGACAAGAATAAATACTTTAAGTGATTGATTACTTCTGTTAATTCTACTGCCATGGTAAACCTTGCTTTTATATCTGAGGGGGGAGGGAAGAGTATTCAAATGGAGATGATGAAATAGCTGAGTGCATTTTAAAAAACTATAAACAATTTTTAAACATGTCCAAATGGAAGATTAAATCAGCTGTTTGACATGTTGTTTGGTTCTAGCTAAATAGGATACCCTGGATACTCAGAACAAGTTACTTTTTCTGTGAAGTTACTTGTCTGTGCTGGTAACCCTTTGAAATAGGGGCTGGGGGTTACAAGTCCAGCCATTTTGTTTTAGAACTTCCCTTCTGAAATGAAGCTGAGAAACTGCCCAACTGAATGGTCAGGTTTTCAAGTGTCTTTACTGAATTTGAAGAGAAGACTGGACATGCATTTACCAAAATCTTACTACACAGATGCATTAAGCATGTCACCCTACAAAGAGAATTTGTAAAATATATCTGAAAGTGTTAGCTTGCTAACTACTCTTGTGCTGTTCTAAGCTGAACTGCATATAACAGATAATGTTATCCAGGTTTAAAAAGCATTGTCTATTACTCTGCATTTAGAAATATAGACTCAGAGCACATACAGGAATGAACACCTCTGCCCTTTCTACACTGAGCACAAGCCTTGCTTTAATAACATTTTCAAGGAAGAAGACTGTGAGGGGTGGAAAGCATGGTTTAAAGTGTTTTAGTTGTGTTGAAATAGATCTGGTGACTCATAATTCTGCATAAAGGGCACAACAGAATTTTGACAGTAAGCCATAATAGCTAGATTTGTTAAAATAATGGTTGAGACAGGTGATGCATTCCATTGCTAAGTTCAGAAAAACACACTAGGAGATAATTATACTCTTAATACTGAAACCTTTGCTTTGGTAAAGCTGGTTTCCTGCATAAAGGCCAGCTGGAACTATGCACATGTGGTAGCACTGTGAAAGTCCCAGCTTTATGTTTTTTAGACAAAATGTTATGGACTACACTGAGGATGAGTGCCTTACAGATACTAAACGTAATTTTAATTTTCTTCATATAAGACTTTGATCAAGTTTTCATGTCTGTTTGGCAAAATTTATTTGATTTAGTGCCATATAAAAGAACAGGAGGACTACTGATGCAGTTGATAAAGTATCTTCCATAGGTGGCAGCTTACACATTCACCTGCTCTTAAGTGTTATTTCTAAATGATGTATGAGGTTTCTCTGTAGCACTACCTCACATTTTTAAGGTGACTTGAGATTCTGAATGGTGTCATGTAAAGAACCAGCTATTATATTACCTCGTTTTGTGGGATCAGGTATTTAAAGGAAACGAATATAGATAACCCCCAGAGGAAGGGAAGACACTCTAAACAGGAAATTGTCTACCTGATGCTCAAGGTATCTACACTCATTTGCATGAAATGTCAAGTAGCACTGCCAAAAATATTTTAGATACATGAGTTTAAATTGTTATTTATTTTTTAACATTCGATTTGGATTTATTGTGTTGAATAGGAAAGGCATAATTATAAAGCTATCCCCTCTTTGTATGTCAAATATACTCTTTTTCAAAGAAGCCACAATATTCTGCACAAATAGCCACTCAATGTTTTTAAATTTAAATTTTTACATAAATTCAGGTGCTTCCTGTTAAGAAGTTCAACCCTTATAAATATTTGGATGATGCATATATTTGATATTGGCAACTGGGAGATGCTGCTGGCTTTTTTCCACTACATTAGTTTTTACTAACAGGAAGCTAAGAAGCTGGAATGCTTAAGCTTTTTCTCTTATTTTTTTCTGCTTAGCAATCAGTGGTGGTCCCTTTGAGAATCCATTTCGGCTAAAGCAGTTTCACTTCCACTGGGGGACAAAGCATGACCAAGGATCGGAGCACACAATTGATGGCAAACCTTTTCCATGTGAGGTAATATGTGTTTTTACAGATGGGATTAATTCATGCAAATGCTGTTGACAAATGACTTTGTCTGCAGTGGGGACTAGGTGTCCCTTAGGATTCTGATTGCTTACTCACTGTGCTTAGGTCAGCACAAACTTTAATGAGAACTTTATTCCTTACACTGAAGTTATCTATTGATTACTCTGGTTTTTAGAGTGCAAACTTATCTCCCCCTGGTCCAGCCCTTTTTCCAAGATTCTCAGTCATCTTATTCTATTTAACAGGACACAGCCCCACAGTTTAGTTGCTGTGCTCACACAGCATCTCTGAGAGTCCTTTGCTGTCTAGTTTAGCCTGCTGCACACCATTGATTGCATCCTTTTATTTACACAGGTGGAGGGTTATACTGACAAACATGACGCTGAGAAGCCAAGTGTAGCTCCACTACCTGGCACTGTTAACTTAGCCTTCAGCTGATGGTCACCACCTGTGAAATGCTGGTGCTGTCCATAGCTTAGAAGTGGCTTCATGTGGGGGCTTGAGACAGTTCTGCAAAGCCTAGGACAAGCACAGGCCTTTCCCAGTACAATCTTTCCCAAACACTACAGTAGCATAGAATTCTGGAGTCTCCTAGGAAGTACCGGAGCATACTGCTTCATGGGATGAGGGCCCATAGCAGGGAAGTTAGGTCACAGGCTAATGCTTGCTTTGTTTCAAATTAAAGCTGATATATAGGAACTTTTAGTGTTTGTCCATGCTTATGGACTGGTCCAAAAGGCTGAACTTGCTCATATTTCCAAAGATGCTTTCAGAGCAAAACCTACATTCTTTTATGAACAACCATTAGTGCCTGTTAACATGAAACAACCTATGTTCACAGCTTCTATCACCAATTTGTTTAATTATTATTTATTTTTCTTTAAAGCTCCACTTGGTTCACTGGAATGCCAGAAAATATGCAACATTTGGAGAAGCAGCAGCAGCTCCAGATGGCTTGGCAGTAGTTGGTGTTTTCTTGGAGGTAAGAATAACAAAAATAGCATGTTTACATGATAAAAAGTATTATGCTGTCAAGTGTTTGAGAACCAAACCACATATTTCAGAAGTGCTTAAGGAAAACAGATGACTTATTGGAAGCAGTAAGTCAATGCAAATTGCTGTTAAACTTACTTTAGTAGGAATGTTGAGATTCAGAGAAAAAAACACCACCTATTCAAAGCATAATTATAGTCATTCTTATTTAACCTGTCTATTCTGTTATTTTAGATTGGGAGAGAACATGCCAATATGAACAGACTCACTGATGCTTTGTACATGGTAAAATTTAAAGTAAGTTTTAATCTCTTTAAATTTTACTATTTCTGGAATATCCTTTACAAATCAAGCTCATGTACATGTTTAAGACAAAAATGGAAAATCACCCACCACAAATCCTCCCATCATTAGAACATCACTGTAGTTGTATTCTCCTCTTCCTCTCCAAAGCTCATCTTACTTGCTCAGTCTGAGGTGCCTCCCAAGGCTATGCTGACCCCACCGGTCATTCAGAGGTTCTGCTTTTCCCAGAGTATCTAAAATCTAAAGCTCCATGACCCTTCAGGCTCAGCTCTTACACTCAGCAAAATAAGACTTTTCCATTGTGCCTAGCCTTGAACAAGTCAAAGCTGGGTATCTGTCTTCTGCTGCAAAGCTCTGTTGGCAGCCAATCTTCATGAGGTCCTGAGCTAGTCTGTTCTTATAGTGATACTTCAAGGTGGTCTTCACCCAGATGTATTGTATCTGAGAGCTTTGAAGGTTGATACCTGCTCCACTTTCTCAAATGTGAACTGATTAGACCACTACAAGTGTTTACCTTTCTGGATTTACATGAGGTTAATGCATTCTATAGCATGCATAAGTTCTAATATGCAAAATAAACTTGAGTAGGCATATTATTCTTGCTCGTCTATATAAGCTTGTGAAAGACAAGAAACGAAGGCAGTTATGCAGCAATATGTAGTCGGTAGACATGCTAAATGATATTTTTATGTTTAAGTAATTTCTTCCACTTGCAGGAAAGAAATAATTATCCCTCAGTAGTAGTGACTGAAGGTCTGCAGGTTTGCCACTGGGGGTAAACTACTCATTCTGTTCCTTATGAGCAATTTTACAGACAATTGAATGGTGCTTTCTGAGTGACTAAGTACCTTTCAGATACTCCTACAAGCCCTAGACTGTGTTAGTTAAGGCAATCACTAGTTTAAATAGCACCTCCTGTTTCTGCTGGTCTTTTGGCTGATCCATCTTAGTCTAATTTTAGACTTGAACATTTGATTTTTTTTAAGTCAATATTTGTCTTAGCAGATGATGACTCTTTGGGGCCAAGTTTTTGAAGGTTTCAAATTCCCTACTGAAGTAAATGGGGAGCATAGAAAATAGCAAGTAATGAGACAAGGAATTCTGCCATTATATTATCTGTAGCTCACACTGAATGCTATATACAGAATATACTTCTGCATTATTCTTGGACCTTCTGTGACAAGAGCTGAACTTTGGCAGAGGCAATGAGGCAAGAACTCAAAGTCCAGTAAAACAGCAGCAGGTGTCACTCTTGCTATGCTGCTCTTAGATAACAGTTGTTATAAAGGCGCCAAACCTTCATAGATTATTCCTTTCCCCTAATCTTTAATATTACTTCAGCGTTTCTTTATCCTTCAAAAAGACTTCTTTAACCTGCACTTAAAAGTAAAAAGCTATACTTCAAGTATCAATTTTATTTTTTCCAGGGAACGAAAGCTCAATTTAGAAGCTTCAACCCCAAATGTCTCTTGCCTTTGAGTCTAGATTATTGGACATACCTTGGTTCTTTGACAACACCACCCCTTAATGAGAGTGTAACATGGATAGTGCTGAAGGAACCCATCAGGATTTCTGAGAAGCAGGTAAGCTTTTGGTACTCTCACAGGTCTTGTAGGATTCAACACAGACAGTGACTGTTTTGATTTACAACAGGGCTAAGTTAAAAGACCATTACCCTGTTCAATAATTAGGGCTTCTGTTTATTCTGCTAATACTCTTTAAGATCTTTGCTTGAACCTGTTCCATTAACAGATTGTAATGTACTGAATACTTTGCTTTGGTCCTTTTAATAAAAGCTTTGATACTGGTTGCCATTTTAAGCAGTAAATTTTCACTGAATTTACAGCTGGAGAAGTTCCGCATGCTCCTCTTCACCACTGAGGAAGACCAGAGGATCCAAATGGTGAATAATTTTCGACCCCCTCAGCCTCTTAAAGGGAGAGTAGTTCGAGCTTCCTTCAAGGCCTGAAGAAAACTGATAGTGGCCCTGAGATAACAAAGAGCTTCCACATCTGAGCTACTATAGATAGAAACCCTGGTCTTCAGATCACTTGTGGAACACACCAGATACCCACTACTGTGAACACTCTACTTGGAGGGGAACAATCTTTTGATTTCATTTTATTTGAATTGCTCATTCTTTTGAGAAATAGGATCTTTTTAATGGGTACTTTTTAATTTAAGGGATAGCTGAGTAATCTAGAGTGTTCTTCAAGACCTGACACTCTAAAACTTAAGATGAAATGAAAACCCTACTTAATATAAAATGGGAAATTATGTGGTGATCTACTAGTACTGGTGGCTACAATTTCTAATTGTCTCAATACATGATGAAACAGTAGTCAAAAATTTTGGACACATTGGACTTAAATTTTCTTTACCAATCTCTTGTTAGCATTTGCTGAGCTCTGTTTGATTTAAAGATTGCTTTCACTGTGTTCTTGCTGTCCATCACATACCATGCACATGACTAGTGCTAGGAAAGAGTTCTTATATCAGGTAGGCACTGGTATGAAAACTACATCTATATTAAGTTACTGTTCTAAAATGCTGTTTTGTAACTAATTTGAAATAACAATGTAAATGCTGTGTTTAAAAGCAGGCCATTTTATTGCCCAGTGTTGTTCAGACATTAGTTCTTTTAGCCCATGTGGCCTATATAACTGTAATGCCCTTGTCAATTTTGTTGAAAAGAACATCTGTAGCAACTCAGGTATGTGTTTTGTGGTTCTCAGTTGTTCAAATTCTACCTCAGCTAAGTGGTTTGCTCTGCAATACAACCTCTTTCATTGCTGCCCTAAGTAAAGTAGCTATTTTATTTATTTTGGGGAACTAACATGGGTAGACATGGATTGCACTGAATGTGCACTGCTGCACGAATCATGCCCTCCCTCTGGCAGTCTGGGAGGATACTCCCTGCAGATGAGAGGCTCATCAGTCCTGAGCCCTTTCACCTCTTCAAAAGAAAGCTGCTTTAGAAAAGCCATGTGGTAGTATTACTGCTTCTGCAGCTTGGTGACAAAATGCAGACTTGTGTCTTTGGCACTAAATTCAGTGATGTTATCTGTAAATACCCACAGTCTATTTTCAATTGCTTTAATTCTAGGCTTCAAATGTTCTACTTCATCTGTATAGTTCAGATAAAAATTGCTGATGTTTATCAATTTTAATCAGCTTAGTTGGAGAAATCATCAAATATGTACAATGTAAAGGAAAGCAAGGGGGAAAGGAGGATAACAGCTACTATGGGCTGTTTTCCATTTTTCAGAAAGGGCAAAAGGCACTAGATGTGAAGCCACGGAACACTAGAATTCTAGACCTAACTCTTCTACAGTTTTTCTGGTACATTGACCTGGAACTTCTACTTTCCCCTTACATAAAATGAGGGTAACACTAACCTACCTCACAGGGACATTGTGAGGGCTAATTCAGCATTGTTTTAGATGTGACATTCTTATATAGCAGATGCTAAAGGAAACAGAAAATCATTACAGAATACAATGTTTTTAGCTATTATGAATGTAACTTTGCTAGTAATGCAAACTAGTATTGCAGAAAATCTATTTAATGTATATTTCTTTAACAAATTAAATGAGACGTTAAAATCAAGTGTGCACCTCTTTGTCCTTTGTTTGGAATAGACCTACCTCTCCCTACTTACAGCACTGTTTTTCTTGGACTTTTGTTAACAGAAATGCTGTTTGATATCTTCAACTGCTGCATTTATTTTAGATCAAAGAATGATTTGATTATTTACCTTCAGCTTCATAGAAACCTTGGTTGTTATAGTAGAATCTAAATGCAGGTAAGAGTTATCCCTTCGAAGTTTATGGGCTGCTTCTTTTTAGAGAAAAAAAAAAATCTAGAAAGCTTACTCATGTTCAAAAGCTATTTTTAGCCTATACCACAATCCTTCCCATCAGTTTCTATTTCTTTTTAATCCTTCCACTCAAGAAAATTCTGATATTTTGTGCATTTTGGATGACTTTTTGCTCAGAGTTAAATTCTTATTGTCATGGATCTTATGTTCCTGTTAAAATGAGTCTCTTAATGTAGGTTTTAATCTTAAAATATTCAAAGTCTTTCAAAAGAAACTAATTTGCTAGCCCAAATACATTTTATTGGGGTAAATTAAAATACCTTCCTGATTTAAAATTTAATCTTTACTTACCATAAATATCTTAATTAAGCAACCAAAGTACGGCTGCATTAGTACCAGCACACACCTTCACAGAGAAGGTCATTGGTCAATATTTTCAGTGTTTTCTCTCATTCTAGGCATACAAGTTGGTTTCTGATCACTCGGTCTCTCATAAAAGGTAAGGATTGTATATCAAACTTTTCTCCATTTTTTTCCCCAACTACAACCACCCAGTCTAATAAAATAAATCTTATTGATCTACTGAATGTGTCCATTCTGTGACCTTGAACACAATACTTAAGCTTCTTTAAGGGTGGTTTACTTGTGAACAGCACAGGGATAATGTTTAGGTTATTGTAAAAGCTTAGCTACTGTAAAGAGCTTTAAATGCTGAATCCCCCAGGTGTTCAGTTTCCAGGAGAAACTGAATGTACACCTTCCTTCAAGAATAAATTTTGTCTAATTTTACAATTTCTTTCAGTTGCTGGATTAAAGAACATATCTTTTTACCACAGTGAAGCAAAATGGAAAAGGAAGCCTTTTATTTTTGTTGTTGTTTCTTGAAACCCTGGTCATCCAATAAAAAAAACAAATATTTCATTTTGTATGGTTTTAAAGCTATAAACTACATTCTACAGCTTAATGCACTTTATTTTGATATTATGAAAGCAAAGTGCAAGAAGAAATGTCAAATATATTACATAATGAATGTTATTGTATACTCAATGAACAATGCAATCAGTACGATGAATGTATGGTATTCCATTAGATTAAACTTTGCTGTACTGTCTTTTCCCTGTAACCGAAAATATAGTCTAGCAGGAAAACGTAGCAAAACTAATAGCAATAAAACTTTTTATTTCATGCTAAAAGACTTAAAATCAGCAATCTTAAGTTACTTTTCAGAAGGGGTAGCATGAAGAGCTTCACTGATGATTCTTTCTCATTTAGCAAAGTTTCCCTAGTAAGACTATTCAGGGGTATAAGGGACCATATTAATTTGTTTTGTTTATACGACTTCTTGACTTGTTAATATGCTGGTTGAAATATAGTTAACAAGATAAAATAGTGTTGATAAAAGAAATAAAGGATTTCTTGCTATAAGGCTCTCAAGTCATCCATAAGATGAGGATAATGAAACAGAAGGACTGCGTACTGTATTTATAATGTGCTTTGAGACTTTCAGAGCTATGTTTTGGTGCTTGCATATATAGGCATGACCATCAATTTATGGAAGTGCTACATTTTGTAAGACCGTGGGAATTAAGCCCCTGTTACTAATTTGCTTGTCTGAGCTCCTAGTGGTATTCTAGCTAGGGCCTCTAGAACAAATGTGCCCCTCAAAGGCAATTCACAGGGCCAAATACCAGCAGTACTTTTTAAGGATTTGCAGAAACTTCATTTTTTCTGTCTTCCTTCTAATTGGTCTTCCTCTGCATACAAACATTACTCAGCAAAACTCCTCCATCAGGGTCATTCAAATCCTAGAATATGTGCTATCCTTATCTCCTACCAACTATGTTGAAGGAAAAGTAGCAGCTTAATATAACTAGTCCAGCAAGAATTAATAGGATCACAGTTCTCATAACTGAGAGAACATGAGGCCTTCTGTTTAGGACAGTGACTGACACAGCACAGCTACAAAAACTAGACTAAAAGTGCCATCTAGTGGCTGGCTGTTCCCACTTCTTAACACAATGCCTAAAACAACTGAACACTTAAACAACACTTTTTTTTTTTTTTTTAAGGCAAATTCAGTCAAAATACAACACATGAGAGAATTTAACTTTAAGGATAATTATTTTCTTAAGGTATAGGTGAGTGTAATTGGTATCCCTGTGCTGGTTCTACTTACACAGTCCTTGAAAATCCTTTATCAGATAAAAATCAATTTTACAAAACAAAGTCATTAAATCAGTTAGAATTTTTTGTTTCTCCTTTCACTGACAGAGTGGAGATATCCTCCACCTGGTAAACTGCATACTGTGTTAACTTGAACTTTTTAGCTTTGATAGCTATAGTTAAGGTTCAGCTTAAGTTTTTTTTTCCCATCCTCTGCAAACAAAGATTTTTAGGCAGTTTCAGGGATATAGTTGATGTGATCTAGCAGTGATTTGTTATGATAAATTTTGTGATGGCTGCAAATGAACTCAAATACAAGCATCAGGGCAAAAGCGTTACAAGGTACCTTGTCACCAGATGGTGCTTTTGGTGGCGTTCAAAGGTCAAAAAGATAAAGAAGGGAGCATTTCAGGAAAAAAATAAAAAAAGCAGAGATAAGCCTGAAAAAATGAGATGTTATCTTATACCTCAGATTAGCTGTTTTCCTCTCTGAATTCCTTCTGTGTGCAAGAGTGACCATTTAGTAAAGACACCAAGTATCGAACCATGTTGCTCTATACTGCCTGTAAGAAGGGGAGTGTCAAGTTTTTCTCACCCTGAGAACTACAGCATACTGATGAAACCTGACTGAATTTAACAGAACTATTCCCCCTTTGCATGGCTGTAAGGCAGAGAATGCTTATACCTCTGGTGTGCCATTTATAGTGCTACTTGCATTATATTTGAATTTTAGTAAACTTTTGGCCCGTCACCTCAAGTTGTGAACAGCAACAAATTAATGCAAGCCGTCATTTAATTTCATTTCACACTAATATAGTGGAATATTAAATGTATCAATCCAGGAGTAAACTCAGACCATTCATCTGTTGGAGGAGAAGAAGGTGGAAGGAGGAGAGAGGAAATGTGTATAATTACTTTTCTACACATGAGCACTTGATACTGAGCAAAAAGACTACCTTGCACTTGTAAGGTGTCTGCAATAAATTTGCTTTAACAGTGGTGCAGAATCTTAACTGAATAAGCATTTCAGTTTAACTTGAACCAGTTTTGTGAGCAACAACTGGTAAAACTTTTATTTGTGGAGTCTAGATCCAATTGCAGCAACTAGGCAGGCCTTTGCACCAGCCCAATTACATTAACCTAAACTGAATCTTCAGTTTAAGCCTACATCTTCATATGTAGAGACACTCTTAGAATGCTGTAACAGCAGAGGTTACATGAAGTTGGAGAACTGGAATGGCCTTTTTCCTACAGTTCATGGTGTTTACCTCTGTTCACTGACATTTCTTGCAGCTTGTTTGCTTTCCTAGCATTTGAGTATTTGTTTTAGATTATACAGGAAGATCAAAGACTGGAATTTTCTGTAAACAAACTAGGAAAATGCAGTTGCTCTAACAGACCTAGAGGAAATTTATTTTTCCTAGCCTCATTCCTCTTTTCTGTTTGTTTGATCTCTGCATCCAATGTACTAATTTGCCTTTTGTGAAAATTCAAAATATGATATACGGGAACTGAAATATATTTCACTATTTGCGGGCAAAATACATAGAGTAAACAGCTGACATTTTTAAGGGTCTGAGCAAGAAGGTATCCAAATATTTTTGTGAACTGGTGTTGTTCTTGTTTCCTTTGAAAAGCTGGTTAGCTTGATGTTGTGCCTTTTTTTTTTTTTTTTTTTGGTAAGAGAAGTCAGATAAAAATCTTTTAAGTTTCCTGTCCTGTTAGTACTAGCCTTCTTTTCTAAAAGGACATGAAAGATTAGAAATGGCTGTTCTTTCACCTTGTAGGTACATTCTGCCTGTTTTTTAACTTCAGCTAAAAAGCTCATCATCCCGAACTGTCAGAGTTATACCAAGTATACCTTCATATGCCATTTCCAAGTGACACATATATATATGACCTCTTTTGCCTCCTAAAATTTTCAGTTCTTCTAGACAGTCTGGGGTTGTCAGAGAGAAAGTGATACAGTGCAGTTAGGAGTCCAGTGTCTGTGGAATCACAATTACCTGAACTTCAGTTAACTAGAATTCTTTTAGCAACATAGAAGCTTCTGGAGTTGGGTTGGCTGCTGCGCTTTTCAAAGGAGAATACTAAGTGATAAAACCCTCAAGCAAGGTTTACGACTGGGGAGATGCCTCCCTGCACTCTCTCCCAATAACTCAGTTTTTCTTATCTTGTTTCATGCAATGGCCTTTCTCAAACCGACCTTATAGGCTCAAATAAACATTCCACTTTATCTGAAATCTATTAAAGCTTGCTGAAACTGTCATTGACTTTAACGGGAGCTGGATCATGGCCCAAACAAGCAACAGAACACAAAAACTCATTTGCAAAGAAACTCAGAGTTGCTGACTGTACAAGTCAACAGATAAAATTATACCTTGAAAAAAATCTAAATATAGCATTTGCTATATTTTTAACCTGTCACTGCACCTTAGTACAATGCCCCTGGAATTACACTTGTTTACTTCTAAATACTGATAAGAACTTTCTCCTGGCACATGACATTTGATACCGAGCTTTAGTTCACACATAAACAGGGGAGTCAAAATCAAATCTTAGTTTTATTTAAAGAAACCTGAACTAAAATTTTTTAAGACAGAGCACTATGGCAACCAAGCCACTGTTGCTGCAGAAATTTGCCATTTTAATTAGATATTCCTGAAGGCAAAAATACTGCAAGCCTGAGCAGTACTCCTCCTTTTCTCAGATCATACCAAAGAGTAGCATTTCTACTTCTTTAAACTTTAATTATATATCACTCTGGTTCATCAGCATAGCCGAACACTCCAAAGCAGAATCTAAATTGCAATTCAACTTATTAACACTGAAAACTATTGAGTTTCTTGGAAGCCTTCAATATGGTATTCATTCTTGTGTTTAGAAAATATGGAATGAAAGCAACACCTTCTTCTGCAGGTCAGTTGTTTCACCTCCATTTGCACGCTTCCTAAATCACTTCAGCTTTTGCATATGAGTTTACGAAATTACTACCTGTACACGTGAGCAATAAATACCAGCTTTCCATTGAAGAGAAGCATTTAAACATGCCAGGAGTACAGGAAACCCAGAACAGTCAAGTTAGCTTTCAGGCTGCTGGGTGAGGTTTCACCACTGTTGTAAATGGCACAGAGGATGAAAAAATTGGTAGGTCAGAACGAGGAGCACCTTGAGATCCAGAAACTCCTGTCAGTATACCCCAGCAGCGGAGCAAAGCAGAGAGGTACAGGTAAGGTCTACTGTGGGTGATCTCTTTCTGTTCAGTAGATTTGTCAGACAAATAATTATGTGAAACTTAAAATAATTGTTTTCATGTGTGCTAAAATAATGTCCTGACATTTTTCTTTAAGGTGACCTTTTTCCCCCCATGGCTTGGTCTTCCATTTAACATGAAACTATATTTCATTGTATTAGCAAAAACAGGAAACAAATGAAAGCTTGGACTCACGAAGATGATCACACATCCTTCCACTTGAGATAATCTGGGAAAACCTTTCTCTCGTCTAGGATACCTGCAACACATTATTTAAATGAAAAAAATGCTTCAGTACAAGAAGCCAGGAGAATAAAAAATGCTCTGCATTATCCTCTTGTGACTTGTGAGCCTCCGTTTTTACAAAATCGCCATTACAGGTTAAAGCAAGGACTACTTAGTAACCAATCCATAATACACAATAACTACTTATTAACCACCATGCACTTTGGGCTCATTCCTTGTATTGATATGTGGTATAAAACCACTCAGTAGAAATTTTAACTAAGACAAGCAGACACGTGAAGCAAAAGAAATAAAAAAGGGAAGGCAGCAAAATAAGCTTTTAATATCTGTTCTCCATAATTTATATGGCCTAAAATTTTCAAAAGGACCTTGCAGTTTTGAGCCTCATCGGCTGGCAGCCTCAGCACTGAAGAGTGTAAAATTGTATTTAGAAAACAAAGAAAAATCCTAATGGCTCTCCGCAAAGAGAATAATGGTTTTTTTTAACTTTATTAATGTGGAAAAGAAGATTTGCTGATGCTTTATTTTCTAACGCATCACATTCTTCTTGCTTTTATTGTCTCACGTTTCTTTCCTGTTTAAAAACGCGCAGGGCCGCACTCCCTGGCGGTCCCTCAGCCCCCCAGCTGCGGGGCAGCCGCGGCTCTGCTGCCGGAGCGCGGGCAGCGGAGGTGGCGGGAGGCTCTGAGGCCTTGCCCTCGGGGATCTCCCCTCAACGCCGGGCCTGGCGGCAGCACGCACCGCGCTTCGCCTCGCCCGTCCGCAGCTGTGTCCGAGCGGAGCAGCTGCTGCGGTAAATCGGGCGCTGAGGAGAACATGGCGGGGGGGGTCCGGCTGGGCTCCGCGCGCTCCGCCCGTCCCGCCGTGTCCTGACAGGAACCCGCGCGCAGTTGCTCGGGGCGGGGCGCGGGGGGCGGTGCCGGCGTCGGAGGCGCGGATTGGGCGGCGGCGCTGTCAGTCAGCGCCCACCTCCCGCGCCGCGCCGGCGAGCCCGGAACCTGCGGGCGGCGGGGGTCGCGTGGCGGCTGCGGTGGGCGCGGCCGGGAGCGTCGCGCGGCGGGGGGCGGGCAATCGCCTCAGCGGGGCGGGCGCGAGGAGCCGCGGCTGCCAGAGGCGCCTCAGCTGCTCCGGGTGAGTCGTGCGGGCGGCGCCGCGGGGGCTCGCCTGGGCGGTGGCCGTCGGCCCTTCCGCTGTGGCACCGGCTGAGGTGGGCTGGGGGCGATGCCGTGGGGCAGAGGGAACGGAGCTGGGCCTTGACGGGAGGACGGAGCCGTGGGGGCCGGAAGGCCGCGGGACGGCTCTGCGGGAAAGGCCCGCGGGGTGTGCGGGGTCGGGGCTGTGTGTGTGCGGGGTCGGGGCTGTGTGTGTGCGGGGTGGGGGCGCGCTGGGGTGCGGGGTCAGTGAGGGGCGGGGCGGGGGAGCTTGTGGGGTGTCGGCCGGTGTGTGCGAGTGAGGGGCTGGGGGTGCGGAGGGTGTGTGGGCAGCGCCGGGAGCGAGCGTGAGGGGAAAATGGGGCTTGGGGGGGGTTGTAAAGCAAAATGTAACGGGTATCTGTTTTGCTGGGCGTTCCTTTTCTGTGAGCTCCCGGTGAGCTCTGGCTGCCCAGCAGCGAGCAGCTGGGTTGTGGGGCAGTTTGTGTTTCAATGATCACACTGGTTCACCTGACAAGGAAGTGCCATGTTCAGTGTTGAAGTGATAGGTGTGCCGAGCAGGGCGCGTAAGATTTATGTAATTGGCTCTTACATAAAGATCTTTAGCGCACATTGCTTTTATTAGCACTGGTACTGTGTTCTAACGTGGGTTGTGCTGGAGCAGCTCATGGATGTGGGTGGGTGTCCTGGGCAGAGCAGTGGAGCCTGCACACTACAGCTGGGGGGACCTGAGGATGTGAAAATTGTATAGTTATGGACTGTGAGTAGGAGTGGTTCAGAAATATGCTCTAGGATTGATCAATGCTACCTGACCTTAGGCAAACACATCTAAATGGTATTTGGCCGTTCTGCTTCTAAAAAAAAAAAAAAAATCACCTTGCTATGTCTGTTAGCCAGCTGATGTGAACGGGTAAGTTTGTTTAAAATACCATTTCTGTTGAGTTTTGAGTCAATGACATTAAAGTTGTCATTGTTTTAATCTTATGTGGCTTAGAGAGATGAGAAGTGGAAAAAGAAATAACAGGATGGAGAATTGCCTGAGAAAGGTTGGCAAACATGAAGCGTTGTCTTGCACTGTTGGTGCTTTTTTGGGTTTAATGGGTGCTAGAGTTAGCAGTATCAGCTGTCTTCCTATTAGCTTTATTTTGCTTGTTTTCTCTCTGCAGTACAATAAAAGGCGTTGATTGTGTTGCCTGTGTCCCAGGAGACTGCAGGCCAGCCTTGAGCAATGAACTGGTATCGCCCTTTCCATCTGCTCTCCTATCATCAGCAGGAAAATTATGCTGTGTCTTTGCCTGTCTTCATAGGACCCTCAGAATTACAGTAGTGGGGTCCTTGTTGGTGGGGGCTTGTCTACTCTTTTCTGTTGTTAAGCATGAGTGGTGCCCTTCAGAAATGTTTTGTGACACATTGCTTCTCTTTTCCAAATGGGATTTTGGTAAAGTCCTTGGATTTTATCAGTAGGCCTTTTGTTTATAATAGTTCAAGTTTGGTTTTACCTCCTGCTGATTTCTTAAAACTATGTTTGTACAACTGGCTGGCTTCTTGTTATTTCTCGCGAAGTGCCTTGCTAAAAAGACAATATTGCAGTAGCATGCAGTGTCTTTGGCTTGAGACCTAGAGCATGTAGTTCAGAGTTCACATAAAACTGTATTGTTCTAACTGGCTGCTGGTATGATATTTTGGGAGTAATTGTACTTACAATGCTACTACACAGTTAGCTTTGAAATCCTGAAATACTGTTGTGGAGTAAGCATCTGGTAGTATGTAGCAATTACCCACAGCTCGAATGCCTTATTTAAAGTAGGAGACAATATGAGGGACCACCCCCATGGCACCTGAAGAACATCAGCTGTTCGGGTGCCCTAGGCTTTAGTGCTGTTGGCAGCAGAGCTCTTCACAGCTGCTAGATACAACTGTCTAGATATAAACCTGTAAAAGTTGTCAATGCAACTGTGCTTTCACTTCATCAAAGTGCACAATGCTGTGATAAATGCATTAATTAAGCAGCAGTAGAATCTGCCTTCAACTGTGCAAAAAAATCCTGCCTGTGTGAAGGTTGGTTAAGACCTTGAAGATTAAAAAACAAAAAAACAAATAAAACCCAACAACCCCCCCAACAACAAAACCCAAACCCACTGACCTTATAAGCTTGAACAGAGTTGGAAAGGTAGACTAACTTGTTCTAGATGTGAGGATCATGGCAATTCACACAAATCATTAATTTGCCGTATCTTTCATATTTTCTATAGGGTTTGAGTAGTGATCTTCTCTTGTTTTTGCTATTTAGAGTGCATTAATAGAGTTTTACTCTAGCAGGCTTTTAAAAGTTGTGCATTGTCACTTAAACTCCTATTTTCTAACTTGTTGGATCTGTTTGTTGTGTGTCATGTTAGATGAGGATTTTCACTGAACAGTTGATGATTACATTTCTTGTAATGTTGGAATTTCTTCTTAGCCTTGCCACAATGAAGGAAAACATGCTTGGAAAGTAAAATTTATGTTTTCTGATTAGTTAACTGAAGAGTGGCAGTCATATCCTAAGCCAAATTCACCCGGGTTATAATTAAGTGATGGAAATTTTATAATTTTTAAGATGCCTGTATTTATAGTAGTCTTTTTGGAAAAAGGTTCTGGATATTTCTGTAGGCTCTAGACTTCCTTTTGTATTACGGTCTATAAAGCTTCTTGTGAACCTTCTAAATTTTGTACCTTTCCTATTTTTATATTCCAGGCTGCAAGGACATTCTGTGTTACCGAAGGAAGGTGCTACTCGTTGTGGAGTGACTTATCATGTCAAGAACTGTATCATCCTGGATCTTAAGCTCAGCAAGAAACAGCATTGTTTTACAAGGAAAAGGACGTCTGTACTCCATCTGTGTCCCAAACAGAAACAAGATAAAATGGAAGCTTGTTTTCTCCAAAATGCATCTCTACCCTGCTGGGAACTGCAGTTTAGACAATACTTTCTCCTTAAAAAAAGCATTTCGACACACTTCCACTGAAGAAGAACAATTCTCTTTCCAGTTGTCTCCATCACAAATCAACGATATACTCAGAGCAGGTGAATTATCCCATAGAATACTGGATTTGAATGGTAAAAATGCAAATTCTGTGTTGAGGTTTGAAAGTAACCAGTTGGCATCCAACACCCCTGTTGAAGACCGCAGAAGTGCAGCCACCTGCTTGCAGACCAAAGGGATGATGTTTGGAGTCTTCGATGGTCATGCAGGTTCTGCATGTGCCCAGGCAGTAAGTGAGAGACTGCTTCATTATATAGCGGTTTCTCTCATGTCTCGGCAAACCTTGGAAGAGATGGAGCTTGCTGCGGAGTGCTTGAAACCAGTTCCACCTATTCTGCAGTGGCACAAGCATCTAAATGATACAGAATATCAAGAAATAACTTCACAGTATTTTGAAAACCTCCGGGTTTACTGGCAACACTTGCTGGACCTGGATGCTGAGCCAGCATTTAGTTTAGAAGAAGCCATGATATGTGCATTCAAAAGGTTAGACTCAGACATATCGTTGGAAGTTCAGGCTCCTCAGGAAAAGGAACTGATGAGAAATATTGCCCTTCAAGTAGCTTTTTCTGGTGCAACAGCCTGTGTAGCTCACATTGATGGTGTTCACTTACATGTTGCAAATACTGGTGATTGCAGAGCAATTTTAGGGGTTCATGAAGAAGATGGAACATGGTCTACTCTCCCTCTAACTCGAGACCACAATGCCTTCAATGAATTTGAGATCAGAAGACTGAAGAGAGAGCATCCTAGATCTGAGGAGAAAACGCTATTTGTGAATGACAGATTACTTGGAATTCTCATACCATCTAGAGCTTTTGGAGATGTGCAATTAAAATGGAGTAAAGAGCTGCAACACAGCGTTCTGGAGAATAGCTGTGATGTTGAGGCTTTAAATATTTATCAGTATGTTCCTCCAAGCTACCATACACCTCCTTATTTAACTGCAGAGCCTGAAGTCACATACCACAAATTAAGAGGCAAGGATAAATTTCTAGTTATTGCTTCGGATGGTCTATGGGAGATGCTAAGTAATGAGAAGGTTGTAGAACTTGTTGCTGGACACCTTACAGAGCTTAATGTGCAGAAACCACAACTGGCTTTTGAGAAACCAGTTAATTTGGGTTATATGCACAGCTTGTTACTTCGGAGGAAAAATAGAGGTGTTGCCTCACTTGACCAAAATGTAGCTACTCATTTAATACGGCATGCAATTGGAAGTAATGAGTATGGGGAGGTGGATCAAGAGAAACTTACTGCGATGCTGACACTGCCTGAAGACCTTGCAAGAATGTACAGAGATGATATCACAGTTACTGTGATCTATTTTAATTCAGAAACAATTGAAAATTACCACAGAAACAATGAATAGAGACTTGCACTGCTGCTATTCTGTACCACTAGCCAGCTTTGATACTGAAACCATTGTTGTTTTTTCTCTGATAGTCAAGCTGTTCCTAGTGTTATGGTCTGGAAGTTCCTAAATCGTTTGGTTACTTACTAGTCTTGAAAATAACTTTATATAAGCAAGTTTGGTGAAAGTTGTCTGAGTTTCCAGGTCTGTACGCAACGAAGAATAATGTCTTGATAAATGTTCACTGAAATGTAACTGAACTAATGAGTGCTGACCCAGTTCTGATTCTATGGGAACTACTGCTAAAACTTTCCAAATGAACAAACAGGAAAAATTTCTCTGAGACTGGTGCGATTTAATAGAGAGATGGATAATACCTGTAGCTGCATGGAGTGTAGGAAAGGCTCCGCTCTTATGGAAAGTGAGTAGCACCCTATTGAAGCACTGGAATTGAATTAAATAAACAAACTACCAAACCTTTATTTGACGTAACAGTGTCAAATACTTTAACAAATTGCCTTGTATATGTGAAGATAGCACTTTAGAAAGTTGTTCAAACGCCTCTGGGGTTGTCAGATGTTTTTTTCTCAATACTTTTTTTTTTTTTTTTTAAGCTAGGAATCAAAGTAATATTTTCTTCTGAAATTATTTTCAAATGTGAATGCATGTTCTCTTAACTATGTGTGGGCTTGAGTGACAGCTTTCAGTTCAAACACACATGAGGGACTTCATGGTTCTCTATGCAGGAATTAACAATGCTAGCCTTAAGCATTTAAGCGTCTAAGTTGCTTAGAAATTATACCCTTTTGTTAAGTATTTTTCTGTGAAGTGCTGTGCATCAAATCCACCAACAATAATTTAATGGAAGTTTGACAGATCCAGAAGTTCAAAAATTCATCTAAATGTAAATACAGGAAAAGAGGGCACATTTCAGATTTGACTTAGTAGAGAGAAATAACAGTGCCGATATTTCACCAAAATATGCTTAATCTTTATTTTACTCTTATTGTTGCCTATGGATGTCAGGTTTTACTTATAGGTGGGGAGTTATTTTCTCTAATGAATGTATGCTCTCATCTCTGAACATATACTTTTGTGTGTTTTAGAGTGGTTTTCCTTTATAATCTCTAAAGTGCCAATCTAAGCTTGCAAATTAGCTCTATTTTCTTAAATTTCACATATGGTGTTTTCTAGTGATTCTTTTCCTTGTTTAAGTACAGCAGTAACTGTTGCTTACATGAATGTGCGTACTGGGAATATAGGACTGTTTACTGCTGTTGCTACGAAGAACTTGTGTGGGTACAGCAGAGCAAATAAAAATATTGCTTTTCCTAAATTTCATTATCCATCTGCAGTTTAGTAGATGAAAACGTATTTAATTTTTTTTCTCAAGATCTTAAGTAGATGAGATCTTGAGGCATGAACCAGTAGCAATTGTGGATTTGGGGCTTTTTTAAAATACTTTTCCTCCAGATAAAAATTCTCAGTGCTTTTTTCAGGCATTTAAATAACACATCTTGAAGACTGATTAGAAGGAAATTGTTAATAGATATGTTAAAAAAAATATTAATGCTTTTGAATATTCAGAATTGGCCTGTGATTCAGTGCTACAGTTGCAGTCACCAAATGCATCATTAAGAACCCTCTGTTCTGGAAGACCAGTTTACCCTGTAAGTTGTTTCATCTGGTACATAGTGCAGCACATCCAGCAACTCAACCTGGAGGCTGCTCGCCCTGTTTTTCAGATAAAATGAGTAGGTCTATTCCCCTTGATATCAACAAAACGGGATTAGCTCAAGAAATCTGACACTTAGATCTTGGTGACAGGGACTGCAGGAAGACTTCAGGTACATGCAAGATGTCACAGAGGTTGCTGCAGTCCTTGTTGCCTGGGTCCAATTTAAAGTGTGCCCTCATCCATGAGGCTGGTCCTGTGCGAACTGAGATTCCGTTTGCCAGAAAAAGGCCAATGATGAAGGCTTGGCCCGTGTTAACGGCAGGAGGGTTGTGCTTTGCCTCCAAGGGTGAGGGGAGGAGAGCTCTTCAGCAGTGTTCCTGAGCCCTTTTGCCTTTGAGTGGGCTTTTACAAATCCTTTTGTGTGATTAGTTACACACATCATTGCTTGAAATTTAGACATTTAGCAGTAAAAGAATTCATTTCTAGACTACCTCTTAATAGAGAAATTAGCTAGAGGAACAAAGGGGCTAAACCTTATTAGAGCTGATATGAAGTGATACATTTTATGAAGATAATCTAGAAAACCTGTGATATAGAGCAAACCTGCAACTGCAAAAGAAATATAGCAAACCAGCTAAGTACATAGTAATAAAATAAAAATAACTGTTTTGTTTTTTTCACCACCCAGTGATGAAATCTGGGTCATTTTTAAAAGAGTCGTTGTGGCACTACGTCATCTAAGTGTTACTCCTGGATATGATACTGTATGTAGGTTGTTGTAACTGCAAATCGATAATGATTGTTTTGGGGAACGTGTTTGACAGTAAGAAAGGTACTCTTAGTAATTTAATGTTAGTTTTGCTCAGTTTAACATGTAATACTATAATTATCCTACAGTGGAAAAGGGTAACATTAAACTAGTTAGAGGTTTGTTAGGGTCATGGCTTTCACTGTGTTCTCCTTGGAACTGGTTACAGGCCAATGAAAGCAAACTATTCATACTTGTGGTAAGGAAAATAATGATTCTACCTGTTTGAATTGGATCATAGATGTTTTCCTCTCTAACTACAAACACAGCTAATAGGCATTAATGAAAGTAGTGTTTTGTGACTTGGAAAATCAATGCTTAAATGAGTGAATTAAATGCATTAGTCTGCTCCTGCAAGCACAGTGATGTAAAGATTTGATAGCACACTTAGATGCAAGTTCTGCAATATTGCAAATACATTGGAATAAACATCTTTGCAGACAGTGTATCTGGTTTAGTTTAGATAGTTCTGCTTTGCATTTGTGTTTTGTGCATTTTTTAATTTCCATAGCAGTTCAGAGAAGCAACAGTCAAAATCACAGTCACTCAAATGCTGTGTCTCAAAATGTGGTATTATGGGCATTATGACTTTTAAGTAAAATATCTGAGGTTAAGCACTAATTTAAATAATAGAAAAAAAGTATTATTTTTTTCCCTAAAACTTAAACTTTCAGTTGAAATACAACTTTGCCACTTCTTGTTGTGGTTTTTGTTTGTTGTTTTGTTTTTGTTTTTTTTTTTTTTCCTCCAGAACTCTTTTTCCATGTTCCTAAATTATGATGCTTATTTAAATTTAAGTATTCAGACCTCCATAATGTATTTGGAGTCTGGGGGCAGGGGGCTGGAGAGGTGTTTGCTTTTGGTGTTTTTTGTTGTGGTTTTTTTTTTTTTTTTTTTGTAACTTCATTCTAAACAGTGAGGGGGAATCACTGTAAGTAAAAATATTCATTTAACACTTAAACCTAATCTTCATTAAGTGGATGAAAGATGTAATGTTTTGGTTGCCGTACTGGAATCTGACTGACATTCTTTCTGCTAAATACTCATATGAAAAGATGCTACATTCCAGGTCAGAAATCATAAATGTTCAAGCTGCTGTAAAAGTAAATAGTCTGAGTAGGTGTTGTAAGTTTTCTAAAGTGTTTGTAGCTCTGTGGTTTTTCCACAATGGAAATAACCATTAAGATGTAAAAGGACATCTTGATAGTAGTGAGGTTCCACTAAATTATCTAGTCAGCAGAGGGAGCACTAGTTCTCTGGCCAAAGTATCCAAAATGTGCTGTAGTTAATTTGGAAATCTGCATGAAAATATTTTAATTTGATAGGCTCACATGCACATGTGTTCATCGTAACATTTACATCAAGTGTGTGTTGTAGCTGTCTTAAAATAATGCAAAAATCCCTACAAATGCAACATCTATAGAAATACTGATTAAATCCTTGTATTAAAAGAGGCCAGTAGCAAGACAAGTGTTCATGTACTTAGGCTTAACTTTATCTATATTAATTATAAGTGTTTGTATTTTTTTGGGGGGAGGGTGTGATATTAAGATAAAAGATAATTATTTGGGACAGATTTATTTATTTATTTTAAAATAAGGTATCTGTCTAAACACTACCACAGGCTTAATGCTTCAGCAGAGAAGTAAGACTGAGGCATGTGTTCCCCATGGGGTTACAAAGCACAGGTGTGACATGAAAAAGTTTTTCCTTCTTTATATTTGTTCGGAGAGGTTAACCATCAAAGTAGTATTATTGTCAAATAGAACATTTGGAATTTTACCATATCTTTGTCTTTATCCTGAAGAACTGGTTCAAACTGCTACTGTCAGATCTCTCCCCAGTTGTCAGTCAGGTACAAGTAAGTCTTGTTTCTTATTGCATGGGGTTAAGTGCTGCTTAGAGACATTACAGCGCATTGGCCTGCGCTGCAGCACCTGCTGACAAGCGGTGGGTGTCTGCTGGAGTTGGGCTTTGAGCCTGTGCTCTCAAGACTCTTGGAATGCTTTGACTGAAGGTTGTTAACAGCTCAAAGGGAAGAGGTGACTGGGAGCCAAGGAATTGCAGAAAGGAAGCAGAGTTATGGTTTCTATTTGGGTTAAGAAAACTTAACTGGGCAATTTTAATTTCTTAAAGAGAAAAAAAAAAAGTACCTTTTTCCCTTATGGTGAGCTTTTTTGAATTAGAAACAATGCAGGGGGTAAAATGTGGTCAATGAGCAAGCAATGCTTAAAAAGGTACTGGAATCATAGGCAGCAGATAAGTGGGTCACAAAGTGTACTTCTCCTGCCTCCCTGCTGAAAGTTTGGAGCCAGTCCTACAGCGACTTGTTCCAGAGCGGGTTGGTTAGTTCAGACCGTACTTCTCTCAGACGGTGGTGGCAGGAGCTGTTCCTGGCTGTGGCTGCTGGAAGGGCACTTTGATGTCAGCTCAGGGCGGTTCTGGGCTCTGATGGTGAAGCCTTTGACATGCTCTTTTCTATTTTTGTTCAGTGTGCTTGCTTTGTGCTCTCTGAAATGGTCTTCATAACGCTGAGATGGCTCTTGCATTGCTACGTCATGTTATGCAGTTCTGTGGCATTTTTCTTAACAGAAAGGATTTCAATTTTAGTGATTTACTGAATAATCTTTGATTTTTGTACCTGCAGAGACGAGGTTGGCCAGAAGATGTCATCTGGGTTTTGCAAAAGGAGATCAGTGCTAGGAATTCTGTCTCTCTTTCCTATTATAGATACGTGTTCATAACAGAAATTTCAGGTGCTATTGAAAAATGGAGGAAAAAACCCCCACCACCAATCACCTACACACATCTTTAAAATTGTATATGATTTATTAGTATTTCCAACTTATGAATTGGGTAATCGGAGCAAGAGTTTGATTCTTTGCCAAAACCAAGGTTTAATGGCCCATGTACCCTAAGTGGTAAATCTTTGTGGAAAAGCCTCCTTGTCCTGGCACTGCTGGGTTCACAGACATGAAAGTGAGGCCACGAGGCACTTGTCTGAATTTCCTGAAGAGTCTTCAATAGCACAAGAGTTGCACTGTTGCTTTCTTAGCTGAGGAAGTCTTTTCTCAGCCATTACCTGTGTCTGGCTCCTGCTGTGGTGCAGCTCAGAAGCTGCAGGTGGTCACAGCTGCCCCATGGCTACACTGTGGCTTAGGTGAGGGTGTTTTGGTTTGGACAAATGTCTAGTCTGGAAATCACATTGAAATGTTCCTGGAGGAACTTGCTACTGTGAGGAGCTTGAGATCTGCTCTTCAGTGTAGGTGTTCACAGAGATCTTGGTTCAAATTCGTAGTTAGCTGGAATTCTTAAATGAGATGAGGGTCCGAGAAATAAATCAGTGTTTGGTTTGTTTTGCGGTTGAGAGGTTTTGCCTCTTTTCCTGTTTTTAAAATTCTTGCGTTTATCTGCAGTTCTTTCTTCTGAACAAAGTTGCCTGCACTGGATGCTGCTTAACAAAACTTGCATCTATTGCGTATTCTTGCTGTTGCTCTTTTCATGTCCCAACACTCCTTAAGAAACGTACTGTTTGCCAGTGGTTTTCTTTGCTGTGGTATCCCCTGTGAATTCCTGAAGCATGTACATAGGACCTTTCTCTCCTTTGCACAGCTGTGTTTATGAATAAGAGATAATTGCTGTATTTTTAAAATAATAATAATAGTAGACAGTAAATTCCCTAAGGACCCTGATCTTTTTATCAAAAAATGTGCCTAACACGGTTGAAAAGGTTAGTTATTTTTATTATGACTATGCGTAAAGTAAGCTCTGTATGTTTGAAATATTTGGCTACAGTAGAACAGATTGCACTGGTCAATAATCTGAAAGTTTCTCTGTGGTGACATGGTGAAGAAAAGAGTATAGAACTTCTTGGGAAAAATAAAAGCACAACAACACAACTGACAAACCAAAACAAAAAAAAAATCCCACAAACAGACAAACCCAGGGTGACATTGCTGCCCTTTTATGTACATTACAAAAAGAAAAATGGGACTCAGTTTCATGTTGAATTCAATGTCTGCCTGGCTTTCCAAGCACCTGACCCAGAAGTAGGCACACTTGGTTATCCTTATTTCCTTTTCTGGAGTGCTGGGTAATTTTTTAAATGTGTGTGTGTGATTGGTTTTTTTCCTCTTCCAGTCAGGCTTTTAGAGGCATTCTAGTGTCATTTTCAGTGAATGCTGGTAATAAATATTTCTACCTGATTCACCTGCCAACTCATCTTTTATTCATCCTGCTGATGAAAACCATCTCCTGTGAAACCTCTGTTGCTGAAAGAGTTCAAAAACTTTCCCATTACAGATGTAACAGATCCTTTTCACCTTAGTGTAAGAATTTTCTGTTACTTTGTTACACATTTTAAAAAATAAATTAGGAATTGTAAGGTTCTGTTGTTTAACTAGGGCAACAGAAATAATGCAACCCAGTAAACGTAGCAACAGGTGAACCTGAACTTTATATTCTTATTGCAACAAGCCAATGCTGTGCCAAAACAAAAACTGCCTGTCCTTATGTTCTCTTAAAAGTTCCAGAGGTGTAGACGGGTGCAGCTGAACCTCATGTCTTTACTCCTCAAACACCGGTGTGCTTGCGATAGGGCAGCGGTACCAAGCACAGAGGAGAATGCTTACTTGTAAAGTTGTGTGTCTTGGGAACTGGAGTTGAGAATACAGTAATTGGCAATGTGGATTGATGGAAAAAAGGGAGCACCCATGCTATGGACTTCCCTTCTTTCCATGTTGGCTAAGAGTGTGTTTATGTAGGAATTCTGGGATATACCACTGAATGAAATCCAACTGAGAATTCGTTTTTCTTAGTAGAGCTGAAATTGCTAATTTATGCAAACTATTGGTAGCAGAATCCCAGCTTAATTGCTGATACCTCTCTGTTTAAAAACTAGCAAATGAGAGCTGTAATCAAACAGCTATTGTAAAAACTGTGAATTATTGCAGGAGTTTACATATCTAGACAAAAATGTAACAATTACTAAATGCATTTGAAACAGGTTGTAGTATTCACCAGACCAACTGATTTCTGCAGCTCTATGTATTACATATATGTGTATCTAAACCCCATTTGATCTACAGATGAAAAGCGAGAACTGTAGGCAAGCTAGTATCCTAGACAGTCATGAGTACAAGGATTTTACTACTTTAAATGCATCTTCGTAATAGGAAAACATGATTTTTATGCTTTGTGAAGAGAAAGGAGAGGTATGAATGTACACCCAATTAAACTATTGTTTTTTTCTAAAGAGGTTTTCTGTGCTTGACTGGGTGAAATCTTAGCCACTTCAAGCCTATCACCCTAGAGGCATAACTGCGTGTTTCTGCCACGTTCTTCAGGCGCATGTCAAAGCTTGGCTTTGATTTTCAAGATGGTGCTGAATTAAAACATGCCAGTGATGTGGGCGTTGCCTCTGAAGTCAGGGCTCTTGAGGCACTGGTCAATGGGAGCTTCACCCTCTGAGCTGTGGCAGTGGATGAAACAGGTAGAGTAGAAAATAAACAAATGTCCACCTCTAAAAAAAAGTGATGTTTTTGATTCCCTGGCCTGGAGTAGAAAATGAACTGTTGTGCTCTCCCTTGAGACCACGTAAGATTTCACTGCCACAACATCCTGCGACTCTGTTCAGAGCCAACTGACCTCTACTTGAAAAACCTGGAAGAAGACTGTGAAACTCCTGGACTCTGGTTATAGGTCTATATGCTTATGGCCATACAAAAGTATTTTAGTATTTAGTATTTTTGTTCATTGCTGACCAGTACTTGAACTTTCCTTTTTTTTTTTTTTTTTTTTTTGGTAGCAGAAATAGCTTAGATCAATAATCTATTAATAACCTATTCAAGCCCAAATTTCTATTCATCCTCACTCTCCAAATGAGGTATTTCCATTGTTCATTATTATGTGTCACTTCCATTTCAACCCTGAACTCATAAATCATAAATGAGCTTGAAGTATTCATTTCCCTCTTTCAGCGGTACCTTTATCTAGTATTTGCTGACATGGCTCATTATAACTTATTTTTGAGCACAGTCAGACCTTGTTTTCTGAACAAATGAATTCATTGTTGGAAAGGACTCTATAAATAGAATTTATGGGCCACCAAAATGAGAAATTCTATCTCGTTAGTATCTCAGCTGGAACAATGTGATCTGATATACAGAAGTTTTGAGCTGATGAAATACAAGCGAAGACTGAGATAATTGGTTCTAAACCTTTAAATTACAAATGGGCTATTTTTGTATTACTGTTGAGAGTGATAGAAACCATCTGGAAAATAGATTTGAGGCAGCATATATTGTAAGGAGAGAAAGGAGAAAAGACTAGGGCAGTTAAGAAAATGTATGGAGTGTTTACAGTGGGATAAAAAATGACTTCTGGTATTCTGAGCTGTCTTCTTCAGGTGAGACTTGTACAGAATTACAATCCTGTTAACCTCTGCCTGTCTTCCTCACGTGTAAGAGGCAGATAAATCTCCTCTATCAACACTTAGTGCTGAAGTAGTGAAGTAAATTTATGGATATGTGACTCTATTTCAATATCTCAAGTAGGATTACTAATGGAAAATGCATGAATCCTCTAAGCTATCTAGTCTCATGGAAGACAAAGGCTTACTGCATCAGCCCAGAAATATGTCCTGTGGGAACAGCCTGGGTAACTGTGTGCACATTCTGCTCTCAATAAGTGTCTGGCATAAGGTGCCTTCCAGAAGTTGAAATTCTGGTGTTGGGGCATGCATGAAGACTTTGCCCTAATTCTTCCCTTGCTGACAGGCTTCAAACATGTCAGGATGCCAAACTAAGTCAGTTTTATTATCATGAAATAATAACCTAACTAATGTCTTTACTTCCTCTTTCCTTACTGAGAAACAAAGCACAGTGTGCAGGGTGAAGACCCTGTAATCTTAAGGCACAGCAAGTCACTGAGGAGGAGCTGTAGACCATTTTTCCAGGGTATGTACATTTGCTTTTTAAGAATTACATTAGCTCACTGTTTTCTATTGCCTTCCTAAGACATCTTAACTTTAGCTTTTTTACTGTGTACTGAAACCGGGTGAGTTCATGTGTTGCCTCTAGAACCAACAGCTTACAGGAGAAGCTGATGACATGAAATTCTTTATAACTTGTATAGTTAAAATTATTGTGCTTTAAATAATGGTCTGTGAAATCTGAGTGAGATAAAACCCATGCAGGTAAGGGATGGGATCTTTGAGTGGCAGCTTTGGTAATCTGAAAGTCAGGGAAAATCAGCTGTTAAGAATCATTTCACAGTTATGGAAGTGTGCAGCTTGGAAACTCTTGTCATGGTTGTCCTGCTGTCCCCTATATGCAATGTGCAAGAAAGTACAGGCACTGTAAATACCTAAAAAGGAATAAAGAGTAGAAAGGGAAACTGAAGAAGTAAGAAAATTTGCTGAAATCAGGTCTTCCTATGTTGGAGAAGTTCCTTTTCCCTAGGATTTCTGTAACAGACTCAGACATGAAATTCTTCTAAAATCAGTAATTTATTTGCAAGATATAGTGTAGAGCAGCATGAGGTTGGTACCTCCCGAAGAGGGACCCCCAGTGGAAAAAAACTTGCATAATTATAGCCTCACAATCCAAGCCCCACTCCCTGTGAGTCACTCTGGGCCAACTGCAAAATTAGAGTCTGAGGTCTCCCTTTTTCTTCATTGGCTCTCTTCATTTTCATCAGGTGGGCTGTCAAAGTTCTGACCTTCAGTTGCTATTTTGCACTCGCAGCTGGAGAAAATAAGTTATTGACAACAGCCAAAACATTTTTCTGTTAGACACTGTTCTGTTCCTTCACTTGTCTCCAGGGATGCAGATCCCCTTATCTTCCAGCTTGAAGACTCCGAAGCCTTTTTTGCTTAACAAACCAGAAAGAACAAAGGTTCACAGCTTGCAGAAGTTATGCTAGGAAAATTCTCTATAAGCAGTTTCTAAACAAGTTCTGTAAGAAGCAGTATACCAATAATTCAATAAGCTAATGGCAGTCTATTCCCTAACGTCTTACAGGCGTACAAAATGTGGGAGGACTGACAGTGGGCTGTCCCCTGCTGCTCCGTCACAGCTCTGAGCTCAGACTCTGCCCCATGGCACGGACAGGCCTTACCAAGGTCTTGCTTCCTCTTCCTCAGTATGGAATAATGACATTTCTTTGACATAAGGTATTTTCTTGTTCACATCCAGAACTGCAAAATTAATCTAGTTATACCAAGAATTTGATCTTCTGAGAGGACCATTTAGAGAGATAGTTTTAACTTTGAAAAATTGTATTGACTACAAATACTTCATTGAAATAAAACAACACCTGACATTTGTATCCGAAAGATTAAGACTGCTGTGTTGAGAGTAATGCGTTAAGAAATGGTGATAATGGCAGGACATGTGATTAGTTTTTCCAATGCTTTTTTTCATGTCTTTTGGGTGATTAGAGTGATCACTGAACTTATGGAAAGAACTATGAGTGTTTTTGTAGACTCACTCACACGAACCTAACGGGAAGGACATATGAAGTGTCCAAAATTACAGCTGGATTTTGTGTTTGTGACTTGACAAGCTGCCTTTTCTTACACAATGCAGAGTTATTAGAGAAACACAAAGTATTGTCTGTCTCGGTATTCATAGCCTGCATGGCTTATAGGATTTAATGGAATATGGGATGCTCTCTCACCAGCAATTTAAATCCCTGACCACTCTCAGCGATGCTGGAGAGCAGGCAGTACAGCACAGAGCTACCTGAGCTGACTCCAGAGCTAGATAGTAGTAATTTGGCACTTTGCAGGATTAATTTGCCTCAGTAAAAGAGGCAAATTCGCTTGGATAGTCAGAGTCCACTGCAGCTGCACAATGTGTAGTATATGTTTGTACATCCTCTCCTCTGCTTGCTAAGCTGTAGATGCACGTTGTTGCTCTGGAGCTGCTATTGATAGCACAGTGCTGCTGTCATGGATGGGACTGGAACGTGGAGCTGTGGTTTAGATGGAAGCCAGTTCTTAGACCTAAAGGCAAGGCTGACACTTAACTCACTCTATTTAAAGTCTCTGCAAGTGGTTCTATATAACTGACAGATAACTATAAGAAGTCTCTTTTCCAGTAAGCAAGAACAGGGATTAAGAAAAAAAAAAAAAAGGGAAGTCATGTTCTTATTCTGTTTAATCTTAATTTAAATGACAAGAAGAATGAATGCATTAAACCTGTTGTCTCTTCTTGTTCTTGTCATTTCTATTGGTAATACATGTAACCTCAAAGTGATGTCTCCTTCTGCGTTTTAAAAATCATTCACTTCCCTACAAAAGGAAATGTCTGTAGCTGTGTAGATATATTTCTTTGACTAAACATTTTGTGGCAAAATTAGAGCTATTAGACAAGGTAACCAGTGCATTCAGAAGCCAGAAGAAGGAAAACTAAGATCGCTGTATCCTCCTTTAAGTTGTGTCTTGTTACAAGTGTTTGTCTCTTTTCCAAAAACTAAAAAAAACACCCAAGCTCCATGAAAGGAAATACTATCCTCTCAAAAAATGGGCAGTCTGTCTATGCAGATTTGTAGTGTTGGTGAAGCTCAGAGGACTCAGACTGTAGCAAAAACCTGCATAGCTCAGGACTACCATGCTCACATTTAGCTGGTTTGCTGTAGTATCTGAGCTGAAAGCATAAGCTAAATTTTTAAAATCTGTTTTGTTTTTAGATTAAATTAGTGATCTTAATTATACTAGGGGTAGGGTAAGCCAGGATGGATTCAGGAAAACAAAGTAACAGAAAATTGTGTGCTGATCTGAAAAAAAAAAAAAAAATTGCTATGCTCATTTAAAAACTTCGGAAGTATTTTTTGCATGCTGGTCTTTTTCCTTTAGTCTCTGTGGATTTGTAAACCTTATGTTCCTTCTTGCAAAGGGTGTGTTGATTTACATTGTATATGATGCTTATGAAAGCATGAGGTTAAAAATAATGTATTGCCTAATTTTTTTTAAGGTATATGCTCTAGATACTCGTTTTGTTAAGACTTGCCCTTATGTGAAGAGAGGGTTTATTTGATAGAGTGTGAAAAAAATCACGAAGTACAAAACTTTAGCAAGCAATGCTAAATTGGGATTATTAAATATGAGAGTCTTAATGGTGTATCTTGCCTTCTTATGTTAACGAATTAAATATAATAATGCACATCTTTAAAATAGATATACTGTGCTCATGGTCACTGTTTCTGATCAGAGCTGCCCATCACCATTACTTCACTAAGCAGTTCTATGAATAGATGTTGACCTGCCCTTTTAGTCAGCAGCAGCCAATATAGGATGGCACCATCAACTCATACCACGTTTAACTGGATACTGACAGACGAGCAAATAAAAATTCAGATAAAATAAGAAACTGTTTACAAATGTTGTTGTTTTAAGCTAGGCCCTTTTGCTTTGGGAAAATGCCTTGTTAACAGATGTGATATTGGGTAGTCCAGGTGAGAGCTCAGTACTCTCCCAATGTACAAGAAGCACCGTGTCCTTGGAGGTGGCTGATTTCAAAAGCCTGGATTTCCAAGCCATACAGAAAAAAGGGTGGTGCACATCAGACAGATACTGAGATTTGGTCCCTGAACCCAAACTCCAGTTATTTCTGAACCATCTCTGTCCAGGCAATTGTTAACACAGACAAGCTAGGGAGCCAGTTTTAAGAAGGTGTTACATTTCATGGTCGTAAATCTTTCAAAGATGATGATTCACAACCTTTATTCATTAATGGGCATCCGATTCATCATTGGTTATAGCGGAAATAGATTTTTATATTGCAGTATAATTGTTCATACTGCGTTATAAAGACTGTGCAATTATTCCTATTATTGGTGTCTATTTGGAGGATTTACAGCTTGTCTGTAAAACTTCCAACCTGCCAAACTATAGCATTAGAGCAATCTCTAGCTGGAAGTGATTTGAAGTGGTCATTTTTAAATTATGAAAAGGTTTTTCTTTAAAAAAAAAAAAGTTTCAAAGCATTCACAGGCTTTCAGTAGCACATAGAACTCTAATTTTCATGTAAAGATGAAGAAATGCAGTAATTTTCTGTTAGTTTAGCTAAAAGGAAATGTTTTATAGTCACAGGTTTCACAGGCTCACATACTGATTTTCACAGGATAAAAACTGCAATATTTACAAGTAATCAACAAAATATTACAGGGAAATAAACCCTGCTGTTATTTTATTTTTTTCCTTAAGGAAAGGATGAGAAACCTTAATTTTTTAGGAAATGGTGAGTCAGAACATTTGTCAGCACTTTTTAAAGTTATATGGCTTTTGTCAGGAACAGCTTAGGTGAAATGAAGTATTAATTTTTAAAGCCTCAGTGTCTGTAACTTGAGCAGACTGACTCCGATTGAATCATGACAATACAGTGCCATTAGACTTTAAGGCCACGTTTGTTTCGTCTGACCTTGTGAAGAAACTTGATACTTGTGTCGTTATGGGATTTGAAACATGCTGCTTCCTACACAGCAGAAATTTGGCTTATTCCTTGTTGACAGCTTGCTTGTTTCATTCTCTTTATGAATGGTCAGTAGCTGGAGGCTGACTTGTATTGCAATCGTATGGCGCGGTCTTTTGCGTTGTGGGTTGTTTTTTGGTGTGTGGGTGGTGCTTGTTTGTTTGTTTGTTTTTTAAAAATTATTTTTACTGTTGGTGCATGTTTTACCGAATTGCCTGGGATTTCCAGGGGTCCAGCACACTGCCAGGAGAGCTCGGCTGACTAATGGCACCAGATTGTGAATGTTCTTTGGTATCTCACAGAATCCCAGAATGTCAGGGGTTGGAAGGGACCTGGAAAGCTCATCCAGTGCAATCCCCCCATGGAGCAGGAACACCCAGATGAGGTTACACAGGAAGGTGTCCAGGCAGGTTGGAATGTCTGCAGAGAAGGAGACTCCACAACCCCCCTGGGCAGCCTGGGCCAGTGTCTGTCACCTTCACTGAGAAGAAGTTTCTCCTCAAATTTAAGTGGAACCTCTTGTGTTCCAGTTTGAACCCATTACCCCTTGTCCTATCACTGGTTGTCACCGAGAAGAGCCTGGCTCCATCCTCCTGACACTCACCCTTTATATATCTGTAAACCTTAATGAGGTCACCCCTCAGTCTCCTCTTCTCCAAGCTCCAGAGCCCCAGCTCCCTCAGCCTTTCCTCGTAAGGCAGATGCTCCACTCCCTTCAGCATCTTTGTTGCCCTGCGCTGGACTCTCTCCAGCAGTTCCCTGTCCTGCTGGAACTGAGGGGCCACAACTGGACACAATATTCCAGATGTGGTCTCAAGATTGAAGACATTGACTCATTTGGGGATTATTCCTAACAACAAAAATAGTAGAAAAAGCAAATCTGACACTTAGCACTTACTATTCCTGTAATTTGGTCCAAAATGCTTTGTGTAGCTTTCAGATAGTCTTTGGCAAGTAGTGACTGTTAGTTCTCCCTTACTGAACATGTCTAGTTCAGAGACAGGATGTCACCAACTTTGCACAAGTTACCATGTGTTTGAACTGATGGAGTTTATGCCCACGACACTGTAAAGTAATTATCTGAGAAAAGATCTATCCTGGCCACTAAGGCAGAAAGCTTACCCTGTTATGAAATGATTATTAGAAATGTCTGTTCCTTCTTAGTTGCAACATATATAGGGAGTGGGTGAAAACATGATGTTAAAACCTTGAGGTTTTTATGGGTAAAAGTAAATCCATGACAAGCTTTCAGATACCCTGTCTTCAAGATCTGTTTCTGTCCAAAGGCCACACACTAAGGCTTAAAAAGATGCTGACTGTAAACTTAAGAAAACGGAGGAGTCTTCAAGACAAATGATTCTTTGATGTACCTGTGTGACTCTGATCTCACTTTTCAACTATAAAGTCTCTGTTCTTACATCACTGAGTATCTGAAGAAGGCTTTAACTAGCTGAATAAACCCCGCTTGTATCAGCTAAGGATTATGGTCTCCAGCATTACGTCTGGTGTGGAAGCTTTATGTCTGTCACCTTCCCTAGGTTCTCTCTGAAGCTTCCATCTCTGACATTTAATCCTCAGATCCATAAACATTTGGGACACTTGATTTTTGTAATGTGTTTTTTTACAATTCTGACAACAAGTCTATTTTTATTTCTTTTTACTCTTCAGGGCTCGTTATTTCTTTTCTCATGATTATCATTCAAGTTTCTTAAGTAAAAAGTTCATTCAATATGAAGGAGGGCTGTCGGTTGGTTGGTTGGGGCTTTTTTTGTTTTTGCCTTTTAAAGCACAAAACTGGGAGTAAAACTTTTCTATGAGCTATGTCCAGGAGATATAACTGATGAAAGTTATATTTACATGAACAGAAATCAACTGAAGACCTCTAAACATCCAAAATACTACTGAGGCTCTTCACATTATTGCCCTCTTATTGCTGAAAACCCAACTAAAATACAGCGCTTTCCAACTTTGCACAGCTCCCACTACCTTAACGGTAGTTGTGAAAATGTAGTCTACGTACTTCTAACTTTATTTGCTTTTTCCACAATCCTCTACGCATTTATTTTTTCATATAAATAGAGCTGAGTGATATGAGATGTTTCACCTTTTGTTATTGTCTTAAGAAATAGTAATTGCTGTCAAGATGAAAGTAGGGAGGGTGGGAAATGAAACAGGCTATTTATATATAAAAATATATTTTAAGCTCTCTTTTTATTGTTGTATTTCTTTGAATTGAGGAAAAAATGCTCTCTTTTGGCACTGTTTCCTCTGAGGACTGTGAAATTTTTACAGACAAAGTTAGAGAGTAACTGCAGCAGTGAATGAAACATGACTCTCTTCTACCACACTTGAGGCAAACAGAACTGATTTTATGTTTGTGTCTAGCCGGGGAATACAGAATGTGAAGATCTCAAATTTTAAATTGTACTTTGAGATGAATTGGCAGTTTGCATAGCTTTGCTCTGATACTCTAGTATCAGATACCGCTTATCAACTGCTTTCTTTCTGTGTTCCTTTACCTAGTGTTTCATCTCTGTAGAGGGAGCACAACAGGATTAATGAGATTATCTTTTACAAGGCATTGGAAATGGCAAAGTAATAAGATGTACTAATACCGCCTTTAACCTAATGTACAAAGGATTTTAAACCTTAATTCTGTGATAGGTTTTGTTGTCATTATATTTCACTCAGAACTCAGTTTCAATCCAGCAGTTGTCCAGAAAAAGACAGGGAAATGGAACAAATAGACTATAATTTGTTTACAGTTTAGAAGGCATGTTTTCAGTTAAAAACAGAACTGGGTGTATAGAAACTTGTATTAACACACACTTGTCAAATAACTACACTGTACCGCTTACTCTGCCTCAGCAATTCCACTGGTACTTTGGGTCTGCCAGGAGAAGAGGGTTATAGTCTCAGCTGAGGACATGGGCTTAAGCATTTCACTTGCTCAAAAGGGCTTTTGTCTGGTATCCGAGATTACCTCTGCTCTTCTGGTGAACTGAGGAGTATTGTCTGTGGCTGCTATTTTGAGTTTACTTGCACATCTTTCTGAAAAGACCAATGACGACATGCTTTTTGGCACTTTGGAAATCTCTGTTGCTAATGGCTATACATCCGTGTCACTTGGAATTTTTCTTTATTGTAGCTGCATCTAAGTATTTCTATTCTGGAAGTTGGCGGGGGGGAGTCTTTCCATGGAAAAGTACCAGTTAAAGTTCTATCTACTTCAGACAATAGTAGAAAGATACATTTGTCAATGAACGTTTTTCATAATGATTTTCTTGCATATGTTTTCAAAATTGTAACTGAAAACCACTGAGATAGTATAAAACCTAGAATGACTCTGAGCAGAACGCATACTTTCATTTCAGCGTGAATTTCATCTTACCCATATTTGCATTGACTTCACCATTTGAAGAAAAAAGCCAAATTCTCTACCATCATAAGTGTCTGAAATTCTACGTAAGTCCATAAATCATCTTACAGAAGGTCACCTTGCCCTCTTAAAGCAAGGATGACTTGAATAGACTCTATACCTAATATAGACTATTTTTTAAACTAATTTTATGTTAAAAGGTTCCCATGTTTTTGAAAAACAAAGATATTTTTCTGCCTTCAATCTTGAGGACTGAAAGGGTTTTTTGATCTGTAGATAGTCTGGAAGGATCTCCTTCTGAGTATAAAAGTAGAAGTGCTTCAGTACTCTGAAACTGTTAACCAAGATTCCCAAAGAGTTCTTTCAAGACTCAAATTCATTAAGTCATATCCACAGGATGAAACAGCACTTGTTGTATGAAGTTTTAAGGTAGCTAACATCTGGGCTATGGGATATGTCCAAAGAGAATTCTGGTTCTGGAGTTACTTTCTGCACAGCACGTTTTGCCATCTCTACAGTAGAAGCAAAACTATGTCTTGCGTTTACAACACCAGGTTGTGGTGGTGTAACATAAAGGCACATTTCTGACTAACCATGTCCAAAACTTGTCAGGTAAAGAGCAGACATTGCAGTGCCTTCTAGACATGGAAATGGGGTATTAATGAGATCCACCGCAGAGAGCAGTGTTGGAACTGGAGGTGTATAAACACACAAGCAGTTTGTTCAGGTGGTGAAAAACAAGTTACAGAAACAGCATTTGTCTGTGTCGCCTTGGGCCACCTCTGTCACCCACTGTAAGAACAGATTCAGGCTATAGTGTAACCCAAACACCGGGGCAGAAAAGAGTAGAAGTAGTAGCTGTTCAGATTTAAGACTCTCAAAATGTGGCTAGAATGCTCAAGCAACTGATCTAAATAGAACAATTCTGTTTTAGTGATGTGGCTGTATATGAAAGCAAAGTAGGTAGCTCATTTCATTACAATCAAAATGAAATGCAGTACCAACATTTCTGTATCTGTTTTGGCTAACTTTTTGTACCTGTTCTGCATTTAAAAGGCTGACAGCCTATGTTTCAACAAATGTGTTTTAGAAGCAGGAATGTATTCCATTTTACAGTTCTGCTTAGGCAAAAGACAGATTGGCATCAGTCACCTTATACTTTTTTTTCTCCCCCAAGTATATGTAGGAAACAGAAGAGTTGAACTAAATACAAGAAGGATCCATGTCCATTGTGAGCACCATTTCTAGACTCTTGTTAATCAAAGGAAGAAAATAATATAAAAGTCTCAGTGTCTGAGAACAAAGGCTTCTCTCCAGATTTTTGCTTTAGGAAACAAACAGGCTGCTTTGCTGATGCCTGACAGCTCAGAGCATGTGGGCAAGAGAACTGGTTTGAAATATGATGCTCAGCATTGTCTGCTTTACAGTAAAAATATCACAGCTCTTCCAGGAAAGAGGCGGTAAATCTGCTGTGGAAATCTGGAGTTAAGAGGAGCAGAGGTACTGTATTCAGAGATACTTGTCTTCAAGAAGAGGTTAAAATGGTCTGGTTTCGCAGTCTTTGCTGTAGTGGATAGGGCTTTACCTGCAGGACTCCTCTTGATTTCCAGCGGTGGAAAACAAGGAGGGAGCCTTAATGAGAACTTGGACCAAAAATGTGTTTCTAGTGCATCTGGTTTTTAGTACATATTCTTTAGACTTCTACAGCTCTTATTATGGAAATACCTTAGGTAATCTCCTGTGATTCCAACCCTTGTTCTGTGCATTTAGAAATTTGCTAATCTACACTGCATTCACATCTGCTGAAAAGTCTATTTATGTCTGTTTCTGGAAAGGGAGCTAAGAAAAGGTGAATACAAATGACACTGTCAGCCTAGAGAAAACCCCCAGCTCTGACTGACAGCTGGTGCACGTATTACACAGATGACTAGAACTATTCAGTTCTTGGTAAACACCTACTGACTACTTATCTGCCTCTTGCTTGCCAAATGTTAATTACACAAATGTCTGTCTCTCTGTCAAGTGTGTATGTTTGGATTGTGGAGCATTTGACTCAATGCTAGATGTGTACTTTATTAGTTATCTGGCCTGCTGTCAGCACAGTCCTCGTTTCCACCTAGCACATCAAACTGGGGATGAGAAAAGCCTCCCTCAAGATAATGTGCTTGACAATTTGCATGGGATGTACTCAAATGATGATGCTCGCATTTGACACCAATTTTAAAACAAAACAAAAAACCCAAAAGAAAACCAACACATTGTACACCAGCTTTTAGAAATAAAAAGAATCTTTTTGATCCTTTTTTTCTACTTTTCATTTTAGTGTTTACAAGAAAAGCTTTCTATGGGAGGTTATAGTCAGCATTTGAAATGGTCAAATGCTAAAGGAGAGGAAGATTATATACAGAGAGAGGAACAATTTGCTAGTTGGATTAACATCCATAAATAAATTCATTAGCATGCCTTAGGGGGAAAGTCTAAAGGACTGAATTTTTACTTAATGACCAGTGGATATTAACATTAGTGAACAGCTAAAATGAATAGGTATACGAAGCTCTGTATTCAGCTGTAGCAATTGCTGCCCAGGCTTTGAATCCAATCTGGTCAGATTTTCAATCCTTTCAAAGTAATTGTGAAATTAATTGCATTCAGTAGTCTTTAAAAGTATACCTTGAGTTTACCCTGCTAAAATAGGACAAGTTGGAATCATCCTACTTTCAGGCTTAAGCAGCCTTAATGCACTGGTATTTAGGACCATATTTACTTACAGAAGAAATAAGGTCCTAGTCACAGACTTATTGTGAAACTATTTCCAATATTGGTAAAATGTCTATAACACTTTTTATTTCCTTGTACTTTTATTACCTAGATGGGCTTTTTAAGTCGTATTGATCAGAAAGGGAACATGAAAAAAAAGCATTAAAATGAGAGCTGGAAAATTAAATTACCTTCCAGATTCTGTATGTACTATGGTAAACTAGGTCTAATCTAGCAAGCATTTCTTAAGCCACAGGACATTTAGTTGCAATACACATTTCCTTAAGATTTGGCTCTGACTACAATAGTAAATATCAGAAATATAATTGTCTAGAATGTCGATAGCAATGACTAAATCAGGTGGTGCTGCCAACATTTTACTGTCCTGTTATCCAGTTGAACTGAACAGATGTAAAAGAACAGGAGCTCTGCCTACACAGTGGCTTCTGATGCTGTTTAGGGTTGGTAGAATTGTATTAAAGGTATATTATGACTTAGAAGTTTGGATAAGAACATCTTCAGTCTGCACTATGCATAAATAGTGAACTTCTATCTACTAGATGGTGAATTTGGCATCTGCCATTTGTACCACAATCTCCTATTTAGGTAAGTAAATATATAGATATCCTCTCCAGGTTATTAAATGAGGAAATACGTCAAAGTAATCCCGTGGTTACACTTGACTTCTAGTTAACTCAATTCAAAGTTATTCTTTTCAGTTACATTAAGTAGGAAACCTTAGAACTTCTTGAAGTAACAAGTTTTTAATATCCCAGCAACAATTTGGAAAACCTCATGTGATAGCACAATTTCAGTTTTCTAGGTCAGCTGTTTCTCTAGTGAGTACAAATATCCAACAGAATAAACGTATTTCGCTATCTTTAAGAAAAGCCATAAAAACTCTGACAGCACCTGAGCTGTGTGCAGAAGTAGTCATGTAGGCTAAAGATCATGAAAGTTTCTCCAAGCCTCTGTGCCAAAAATAGCAAAAGTTCGGTATCTGAAATCAAAGGGTTGCTATAAAAAGATGCCTTTAAGCCTGCGGAGTATCCATGTCATTCGTCAGGAGGCTTTATTTTTGGCATGAGTGTTGACACTGCCACTTACAATCAAGGCAGATAGAAAGTTACTGAACCGTAAGCTGCAGGAGCAATGTTGCACAAAGAGCACTGTGACTCTCACGTGAGGAAAGCCAGGGAACGCTACTGTCTGAGAGCTTTGTCTCTTAGAGAAGAAATGATAATTACATAACACGGAACTATATCGTTCTTGGTGAAGTCTTCCAAGATCTGCATTTCCCAGAACAGCTCAAAGGCCGTACATGTGGTGACCCTTTCTGCAGGCCAGAAGGGCAAGATGCTGCATTGTTTATCAGTCAGTAGTGGTTGTTTAAGTGTTGGAAGACACGTTCATTACCCAAGAGCAGAGTTTGAAGGCTCTCTGCTATCACAGCCTTTTTTGACCTCCATACTTGAACTTTGGTACAGCTGAGGCTTTTCGATAGTTGAAGTAGAAAGCTGTGTTTCCAAAAAAAGTTTGTATCTGTCCACTTTTCTAGACCTCAGTATCATTGCATTTGAGGGCTTTGCAATCTTACCCTCAAGAACCCCTGCAAATGTTTTCAGAGAGCAAACCCAGGCATAGACAAGACAATGATTTGTTCAAGGTCACAGAAGAAATCTCTACTGGAGAAGAATGTGAAAGCAAGTTTCCTCTGCAGGACTGCCAGCTCCTGACAAAGGGTATCCTTTGGTAGAAGACCTTATTCCGACAGATAGGCTGAGTCAATTTATTTTCCTGGACTTCTGGAGTGCAGTTGTATCCAAATGCCGTCTTCTGGCCAGAACGTGCTGCAGATGGCAAGCTGCCATCCCAGCGTGCTGGGGAAGAAGACATAACACAGAGAGCAGAGAGCGGGCTGGCAGCTCCAGCTGCTCCTCCTGAGCGCCGCTGCCCCACAGCGTGTGCCTGGGCAGGAGAGGACGTGTGGTGACCCCTCGTTTCTCATTTGCGCAGCTATAGGACAAGGAAGGAACTGGGCCTTAGTCCTTTTCCTATTAAGTGAACTAATGAATTACCCAGTTTCTCACTGAGACTGAGAAAGTTGGGTAGGCCTCAATGCATAGCAGATAGGGAAAGACAGCCGATCCCACAGCAAATATTTTGTATCGCATGTTATTATCTGTATAGATTTGCTTTCAGGATACATAGTTGAATATTATATTTGCTAAGTTTCATAACCTAGTTTTATAGACATTCTTAGATTCTCAGAGGGATCCGAGTCCCCTCATTCATTCATTGAGGCTATTTTCAGCTTTTGCAGATGGTAATAACTAACTCTTTTTTTCCCCTTAATAAGCTTTTTTTTAAAAAAGACTCTTCCCTAAAATAAGGCTTTCCCTGCTCACCATTCTTTTCTGATCCCCATGAGCACAGCAGATCACATCTTTTCCCATTGGATATACTGTGATGTGTTATTTAATAGATCTTTTCAGGATATATAGCTTGGTCTGGCTTGACAGCAGAATGTGAAGAGCCTCCTGCCTAGAAGTTCTGTGAAGATCTTCAATGGTTCATTGCGTTCAATTTCCACCTCGCTGTTTCTGGCAACATTCCTATCATGCACAGATACTTTTTACAGGATAGAGACTTAGGAAAATGACAGAAAAATGTCAAGAAACAAAGAGTGTGGGGTCTTGCCACTTGCCCACAGATTATGAGAAGTAGAAACATAGCACTCTGACCCAGTCCCTCTTTTCTGCAGGGTTCTGTTTCCCTTTAGAACCACACTGCTATTGCTTCTGTTTCTCTGGCTTACATAAAATCCTTTTTAAACATGCAAAATGTTTGCATCCAGTCCTTGCATATATTACTCTGTGTTTGCCTCTGGCCTTGATGTTATCTTTAAAATTATGTAAAAAGCTCAGTTTTCTTCCTTATAAAATGATTAGATAGAGTAAAATTAATCTTAGTAGTGTAAATACAGCCTGCTTCTACTGCAAACATGAAGCAAGTCTACAAAAGTTAGTGAATTAAATGAATTCAGAATCAATTTACTCAAAGCAAAATTAGACTTTGAGTATCACTGACAACAAATTTTCTGTTACAGATTGGTAATAAAAATCTCTTTCTGTACAAACACTGAAAAATTTAAATAAGTCGAAACCCAATACCATTAATTTGCCCCTGAATTCTTGTAAAACTAAACCCCTGCCAAGTTTCCAGGGAATGTGTTTGATAAGGACCGGGCATCCTGGTGACCTTACTGAATACTCTCCTAGTGTGGGAATACATCTTACACACTGTGCCCAGTAAGAATAGTAACATTGCTAACTTCGTAACAGATAGCTAAAAACAGACTACTTCACACCTTGTGTAAATTATTCCAGTATCTATGGATGATGTGCGAGAACTAACGTGTGAGATGTGAGGTTTGATTTAAAAATGAGAGAGTATGAGAAGGGAGAGCTCAAATGATGACTCTTGGGTAATTAAAACTGTCTAATCTGGCTCTTTTCTGACTCTAAAGTTACGCATAAAGGTTTACATTGCGACTCAGCTCATTAATGATGAATAATTGGATAGATAACTGAGGAGCTCACATCACTTTTTTCCATAGATAGTTGATGGAAAAATAGCACCTCAGAGATTAAAATTAGAGTGACACGAAAATTATAGGTGATATCACTAAATAAAAATACCACAAAAATGCCCTTCCACCTTATGTTGGCATCTAGAAATAGCCCCCTTTCTTCTGTCCCCTCTTCCCATTTATTTTATATTTTTAATGGACTGAAACACTGCAGAATCTGGTATGTGGGCACAGAGGCCTGAATGCTTTGTTAACAGTGGGAACAGCAGTATTAGTTTGTTAAGAAAATTTGTCAACCCCCAGTTTCTAAATCCAGCACAAAAGGTGGTTTTGTGAGTAAACTATTTAAATCTAGTTGTATAAATTCTGCTGTGTGACACATTAATCGCACTCAATAAAATTTTACAGGTAAGCCCAGGTATATTGCTAATTTAATCTATTCTTGAAGATAACTTTGCAGGCTTTCTCTGTAGGTGTAATTTATTGTTAGACTGCAAAGTTCACTTCATAACAGGGCTTGGCAGTTGTATAGTAAACTGAGAAATATATTGAAAGAGTACAATTTATTCTTGGATTGATTAGCTAGCTAGTAAACCATTAACAGAGTTTAGAGTGAATCTGCTGACTAAAATAGACTGGGACATCCAATGAGTGCATCCATTTTAAAAAATAAGTCAAGAATGTGAAGTCTGACAGAATGCACTGGCATGAAAATGGTCGTCGTTGTTCATATTTTTGAATGGGCTTGACCCAAAGCTGTGTCTGTATTTGATGTTTCAGTAAGAACCTGTGATGATTCAGTAATAATAAGCTTTGTAATAGAATTACAAATGTTCTTTGTTTTTGCCTAAACTCAGACAGACTTTCAAAATGGCTGTTATTGAGGCTGGCTTTCAGAAATTCCCGCTTCACACTTAAGGAGTGATAAGTCATTTGAAAATTCAGAATAAGCTTTGCCAACTGGCCTGTTTCAAAGCATAAGAGTAGTTTGAGTTTACATGACGTAAAAGTTGGGGGAAATGCAATAGATGCAGGTGTTTAAAGTGTGTTTGCACTGAAAACAGGTATGTTTGGTGATATATGTACTTTTATATCTGCATGGCTCTCCTGCTGTGTTGTTTTCCTTGAGGGTTTAGAAGTTCTTGAATGTCACTGAAATACTTTAAGCTTTATTATTTGGTATTCTCAACATGAAAATGTAAGAAATTCGTAATGTTTGCATCACAAAACAAACCTTCACTGAAAGGTCCTATCCCATGGCTGAATGGATAGCAAGATACTGTATTTTGTCACAACTTTGAGAGGAAATTTACATTAAAGTGGTAGAATTTAGATATTATTGTCCTCAGTCATTCACATTCTAAAACAATCCCTCGTATTTTCTAAAGTACATACTCTCTTAAAGATCAGGAAAAATATAATTTTTCAATCAAGTGAGATTTTTACCTTGGCTTTTACTGGTTTGCAGTTACTGGTTTGCTTTTTTAAAAGATACAACTTACCAAATGATTTGGCAAACAAAATAAAACGAACCATAACTGCTTTTCATTACTACACAGTATCTTTCCAAATTTACCCCAGCTTTTCTGTAGATATAACTGCAAGATGCTCATTCTGCTAACAATGGGATTTAAAAAACATTGCTTGATATCCTACATGCTCTGCAGATATAATTTTCAACTAGAGTCTGCAGTGTTCTGGGAATCCTTGCATAATCTGGAATGTGCTATAAATAGAACATGCGCTCAATGGAAGGAAAGCGTGACTTATTTTCTAACTATATGCTTCCCACAGATCCAGCTTCATCCAAAGTCAGATTGCTCTTGTCAGGGCTGCCAAGTCGTCAGTTGGGCAGAGAAAGCTCTTGCAATGTGCAAGGTGACTTTTCAGACTGAAGGCAGCGGGGGAGGAAGGAGGTTTCCCTTCTGCTGAGTAACTGCTTTCAGTCCTTTTGCTGGGCTTTTTATATCTTCAGTTTGAGATACTCTTCCACAGTAAGACCAGATTTACTGTTCAAGAACGTCTGTGAGACACTGTCCGGAGTTATGGGCTCTATTGGGTCCCTGTTGGTACCAACAGGGCTACCACTGAAAAGAGCCAAACCTTTGCAACACATAGAGTAACGAGGACATAACAAGTGAGCAGCTGCACCTTCATCCTGTTTCTGTCTGCCATTGCTTGCTTGTTTACTTTTTTATTTTTTACATGCCAATGTTTGAAGGGCATTTTGGAGGCAGAAGGTGGCTCCTTTTCACTTTCTCAGACCTGTGATCTCACCATGTTTTGTGTATTCCTTAGGTCTGTTCTTTTGAATCTTTCTGAATCCGTATGAAGAACTTGCTTTTGCTGTCGCTATGGAAAGCTCTGAAATACAAATCTGTTCTGTGTCTTTCTACTCACCTTGTCTGTGAAAGTCAATTCCTTCTTCTCATTCTCTTCTGTGAATGCTCATCGGTCAGACCATCAAAGAATTGCAAAGCCTTCATTCCCAACAAGCTGAAATGAAAAAAAATCAATCTTTCTTATCTAATTTCTCCAAAACTCCAATGCATCAAAAGGCCTAATCTTAAACATTGCTGAAGTATAAATCAAATTGGAGGATGACAGAGAGGTAGACAAACAGAAACTCATTCCCATATCCTGGCTTTCTGAATGTGTCACTGAAATGACCGAATTTTGAAACTAAGAAAAGAGCAGAAGGTCATTTTGGGTTTTTGTTATCCTCACTGAACCAGGTAAAATGGTACTTTGTAGCTATACCGTTACTACAAAACAGCTCTTCTTGATGACTTATGGTGAGATCATCACGGCAGAAGGAATCCCTACGAGCCTGAAATTTATGTCACAGCTCCATTGCACCCCTCTTCCTTCCTGCCAGGAAAACTTTGTGTGGCTATGCTGCTCGTCTTAACTATTTCTATTTTTAACAGGCCGCTGGAGTTTACTGGCAGTTGGTATTGCCGAAAGCAGAGCTTATCCTACAGCACCCTCTGCTTGGGTGCGTTTGGGCACATGTCCAACTCAAGAGGGAACATGGGACCTCTTCTGCAAAACTGCTCAGATGTGAGCTAGACTACAACGGCATTCTCCAACAATGGTACAGGGTAGGTGGAAACTCCAGCAATATGTTTGGAAACAGTTTCCAGACGCGTGGTTGTGACTGGGAGGAATTTTGGTGTTTTTCACAGCTCAGTGTTGTTTTGATCACATGCAAAGAGAATCAATCACCAATTTCAAATGAGTCCTGTAAAAACCCCACCTCTAGAAAGGAGAGCTTGTATGTAAAACACAATTCTAAGCTACCAGGAAACAGTTATTAGAGTAAAAGAAGTGTAAAAGTTTGCCTCTTAAGTGAATATTATTTACAATTTTTAAAAATAAATAAAAGAAATACTTCACTACTTTGAAAGTTTGTAAGCCCCAAGAAACATTTGTAGAGCCATTATTAGCACAGGTCAAGTGTCCTGAGCCCTTCAGCCTCAACTGTCAGCTCTAATCTTTAGGTCTTTAGGGAGGAATCAGCTGAAGTTCTGGGAGAACTCCACTGAACTCAGAGAAGTTATTAGCACAGCAGGTTGGGTCCATAGACAAAATAGTCTCCATAATCAAATACCCAATCAATCAATCAATCAATCAATCAAATGGTGATAACTACTGCCTTTGCTTGCTTCCTATGTGCTTTACCCACACCCCTGTTTTCTCCTTCATGTCACAGGAACTCTGTGATTGTGTATTTTATGTTTATTTACTTAGAGCTCCATGCTAAAGCAGATTCTTACTTTTTGATAGTACGGAAGGTCTATGCTTGCAGGTCATTGGTATAAGCATTGCTAACTTCTGAAATGCAGTCTCAGATTTATTCTGGGAAAGGACTTTCTCCTAAAAGCTCATTTCTTTAATGCTGATAGTAATTTTCTTTACAGCTTAGCTTCTTATGAAAATGAGATTTATACTATCATATTATTATCAATAACATAGTCCCATCTCCCTGAAGACGTTTTATACCCACAGTATAATTTTAGCCAAATTTGACAAAATATATGGAAGTCTAATACATAATTAAGTTTCAATAAAACTGAAGGCTGTTCAGAAGAGAAAGTCTGTGCTGGTGTCATCACTGAAGGAAGCAGAGGTGCAGCCCGAGTGTCACACGCTCCGTTCAGCAGAGGCCAGCTGGGCAATCTACAGGCACGTGCTGTCTGAGGACCTTTAGAACAGACGGCGAGAGAAAATGTGTTAGTACAATGGTGTAGGTGAGCATTTGTGGAGATAAAGTGTACAAATTGATAGAAAGCAGGCCTCTCATTATTCCCAGTACTCACAGAAGAACTTTTCCAGCAGCAGAGTCTTTAGAAATTCGGAGACCTGCAAAGACGCTGGAATTCTTCCAAAGTGTTATGCTTTGACTCTCAGCAATAAGCAAATTTGGTCCAGCAATAAAATCAAAGGCTGCTTTTGAAAATTTGACCCAGAGGTTTATCCTCAGCAATTTATGTTTTACTTCAGCAAGGCGCATATATATATATATGTCCTGAAGTATATGCTAGCAGTAAACAATTGTTTAAGTGCCTTGCTGAATTACATCCAAATACTATTAAAAGGTGCATGTAATATTCTTCACTACAGAATAATTAATCCCCCAAATTACTATAATCTTGATTCAAGTTCCTTTAAAGTAATAGCTTTTTTAAGATCTTGGTAGAAAACCTGAAGTCCTTATAAACTCATATAAAGCTGTATCCTTGACAGAAGCCAATATCTTGGCTTGACTTTCAGTATTGGAAGTGCGATTCCCAAAATAGCATATGGCTGACAACAGGCTGGTATCTAACTGGAGCATATCGTTTTCTATTTTATCATGCATATGGTTTTTCAAAGAAGGTCAGTTGGTTGTGGTAACTATGAGAGAGATTTACCACATGAAGCAGGAACAATTTCTTGCGTAGAAATTAAAAGATCCCTCATATAGCCCTCCTCTGAATTTTCTTAATCTCAGCAACAGCTTTCTTGAAGAATGGCCCCCAAAACTGGGGCCCAAAATGTATTCCAAAGCTGCACCATTGCAATGTAGAGTAAAAGGTTACTTCACGTGTCTTCTAGATTACACTTCCATTTAAACCTCTCAGCATGCTGGCTTCCGTTTTCTGTGACTGCATTAACAGTGCTGACTCATGTCCGTCTTGTGAGTCACTGAGACTCCCAGGTTCACCATTATCATTTGGCTTGTCATTTATTTCCCATCTTTTATTTTCATAATTGACTATTTCTGTTTGGAAGAGTACAGCACTTACCTGCATTTCTTTTCAGATCACTTTCCAAATTTATACTACACACTTGCAGTCTCTCCCAGCTTGCTAGGATTTGCAAATTTAATAAGCGCAGTCTCTATTTCCATCTTCCGAGTCCCTGCTGAGAACAGTGAGCAGTGTTTGAGACAGACTGCAGAATCCAGCGTGGGAAGCCCTTCAGTTTCACCAGAAATCGTTGAAGATTGCAATCTCAACCTAGTTTTCAAACAGTCCTGCGCTCATCCTACAGCAGCTTCGGCTCGAGGACACTTCCTTCTGCATATGTTGTTATAGGAGACAATAGTGAAAGTTTTCCTGGAGTCAAGACATTTGACTCCCGCTGCTGCTTCTCCATTCACAAGGCCAGTTACCTTTGATGGAAGGAAATTAGATTGCCTTGACAGAATTTGTTCTCAATAAATTCATGGTGTCTGTGAATCTTTGAGTTTTCCCATGTGCTTGTATATAATGTGTTTGAAAGTACTTCAGTATTTTTCCAGGAATTTTAATAATTTTAATTAGCATGCGTGATTTATAATTCCCCAGCTGCTAACTGCTTCACTTTTTCTTAGAATAGGAACTAAGTTTCTTTTTTCTCTTAGCACCCTTGCGTACCAGTTTTTAAAGCAAACTATTATGACTTGTGGAACTGCTTCTGTTACTTTTTAAAATATCCTAGGATGACAAAGTTCATCAGACCCAGCTGATATGAAAACTCCCTAATATGTATTTTTCTTCTTCTAGATTAAGATCTTATCACTCCCTTACTGGTACTAATTATGCTAGACTCATGCTATTGCAACTGATCTTTTTTTAAAAGGGTGATGAAAAAAGCTAGGAAACACTTCAGGCTTGCAGAGCTACCATTTGTTTCGAGTCCTGAGACTTTCCTTCGATGTTTTTTACAAGCAGTGTGTGGGTATACTGCCGCACACCCATAGAAAGAACAGATCCTATTCCAGGAGATGCTGTTCTGAAAAATGTTTTTAATGCTCAGTTTGGCTACTATTGTTTGGATTTCTTACAATGCAGATACACAACGCATTTTCTTTTGTCCTACAGAGCCCACAGCAATAACATTTTGAAAACCTCTTTGGCCCATCCTAAGAAAGATCTTTATCTTGAACTGAGAACATCATTCAATAACTACTATTTATATAATTTTGAAAAAGTGGCTTTACTTTAAGCTACATACACTTAATTGTATGGCCTTCAGGTTACAGACAAACATAATTTTTCAGAGAAAATAAGCGAGTAGAAATCGGGAGATTATCTTTACAGAGATCACGAATTTAATCACAGCATTGCTCACAAGAACACAGATGCTCAAGTAAGAGTCACGTGGAGGATGGAAACATACTCATCAGTAGGCTAATGGTATTTTTAATTGCTATCCTTACTTACAAACAAAATTGAATCAGTGGAGAGGATTACAATTTGGTTTACAGCATGAACAAATCTTGATCGTATTTTAGTTATTTTAAACAAGATAAATTCCTAGGAGATATATCCTATATTCACTTACATATTGCAGAGTGTAAACTACAATTATATTCTACCTGGGACAGGGAAAGTCTCGTTTGGATCTATGACCTTTGCCTTCTACATACATGCAGCATTATGGGTTTAGCGTATGAGCGATCAAAGAAACATTAACTTTGCTCCAACAACTCCATTTCTACCTGACATCTGCAAACCAGTAGCAGCAGAAATGGTGGGGTTATAACACAACCTGAGCCACTGCTTATTTCTACCAAGACTTATCCAGGTCGTTATCAAGTCTTATGCAAACATGTGAGCAAGTTATCAAAGGATACTATGTTATCAGATATCCCAGTAGATCTTCAGCCTGTGTGGAATGACTGGCCTTCAAGGCCAGATTAACAGATCTGTTCCTAAAGTTTAGGCACTTGATCTCAGGAGCAGACTTCATAATCCAGTGCTACTGGAGATTTTGGAAGATCAAGCGGAAGGGATCTGGAGAGCGCGTGCTGAGCAGCAAGCTGTGTGCTGTTTTCTAGGGAAGCAGTGGAGATAAGCTGGATCTTACACCCTGCATTGCAAACAGTTTTATTCTCTGCAGTCAGGGAGAATCTTCTGTCCATTCAGATCCCACAGCTCTGATTCCTCGTTGGAATGATACCACTCCTGCCCGTTCACTCACGGAGCAGAGCAGGGCTTCCTTTTTTCTCCTAAGGAAATGTATTGGTGCTATCTCCTTTTCTGGTAAAGGCGGTTGCTCAGAAAGGAGGGGTGGAAATGTGTGTTATTCATGCTTTTTCTTAAAATATGTCAGAGTGAAAGAGCTCAAGACTGATTTCCATATTCCCCATACTACAGAGTTGTTCTATCTTTGTGCCCCTGTCAGAAAAGCAGGGAAAATTACAACTAAAAATGTCAGGCCCCACCAGATGGTTAAAAAAAAATTCAATCTCACTGTTTTGGTGCTGGGTTTCAAATTAAGCTCAAGTTTTATTTTAGGTACCAAAGGCCTGGATCCTCAGAGATTTATCTTCCGAAAACTCATTTGACTTCTGTGGGAGTTTAATGAGAGTTAAGTGCCAAGATAGTCTCATAAAACCGGGCAAGTGAAGTCTTTGATTTGCTCTGGCCCTCAGTTTCAAGCAGAAGACACTTGGCTTTTTGCAAGGTCACTCCTGGAGTGGCAAGGTAGGGACACAAATAGGTGTTTTGTCTTCCCAATTTGATTGCCCATTACAATTTTTCTTCAATTAAATGAGTTACATGTTCTTCAGTTATATGAGAACACCCTGCATCTGAAACTTGACTGTTTCGGTGTGCCCTGGATTAGCCTAGGTTACTTGTTCCCTTCTGAGTTGTTTATGTACTGTTCCCTTGTCTTTGCTGTCGGGCAAATGCTAAAAATAAGAATTTGCTTATCTAATTTGTATGGATCTTCACAGTGTATGTGATTTCACTGTCTCCTTTCCCCTCGAGCAGTGGACAGATTTTCCAGCCCTTATGACTATGGACTATGCATTCATTGCTGTCATAAGTCTGAGGATTTTTCCTTTCAATACTGACATGTCAAATTAAGACACCCCAAATTTTTCCATAGGGAATAGTTAGAGATTGCAGTATCTGTTCTGACTGGGGTCTGGACCTACAAACTCTGATCTGATTATATTTACTTCAAGTCTGGAAATCCAATTAACACCTTGTAAAGCTGTTTACTGTAAGCATGCCTAAAAATTTGCTGATATCCATGAACTGATTTTCTGTTTTTCCTTAGTTTAGATGGGTAAATTGTATTTGGTGTCAGATTAATAACTTGTATGACAGAAGAAGAATCAGGGTAAGCTTCCCTTTGTTGTCAGCCCCTATGCGAAAAGCTTTGCTAGAGATGCCATGTTGGAGAAAAATCAGGTTGTTCTGCCTTCAAGCCTGTCCTGTCACTGCCCATTCTACCAAAATAGCTCAGTATAAGTTCCTGTTTGTCAACTGCAACATCGTTTTTGGAAAAAGGAACTGCAGTACAGAGTATGGTTTGGATTTCATCAGAATAGACACATATTTCAATTATCTCTATCACGAACCAGTAGAAAGTTCTAAAACGTAAACTCCGGGTGGCAGTTTGAGACAGAGACAGTTGTTTGAAGTTGTGCAGATACAGTTCTTTGTGTACTCTTGCACACACCCAACATATGCAGCCAGTTTAATTCCTGTTTTAAAAGGTCTAATACAAAATATATTTTTCACAGCAGGAAGTATGATAGTAGATCTTGGTGTTTATAATACTGAGTATAGGACTAGCTTATCTGTATATCTTCTCTTATAAAAAAAAGCAAAAGAAGTGAATATATCCTTAGAAGCCTACAGATGGTACGGAGGATTAAAAATGCACTTTCTTTTCTTTCTGTGTGCATCATTCTTTTTTTTGAGTTGAACTGAGGAAAAATACTGAAAAACAACAGAGCAGTAAGTTATATTGGGACAGTCTGAAACTTCTTTGTATACTGTCTCCAGCTGTAGAATTGTTTTCTCACTGAGCTGCGCAGCATGTGTGGAGGCAGCAGACACAGCAAAGCAGAGCAAAGGCATGTTGGAGATGTCCCTGGGATGGTCAGGAATGACTGAGACCTTCATCAGACCCTAACCTAAACCCAAAGAGCATGCAGGAATCAGTCATTCTGCAGGTATTCTGGGCTTTTTTAGAACTGTATTGTTCAGTGACTTAACAAGCATATGTGTGGACCTATTTACTTCCGTGATTATGTTCTCTCATGGTTGGAATTTTGCCTCTAGTAGAGCAGAACTGACACTATGTTTGAATAACAAGCTTTTGTTCAGCAAATGCTCTAGAGGTGTCATGAAGAGACATATCTGGAGCCTACCTGGACCAAAAAGCACCTTAAGAGCATAGGAGCTTAACATACAGGGACATAGTTTAGTAACCAGCTGGCAAAGCTTCTAGTTTGAGATCTTTAGCCAGATTCTAACACCATCTCCACCAATATGAATATAGATGAATTTCCAAGACCCTGAATGGTTATGTCCAGTAAATTAATTGTCCCTGAAATCAGAATTTGGTCCTTCCTGTGCAATCTCAGTTTTATTCTAGGGTAGGTCAGATTCCTTGAGAGAATAATGAAACATCTAAGTCATCTGACAAATCTCCTCTCTGACAGTGATACAGTGGTAAAATAGGTCAGTGCAATTCATGGTTGCTTTTGAATCTATGAGATAGGAGACACAGGAGACTTTTCTAATATAGGAGGCTGAATCCTGGAGACAGCGAGATCAGTTATTACAGGGAAGATGCAGAGACGTATGAGAGCTCTAGAAAACCAGACAAGATTAAATGAATGAAATACTTCTAAGTAATTCAATACAGTGTTGGCTGCTATTTACAAGTGCTTGCAAGGCAGGACAATTCCAGTGAAATAGTATAGTACAGTATATAACATATATGATAGCGTAGTATACAACACACTGACCACTAGCTTACACACTTCTTCTGGACACATTAGTATTCTGAAATTTAGGAACAACCAAAGAAAAGTTAAAAAAGGAAGAAAGCAAAGGAAGTAATTTTTTAAGATTAAAACTAAGAATCATGTCCTAACAGTAACATTTGGAGTTGTTTGCAAGCAGATATAGCTTGTAGTATTTAAAACATGGTAGATAAAATGTTATTCTTAGCAACATGAGTTTTCCTCTTTTGATAGAGAATTAAATTCTGGTTCCAGCAAAATTAGTGGCAACTTTTGAGGCCATCTGAAATGATCCGTAACTTGCAAGAATGATTTCTGAAGGTATATGTGTCTAAAAGAAGTGTATAGCCTATTCATATGGCAGAGCCAGAGATTATACAAAATCTGTTTAATGAAAAAGTATGAGAAAAATAGTGAGTAGCTGGAATTAGGTCAAGGCCTACAACAGAATATTTAATTTGGCTTCAATGAAGGAGCCTGGATTTATCATTGGTTGGTAATCTAGGCACTCTGCTTGTCCTCATTTATCTTCCCTTCAGAGCTACTGAGGAGAGCTTCAGAAACACATTTCGGCACGTTGTGGAAACATCTATGCTCACAGCTAGTAATGAAGAAATAATGTAACTAATTGGTGTTATGTAATGGCACTTGGCAAATTAATGTGACCTGTTACAGAGTAAATAAAAGCTAGGGCTATTTCTGGAATACCGCTTAGAAACATCTTGACCAAAGTCCTGGAGCATCCAAACATTTGACTGAGGTTTTTTTACACAGAAAACACTGACATCAATGGCTTTTGGTTAAAGGTGTTGTAAGGAGGGCTCTAGAGATTAAGAGCTGCCGTATTGCTGCTAAGGACAGCGCAGCCCGTGTGCTGTACCCAGCTGCCTCTGTCACAGTCCTGCAGCTCCTTAGTTGCTGCCATCTCTGCTAAGACGGCAAGGCCATCCTGCTAATCCCACCGGCTCCTGGGGATGGGGTGATGTGGTCTGGAATGAGGCGCCCAGTGCACCGCATAGAAAAGCATAGAGTACAAAATGCTGCTTTCCACTGAGACGCATTCCCAGCTGGAGCCACAAAGCTCTTGTGTGTGGATATTAAGAATCGTCTTTTGAAGTTAGTAACCTGGGATTTTTTAACGTGTACTCCTTTCCTCCACAGTACGGAAAGTTTAACCACAGCTATGGTCCATAAGTCTATATAATCTGTAAGGGCCTTGCGAGGACAGCTGAACAACTGCAGGCAGCCAGACACTAGAGCATCTCCTGAGCAAGGCCTTACGCCCGCGGAGGGACGGGCGTTGGCAGCAGAGCTGTGTGTCTGTGCTCGGTGGAGGAGGCTGCTCGGGAGCGCTCGCTCGGAGCGGAGCTGCGGGTGGGATGAAATGGGGAAGGCTGCCAGGGCACCCTGTGACTCACAGGGAACTCCCACCTACATGGGGAATTCAGAGCCAACAGGCAGAAAAGCTGAGGCACAAGTTGTGGGCGGCTCAACTGGCTTCTGTCACACCCTTTGCAGATTCGATCCCCTACTAGCAGAGCCTGATGACATTAACCAGCCTTTGCTTGTTATCATCCCATCTTTGTCCTGAAATGTAAACCAAAATTAATCTTTTTATTTTTGTAAATGGGTCAACAAAACAATATCTCTCTATCCTAATGACTAAGAGATGTGGGTAACCTCTTTGCCTTGGTTTGGGATATTTTAGAGTAGATTAAATAATTTGTTGCTATTACTGCAGGCTTGCATCACAAACTAAATAGATGAAGGTATTTTGAAGTGATGGCTGCTCTATTTTATTTTACTTTTTAAATTAAGGCTTATATAACATTTCCAAAGTACTATCTTTAATTTTTTCATCTGCCCATTTACATTGGTTTTTAAAGTCCTTCCTCCTTTCCCATTTGAATAACAAATCCCAAATAACAAATTTAAACTGCTATTTATAAAATGCAATGGGTGAGTTGGGGATTTTACTGATTACAATTTAAAGTTTACTCAGTTTTGAACCTTCATGTTTAACCAAATCATTTCTTTATGTTAATCCTATTGTGAACAAAAAACCAGCTGCATTGATAAGAAAAGCAATCAGGTAAACCTGATTTTACACTGGGGATCCACGTATCTGTAATTTGATGTCTGATTATTTGCTTTTGACTGCTTTTTTCTTTTGTTGCTGGGATTTCCTTCCCTTCAGGTCTCTTAGTTTTAAGCTGCTCACTAGAAATCCCGTGGAATAGCTTATAAAGCCCCGATGCCTGAACATTAACTGGCATTGCAGCTCAGCTGCTGTGATGCTGGAAGTCCTCCCAGGCTCAACAGCACTGAGGGGACGGCCACGTGGAGCTGACCTGGGCACAGGGACGGCCACCTCTGCCCCACCATGGGCCACTGTCCTCATCTCTGTGCCCTGAAGGAAGAGGGCTGAAGGATGCTCAGGACAACAGCCAAGTGGCGACAGCGGGGAGGAAGATGGCTGTCTCCTCTCCCTCCCCTGGTTTAAACCAGCCTCACACTTAGTAGTCACCATGCCTCTGTTTTTGTGTAGTTCTGGTGCCCTGTCTGAGTGACAGAGAGCCCTGGCCAGCAGGGAAGGGAATCTCACAGTCACCTTTTCAATGCCTTCCCAATTTAGCTTTCTTTTTAAAATGTATGCTCTATATGTACTTGGCCGAAGGACAGGACAAAGAAAATGAATAAGGGTAGTTTTTCCTACTCAGGGTTTGCTAATGGCATTATCTGGGAGGCTGCTCTTTTTATTAAAAAAAAGGAGGCTACTCAAGCTAGTGATTTCCCAGTTTCAGAGACACCGCTCAGTTGCTGACTTCAAACACAGATGCAGATTTTTCCTTAATCTTTGAAACTGAGGATTTTTTCTAAGTTTGAATATATAAGGCAATTCAGCTTTCAGTTCCTGTAGCAGTGGTCCTAGAACTTGTATGTAAACAGTTGAAAGCACACAATGTAGACACTGCCTTTTTTTCTTCAATTGAACTGTCATGCAGATGATATGCAAAGATATCAATGGTCTATCTTAGGGATTGCTTGCATGGGCTTCTATACTAATTCTGCCTCTCCTTTGGTGTCTTGCACATAATATTTATATAACTATTTTTCCTAATAAGCATTTGGACTATTCCCCATAGCAGTGTCTGCTTCTTAAGGCTTCTTCAGATGAATTCCAAAATAAAAAGCTCAGTGGCCTGAACAAAGGAAAGGACAAATTTAACCAGTTAGGTTTGTAGTTGCAAAGTGCTGTGAAACTAATACTTTGCCTGAGGATGTGTTTCAATGTGGCGGTTTGTTTGTTTGTGTGTGGTGGTGTGTGTGTGTGTTGTGATTTTCTTTCAAAAAGGTGACTTTGTTCTTGTGAGGATGTAGTATTATTGAGGATGTAAGGGGAGGGGTCACCCTTTATTCCTATGCTATTTCCATTTGTGTTGTACCAGTTAGGACCACATTTATGATCCAGAATTCCCACTGTGCCAGGCACAGAATTAAAATATATTCCCAGCCTCAAAGTGCAAGGTATCTTATTGACTTTGCTGTTTCACTTTACTGGATTCCTTTTTATTACTATTTTTGTATATTCTTACTCTTTCTACTTCTACTTTGGTTACTAAACATGGGCTTTTTACTAAGCTTTTTAGTCAAGAATTCCTGAGCTCTGATCCCATGTGCGATATTCACTTAGTGCAAGTAGAGCTACTGACTCATGCATCATGCTTAATCTAGGGAAATGTTTCATCTCTTAAAACCTGTTAATTGTCACCACCTTATGTGGACAGCAGTGAAGGACTCATTTGGAATAAACTGTGACCATCTTAAGTGTGTATTTTTAATGTTATTTTAAGATTAATTGGTTCCCTGATCTTTTTCACCACGCATTTGGCACATCAGTTGTGCTGGCACAGTGGAAGGAGCGATGTGGATCCAGCTGAGAATAGGGACTGTTTAAGTTGGCAGTCTTTGCAAGAAAAGAGCATGAGGAACCCAATTAGGATATGTGGGCCCTATCTGGATGCTTGAAACGGTTGGCTGTGTCTAGTGAGGCAAGCAGGGGATGGGAAGCAGTCAAAGGGTGGGATGTCTGGTTGACAGAGACTGTGGGGCCTCAGGAAACAGAGGAAGTTCAAGTCTAGGTGGCAAAGATCCTTTTCCTGAAGCAGACTGACAAACAGTGCTGCGGATCTTCTCACTGCTTGTCTTGAATGCTTGCTCCGCACTAGAAAGGGGAGATGTTTGGAAGATCTGTTCTTTCAGTGACAACGCGATTTTATTGAAATCTGAAATGACCGTGAACCTACAGCTTTAGGATGCACATAATGAATGTAATTTTTTTCATTGAAATCAATAGTGAGTGCTCTTTGTTTTCAGATAAACTAGGTATTTGCAAAATGTTCATCTTCCCAGACACAAGATTGTAACGAATGCACTCTGTACTTGAAAGATAATATTAGACTGAATAAAAAGTAGTGCAGATCATCTAAAAGATCTTCAAGAGAAAAATGTAGTGCCACTCTTGCTGGCAGACATTAACGTAACTTGGTTGTCTAAGGATTTTCTTCCTGCGGTTGATGGACTTTTGAAGTGAATTATAGAAGGCTGAAACTTGCATCTGTGTTACATGGTAGGGGAATGACTTGGGAAAAGTTGAATGTGCACTTAGAAAAGCTGCATTTGGAGCGTGTACTTATTAGACATGAGCAGATGGACACGGGAGATTAACCTAGACTAGGGTTTACTTGGTGCTGAAAAAAAGAGTGAGTTTTAACTGATATGTCTCCTGTGCTTGTAGTTGCTCATCAATCCCTCCGCCATAGGCTTTTTTTTATTTTAAAAAATTTTAAAAAAGAGAGTGGCGCTCTCTTCACTCTCTTCTGTCCTTTCTCTACTTCTCTGCTCTCTGTTCTCATGAAACCTGCAGGACATGTGCTGAATTATACTTGGGGAGGCCAAAAAGGCATCAGTTTATAAACACAAAGCCGAGTCGTCTCACCACATCATCTCCAGCTCTCCCCCATGTCCCATAACCTTCACTGCAATTCCCCAGATCCTTCCTGTATTTCCTAGGGCTCTCTGCTCCCCTTCACTGGCTTTTCACTGCAGTGTACTCAGCCATCCCAAGTTTTCCACCTGTCTTTCTTTGGCCAGCTGGCCATGTTACACACAGTATGGACTGTAGCTGATCTGAAGCCATTCACATGGTGCCTGAACAGTCTCCTGCCCAGAGGTTGCATGTTTTTTATTTTGTTGGACACAGGCCGCATAAATGTAGCTTACTAATAGTATCACATTTCTGTAACAACCCTGCAAATTATGTGAAATTATCCACTGGATTAAAAATTTGTTTTGAAACTGACAGATGCACAAGTGATTATACATAAAACCATAAGTGCATAGATGCATAAGCTTCAGTTCTTCAAGAAACCAGTCTTTATATTACTTCAAATAAGCTGTTTCTTTTTACCAAAGAGCAAGGTCTGATGTTACGTGGTGGTTCTACAGGGTAAGTTATACCTTCAATCCTTACGCTGTTTCTCAAGCCTCAAGAGTTAACACCCCATTTGTGGTCATTTGTACATGGGTAACCTCAGACCCAACTCCTTAATCTCTTTCTCACTGTGTCTTCCACTGTTTGAAGCCCTTCTGCAGTGTTATGGCTCACATGAACAATCAGGTAACTGCAGCATAACAGCTCCCACACTCCAGAAAAGCAGCAAATCAGATACTAATGGATCATTACTGCTTTACTGAGCACATTAGGCCAGCAGAACTTTGTCAATATAAATGCATTTGTGCATCAATTGAGAAGATCAAGATGGTTCTTACAAACCTCTGTTTCAATTCTGGAGCAAACATTTGCCTTATTTAAGGTGTTGCACCAGTCTGAGGATGGAAAAAAGTTTAAAAATATACTTAATGTTTACATTCCTTGTACACTAGTGGCTCTATTCTCATTTTTGGTTCGTTTGTTTAATCATTCATTGCTCCTTTTTAAGCTGCTTTTGGACTGGAAACTTGTCTCATTTGGTCTCTTTTTAGCTGGTGTTATTTCTGGGTCTGAGTAAGTATTGCACATTTCCATCATGAAAGCAAAAATTATGTATCAGAGATTGAGGACTTGTCAAAATCATCAGCCTGTCACTATAAACATCTGACATTTGAACTGTCAGGCTTTAAGAGTTTTAACAAATGCAATTTCAGCTCCCTTAACTGCTTGCTGCTTGAATGTAAAGGCAACTCTGGCAGAATATGCTTTCTGGGCTGCTAAAAATAGCAAGTTCATCTAATGACTTCAGTAGAATGCCAATGTCCTGGAGACAGCTTGGTAAAGCAGTCTGCACAACTTTTGTTACATTTGAATAAAAACACCTGGCTGCCCAAAGCAAATGTCATAGGATTAATTGGTGTACTTAAATCTAGAGCCATGGGATTATCTATCATTAAATAATATCATCTCTGTTTCATCAAATTCATCAATTGAGGACCCCTGTGGTACGGTCCTGTACATCTTGTCTAGAAAGGATCTTGACTTGACTTCACAACCAAATAGCGACCTGGTAAAAAGAAGCTGAAGTTTCATTCCACTAGTCTTAAGTGCCACTGTAAGCATAGGCAGTTATTTAAAGTAATTTCCATCAGGCAGTAAAGCTAACTTTTCTGCTGATCAGATCCATAGATCACAGTTTTACAGAAAGCTGTGGATAGTGTTCAGCTTCAGGATTAGCTGATGACTCACTATGACTGGGGCGGGGGGGAGAAAAGGTGTTTGAATTGCTGCTGCTTGACTCAAGATGAGTTCTCAGTGTTCACTTCCTTCATACTGTGAGTATGTAGTTGCTGGTTTGTGGCACAGAAACAGCTTCACTCTAAATGGTCATACAAAACATTTCCTACCTTGAACTAGTAAGATAACAGGTTCTTATTTGATTAATAAAGTCCTAAGTACCATGTGATAAAAGCACTCTATTTTCAGTGGATCCAAGATGTGGTTGACAGAGTATAACTAAACAAAACAGTTCACAGTTGTTCAGAGTGGAAGGAAACAGGAAGACTGACAGGTAAACCAGTTCACCTCTTCCCTTCACAATAGAAAGTATATAAGGATCTCTAGGTGTGACTCTTAAAGGAAGAGTGTTAATTCTTGCTGGTTTAGGAAACTGTCCCCTTTGAAAAGCCTGGTTCCTGTACATGTAGCTGTACTTGTTAGAGCTGTTTCAGAAACAGATACACTTACCTTTCCCACCAAAACCTGAGTTTTCCTTGGATCCAGAGATCCTTAGGATCCTTTGGCACCTGCAGTGTGAGTAACAGCGAAATTGCACTTTGTTAAAAGCACTTATAAAACTTTGGAGGAGAATTCCTCCCTTCTGATAGCTTAGGTGTATAGGATTCAGTTAAACAGTTGCAGATGAAGTTAAACCGACGAAGTGTGAACAAACCTGTAGAAGTCTGGCACCAACACAGGGATTTCAATTACAGAAGAGATTCCTTGGCCATTTAAATATTTGGATGAGTATTTGGCCCCAGTAAATTTGCATTTTCATTCTTATTGGTGTTTTGTTGATGTTTTATAGCTGTAGAGAACAATATAGAACAGTAGTACTTTATTCATACTGAATTTCATTATGAAGAATGGGGATATGAAATGAGTGCTAATGCTACTGCCTTAATCTATTATGATGCTTATTCATAGTCTGAAATGCCATGGGTACAGTTTAGGAATAACTAGGGAAATTCTTTAGTGAACAGTTTAGCTCACAGATCACCTAGCTTATCAGATCAAACCAAAGGGTTATTTAATTGCAATATTGCATGAACTTTGATTTATGCAGTTGATAGAACAATAAAACTCATGAGCTCTAATCACGAGTTACTGTTGAATTCCTTTGTGTCCCATAAATTCACGGTGGGTGCAAAATTGCTATAAAGCTCCCCAGACAAATCTGTAGCACTTTAATGTAGTTCTTTAATAAAGCAAATGTCCTCATTTCCCACATGTACTGGAGTATGGAGCATAAAGAGCAGAACAGTATTTTTTTAAGCTTTTGATCTTGGCAGTGGGTAACTAGGAGCAAGAAGCTGGAGCAAGGAGGAGAAATTCCTGTTTGAAGAAACAGAGATGAAAACTTTTTTTTAGCAGTAATGGTTGTTTAAAAATACAGCCAGTCATACAATGGAGAAATACAGTGAATTATCCATAGACAATGTGATCAGGATGTTCTATTGTACTACCACACATAGTAATGCTACTTTTCTCATCGGGGCACAAAGCTATTTTCTAATAATAGGCACCTTATGTGGGAAAAGGGGGAACAAATTCTACCTAATTAGCTGCTATGGAGACCAGACTAACTTCTACTGTGTGCTGCTTCTCTCTGGCCTGAGTATTCTTTCCTCCAGCTTGAGAGGAGTCAGGAGTCTTACCTTTTACTTAAATGTGAGCAGAGTGAAACATTACTCTAGCTTTTTGAGCTCTTACCTTAATTTTAAAACTAACCCAAACTTTCAGGCTGGAATGACAAGTAATTACAGTTCTAATCACTGTTCTACTAACTTAAAGAAATTTCCTGATGATATCTAACTTTGAGTTTGGCTTTTCAGTTTTGCATGTCCCAATAATACATGCACTTAAGTCAATATAGCACAGTTTTGCTGGTCCATCCATTCACAAGCATTCTTGTAAAACAAACTATCTCATTCTGTCAAAGGATACTCCAGACTATGACAGTGTTGTCTCATGAGCTTTTAGATTTACTCCCAAGAAAACCAAATGAACAAAGATAATTAGCACAAGGAAAACCTGCTGGAGCGAAAAAATGGAAAGAAAAAATATTTAAAGACACAAATTTTAACCGGAATAATTTGTAAAAGTCCTCATTGTTTTTAATCTAAATATTTTTTTTAAATTAAGGATGTAAAGGGGAAATAAACAGAACTTGATGTAGGGATTATCAGCAGTGAAATGTTATTAGCTGTAAAATAAGGGATGTAGGTTTTCTGATGGAAAAATAGATTCAGTTTTCTGGCTTTATGGACAGTTACAGACCTGTAGTTCCAATGGTACCAAAAATGATGCTAAAATTACTGCAGGAATCACTATAGGCTTGCCTTCTGTCATCCCAGTTGCTCTTTTTGCTCACTACTAATGTGCAGCAAGATAGTTATTTATACCTCCTTCACCAATTTGGGGAATAGAGTGGAAGAAAATGTGTGGAAGTGTTTCTGAATATTCAGAGAGTAAGAAATCGTGAGGTGGCAGATAAATTCAGCTTTGCTTTCTCTGAATTTTGGAAATACATGGGAAGGATAACCAAGCACAAGTGAAGATGTGAGTAGTGACAGCTGGAGATGGATTGAACTCAAGGGCAGGTGAGGCTGGATCAAGTTCCATCCTGGTGCAGGATGAGGAAAGCAGTTGCCATATGACTGAGTCTCACACCAGGTGATGTGGGTGCATCTCCCTCTTTTGGAAGTACATACAGTCTTCTCAGTGCTCTAAGAGTCCTTTATTAGCAATTTAAGAGTTTGTTTTACCTTTAGCTTAATATTTCTGGATTATTTTTGCCCGTGTTTCTTTACCCAACCTTGTTCCTAGCTGAATATGTGGATGGACATACAGAATGTCAACTATGAAAACCCGTAAACATTTCACTGCTCTCACCTACTGCTCTGGGGTGAAAGGAAAAAAAAATATTTCATGTATTTTTAGCTATGACCAGCAATGTGACTGTAAGAGGTACAGCAAAGAAATAGCTGGCAAAGTTGCTTTAAAATAGTAAGGAACTTCTTCAGCAATAAAAACTTTCCACCCCCACTTAGCACAGTCAGCTGTACAAACTAACATTTTTGAAGCAAGAGCTTAGATTAGGCTCAAGTTTATATTCAGCAGCCAAGTTTCAGTTCTGAGAATGAAGGTTTAACCCTAATATGGGACACAACTCAACACTGCTAGAAGCAGGTGAATGACTTGAAACAATCAAATGGTGAATTTTGACTCATATATTGTCAGCAAAAGTCTGCACTTATACAAACTTGCTGTCAGTCAAAGCAGCTTGGCAAATGTTTTGTAGGAGGACAAAATTGCTCTGTTACTCTCCTCAAAACCTATAAGGAAATTATTAATATCTGTTAACTTCAATTCTAAGCATACAAGTAGCCTTTCAGAATTCAGAGAGCCAAGTTATGCCAGAAGTTGAACACTTATTATAAATTTTACAAATGCACTGATCAGTCTGAGTGAACCACATCCGAAATACCACTAACAAAGAATCCCTTTAGCCAGCTAGCACAGTGGATCCTGATCCTTGAAATTTAAGGATTGAGAACTTAGATTAAAAAAGGGACTAGACTCTATATGGGCAAGAAGATGTAAGTGTTGACACCAAGACAATTTCAATTAGAGTGTTCAGTCTCATAGTTCAAGGCTTGAGGAAGTCTCTACCAGGGATAATGACATCTACCATGAGGCTGTGATTACCATACAGGGTTGCTGTTGGAGGGTCTTTATGTTACTGTGCGTGGACCCCATGGACAGCAGTACCAGTCAGTTCCTGAGCTGGTACTGGATGAAGTACAGCTCTGATTTGGTAAAATATGCATATTCATGTCCATGATTTTCTGCTGTATTTCACTATCCCTTTATGTTAACACCAGGATCAATGATTGGGTTTGTCCTGTAACTCCACAAGCAGTTGTGTAGGCATAATATTGGGGGAAGCAAGACTTAGGGTAACTCTGTAATGTCACTGCCAGAACATATGAACTACGCCTTCAGGGTGTACTAGAAATAGGAGCAAGAGGTTGAAGCAACCCAAAATCACTTTAGATGCAGCTATGGCTGAAGCAAACACACTCTAAATAGTTGTCTGAAGATAGAATAATATTTTCTTTTGTATTCCTCTATTTCGGCATTGTTTCAGCAGACTTTCAACATTGTAAGTGTGCTACAATTGTGCCTCTGAATTTTTTATCTTTAAATTATTACCTGTGTTAACAAGTCAGTTATTGCTACCTTTTATTACTTTTAGCACTTTCTTTTTAAAATGAGCTGTAGGATATTGATCGGATTTTATGTGACTGAAACACAGTAATATAGCATAGCATAAATATTACATGTTTCCATTTATCTTTTCAGAGTGTTCACAGTTAGGATGTTCCACTTAACAACCCTTAAAATAGCCACTCTATTACCTTGCAAACAGAGGAGAAATACATGCAAATGAATCACTGTAGCAATTTTTATAACAAACATTAAAATATTACAGGGAGCATCGAACCCAAGCATATACTGAATCACGGGTTCTTAAAAATAAGTGCCTATTGACCTTATATAATTGGACTTTTGAAACATCTTAGGGACTTGGCCAAAATACGCAGCAGTGCATTAGCTACTGAAAAAACCCCACTCATTAAACTAGCACATTGTGTATTAGACCATCATTCAGCTTCATCTGTTTCCAGTTCATGTAGAATCTGGGAACAGGGTTAGGACTCTAATGCAGTAGAAATATCATTACATAAAGACATTTCATGAGAAATACTGTCGCAAGAGCTAATGTGTCTTTACTGTAGATCAGGCTTTGAGTAATTACTGTGCCTTCTGTAAGTGTTTTGCACTCACTTTAATGTCTTTGTCCGTTGACATCCACACCAATACTGTCTGATCACTCCATAGCTCTGTCAGCCAAGACCTGGTAGGTAAATTGCTTTCTCATGTTCAGGTTTGCCAACAAACAGTTGACATCTGATGCAGTGTCCCACTTAATAAAAAGAGATGTGCTCCTGAAGGCACATATTACTTGGTCATGCTTATTTACCTCTTGTCATATTTGCTGTTTAATATTATTGGGCTGATTTTCAAGGAGGCATTGAAAGCTCAGGCACTTGAGATAACCCACTATTCAAATGATGTACAATTAGTCTGGTGCAAGCATTGGAGTTGAAGAGAAGCTTTGTTTTTGGCATGTTACATACTCACTGAGTAAAGGTACCAGACTGTGCCCAATCTGAAGCGGGAATTTGATATAACCTAAAAGGCACCAGTTCTGGTTACTGCAGTTAAAAACAGTGGCCATAACACCTTATCTGAACAGGAAAATCATGAAGCACTAATAAGCAATATTTTGAAAATAAGGCGAACATGGAAATAATGTAGGAAATTACATTTTTCAATGTTCAGGGCAGACTGAGTCCTGTCAGTTGTCATGGCTAGGGAGTATCCCCTTCTCCAGCTTCAAAGTGAAATGGACTTCTCTGGCAGTGCTGCTTAATTTTACACTTTAATCTTACCTTTAATAGAAGCAGATCTGAGGTCTTAATCAAGGACAATCATCAAGCACAGATGCCAGCTGGCTAATATAGGAGCAAAGCAGGTCACTGCCCTCTTCTCTGGGTGGAAATAATTGTCTTCAGCTGTGCTGCAGCAGTAACAGTCCTTGGCCTTTCCGCACTGGTGAGTAAGGGCCTGGAGAAACCTGTGAGCAATATTTATAAATGGATCTTGTAGGTCACTGACAACAGCAGGAAAAAAAACATGTTGGCAATCTGTTTTTAATTCTATTTTAAAATGCCATGACTTCTTCAATAGCAGGTACAACAACTTAGTCCTTCAAGGCCAGAGGCAAAGACCAGTATACAGTATAAAATGAAAGCTGTTTTCCTCAGACTCATATGATGCAAATGCTGAGAAGTATTGTGGTGCAGGTCCAGATGATGACCCATTCCATACTCCTCCTACGACTCCTTTTTCACATTTTAGTGTTATTTGCTCTGTATTGTCACTGTTGCTGCCTTCACTGAGCAGCCCACCAGGCTGCAAGGCAGCAGGTGTCTTTTTGTGAAGGTACGTTATGTTATTTCCTGCCTTGTTTGGCCTCCTATGTCCTCTGCATTATCCCTTAGATAAATTTCACTAAGTCTGTCAAACAAGATTAACATAGACTTGTTTTTAACAGCTGATATTTCTTAGTTCTGTGATTTCATCTCTTATTCACGTCAAGGATCTAGCCAACAACAGAAAGCTGACTCTTGACTACTCCTTCTCTGCTGATTTAGTCACTCCCTTTTCTTCTATAGTCCCTCTCTGAAGGTGAGTGCCACTGTTGGCAACCCTTGCTATTATGCCAGCAATTTCTTCCAAATGTACTTGAGCTGTTTTCCAACTCAGTTATCACCGTATGTACCTGAGTCTATAGTACGGAAAAAAGTTTTAGGATACTGCTTGCTAACAGACTGATTGAGCAGATAAATGCCATAGATGGCTTTCATTATTAAAATGTTTTTCAATTAAAATACAGTATCTGAACAGTTGATTAGAATGGTGTACTGTTGGGACATTCAGATTGAAGGTGCAAGGGAAAAACATCTTGGGCAATCTTTCTTCTCTTCAGTTGTTTTGTACATTACAGGTAATAAGACAGAAATGAGGACAAAAACATAATTTACTGTCTATATCCTGCTGAAGTTGCAGGTAACTTACCAAATGTAGAGGCAACTGTTCAGCAGCAAGACAGGATCTGAAGTGTTTTTGTTGTTGGCACAAGGCAAAAGATAGCTTTCACGTACATGGTGTGAGATTAACAAAGCTTCTTTTCCTAAAACTGTATGTTGGCATGAAGAACTGTTTAGACTAAGGCAGCAAAAATAGCATCAGTGAGAACGCGTGGAGCAACCTTAACATAAGGCTGCTAGGAATTCAGTACCGTAGTATGAAATTCTCTGAAAAATGTAGTGATTTATTTTTTCCTAAATATATAAGCATATACCTAAATATTCCTCAGCTTTGGGGGAATTAAGTGGGAAACTGTGTTTTACTTGCATTGAGGTCATGGGCTGCGGGAATCTTCTGCCCCATTTTGGTCTGCAACCAGTGATAAACTCTAATGTGATAAAGTGGCATAGTTTAAAGCAATGGGCAGACATGCAATGATGTGGAAGAAATTAGCTTCATAGGGAACATGTCTACTATAATGTTTCACACTAGAAGCCAATAGGTGTTATGAGAAGTCTTTGGTCCGCGTAAAACTGCCATAAAGTTGGAAAACAATTCAAGCCATTCTGTCTCAAAGGATCCTAGTAATGGTCGGAATCAGTGTATCTTTATTATACAGAGTACATGGAACTTTGTAGCATCTCCATTCCTGAAGATACTCAGAACTGAACCAGATAAGGCCCTAAGAAACTGCATTCAGCTTTGGAATGAGCCTTGCATTGAGCAGGTATTGGACCCAACCAGGAGGTGATCTCCTGAGAACCCTTCCAACCTCAATTATTCTGCGAATTTGAAGTTCTGTATTCAAAAAGTCTTCATCCCTTTCCTTATGTGGAATCAGTGAAGACTTCCCAGAGAGAGATTTTCAACTGTTCTCTAATTACTTTAAACTGTAGATCATGTGCGCCCAAGCAAAATACTGCGGTAGTCTTTTACAGGACAGCAAGCTTGCAAGAAAGCAGGCTTACTTGCATGCACAAATGCCTGATACTTCGTAAGCACAGATATAGAGGCAGCAGCTGAAAATGCAGTCTCTGCTGTGTCATTACAACATTGCTAAAAAGAAATCTTACAATGTCTATATGACTCACGTCTCAGGTGATATCACGTGATGTCTGGAAAACAGAGATTTTTGAAGCAGAAGCAATACAATTCCCTTTTTGTGTCGCATTGATTTGACTTCATTTAAAGAAATATGCATCATTTTGGCCTCCCACCAAAAAAACAAAGGAAACAAACAAACAAAACAGCTTTATTAAATTGGAATTTAGAAATAAAGGCATAGAGAGGATGATCAGAGGATTACAAGAGACACGTCAGTCCATGAATTCCAAGTGATTCAGTCAGCATGTGTGAATCACATTAGTATTTCTCAAATTACAAATATAAATTACGGAGCTAGAAAATCAAGCTGTGAATTCTTCTTACTTGACAACATGAACAAACGATGGAAGGGGTAATGTACTGCTTACCTTTGAATCTCAGATTGCAGTTCATCTTTCAAGTAAACAGTTGCGGATTAGTAAAAGTAACAAGCTGATACCTGTTAGGCACATGTGTCTAATCTTGGTCCCAGCACCCAAAATTGTGAGTGAGTTCTTGGAGCCAGGCTGGGAATGCAGCGTCCCTGACAGCACTGAGCCTGACGCTAAGACATGAAAGCCTAGTAGTAGAAGCTATTCAGTTTCTCTTATGAGAGTCTAAGCTCCTTCCAGTCCTGATTTTGAAACTGTTCAGGATTGGGCTTTTGGAGTGCTCGATACTATTTATATTTAGGAATGAATCATCCCATTTGCTTCTCACTGTAATTGTCTATAAAGAGATGTGATCACAGTTATCTTGTTGACCTTGCCCTCTTTGATACGTTTGGTGATTTACCATCCAGCAGTTGTCGCTGGCTCAAGGCGATGTGAATGCCAACCTTTATCCACTACAGCCTGGTGTGACACAGATGAATGTTTAAATTACAGCACTTGCTTTCACATATGGTTCTTTCATTCACAATGACAAAAGTAGATTTCCCCATCTGCTGTCACAGTTAGGTGTGATTCAGACAGAGGCTGGGAAAGAAACATTCGTGTCAAACTTACTTGAAGGGTTTTTTTGGGTAAATTGGTTGGTGACGTCGCCGAAGTGTGAATCACTGCAGAAAAGTAGCTTCTAGAGCAATAAACGGCTGATGCCTCTGCTGCTTGTTCTTGAGTTAACAGCTCCGGTCATTAGAAATAGCCTTCTATTTTTTACAATTAGATTGCTTTCCAGTGGCTGCTGATTTCAAAGTAGTTTTGAGGAAGAAAAGTCACAATGAAGTTTTAATATTTGTGACTCTCAGTGTAAACTGGATTATCTGGTTGCCATCCCCCTTGACGCATACAGAACTGAGATAATTTTTAAGGCTAGCTGGTCCAAAAAAGCCACCATGTATGCATTTTGTGTATTGCTATTGTGTATTGCTATTAAGGCATTAAACCCAGCAAGAACTGTTTAGCTTTTCTTTAGGTGCATTCACATTGTTTTATTTATATGATATTGTGACAATAAGGGATACTTTCTCAATATCGTTATGAAACAGCTGACTTTATTTTTAAAACAAAGGAAAAGACTTGCAGGAAGATACTTGTTTTGTGTGAAAGAAAATGATTTTTGTTATATTGCTGTAGTAGGTTGAAGTAAACTCTGTTGAAATCAGCAAAAGAATTTTGCAGGAATAAACCACTATTTCATAGGTTTCTAATAATCCTCACAGTATCCACTCCATGCCACAGAATCCCCTCCACAGGTCCAAGTGTGCGGACAATCTGCCTTTCAAGTAATAAATGACCCACAAAGGAAAGAGTTATATTGATAGAGTATTTCATATTAGGGAACTACCAGTTTTGACAATTGAGACAGGAATTTGAGGCCAGAAATCTCTATCTTCATGTTTCCTTCAAAGCTAACAGAATGATGGGAGTTTCATAGCTGCACTCTCTTTTAATGTAAACAGTTTCCATGGGCAAGCGTGGGACTGGAGATTACCTAAAATATGGCAAGTATGTGTTCTGCCAGTCCTTTATCCTTTGTGCTCATTTGCCAATGTACAACTCATATTCATGTGTGCTACCTCAGAATTCGGTGTGCTGTATTCTCTGCTGGTCCTAAAGAGAGACAGATGGGAAGATGCTGCATTCTGTTGCAAACCCCAAATCCGTTCTCACCTGGATCGTGAGCAGTGACCTGTGTTGTGGAACTGCCCTGTCCAGGCCCTTGGTGACTCAAACTGTCCACAGTGCCCATCAGTGGCAAACCGCTTCAGCAACTCCCATCTGCCGCTATGTGAAATGTAGTGGTGAATTATACTGAACTTCATTCAGAAATTAAATATAAAAGGACCTGCCATTCAGATTTGCTTCTGTACTGTCATTTAGAGGTTCATAATGGGCAAAGCCAAGTTTAATTCCCCTGTAGGATAATGATCAGGTGAATGAAAGACAGAGTCAAGTTAGGCTACTTTCAAGTCATTGGTTGTCATCAAGCACTAATGGTCACTGTATATGCTTTTATTCCACAATGGTTGCGAAGTGATTCAAGACTGATCACTCCTTAGTGAAATGTAATGATTTTATTGACAGGAATGTAGGGATATGACCCACCTAGGGCTGACATGCCAAAGAGAAGTAGTAAAAAAGTCATAAAGGGATGTGCCTGTTAGGGCTTCCTGATGTTTTCCACTTGTAAGATGTGATTTTTCAGCTGCTAATTATTTTGCCTTAATTTTAAGAAAAACTCAATCTTTATTGTCTACATGAAAGCAGTTAATATCTTGGTTTTGTTTTAATCTTTAGAATCATGTCCAGGTATACATCTAGCCAATGACAATGTTTGGGCCTTGTTTAAGAAATTCCAGTTACCTTTTGCTTGAATTATATTTGGGCTTTTGTACTTGGAAGCCATGTTGACTGCAATGGAGCAGGAGCTTGGGAACAGGGCACACTGGGAGAGGACTTGGGACTGTTGTACTGTCAGGGCAGAATAACATTCTTGGCTGTTGGGTTTTAGTATTTTTTTGTTTTAATGTCCTAGGTTTTGAAATACTTTTCCACTCTGAATATTGTGATGTTGAAAGCTGGGTGGTTGTGTGTAATACATGCTTTTAAACAATCTTACAATTCGATGGTTTGCAGATTTAATAACTTTTGCAATTCTTGGGATTTTTTGCACTGGGAAATGACTGTAAAGGACTAGAGCAGTTCCATTGTAGCAGATAGCTGTGCTGTGTTGGAGGGATGCTGTGATGCCCACCCCTTTACCTGGAACTCAGATGCCCAGGATGTCTGAAATGGTAGAGAAAAGTAAATAAGTGCCTTAGGCAGGAGGAAGTTGAATTAGGAGGCTTGAAAAGGAAGGAGCTGTACCAACCAGTCCAGGAAACGAGACATCGATGCTAACAAACTTTGAGTCTGAGATAGGTTACAGACATGGCAAAACCCACATGAAAAGATATACTGGGAGTGTTGGCAGAAAACAGAAGTATCCCTTGTATTCAGTCTTATTAACCAGTGGGTGATCTGGTTTGAAAAGAACCTATGCTCTTGTGTTAATCTTGTTTGGATACACTTTACTGAAGCAAACAAAAAATAATTTGAATTGCAGACTGTGCTTTGAAAGAAATTGTGAATTAGCTCATTAGTGCTTGTTGTGCTTGCTGGTGGGGTGCCAAAGCATCTAGAACTTATTTACTGCCTTGGTTTTAGTCTAGACTCGTGCATTTACGACATGGGCAATATTTTCATCTTACTCTGGATATTCCTTAAACAGTTGCAATGTCCCTTTTAGGTTCTGAATAAAAAAGCGAAATACCAATCTGCTGTGCTATCAAAAAACCTGCAGGTCTTAAGGTTGACCACAAATGACTTAAGCATTTTCAAAGCATCCACATCTTTTTCATCATCTTTCCTCAAATGGTAGCATTCAGATGCTATTATATGCAATTTGTTCTCTTGTGTTAATTTGGCAACCTCTCCAGCATCATTAAGGAAACAAAGTCCACATGTCCTTCTGAACAAAATTATCTCTCAATTAGTGTTCCTTATAAATTTTGGCTATTCTATTTATTTGACAGTGAAGCATGTAAATATGGGTATAATTAAGAAAGAGTAAATAATACATCAATGATACCAGCTACAATTTATGAATATGAGAATTTTATTACAATTCTTGCCAGGACAAACTTTATGAAGAATATTTTTAATTTTACTGTATTTTTTTTTACTTCTCTACTTGATACAATGCTGAAACTTTCCAAGAGTTATAGATATGCAGCTTTGACTAGAAATATTAATGGACAAGTAACATCAAGCTGACAAATTTCAGCCAGCACCCACTTCAGTTGTAAGATGTGTTTGAGAATGAACTTGCACAAAAACTGACAACAGCTGTCAGTTTTCTTTGAATTTTCTAAGGGAATAATTTGAGGTTTCACATTCAAAACCCTTAGGGTTTTTGCTTTAGGCTTAATCTAGAATTTACAAATATTTTTCTTTGCTTAAATTTGATGTTCTCTCAGTAAAGCTCTCAGAAATAGATGTTATCATGAAGATTTAGTGAGATTCCTGCTTTCTTGGCCAAATCAAAATCCTGCCTTAAATCCATCTGGGCACAAGCCCGTTTCTTGGTGCCTTTTTTTCTTTTGCCTCTTGATGTTTGTGGTTTGATTACACTTTCAATAACTCAATGTTTTTAGATAATGGATCACAATGAAGGATTCAGAACTTCAGACTAAGTTAAATACCTTCATTCCCTCCATCTAGCCTGTGTCCCCCCTGGATAAATATTCCTATGAAGAAGACAAAAAAAAAGTAAAGCAATTGTATTAGTATCTCCCACCTAAGCAAAACTTTGGCTACAAATGAAGGATCCAGATCAGTAACAGTAAGGACGACTTCTCTGACCACTGCTATAATTTGATGGACACTTAAATTTCCGACTGTCTCGAGTGGGTGATTTAGTTCCAGACATGCCTGGCTTGCATCAAGACAACACACAAACCACGGTAAATTGTGGAGACACAGTAGAGTTATTAGTAACTTCGATCGCTTACCAAGAACTAAACCAAAGTCAGCATTTATCTCAATGATTTTAAATGAGATTATAATAACGTAATCATCATCACTCTTTAAGGACTGCTATATAAACACAGATCAAACAAACACATGTATGTTCTGAAGAAGTCCCCTCTGCTGCACTCAGTATCTGTGGTCTGTCCTGAGTGATTGCATTTGTGATTACTTGCACTCACCTCTGGTTTTGTATCTCTCTGGAAAACAGATTTATAAGAAGTAGAAAACAATTACTTACTTACTTCCCTATTTAGTTTGGCCATAGTTTTAATAGCAGTTACATGAGCACTTGTGATTTCTGTGTGCCTCTTCATTTTAAGTTCTGCAGTCTCGCAAGGTAACAGTGATGGGTGCACAGACTTGAGGAGAACAGACAGCGCGGTGCTGGGAATCCCTGTTGCAGCCAGCGTGAGAACTTGCGTCATCCTTGTTTACAACACTGCACCGCATGTCCAGAGATAATTAATTTTTGTAGCATTCAGTGGCGGGATGAGCTGAATGCATTTCCCCTATGGAACTTCTTTCCAGAAATGTGACTGACATGTTGAACCAGAGGGAGGGAAGTGGCTGTTTCTTTCTTAGGAAGTTAAGGCTTTGCCTTTCAAATATTACACTTAAGAAATCTGAGCCAGGCTTATGGAAATCGGAGGAATTAAGCACTTTGGAGAGCAAGACACAATTAGTTTAGTTTGGGAGAGGGCTATGGATTTGTTCCTCAGACTTTGGGTTCTAACTATCTAAATTCCATTCAGGAATTTGCCTAATTCAAAGCCAGCATTTTCTGTATCATTGTTACATTATAAATGTTTTGTTGGTTTTAAAACCAGGTTATTCTTTTCCCTGTGTTTCCAGGTTTCCAGGATCTGGCCACACATGTACCTTTCAGACTCAATGTGTCCAGACACCATGTGCCAGTGTGATCTCTGCTCTGTTTTCTCTAGATGCTTTTGTGCGGGCTGGAACTGAGCCGTGCTGCTTACTGCTCCCAGATGTGCTCACGAGTGAAAGGGGGAGAACCCCCAAGGGAAGATGGCAGCCAGGAGTGGCACCTGTACTCAAGCTGGACAGAGAGATTAAAGCCTGGAAAGCCCTACAAAGTACAGGTAACCCCTGTTTCTAAGGACTCTGAAGAGTACCAGCTTCTGAGGAACCAGAACCACCAAGTAAAAACAGATTTGCACTTTTTCCCCACAAGGTTTTCAGAGTTCAACATGTGTTTCTCAAACATAATGTTGCTATTTTCCTCTTGTTTCACATCAGAGTATTTTTTCAAGTCTGTGCTGGGATGCAATAGGTTGTATTATGTGTTAAGGACAAAATGTCTTTTTAGATGGCAACGCCATACTGTCATCATCTGAAAATTGGATAAAACACTGAACCTTTCACATTTCAACAAATCATTTAAAAACCCAGTTCTGAGTTAACATCTTCCACTTCTGTTTTGGACAGAGTGTGAACTGAAATTGATGTTTGCTGGTTGTGGCCAGCATTGTCCATGTCTATACATATATTAGCTTATTGACTGAGAGCTTGCTGGGTACCTAGTTTTGAATATTCCATTTTGCCTTTTGCCACTTTTGTCAGAAGCTAAAATTTCCTTGTAAGTGACATGCAGTGACTAAAACCTTATTGTTCCAGCTGACCTCACTGAAAGGATATTGTCACTTACATGGCTGTCTGCTTAAGAGCATTAGCACTTTCATTGATGACACTAAAAAGCCCAGGTTTTACTGTTTCATTGACGTCAGTAGAAAGGTAAGGCTGGTTTACACACAAGTAAACCAATAAGGATGTACTGCATTATACAATTACTAAAAGATAATATCTTTTTTTTCCCATTGCCTTTATTTATTAGTGACTCATATGGTCCCAGCACAAAATTCACACTGTGTTTTAATGACTTCTATTGTTGCCTCTTCAACCTGAGGAAAAACGGATCCCTGTAGCTCATGTCATAGCCCTTACCAAGCAGGATTTGCACCAGAGTGGGGAAAATGTAAGACCAGGTATTGACAGCCCTGTCTTCTACAAATGGAGATGACCATAGAAATAATTCATATTATTTTTTACAAGTGCGATGACTTAATTGTTTACTTATTCTGTAGTGTCACTTGCCACTTCAATTACAGCCAAACTGCTTAGTTAAAGTCAAGGAAAAACGAAACAATAATTTCCAGCTTAAGGCTATATTTTAGGAAGGAGATAATTTAATTCTAACTAAAAAAAAAAAAAAAAAGAAAAGTTTGTATCTACTTTTTTCTTCTGTAGCTTTATATTGCATTACGCTGAGCTTTTCCAGACAGGAAAAGAGGGAAATGTGTGTTTTTCATAGAAAACTGGAGTTAGCTGGAAACTAGATTACAGCAAACTGAAGGGGTTTTTTCATTTTAATACTGTTTCAGTTCCATGGAAAGTGATAATGGTTGCCTGGATGCTATAGTGTTTATATATGGTGCCTGATAGACATTTCCCCCCAACACTTTTTGGTTTAGAATTAGTTAATTTAGTATTATATTATTTTGGCAGCATTATTGTAACATCTAGGAGCTCAAGTAGTCAAAGTCCAGCTGTGCTCTGAGCTGTATTTTATGTGTATATTATGCATGTCTTAGTAATCTCTGAATCTCAGTTTTGGGTGAACTGACCATGTGAATTAAGGAGAAAAAAAAAAGCACAGTAGAGAGTAATGGTGACAAAAGTATTTTATGTGGAGAAACTAATGTTCTATATCTGAGATTAATAAATAAACTGTGCAATGCATCACTTTTTCCCTTCCAGCACTATTTATGCAAGTGTAGTTACATTTCAAAACAATGAATTAATCTTTGTGACAGAATATTAGACTACAATTAGCCCTATTCTTCTCCTAGTGAAATTAGTGAAAACGTTATCACTGACTGTAGTGGGGACAAAGTTAGGTCCACCCTTAACCTTTGTCATAGCTGTCTACATATGGAAGTGATTCAGCTGCTGAGTAACTGAACATTATTCAATACTCCAGAGTGCAATTCTCTAAGGTGTCAGCACTCCTTCGACAGCTAGCTATTCGAGTAAAGTTTCCAAGTCTGGTGTGTTAATCTGTCCCTGCTGAGATCAAACATTGCACCTTCTATAATAAGAATGACAACGTCTTAACAGGCCAGATAGTTATCAAAGATGTTTGGAATCACTGCCATGTTTTGTGCTGTGTTTATCTCAGCTTTAAGCCTTCATGTGCTGCTCTAAAAACAACAAAGAAATATTGAGATTGCGAGAAAAAATATCCTATTGAAGTTTGTCTCCATTTATCGGAGCATTTTTCTAACCTAAGGCCTCAAAAAACAACGTTATACCAAGGAAAGGAGATCGTGTCAAACCTAGAAGAGTAGGTCAAAACTCTAACCCGCTGTAGAAATTTCAAGAGGCTTTTGGTATTTTGAAGAGTTCCTACAGGTGTGTAGACATCCAAGTCAGTATGCCCAATGCTCATACTCCTATTGCAAGTCTTCTGGGAACTGGTACTTTGATTATGGCTTTAGCTTCTGGCAAAAAAGTTACTCTTACGCTACTATGGACTGTGCTGGTAGAAACCCTAAACATTTGAACTGCTAGCCTATCTAATTCGGAAGAGATGCATCACCAAAACAAGCTAAGTAGTCAGTCTTATCCAGAAGCTGAGAATTTATGCCATGAGCTGGACTACAAAGAACTCAAATTACTTTATATTTTTAATTTTTTTCTGACAAGTATTGATCACATTTCAAATGACAGTATTCCAAATAAGAGTTTGTCTACAGAGATCTGCAAACAGGACTTCATTGTATGCACTATTCTCAGCTTTATATTTTCCAGAGAAAAATCTAAAACCTGAAGGTAGAATGTGTTATTACTGACAGAAAATAGACTTCAGAATCCCAGATGGCAGCTTGCAGGCTTTCCTACTACATGGAAGTCCCAAGGCTCTTTCTATAAATATGTAGGACCATATGTTCCTACATTACTGAAACATCAGTAATCTCTTTTCTATTACATCCCTTTGGAAAAGTGGGACAGTAGCATGATAATAGGGACATCTGAAATATCCAAGACAAGAGAGTGTAGACAACAAGATCTATACTGTATGTCTTCACAGCTCAACATTTGGCACAGTATTCTTTCTTAATAATGTTTTTATGGGTTGATGGATTCTGGGATCAAGTTTAGATGGACATGAAACAGTATTTAAAGCACAGATGTGGTTAATAACAGTGCTGCTGCCAGATCTGCCTTGCTGTTGGGATGCTCAGCTGCTTTCTGTGCTTGTCATTCCTTTGGAGGGCCCTGTGCAACACCTTTAGCTCATCTGCTTGTCCTCATTGGGCCAGATGCTGGGATTTTCCTTCTAAATGTTTTCAGGTAAATTACAGTTTGTTTCCCTCGTATTTTGCGGGAATTATGACTAATTACATAGCAAAGGATCATGAGATTTACTCCCATGAAAATAACTGTGGAGGAAGTACAAAGGAATGCAATACTGGTGTAAAAATCCAAACAGAGCTAATACTTCAAATCAAATAAGAATGAAAGTCCAAGTTAATTATATTTTGGAAAGCATTGTTTTTATAGTCAAGGGTCAAATCCTTCTCCTAATCCACTCCAGTCTTTCTGTACTGGAAAACAGAACTGCATTCTGCAATTGATATCAGCCGCTTATTCCTCAAGGGAGGAGCTTAATGGATAAGGCACTGAGCAGAGCATCATTCCTGGGTTAGTCACAGGCTGCATCTATGCGTTTGGGCAAATGACTCTACCTTGTGTCTTGTTTTCTGCAGGAGGAGATAATAGCATTTTCCACTGCTCGGAAATGCTGAAGTGCTATCCGTTAAGAGTGGCAAGGCGGCATGCAGGGACATAAATCCTAGTGTTGTAAGACACGGAGTTCTTAGCAGGCAGATGATTGTTTCCCTGGCCATATCTTAAAGAATCCTATTGTTTCACATAGGTGAAGTTTCCTTAATCCATATTAACAAAGCCCGCTGTGTGCTTGAATCTTCTGAGCACTAGTTGAAGAAGTTGTACTACAACATCAGACTGATTGCTCTTTGTATTTATACTTACTGCTGCTTGACTTTCTCTGTTAAGCTCTAATGTTGGATAAATGTTTCTGTCTGGATCAATTGGAAAAAAAAAAAGCCCTGAGGGGAGCTCTCCTTCAAAGAGTAAAGGACCTCTCTACTTTGCCACTGAACCTGGAATCATGGGTGAAATATTAATGCAAATTGAAATATTCCAAGTTTAAAAAAAACCCACTAACAACAACCCCAAACAAACAAAAACCCCCAAAACATTGGGATGGTTCAGTCTCAAGGACACAGAGTCCCTCAAAAACACCATTAAATTTTTGCTGGCAACTACAGAAGAAGGCTATTAAAATAAACAGGCATAGAAATGAAACTGCCCTGTAAAAATCCTCTACTCAGGGCACAGTCCAGGCACTTTGAGTGGATATTAACAAGTTCTTGTGTTATCATTCCATCTCCATACTATCCTGAGTATGAACCAAGAAGCTTGTCTCTCGTGTTAGCAGCCCAAAATTTGCTCTTATCAAAAGAACTTAATCCTTTTTGTCGGTTATTCTTTTTAGAGAGGTAACACACCTGAGGATGAAGCTGGAGACAACGTTGCTTTTGCATCTACCTGCAGTACAGTTTCTGCTGTTAAAGCAGCTAAGGTTGAAGACTCTGCCAATGTGTTTTGCCGTAAGAGGTTTCTTCAACAATTTATATTATCAGAAAATGTTGAGGTGTGGTCTACTAACTATATAAGGTATCTGGGCATCCAGAAATGCTGGGCTTGGATCTTCATTTCTGCCAGACTCATTCTGTGTTTGAGTAGGCAAGCTATTTGTGACTCTGACGATAACCAGTTTCTCTTGAGTTCAACTGGATTTATGAATGAATGTCTAAATACCCAGCTGTTACTAATCTCTGCATCAGTTATTGTAAAATATAATGATTTATGCCTGCCTCCTGCAATATTGTAGGACTTGTATACCTTATTTTTTTAATCTGCTTTGAGATCCTTTGAATATATAATTGTCATGATTCAGACTTCTGATGAGATAGTGCAAACCTCCGCAGCTCCACAAGTAGCAGCATTTTATATCAAATGAATTCAAAAGGGTAATAAGGAAATTGAAATTGAATAATGAAATAATTAATTTCTTCTAGAACTTTGGGACTCATTTCCTTGTTGTTACATGGTGTAATCTTTCCATCATCACAAACCAAAGCAAAATCAAATCAGTGAAAGCTTTGCCTGACATCCTTTGGCAGACTGAAAGTTAACTCATTTTCAGATTGATTTAAATATGAAATTGAATTAGCAGAGCTAAAAATATTTCTTCAGTACTGCACTGGTGAAAAACAAAGAACACTTTTATGCTAGATAGTCTAAGGAAGAGTGGACAGCAAACTCTGAGAAAATTATAACCTTTTTTTTTGCTGTTACCATGGAAATGTAGCTACAAACACTTGTGTTTAGACTGTACAGTCCTCATGAAATACAGCTTGTCAGTTGTTTTTATAAGACATAAACCCTTTCAACTCCATGGATGCAGAACAGTTCCTAACAAGGAGAAATGAGAAGGTGACTGTTATAAATGGGATGTGTGCAGTGCCTCATCAGTCCTCAAAATAATAAGGCAAAGCCATTATGGAGGCCTCATTCTAATTTAAACATCCATTTGTTTATGCTAGAATTAATGTGTTTCTTGGGTGATTTTGTTTAGATTTTGTGCCTCTTAGCCCATATGACTGTATTCCCAAAGTATGTGGATACAGTCCTGCGACTCGGTTCCTTCGCTGCATTACTTGCTTTGCTATGAGGAAAGACAGTGCAATCTCTAATCCATGTTTAAAATAAGATTGTTATTTTAAGCGACCATTTGCATCTTTGCATGCCTGAGGGATTCCCTTTGGAGTTCCAATAAACAGAACAACAGCAGGCTTCTCTCTGTGTATTAGACAGCCCTGCGTGTCTGTTACTGCTCAGACAATGGGAGCTGAACAGGCAGTCAGGGTTGTAGGAAGAAGTGGGAAAATGCAGCACTGATTTCAGGTATTTCCCAGAATGTAGGGGTAAGAATGCAAAAGTGTGGAGTTTAGCCTTTTGGGGAGAGAACCGAGACTTTCAGTACAAAACACAGGCATATAAATTATTTTAAACACCTTCATGCGTATGAAACACCTTTTCATCAGTTGCCACTTGAAGATCATATACCTGAGATCCGTTTCCTAACCTAATTGAAACTGGCCTGTTGCCATACACGTTTCCCTTTTGCTTTCCAATGCGCAACACACAGCAAATCTGCCTTTCAAAATGAACCTGTGCACGTGGCAGCATTTCTGTAAATGCACGAGAGAAGGCTGAATTTAATTGGATTATTCATAAACCTAAATTAATCAGGGGTTTGCAGTAGCAAAGCCAATGTTCCTAATCCAAAGGGATTACCCAGAGTAGATATAAGATTGCAGGAGAATCCCATCTCATCCGAGTTGAATTATTTTGAAAATCGGGATCTCCTGAGTTACCTGGGAAATGACCTGAGGATAATTCACAATCAGGAGTTCTGGAAGGAAAATGGTACCTTGGAGCTACCTGGGTGTTTCCCACAATTGCAATCTCCACTGTTGCTAAGGCACAATATCCTAGAGACCGATTCCCCAAATCTTCGGCTTGCACAACTAGATGATCATCACTGACCTGGGATGTGTCTAGCACAGACCTGTCTACAAATAAGAGAAACTTATTAAAGACATTTATAATTATTTTGCAAAAGCATGACAGCTGGTATAGGAACATGAAATTAAGCTCCCTTTCTTGTTAACTGCTGCTAAATAATTAGAGCAAATACTTTGCTACACAGATATTTCTGTGGTTTTGATTTTGTGTATTTTCCTATAGTTATTTACTGATGGTTCAAATCAGTTTTGTTACTGCCAACTGTAGTAAGGTGGTGGATGTGAGACTTTTGCTGAGCCTGCTAGAAGGGAAGAGTTTGGGGTGCTCATGGGACAGTTCTTTACCATATTTTCCATGATACCGATGTGTCTCTCAGAGGCTTGTAATGATTGTATTGATCACTTGCTGCTGGTAATCCTGGGTTACTGGCTGCTAAATCTTCACTTTAAGGTGACTGCAGCATCTACCACTGGAAAGGGAGTGAAGCGTTCCTAGGAAAAGGTCTTTAAGTAACCCTGAATGAGAGATGCCGGGAGAGAGGAGCGCAGCTTTGGGGCTCTGAGAGAGCTGCTCTGCTGCGGGCAAATGAGAGACAGCCACTTACTGATCTTGTTCTAGGCAATGCTGTGACCTGTGTTCACTATCGCTTGTCTGAGGTGATGTTTGTTTTCATGACAATATGACTGCTCAGCATACACCATGACACGCTCCTTTGCTACTGCAGGCAGTTGGGGGAAGAGCTTTCAGAATTCGGATTTAGGCAAGTCCTCTTTCCCTTTTCCAGTGGAAGGGCCGTTCAGACAAATTAACATAGCTACACCAGCTCCTAAATCCTTAGGCACTGGGCATCCCTATCTGCGTGGTACGCCAATGTGATGGGCATTACTGTCTAAAGCTGGACAGAGATGGTGTCAAGCTGACTCCTGATGACCAGTGTTTCCTTGGTGGGGACAGTCTCAGAGCCCTGAGAACTCCAGCAATTCGTCACTGAGTTACAGGCTGTGTGTTACCTTTTGCCCTTCTGGCCTCTCTGTGAGCAGAAGGCAGCCCGTCCAAACTGCCCTGTAAGGACCTTTCCTCTCATTCCAGACCTTTGCTGGGTTACCTTCCTGCTGCTTCTGTATGAATAACCTCATTGATTGGAGTCGGGACTGTCAGAAGAGGGAGGGGATGTAGGGCTTAAGCTTGTGTTAAAGGAGCCTGTTAGGGCATGTGGATTTATCTTTGAATGTTCTTCCCTCCTACATTTCTGTTGAGCTGGTGATGCAGCTTTCTGTAATGATTTTGTAGTGACTAATACCTAAAAGCCATAGAAATGTCTCTGAACTCTTGAATGAGGGAAGGCGTGCTCTTCTGCTATCTTGAGGGAGACAGAGGATGTTTTTGCTTTTGTATCAGAGGGTGAGATTTACATCAGGTTGCTGTGTCAGTACAAAAGCAGTAGCAGCCAGCAGAGGGGAGTTAGGAAAGCCTGGTATTTTCCAATCATCTGTTCACCCAAAACACTGTTATGTGGACAATGCATTTCAATGTTAAACTGTTCCTGGAGAAAAAGAAATCAAGTGGGTGAGAGCTGTATTTTAGATAAAAGAGGTGCAATGCTAGACTAGAAGACTGGAAAAAAAACAGTTTATCTGAACCTTTCTTTTTGTAGTTTGTTGTTTAATCTGACACACATTTTCAGTGATAACTCAGTTAAAACAACCTTCATATAATCCTAGAAACTAGCTGTCTACATTGGTCGTTGTTCCAGACTGTTATCCTGACCTTAGACTTTATCCAAAACATGAACAAGGATCTTCAGTGATGGCCACCAGCTGTTTTTCCAGGGGAAAACATTCTTTTCCTAGTTTCATGAAAACAGTTAAAATTACTGTTTCAGCCTTGGGTTTGTTTTTAAGTGCCCTTCCCATTATGGTGGTGAGCCCTACATAATATTTAGAAATGTAAAAATAAGTGAAAAAATATATTGAGGAGCAGTTTTGAATTTTTTTATTTTGTAATTAAATAATAGGTGTTTTCCATATTATTGCATAAAGAATATCAAGAGGTGACCAGGAATGCACCTCTGTGCGCCATTGTAACACAACGCAGCAATGTACATTTCAACAGAGTATTGTAACCTGTGCTCGCTTCTTAAAAGATGAGATCGCTCTATCTTTCCAATTTGTTCCGCTATTGCTTTTGAGCTGTCATGTTCTACTGTTATATCTCCAGGAGGTTTTTCTCTGTACAAAATGCCATTTGCAGAATGTCTGTGGCAGGAGACGGCTACAGAGCCAGCCCATTGAAGCCTAAGCCAAGACATTCATTCTTCAGTCAATATAGCATGTGATTAAAAACCTCTCAGGCTGGATATTTTGTTTGAGGGGAGCAGACATATAGTGTTTGTAGTTCTCTTTCGCAACATTTGACATTATTAATTTTTTTGTAGTTTTTTAAAGGAAAGTACTTTTTCCCAAAGTCTTTTTTGCTCCCTTTGCCTTCCTCTTTTCTTTCCTACTGATGCAAAATAATGCACAAAGTTTGACACAATTCCAAGTTATGGGTTTAAAAAATCTTTATGGATTTATTTAAACTCCTACCCATATGCATTGACTACTTTTAGCTGCACTTTCCAAAATTTTTGATGGCGGTTACGTTAGTATGGACTTGGTCTTTTGAGAATCTTTCATCCAGTACACAATGACTGCAGGCGCACAGAATGAACTGCAAAAAGACCTTTCACTGCACTTCAAAAAACCTAATCCAACCTGTCATTATTGGTGATGCATTGTGTGGGTGTACACAAAGCATCAGGCAGTGTTTTTCAAAGACAGCAATTTTCATGTTCTCAGCTGTACTTTATAATCTGCAGATTCAGAAAAAAATCTGCTATAAAATAAAACTTTGCATGTTGGATTTTATTCACAAAACGTGAGGATAGGAGTCATGAGGGGCAGCATCCTCTGGTGGTAGGTGCATTGGGATACAATCTCATTGAAAGCTTTCTGCCTGGCTTCACAGAAAATCTCAGCATTGCTGAGGTCACGATGAAGTGCTAGTCAGAGTGAGTAATGCCAGGGTATTGCATTTCTACTGCTTAGGTAACTTAAATCAGAACTGTAAACCTGATAGAAAATCTTACATCAGGTATTTTTTCATATAGAAACAAGGAATTCCAGGATATGACAGCTGCTGCATTTTGTTTCTCTGCTATGTATTCATTTGGTTATTCAGAATTTTACCACTGGAATTGTGTAGGGAGTTGAAGACTTCTTGTGGTAACAGCACCTAAACAGCTCTCCAGACCCAGACCTCATTCCTAGCTCTAAAAAAGACAGTACATCTATGAACCTCTGAAAACCTTCCTTTGTTTAGTTCGCATGCTTGTCTGCATTCTGCATGGTCTCAAAATAGATAACTGACTTCTGTTTCCTAAGGCTTAAGGTCTGTAATTGTTCAAACACTTCAATACAAAACAAGGGAGAACCAACCAGTTGTATCTTACTTTCTACAGGTAAAGAAATAGCCCATATCCTTGAGTCCACCTGGAACATATGCTCCAAGGTTGACTTGGAGCCTGTCTGAGGATTTTATATTGTAACCCAGCATTTGGTGTGGAAGAGTCATCCGAGTCAGTGACACAGCCAGGCACAAAGGATACTCCGGGTTTAAAGACTGCAAAGTAGTTTTAGTGGCACATTAATTTATCTAAAACACAGTGGAGCTCAACATGACAAATACCTTTTATAGACACATTTGTTTTCCTAGTGAACACCTACCTATCCTGACAACATTAAATACATCGTACTTATAGGCATCATGTATGAGAGTCTGGTGTTTTATCAGGTGGAAAATACAGCAGTGTGTACCTTCCACTCATGACTGTGTTCAAGCTGATGCTGCATTTGCTGCCTGTTTAATAGTTTACTTTTTAAAGTTATATCCTGTAAGTTTTTAAATCTTAGGGCTGCTTCAAATACCAACTGTAAATGAGATACACTAGCAAGAGTAAATTTATAGCAACTTTTCTCTGAGGCATTCAAGGGCCTTACAGTATTTCTTATCAGCCCAGTTTTGTAGGCTCAAACTTGCCAGCTCTCATAACATTTGTCTCTCATACTAACCCATCTGCTGACAGTTTTGATTAGGCTAGTAGTGGAACAATGCATTTTTTTGACTGCACAGAAAATGTTCAAAGTAGATGTGAGGCTTCAGGCACAGGTGGTTCTTTCTACTTGTTTTTACAGACTGTATGTGTCTTGCATTACGTCTCATTCAGAAACACATGGAGACGGCACAGACAGGTCCTTGCTGGTTTTGTTCTAAAACCATCAGAAAGAAAGCTTGACCTGAGAATTTGGGGTAAGAGAACTTAATAGGGTGTATGTTATGTTTATTTGTGCGATGTGTGGAAGTCAACAGTAAGAACATACGCTGAGTGAGAGATACTTGACACTGCCACGTCAGCTAAATCTCCTGGTGATAGTCTTGCTAAGGTTACAAAACTGAAACAAAAGATAATACGATGTTTTGTACATATGGTAGAAGTGCAGGGCCCAGATACTGTTTGCCTGGTCTTCTGTGGTCATCTGTACCACTCCAAAAGGGGTGAGTACTTCCTCCTGGATTGATGGTGTTTCCTTTTACTTTGCATTGAGATTAGTTACGGCCCAAGAGATGCAGCAATAGATCAAACACGAGTTGAGGCCTAAGCCTCTCACTACGGTTTTACTCAGGGGTGGCAGTATTTCTGAAATATTATTTTAACACCTGGTGTGAATGAAACCAAATTCTCTTGTCTCTTTAGCAAGAGTGTGAAGTAGGCAATAAAGTGATATATTGCTTAGAGAGGTTATGGCCTTGTTGGTCTAACTCAGCAGGTTTCCATGATGAGAACAATGTCCATTCTTTTTCTATATTTTAATGCAGTGTTGCTTTGTTTAATTTGGAAAACAAAACAAAACACAAACCCAGAAACCTTACTTTGAAGTAAATAGTCCAGTTTTTACATTCGCGTGCACATTAAACAGCGGTTAAATAGCTTTTGTATTCCACACTAGAGGTAGCTATCTTATGGTCAAAACATAGTCAAACTCGAGCTTTGCTTATATGACAATATTAGTGGGATTTTCTAGATGTGGTAGATAATTGCTGTGTGTTTGTAGTTTATGCAACCAGGTGGCATTTGCTAAATGCAGATTGAATGGTGCTGTCAAGATCAAATGGTTTGACACGCATGGGAAATCCCAAAGGGCCTGCTAATTACCTGGTCAAAAATGTGTGTCTTCTCATGGGGGATAGTAGAGGTCCAACAATGTTTTGCAAGATTGTTCTGAGGAGTAAGCGTTAAGAAAGCATCTAATCAGTACGATGTATTCCCATTAATATGAAAGCAGGGACAGGTCATGTAGAGGTTAGTATTTGGAACAGTAGTAGTATTTAGAAAATAACATTAGGAAAGCACTGCTACGTTAAATGCCATTCATGTAGCACTATAAATTGTAGCACTACATTTCTCCACCCATTTTTTCCTTTGTTGTCAAGAGATTTTGTTATAGGTTAGAGAAAATGACAAGTACCCATTAAAACTCATTTAGCCTTCACGCTGTGAATCCTTCTACTGCTGTGACTTGAAGTGACTTTTGCCTCTCTTACAAACATATGGAAATGCACGGCAAACCTTTTATAACGTCTACAATATAACGAATATTGCTGTTAAAAGCCGCCTTCTGAGACATGACGCAAAACGGCATGACCAGTGCAAGTCAAATGAATACATTGAGGAAACCACCATGCTGAAGACAAGTAAGTATTTCAGATGGAAAAACTTCTTGTGATTAATCAAGGATCTTATTCTCTGGCTTACACCTCATTTTCATCAGTATAATAAGCCTGAGTTCAGTGCAAATACCCCTGATTTATAACAATAAGAGAGGAACACAATACCACATAGGTCATATTCTCTGCTGGTTTTTTGCTCTGCATCGTGACTGTCTGACATCTGTGCCGGCTTAGAAATGCTTCCTGTTTCATGTTGGAGCTTTTTATACCATTTGTACTTGCTCTGTAGGGGAGAGGAAAATTAATCGCAATCTAAATTAAATCCCTTTGGGATGCATTTAGATATGACTAAAAGGACTTCTAAAAATATGTTAACTAACATGCTTTAAAAGTATATTGTGAACAAAGAACATTTTAATATATGTTTGCAGGTAAAGGTGATCTATAGATTGAGTGTGCCTTTACAGGATCACCTCTGGAAAACAGTATTATCTTGCCTGTCACCACTCCAGTCTTTGGCGATTTCCATAATGTGTTTGTAGGTGGTCTAAGCACTCTTCTTTTCCTTTGTGGTCCACACACATTCTTCTGCATTGTAAACCCTGTTGACAAGTAAAACATGATGCACCCAATTTTGCTCCTTTTTGGCATCAGTAGACGACAAGCAAATAAAGAGTTAATTTAATAGATGCTTTTGGTGGGAAGAGATGCCTTCAGTTTAAGTTTCCAGAATGTTTCCAAAAGATGATTGACAAACACTTTGCTTACTGTTTGAAACATTAGAGCTTGTGTGTTGGAAAGGTGATCACGAAGTGCCTCACCAGATACCACAAGTCTCAGTTATGAGGTATTGCAGAACAATGCACAAGCTCAAGAAGTGGGCCCACATGAACCAAGTGGAAGGTCCTGCACCTGGGTTGGGGAAACCCCTGGTATCAATACAGGCTGGGGGATGAAGGGATTGAGAGCAGCCCTGCAGAGAAAGACTTGGGGGTACTGGGGGATGAAAGATTGGACATGAGCCAGCAATGTGGGCTTGCAGCCCAGAAAGCCAATTGTATCCTGGGACAGGACAAGACAAAGGGTAATGGTTTTACACTAAATGAGGGTAGATTTAGAGTAGATATAAGGAAATGTTTTATGATGAGGGTGGTGAAACACTGGCCCAGGTTGCCCAGAGAGGTGGTGGATGCCCCATCCCTGGAAACATTCAAGACCAGGCTGGACAGGGCTCTGAGCAACCTGATCTGGGTGAAGGTGTCCCTGCTGATGGCAGCGGGGTTGGACTAGATGAGCTTTGAAGGTCCCTCCCAACCCGAACTGTTCTATGATTCTATGAATTCCTTCTATCGCAAAACTGAGATTTATCAAGAATTTGGCCCTTATTTACCATTCCATGACAACTTAATGATCACCTGAATACAGGTAATTTTCTTTCTATTTCTGGCTTGCATCCTGAAGATTTACACTTACGTTTTCCCCATTTTTCTGACAAGAGTTATTTTAGCATAAAGACTTATGTACACTAGCAGCCTTAAACAACAGCCTAACAAGGCTAAACTATCTCACCCTGTATGAAGCTCCTGAAATAAGCCCGAGCTCCATATTAAAATATTAAAATACTGCCTCCTCCTGACTTTATGTCTGGGTAAGCAATAACATTTGCTGTTCAAAAATATGTTGGGAAGTTTATCTATAGAACTAATGATAGAACAGTCCATGTTTCTAAAATAGTCTCTGTTTAGCCTGCTTATCTCTTCCCTGACATTTCTTACTGAGCATCAGTGAGCAGGCAGCTTTGTACTGACATCTGAAAGCAAGTCTGCGGCAGCAGTGTGCAAAAGGCTATGGAACAAGCAGTCACATGGTTTCTATATTTTCTCTCTTTGTTTACTGTGTTCGTAATGCCAAATGGCAAATTAAAAGAATGCCCTAATCCCAAAGAGTAAGGCATGGTATTTCTCCTCCCCACACGGATAGCTGTGATTATCTTTGGGGAGGGAAGGTATTTTATACTTGTTCTTTTTATATTCAGCTCTAGTCTTCTCTCTGGGAGAGCAAATAACTTCTGAACTTTTTCATATGAAAACTATATAAGTTATATAAATGTATGATTTATATAAATTGGATTATTTTAACAAAATGTTTTACTAAATTTACGGATATTGGTATATGTGATCTGTTTGGCTTTGAATGTATGAGGAGAGAAAAAAATGTGCATTTTTAGAAAGGGGCTGGGAGGTTGATGTTACCTTGCTATGTTTGCTAAGAACTGCGGAGAAGACATATTCAGCCAACACTGGTATAATGCCTTATTTTCATCTTTACCTGCTGTGATTGTGGTCATGGAATTCAGTTCTGGCTGCTCACCTTCATCTTTTACAAATGCCATTTTCCAAAGCGTGTTTTGTAGCACACATGATACTACTGGAGCTGTAGGAAAACCTCTGTTAGTTGTTACTAATAAAGGGCATGTGATGTTTAGATGTAAAATCTATTACAATTTTATATATTTAAAATACAGGGGAAAGAAATGAACTGAGGTGTGGAGATCAGCTGCTTCTGTTTCTCCTGTCTGAATTTCTGTCCCTCATATCTGCCATAGAAAAAGGTAATGAGGAGGCAAAAGCCAGGCCCCTATTGAGACCTCCAGGTTCTACCATTGCTGCTAGTCATTTCGCAGGGACAAGGGATCACAGCAAGGGGTTACAGCTTGCTTTGCCTACAGGTAACAAGGGGGCGATGATATTTTTGGCAGGTTTTTAGTTATCTTGCTATGGCCACACTGCAACTTGCTTACGAAATATCCAAAAAGAAACAATATGAAGAGAATCCAGCGCTTGGTTATTGCTTTATTACTATTGCCACTGCAGCAGCAGTTGGCTTTTTGGATGTTTGAGTCTCTCGCTTCTTCTCAGCTTGTCACCAATATACATTAATGTAACCAGATCCATGCACGTTTTCTGTCTTCAGAGAAACGTCTCCTAATTTGGAGGCTGCAGTGCATACATCTGATCATAGCCAAATACTTCTGCTATGGATTTTTAATTGACTTCACCTCATACTGAAACTCCCTGGGGATGAAAGCGACTTTATTACTAAGTGTGGCCTGAATTAGTATCAGGGAAGGCAAATGACTCAGGATAAGTACCCGCCAAAGCATAGGCTACTTATGGGACTATAAGATGAGGTTCTGTCATGAAAAGGGTTCAGGAAATAAAAACAGAGTCTATGAAGTTGTCCCCATGAGATAGTTAAGCCCCTGCTGTTTTTTCTTGAAGTTTGTAGCCCTTATTAGCTAGTATGTAGGGGCATTTACTGTATTTGGGAGGATAGAAGGTGTAAGATAAAAACCTGTAAGACTAATCCAGGTTCTTTAATTTGCAAATTCTTACTTGGTCGGGTGATAGTAGCTGATAATGTGAGCTTAGTTTTCAGTTAATAATTCTTTTATCCTCATTCCTTTAACTAGTAGTATTTGCTAATTATTTTCTATTTGGACATTTACATATCAACAGCTGGTTGAGCAGTCTATATAGCATCAAGGCTACTTAGTTTTTCTATTCAGTGGTCTCCAGGCACAGAGCTTAAGATCTGACCCGACAAGCAAACACATTAAAAATACAAAATACCCATTTTTTTTATAGACTTGGGCAAATTGTACATTGCTTTTAATAATAACTGTTGGTTTTTTTAGCAATATGGCTTTAAGGACTTAGTTTGTATTCAAATAGCTAGACTATTTGCAGAAGTAGATACATGTAGAAGTAATTTTAAGGACGAGGTAAATTGGCATGAAAATACAAGTTAATTTGTTACTTAAAGAGGTTCCAGTAATATTTTCTGAGTAGCTTTTCAAACAATATCAAAAATGTCTAGAAATACTTTTTCACATTCATGTAATATCTAGGTCAGTTGCACACAGAGTTGGGCAGTTGTGCCTCTCAAACATCTTTTTAACACATGCAAAACATTTTTAAATCCCCTTTGAAAATACGTGCTGCAATTTTACTCTATGAAAAGTTGTACACTTGTATTTGGACCATGTTGCATGCTGGGGAATTCAGAAAGTGCCAGGTGAAGAAAATACTAAGACTGAAAATAAAGTTCCAGCACTGGCTACACAAGCCTTGAAACTGTTTTCGAAGATATTGGCATTATCAGGATGGACTTGAAGGGTCCTGGTTAGTGGTGCTGAGCACAGCAGCAATAAAATGGCAGCATTCTGTTCAAAGTCAATTTAAGTACACCCTAATGAGTCACTGAAGCACCTATTAAATGGCAGATGGTGCTTATGCCTGGGAAGGGACAACTTTTGCAGGTGACCTGTTTTGTAGATTAGAGGTATACCTACAGATTTTAGTACAGAATACCACTTGGAGTATTTGGAACTGCCCATAACATCACATAATACTACTATAGAGTGGTGTGGGCTTTTTGTGTGGTTTTAAAATTTATTATTATTTATTTTTATTTTCCTTAGTTGGCAATAGGTATCCTACTGTGCTACGCTAATTTATTTCCAGAAAATATTGCCTCGTACAAGCTCAATACTTCTCAAGTGGTACGTGTGCTCACATAAAGTTACTCTTGGACCCTTAAGTCAAAAGGAAAAGGAAAAAAACCCAAAACACTGACTTCTTTCTAAAAGGCCTAACTCTAACCTACCATGGTTTCTGATTATTTTTCGTTATTTACAATTTCAAATAAAATGTTGTTTCTTTTAAGACCCCACATTCATGTTTTAAAGCAGTCAAGCCTTCAGTAGCCTTAAACAGAGATATCTGAAAGGTGTAGACATTTATGAGGAATCTCAGCTAACACATACTCATTAAATAGGAGAATGTGCTCGCTAATGTCATTTGTGCTGTAGTGAATACTCCTTGTAACATTTCAGTCATAAACTAGACTGATGATAGTTCTGTAGGCACAAGCTAGATAATTGAAGCCTGATATTTAAATATCCGTGTGAAAGGTAAAAGGATTTTGGGGTGACAGAGAAGTTCATTTATTTATACTAGAAAACTGGAAGTAGCAATTTTATCAAAACAGAACATTAAAGAAGAAAAAACATTGTAAATACTGGGTTTTGAAAATATAAATCTAATTATTAGGGCTGTATGGAAATGCCTGTTTACTGAAAGGTGAATGATGAAAGAACAACATGTGGAAAAATAATTTTAAAGCCAGCTATGCCTGCTGTCTGGTTAAGTGTTGGAAAATTGGCTTATTGCATCCCTCACGTAAAGCAAATTAAAACAATTGACTAAATTTAATTGACCATTCCCATGATATAAAGCAACAAAATCAAACAGTGGATGAATGTTTTTGATTTCTCCTGTTTTTGTGCAAGTACTGGACACTATTTTAATCTATCAGTATTACCCTGATGTCTTTTGAATAAGTTATTCTGAGGAGAAAAGCATTGGTTTACACAAAAAGAAGTGTAATACTGCAATGGATGTCCCGGTAGCACAGTTACTCATTAGAGCAGTAGGTTTGCAAATACATGTGCACGTTCCCCTGAATTTTATTCAAGTAGCATCAAGCACATGTTTAAATGTCAGCAGATCAGGGAAGCAGCAATATTAAAGTTGCCTTCATTAAAGCAGTCAATCAGCTTGAGTTCTAGCAGATCCGTTCTTTAATACACATCAGCTTGTGCAGGAAGGCCGTAATAATTCGGAGCTGTGATAGAAGAGCTTTGCTACATTCTGCTGTGGATCTTTCAAATGCTGTTCTTGATGTGGATGGGACCTGTTGGGTGCCCAGGTGTGGCCACAGCCCTGCCCGGAGCCCGCTCAGCCGGGGGGGCTGCGGGACACCACTCGCTGCCAAACACGGTGGAGAGCGGGCTGGGGAGGGGCAGCTCTCCAAACCCCCCCAGCACATGTTGAATTCCTCACATTAAAGTTGTCCCTTTGAACTCAAGAAAGCTCTTCCGTAGCTTAAAGCATGGCAGGAGTACATGCGTTTGTAGGAGCCTGACCTTCGCTTTGTTTTTAATCCAATAAAATGAAAAACTTTTCTACAGTTTGGTTGTGAATTGCCTCCCAGACATAGAAACATAGTTTTGCATTTAGTCATTCAAATATTTGAGATGTTGGAAACAAAAATAATCAGAAAACCTTTACTGGGTTCATTTTCTTAATTTCTCTATCTGAATGCATCCATCTGTCAAAACATTCTTGTGCAAAACACATGAGGTACAGGTTTTGAATTCATTCTGTGCATATCTTACTAATTTGTACAAAATCCACTTAAAAAAAGAACTAATTTTCTTTTTTGTGCTTTTTCAAGTTACTACATCTTTAATGACAGAGGAAATACAGCTCTTGGCTATAGCTGGGTCTAAGGGAAAACTTACTGGCTTCATGCGGGTTAACATTTAACCTGCTGCATTTGCCAGCAAGGCTGGGAAGGAAACCATTTTCCTACCACAAGATTCTTGGAAGCATTCAATTATTTTCTTATTCTCAGGCTCAGGACAAACCCCAAAGTACTCTCTGTTTTCATTAGGGAGGGGGGCAGTGAAAAAGAATCTCCACAGGCATTGATTCTGGAAGCTAGAGCAACTGGATCCTGATCCATCTGTGCTCCAAGATACACGTGTGCAACTAAACTGGAATGGGTCTGAATTAGGAAAGACAAATGCAAAAACATAATGCTCACATTTAAGCTCAGTACTCCAACCATCCAAGTAGTGAGCACTGTAGGATGACTTGCTTTTGAGCCTTAAAAATATCTGAGATGTACTTGGGTCTCTTCTCCTGTGTTGCAGAGGTACAGGAATGGTACCTGATGTTTCAGCACTCGAAGAAAGAGCGTATGTGGACACAGAGAAGACAAAGAAACTCCAGATAAGGTGGGATAACATAACACTGTAAATCTGTCTATCCAGCTTTTTAAGAATTCAACATCTAAGACGGCAAACAAGGTTTAAATTAAAAGAAATTTTTAAAAAGCTAGTTACTATAGGCAGAGCTTGGCATAGGGGAAGAGTGTGCTGTGCAGCAAATTTATAGAATCTTTTCTTTCTTTAAATAATCATACTTCTAATGAGAATATTAAAGATGTCACACAGTTAAACTTAGGTCTAAAATGAGTTGCTGTTTCTCCAAGTAAGAGCCAGTGGATGGATATGAAATGAATGGTTCATTTCACAAGATATTCTGTTGAAGAGGAAATGAAGAGTGGCTAAAAAAACAAAACAGAAGCCAAACAAACACAAACGAAACAGAAACAAACAAAAACCAAAACAAAACCCAAAACCCACCAACTACAAAACCCCCTAAATCCAGTTCTCTTCCAAAATCTGTGTAACTGTTTTTTCATTTATTCTGCTGTAATTCAGAAGCCTTATTGGCTCAGAAGTTCATACTGGTTCTCTAAATTGCAAATGGATGCTTTCCACAGCTGACAGAGATCCGTGATACTGCCAGTCTGAAATTTTATCACAAATTCACAAGACAGGATTTGAAATTATATGAAATATAATAAATAGCTAGATCTTTAACTTCTAAACAAAGTGAGATTCCAGCATAATTACTCTCCAAAAGGTAGAATGGGTAGTATGTTAAGCAAAATTTCAGCTATTCCTTTGATAAATTTGCAGGACTTAGAATTAGAATAATATGTTAGAATTATATCCTTTTCTTTTGAAAACTAATTCTTAGCTCTGTTCTGCTCTGTGAAAGTTCTATGTCTATGTGACATTAAGTTTATTATTTTAATTTCTTAACCGATGAACTGTAAGTGCTGAGATCATTCCAAAGTAGGGTTGAATTTATTAGTAATTAATGTAATCCCTCGTTCTTATTCTAGCAGTGAATACCTGATCTGTCTTATTGTTATGGCTCCTGAAATGTAGTAAAACAAATCAGTGCAGGAATGGTTTGCTTTTGTTTTCCTTTGTTTCAAAGAACCTATTGGGTGCTTGTTCATGTTTTTGCCACAGTGTGATTGTGTCTCTCAGAAATTGCCCTGCAATTATTTTGTTTTCAGTGTGTAGTCCTGATCCTACAAATGTGCCAATACATTTTCCTGACATCACATAGATGCTCTCACAATGCCAAATTCTATTTTTGTTTTCCCCATAGTGTTAGAGAGAACACAATTCCAAACTAACAGCCTTTTACATATTCATTTTTACACGCTCTGTGCACCCTGCTGACATTAAGCATGTGGTAGTGTTTCCAAAAACAGGGCCTAAATCTGCTGACTCTCCAGAAATGAGCAGGATTTGTCCTATGGTCTTAATAACATTATTTGCATGAATAGTACTCAGCTGAATAAGGAATTATAAAGCTGGGTGTACATTTAGCAATGAAGGTGCTGTGCATTCTCTGCCATATATATAGGGATGCAAGTAACGTATATCGGAAATTTCAGCTGTGTTGAGTGGTTTGTGTGTGTCCGTTGTTGTTTGTTTGTTTTCCTATTAATCCTTCTGGAAATTACAAAGGATCAGTGAAACACAGATATTGAAATGCAGCTAGTTTTCTTCACCCATTTTTCACCAAGTGGCCTTAATAAGCCATTTTCAATGTCATGTAAAATGTGATGTTTTAGAGATTTGAATGGTTTTGGCAGGTTTTACCACAGAAATATGGTTAAGTTCAAGGAAGAGAACAGAAAACTGCTTAAAATATATCACTTTGGTTAACCAACCTCAGCAAGGATTTATTTCCTGAAATGGATAGGATTTTGCTGGATTACGTTAGTACCAGGTGGAGTTTTAATTAAACCTCTATCCTGCTGTTGGGAAAGCAAGCTTTACAATCAGAGAATTGAAAACAGCCTTTCCTTTGGTGGGGGCAGGAGTGTGTGTGTGTGAAGGAGCCAGGGAGGAGGTGATGCTCTGAGATGCAGGAGTTTCCCACCCAGCCCAGCATAGAAGAACAAACTCCTGCTTGAGCAGCTGAGAGACTTCTCACCCAGTCTGCCTCAGGCACAGCTCCTCGCTGAGCTCTGCAATCCCCACGCTGCGCTCTCTTCTCGAAGCATCTCAGAGACAAGAAGTTAGTACACGTGATGGTTTTGTTCCTCTGCTTCAGCCCAAGAACACCTGGCTGTAGAGTTTGGGAAGAGAACACCTGGCAGCAGGATGTAATCAAAAAGTTCATTCTACATTTGGACCTCCAGGTCTTCTCTGGCCTGTTGATCCACTCCATCCCCCATCTGCAATTTCGGCAGTGAAGTCAGAAGCAGTTTGCTTCAGAAATATTTCCCTTGAATAGAAATATAAAGTTGCGTATAGATTTCATTTCAATGTTTCCCTTCTTGCTCAGTCTTTTAGGTAACATCTGCAGGTGCCAACGTAGAGCCAGTCTTTCTGTGATACCCAAAGTAAAAAATGCTAGAAAACACAGTGTAGAACAAATATCATTTTTTAGACATAATTTCATCTTTCATACTTTCCACCAAATATACCCCATCCAGTATGTAACTGAAAGTTTAAAGTGCATGAATGCTTCAAAAAGTCTTAAAAACAAGCCTACAAAATACGGACATTTGTTAATAAGGAGAATACTAAAAATCTTTGTCCAGCCAAGAAAACCTGAAATTACCACCTGGAATACTAATTTGCCTTTACGATATTCACGACATCCAAACTCCTGTCAAAATTTGTCTGTGGTTTGTTCTTTAGGGCAGGGCTTGTCATCCGCTCTACGTCATACTCCTCGAATGAATAGTGTATTAGCAGATATTTGAGCATAGTCATTCAAAAGAGACTGAAAAGCAGGTGAAATGCTCAGGACTGCAGGGCTCAGTTCCAAGGCTGGAGAACTCCTCACGTTGGTGGGAGGGACAGGTGAGAGCAGCCCCTGTTTAAAGGGGTCACAGTCCGAGCCAGCAGAAAAGTCAACCAGCTCCCCATTTCTCTGGTTAAAATGAAAACGCTCCTTAATCCACCTTGCTCCTGAATGGCAAAATGTAACTTTGGGGGCAAAATAATAAAGACATGTTAGTTAATTATGTACCTGGTAATTAAAAATGAACCAATTACTAACCAAGTCAGGATCTGTAGAATTTAACTAAGAATTTAATTTACAACTCATTTTCTGAAGGCTGGGTATGAAATTGTTCATTAAAAAGCCCGTAGCACTTTTTTGGTTTTGAATGTGTTTTTAGAAAAGAACATGTGCTGTTTCCTAGAACCCTTGAAACTGATCTAGAAAGACTTGGACATTCTGCTAATGAAATCTCTGGGAAGGCAGAAGGTACATTGGTGCAAATTTGCATCCTAAATCTTTGTTCTTGAGGACTTGGCCATTCAGAGCTTTGCTCCAATACTTGAATAGCTCAGCTTTAGAATAAATGTTGTGCAGACATGCACGGATACTTCAACTCTCCAGTAGCTTGAAAAAATAAAAGATGAATAAGAGATAGATCTGCAGGAAGCATTATTTGCTTACTCAGTGCTGTCTACTGCTGTATTTGTAGGCTTATATCCCCTCTATGCTGTAACTCAGATTTTTAGTATTATCTTTTGAATTACTGCGTAAGGGAAAAAAACATTCTGCAGGTAATGGATGCATGTAGGTGCATTCATTGTGTATTTATCATACATATGAATTGAGTGTCTTTACTTACACAAATGAAAGCTTATTATTGGTAACGATAAAAACGTACAGTAAAAACAGCCTGGTCTTGTAGTTTCTGTTTTGTCTGCTTCTTTGCAGTTTATTACAGTGACTTTAGATCTGCTCCAGAGTATCAAGATAAACACAGAAATACTTATTATTGAAAAAGACTGAAGAGTTCTGTGTTTTCTTTGTTTCTCTAGCCAGTTTTTTCTTCTTGAATGTAATGGACTACCACAGCGCCGTGGACTGTCAGCTGTAAACCCTGCACAGAATTGTTAATTTGGATAAAATGTTTCCATTTCAAAATCATGGGAACTTTTCCATTGCTCTTTTGTGTCAGATTCTAAGAAGGTTTTCCGTATGAGACTTGGATAGAGATACAGCGAATCATCAGATGGCAGAAGAACATATGGAACAATACTCCACGGCTGAAAAGATTTCCATTGAAAAAATTACTTTAGAGTGAAAATTAGAAGTGGATGACCGATGGCATAAGTTGTTTTGTTTGTTTTCTCCATGCTTAGTTAGCTAAAAATCTTCCATTCCCTTTTGTCTTGCAAATGCAACAGTACCCCCTTGCATTCAAGGAGAAAGTAATTTAATTTGCTATGCTGTCTTAATCAGAGACTTATGTGCAGCAAAATCTGACATTTTTATCTAGACTATATTATGTAAAGCAACGAGCTGGGGGAGCAGGTTCATGTTCCGGCTGTTGACAGCTGCTGTTTCTCGGTAGGTCCCGCAGCAGCAGAGCGGGGCCGTTTCCCGCCCCAGCGCCCCGCTGAGCCGCCGCTGCAGGGTGACAATGTGTAACCATGGAGGGCGGAAAGATAAAAGTGAAGTTGACATGAAAAGCGTGTGACTGAGGTACCCACAGATTAAAAATCTGTGAGAAAGTTGTTTGGCACCCGGCTGATACCCAAAGAGCGCTGCATTATTCTTTTCATTGAAGAGCATTGGTGAACACTCAATAAATTCCAAGGGCAGGCCTGTAATGAAGTGGAGCTGATGCAAGTTGGCACAGCTTTAAAATTCACCATATATTCTAGTTCAGATAAGACGCATTTCTGTTGCTTTATGCTTTTTGCATCCTTGATCTGCAAGAGTAATAAATAGGGCATGATCTCTTGCAGTTACCATCGCAGTGTCAAATGCACTGAACTGTTCTGGCCTGGATACCTGTAATGAGGTACCTGAAAACCTGCAATTAGAAATGCAAAGATTGTTCTTGTTGGGCAGTCCAAAATCAAGCAATGTCGCTGACTTTGTACTGAGTTCAACAAGCTTTGTAGCCAGCCAAGAAACATGCAACAAAGTGAAGCAGCTTCAACATTAGTCACATTCAATGCTATTTACAGCTTCTCTAGATCATCACTTCACCTAAAAATGTATGGGAACCCAGAGCTGACCACACAAGTTATGTGCTCGTTTTGACCTAGCCAGCTTCATTAATGTGGCTGCATTTCCTACCACATGAAGCTCCCCAAAGCTCTTTGTTAAGCATAATGCATTACAATAATCCAATTTAGACATGACAAAAATTACTGTTCTTCTGCCAAGGCATCTACTGAACTGAAACTGTCATTCCCAAAGTAAGGGTCACAACCTTTAGTGGGACTGCAAGCCTAACAGTAGTGTAATTATTTATCCTAGTGTAATGAGGCTGATGAAAGTGGGACTTACTGCCAGAAACAAGCTGAGGAGGTTTTTATGGGTCTGACTAGACTATTCTGAGCAGGAACACCTGCTCTCCAAATCCCGTCCTTTGTCCAGCCCCTGGTTTGGACCTTAGAGAAGATTTTTTTAGGAAGGTAAAAAAAAAAAAAAAAAAGTATTTTCAAATGTAGTCTATTTCTCTCAGTCTCTGAATCTGCTACATTATAGTTCAGAGTAATATTTTCTTCAGCTCCTGTGATAAATACGGGAAGAACTAGAAAAAAAATCTGTAGGCTCTTAATTGGTTTCCAATGATTCATTCAGACAGCACATTTATAGATGGGGGGGGGGGGCAGCAAAAAAAAGGAGAAGAAGAGAGAGGACAGTCTTTAGAATGTACACTGTCCGTTTTACCCAGTTGCCAGAACATTTTTGTGACATATAATTCATGTTATTTCGTTGGTGAAGAACTTGGTGTTGAAGTAAATTTCTTAGCCTCCTTCCTACCTTCTAGTGCTAGAATCCTTAGTGTATTTTTAAGTTAAACAATGTTGTTTCCCTTTGGATTCTAAACAGTGGGTTAGAGAAATCTTACTTGGAGATAAGCAATGGGCATTTGTTCTCTCTTTTTATATTTTACTTCTCTGTTCAATGTCCAAGCCACAGAGCACAAGGGCAGTTGACATAATTTACAGTTTCAATTTTTAGAAATGAATAACTTCAATAGTATTGGAGTTCAGATGTTCCCTTATGCAAAGACGGAGTCAAATTGTTATAATGCTAGATACCATCTGTTAAAATATAAATTAGATGGTGGTCCCAGAATGCACAGAGATCACCTTTGAGTGCAGCTGCAGATTCAGTGAGGTCTCTGTGATGTACATGCAGTTGAACCTGAACATTGCCTCTGAATAAAATTAAGAGTATTAAAGCAAATTTCAACATAAATATTACTCCACTTATTATAGACTACGTCTTAGCAACCTTTTATCATACACTGGATTATTAATCACTGTCAACTCGCTCTACTTTCCTTTTCAGTAAAGAAAAGTGAAGTTATGCAATGTTACTATGTAGATCATGCCTTGTTTTTTCTAGTTGTATTTTGAGAAAATGCATCTGAGTAAAACCACATTTTTAGTGATGCTGAGTCTTCCCCCAGCAGTTAACATTTCATCTCTATTTATGTGACATGACTTTATGCTTTGTGGTTTGGGCAGATGGAGGCATGATTTTCTTCACATTTTTCATATGGTGAAGAATTTAGAGGAGCTAGTTTAGCAGTAGCAAGCAGAGGAGGCTTTGATTTGTTTACCTAACATATGTATCACATATAAAAGGCAATGTCCTTCCACTGTAGTTGTTAATAACTAGCTGTTCCAAATGGATTTGTGCCAACACAAAATCCACCACCACAATTAGCAGTAGTAGGAACTTCAGCTGGCAGCGGCAGCGAAGGCAGTGAAGATTAAATGACTGTGTGAACTGTCCCTCCAAATTAAAACAGATGTACGTTGGCATGAAATAAGAAAACTCACACAACTCTTACCCCTTACACTCATTTCTGCTTTGGTAATACTTAGAGAAAATACTGGAACACACTGATTTTAACATTACACAGGTTCACCCTGTTAATGACAAGAATCTGAGCATCCATACCAGTAAAACACCTCAAATTACAAAAACATATACATGACTTTTGAATGCTTGAGGGTACAAATAACGTTTTGAAGAAGGTTGATTTTTAGAGGCGTTTGTCAGTCAGGTACCCGTTACTAACTTCTAGCTGATGTTGCACATGTTCTTCCAAAAATTCCACTAAATGACACCCAAGAATTTTTATCAAGTAGAAAATCTTGCAGAAGCTACAAAATCTCTGCTATAGAAGTATTACTACAAAACAAACCCTCCTCCTTTTCATGAACCATTGCTGAATTATGCTAACCCCTGGACAAACCAATGAAAAAAAATAGTGTAATGAGGATTTGAATCGATATTTTATTGTACAATATTAACTGATAGAATACATTCTAGATTAGCCCAAGCTTCTTTAGAGTGACTCGCAGTTTGTTGCCTCACAGTGTCCTGTATGATATGCTTTCAAAATATATATTATTTTCCACAGTTAAATGGACCTCTAGCAATGCGCTAGAGCACCTCAGAAATGTTTTAGGCTTGAGTTTTCCAAACCTAACCTTTGAATTCATGAAGACAGTCAAACATCTGATTTGTAGGTCAGAGTATGCAAAAAGCAGAGCTGTTAACCATGACCTTGGAGAGGCTTTGCAGCTGCAGTTATGATGCAGCATTCAGTGACACATCTTTGTAACACATCTTTGTAACACTTGGCACTCTGTGAAATGCCGTTTCCTTAGCTCTGGGTTTGCATCCCATTCCTTGCGTTTGTTACGGACAGAATTAAATCTCGCAAGCCCATCAAACATATCAGTCTTCTCTGGTCATTCTGAAAGCACAAGGCAACCGAAAGACAGACATCCAGGGAACACCATGTAGTTTTGTCAGTAACTTCAGCGTGTGCATGAACAGGTATTTATGCCCATGAATCTGGATGCTCTTGCTGTAGAATTTTCAGGACTAGAGCAATTGCTTTGGTGTTGACAGCTAAAAGCTTCCATGTGAACAGACCCCTGGTGTCCTACTCTGACAGTGGTTGGACATCCCAGAGATAACAGTTTGCCAGGAAGCAAGGCTAGTGAAAAAAAGCCAAATTCAATTAAAATGTATCATCAGATAAATGTGAATTTTGGCAGCAGCACAGAATTACACATTTTAGGCTTCACTCAGGACACAAAGTGAGCACCTCTTTCCATAAAAATGAATGTTCTGTTTCCAGCGACATATGCTAAACCGTGCATCTAACCACTTAGACCCAGCATCAGCAACACCAGGCAATGGTCATTCTACAGAGCATTACCTACGCAGATCAGATGCCATTTCCCCCAGTACTAACTGTTCTCTGACAAGTGCCCAAGCACTGGGCTAACCCAAGGGAGAGTTGCTAGTCTGAGCTCAAGGAAGCTCAGTGTGAGGTGTAACAGCAGATGCAATTTGCCTGCTGCATGGAGAGGTCAGCCCCTATAAAATCACGGACAAACAGCTCCCAGGCAGCTGGAACAACCTCTCTGAAGAACTGGACTTGGGCGGGACAGTAGAAAGAGACAGAAGAGGGTATGTTTTACTGTTTTTAAGAAGTGAGTGAGTTTGTGGACAAATTTAAACGGAATGTGTCCTATGAAAAGGAATGTATAAAGCAAATGCAGCAAGTCCAAGTTTTTCACTGCGACATGACTGCTTCTTAACTTCATGAATAGCAAATAGGGAAAAATAATAGAAACACATTAATTATAACACAGTGAAATGAAGACTTTAACAGCACTGAAGGCCACCATATACCACAGCTGAAGCCCACAATTCTTTCAAATGGCCTTGCCAGCCTGCTTTGAGCTTCTTGAAACCATGGGGAGGTATCTACAGGCTTGTGAGTAGGTTAGAAAGTTACACGGCTCCCAGAAAAGATGAAAAAACAAAATCAAAACCAAACTCACACATTTGCTTATCGGCTGTAACACAAGGCCTTCAAGCCAGGAGAGGACTTACAAAGTAGAACATTGCAGGCTTCAATTTATCTAACTAATGGCATTATAAAGAGGCCTGTTCCTGCCAGAGCTGACAGGAGAACCAGGTTGAAGATAAACAAAAATACAAAGGGTCAAGGCACCTCTTTCCAATATGAACTGTAGAAGTAGTGTTCATAAAAGCAGGTTTTACTTCTTAAAGAAAAAGTCTGTTGAAGAACACAGGATATTCCCGATTCATCTTGTTCCAGATCTTCAGCATGTGCAAATCTGCATAGTTTGTGTGTAACGTTTTGCACAGTGAAAAAAAGTCAGTATAAAAATACTGCTCTCCCATTCTTTATCCATAGTATGATAAAAGCACAGTTGATTATAACAGGAAATAATACTTTATTATAAAATCTGCATGTAAACAAGTAACAAATTAATTGAATAATGGTTAATGCAAGTGCAAATTAACTTCATAAAATGATATCTGTTCTGTATTTAACTATATATTTATATGTAATTTGTTTTCTCCCATTTTAACGTAGTTCTAATCCCCTCTCCCCACATTTGTTTAAAAAGATTTATCATTGCTTGCTTTATACTAGAAAGAGTGTACGAGCCTGCGTACAAGTTTAAGTTTTGCTCTGCAAACGAGACAAGTCTATGGTGATACTCATCATATCTTTGCATCTCTGGTATCCACAGGACAAGAGGATATTTAACATATGTACACAGTGAAAATGTGGCCATGGCAAGCCACTATTTACAGTTAGTTCATTTACTTGCACACATTGAAACTTAAACCATTTATCAATGAAGCAGACATTGTCGTGTAACTTCTGGACTTCCTTGTGCACCTTAAGGCATTAACAAGAGTCTCAACTGACAAGTCATTCTTCTTATCACCATGAGGATCATCCGTATGCTTCTTGTAACAGTCAGATGCTTGTTCATCACACACACATAACATCTGAAGCTCCTAAAGCACAGATAAGTCATGGCAAGACTTGGATTTTGCTTTGAAAGCCATCTTCTTATTGTTCTTTGCCACAATTCTCCCAAGGAATCGCTTTGCCTTTTTGCCTATGCTTTCTCTTCTCTTTGTGTTAGCCATTCTCCTGGCATTGTCTTCTTTACTGTCTTTTCGAAGTCTGATTTGCCGAACAATACCTTCAAACAAGTCCTTGACATTATGATGAAGAGCAGCTGATGTCTCGATAAATTTGCAGTCAAACACAACGGCACAGGCCCGTCCCTCTGGATGGAAAGAGAGAAAAGGAGATGAGTGGAGATGTACATTTTCTCTCCATATATACTGTCAGAAAAACAAAACAAAAGTTGACTTTAAGTGAGGGAGTGCCTTCACTGCCATGAAGAACCTCACTGCATAGTGGGAAAGTGCAAATTTGAGCTCGTGGTTTTGTCCCCTTACTTGTCTTGGTTTTGTCGTGATAAAGTCAGAAATCTCATTTGGTACTGAATGTAAGACAACAATAGTCCTACAGGCAGACAGACCATCCCAGTATTGTTTGAGTGCCAAAGATGAGACAGGAGTGGCACCTGGATGCATGCTTGCTGCTTGATAGGAAAGTGAGGTACAGAAATAGTTCTTATTTCTTCTGAAAGCTGTTGAGCAATTACGCATCTCTGCCTTGCTGCAGTAAGTGAGAATTTTCCATATTAGTTATAAAGGAAGGTCAAGTCATTGAACAGATCAGTAGAGGTCATGAAGACGCACACCACTGGATTTGACTAGTACTACATTCAAAATACAAGATGCTCAGTGTTCCAGACATAAGCACATAACTCTGGAACATTGCTGCAGTGTAAATTTCCATGCTCAATTTGCGGTAAATAATGGCAAAGTTGTAAACCTGAGCAAAGTATTGATGTTACCACTAGGACAGGTCAACCATGCACTGCCACCAGCCTGAAAATTGATCATCTCCTGGTGAACAGTCAATTCCCTGTGCAGGCGTTTAATACAGGGAACGTGGCAAGACCAGATAGCAAGAGATGGCTCATCATCATCAAGGCACCAATATTTCAGAGTATTCTTCCCAATGAAAAACACAACACCACCACACCACACGCCACAAAATGTTTACTTAAGTGAAATTAATATTGTGGTGTTGGCAGTGGTTACTGTTACCAGAAATGCTAGTTACAGAAATGCTAGCTGGAACTGAGAAAATTCTCACTGATCACAACGGCACAATATACAAAAAGGCCAAGTTGTGTGAGCCTGGTCCCACCAGCTCAACTCAAATGTGATGGAATCACTTCCAGAAGAAAAGAGGATCGTACAGGCTGTAGGGTATCACCCTTTCCAAAGGCTGCCTGAGTCCTACGACATGGCACTCCTGTCCCTTAAAAAGCATAGCTCGGGCTATCAAATCTTGAGATGAGCAAGTGCTGTTGCACATGTAACATACAATTGAACTCCTTCAGTTAATATGGACGAAACCCAAATGCTACACAAAACAACCTGCTAAACTGCAGCTCTGAAGCATTTATTTCTCTTGTACTGCAGTTGAGAGCATTGCTCTGTGCAGTCACAAATCTTCCTCCACCACCATCTCCACCAGTTTCCGCGCTACCAAGTCCCTCAGCATGAACCAGCTGGCTTGATTTCTCTGGTGTGCCTCAAATAATATGTTTTTCCTACATCAAACCCAGACCATTTCTATTGACTATGATCATCCATAGCCTTTGCTACTCATTTAGATGTTATTGTATAAATTAATAGTGTCTCTTACCATCAACTGAGACTTCCCGGGACCTGACCAGGTCGCTTTTGTTGCCCACAAGAATAATAGGAATGTCTTCTGTTTGCCTTGCTCTTCTTAGCTGGATTCTTAGCTCAGAGGCCTTTTCAAAACTAACTTTGTCTGTCACCGAATAGACAATAATATAGGCATCTCCCATTTTCATGCAGTGGTTCTGAAGCCATTGGTTGTCATCCTAAAACAAAAGCAAGAAATAGATTTATTGCACTGAAAAATCTATTCAACACCAATCAATGGTTTAATTATTGTAACCACCTTAAAGATATTTTTGATAGCTTTATTAGAGAGTCAGTAAAAGTAAGCCAACCTCCCTTTTTAAAAATGATTTTGTTGCTTAAAAAAAAAAAATCACATAACAAAATGATCTTTTTTTGAGAAATAATATCAGGTCTGCACTGATCAGATCATGAATGTCTAATTTCACAGTAACACCCTGGGCTGCTCATTCAAAACATTAAGGAATTTGCACCCCAGTCCTATTCAAATTTTTTAATTGCCTGCCTAGCTACAAGAAATTAATTGCAGGAGAGAACAAAGGCAGTATGAATTCTAATTTTTAATGCCACTTTTTAAATATTACTGATAGAAGAAGCAGACATAGTTGTGCCATTTCTACTTTTTAGGATGAACCACTGACCACACCATAAAGAAAAAATATCATAAATCTGTAAGTACCTGCTCCCATATATCAAACACCACGAGAGATGCTTCTTCTCCGTCAACTATAATAGATCTGTCATATGTATTTCCTACGGAAAAACAAAAAAAAAAAAAGTTCAGAAAAAAGATTAGTTCTTCTCCCTCTTCTCGCTGGGAGGGGTGGCCGGAGGGGATGCCCGGGGAGCCGGGGCCGGCGGCGGCACCGCTGCCCTCTGCCGCTCGGAGCGGTGGGTCTCCGGCACCGGGATTCCGGCTCCCTCCGCCCGGGGGCTGCCCTGGGGGCCCCGCGCCCTCACCGGCCTCTTCCGCGTCCGCGCAGTCCTCCACGCCGCCGAAGATGCGGGCCAGGCTGGTCTTGCCGACGCCGTGCTCGCCCAGCAGGATCACCTTGTACAGGTTGCTGTCGGAGTCGCTGCCCGAGGAGATGACGGAGTCGGAGGAGTCGGAGGCCCAGCTCTCCCGGTGCTCCTCGCCGGGGCTGTACGAGGTGCAGCGCACCAGGCCGGAGAGCTCGCCCTGCGGCAGGGCGGCCCGCAGGTCCCGCTCGTCCACCGGCATGCTGCGCCGGTGCAGGTGCTGGTGCACGGAGAAGGGCATGCTGCCGCGCCGCTTGTCCAGGTAGCGCAGCTTGTCGCCGCGGTTCAGAGTCATGGAGCTACGGAGAGCAGAGCTGTCAGCACCCGCCGCCCCTGCAGTGCCCCAGCCGCTACGGCACGGGCCAGTCCCGCCGCGCCGCCCGCGGAGCAGCGCTTACCTCGGGGCGCCCCGCGGAGGGAGGGAAGCAGAAAGGGATTCCCCGCCGTTAACCACTTGCGCTGCCGCGGGAGCTCCCTCAGCGACTGCTGCCGCCACCCCGCTCCTCGCCCCTATTTATGGCTCCGCCAGCTCGGCCCTCCCCGCCGTGACGCGCACTGCACGGCTCTCTGCCAGCGCGGCCGTGGGCAGAGCTGTCCGCCCACGGCACCGCTCCGATCCGCTGCACTCCGCTGCGCTCTGCGCGGCGGGGGCGGGGAGCCCGGCGCGGGGAGTCCCGCCGGGGGCGGCACGGCCCGCTCTGCTGGCGGCAGCGAAGGGGGCGGCCGCGGGGCTCCCCTCCCGCCGGGGCCGCGGGGCTCCCCTCCAGCTGGCCGCGGGGCTCCCCTCCCGCCGGGGCCGCGGGGCTCCCCTCCAGCCGGCCGCGGGGCTCCCCTCCCGCCGGGGCCGCGGCACGGCGGCGCATGGCGAGCGCTGTGAGGAGGGGAGGGCTGGAAGCAGAGCGTTTCAGTGGGAAATACCGTCATGTGTAGCGAGTGACAGGCTGTGCAATCAAGCTAACGGGGTCTGCACCGCGTCCCTCTTTCTGCCAGGGCCGCAGTACTTCCCTGAAGCTCCCCCGGGTGGAAATGGAAGACAGCATTTGCTATCTATGTTACCTGGTTCCACTCGCAGCCCAGTGCGAGAGAGCGTGTGTCGTACCCAAACAGGTTTCCTCGGTTTGTTAGGCTCCGTGTTATTGTTCAGGAGTTTAGGTGATGTCTACAGTAGTGTTAGGAAAAACAGTTGCAAATCTGCAGTATTTGCAATCTTTGCATTACTTTGTGCTTGCTTGACCTAACGTTCAGGACTGGGTTATGCGAAAAGCACCTCTGCGAGGTGTTGCATTTACATAGTAAGCTTGCCAGAGTGTCCACATGCAGTGTTAACGGTTTAAGAGGAAAATATAAAACATAAAGGTCAAATTCTTCTCTTGATTTCACCTGAGCAGCAACGTGCGACAGTGAAAGGCTTATCTCATAAGTGGCACAGTCATGACCGTGTGATCGGGTGTAGAAACGACTAACCAGATAACTATACTTGTATTCTGAATGGCTCACCCAAGCATCGTGTATACAGTTTATTGTTTACCTAGCAACCGAAACGTTAGACATTTTACAGCCAAAATAACTCTGGCTCCTGCTCCCAAAAGGTTACAGCCCTATCAGTAGGGGAAAATCCCTGTGACTCTGTATAGGGATAGTTGCCATCAAATCCGTGAAAGTTTAAGGGTTTACACATCAGCTACAGAAACAAGGCTAAAGAAGGTAAGAGATAGGGAGGTAATGGAAATGAAATTATAGATGTAGGGAATAAAATAAGGGAAGGAAAAGAATCTGTGGGATTTGGCTATGGGGCTTCATAGCAAATAAAACACTGCATACCGGCTCAGAAATATCTTTTTTCTTACATATTAAACTCCTCACGCTACTTAACTACAGCAAAGATAGACATAAAAATACTTTGAAGGGACTGACCACAAGGAGTGGATATTTTTTTTTCCTGTGAAATTAAGTAAGTGAATGTTCTCTTATTTTCAGGAGCTAATTATAATTCTCCAGTCCCTGCTCTTGGGGTGGTTTTGGCCCCTCCACCCTGATAACTACAGTTTGAAGTGTTAATGTGGCAGTTAAAGATCATCAAGTGCTTGCAGCAAGTTCTCTCTGCCTGTCTCACAAAACAGCAACCAAAATAGCCTTGTCAGTTTAAATAGTCAGAGTTTGGTGGTGAAATGAAGTGAGTGCTTCACTTAAATGAACCGAATTAGAAACCTCTGGTTAGCATTTTAAGTCACATTTAAATAAATTATGGTTAGCATTTGAAGTACGCCTTGGTTACTTAACTTGGATAGACTGGAATCTGCCAAACAATCTTAATCGGTATTTATTTACAGTTAATTATGTAAATACACTGCCAGAAATTGAAATTCTTTGTTAACTTTTTAAAAATGTGCATGTTTCTGAGCGGGTTTGTAAGTCTTTTGGATCAGTGTTTCTTGCATGCCTTTACCGTGGTTCAGGGTCAGACTTTAGAAGTTGACATATAAAGTGGGGGTATTTCTAATTATTTTCTCTGTGAAAGAAGGGAAATCTGAGAAGCACCAGAATAAAAGATACCGTGCCACATTTGTGCCACATATAGCACTACTGACTGGAACCAAACTAAAAATGGGAGTTTCACTGACACTAAAGAAGCCATATTTTATTCTAGGCCTTTTGCTCATGAGAATTATAAATATTTTAGTGATGTAAATGCAGGATAGACCCATTGCTAGCCAGAAAGTAAGAGGAAAGGCATATGCAATAGTGTTAAATTAAGAATTTGAGGCAACAGTGTTTCAGCAGGAAAAATGACTGAAAATAAAATGATGCCTAATAGAAATCATGCAAAAAATTCGGGACTCTGTGGCAAATACTTGTTTGGTGCCAGCACCCAGGTACAATTAATGGATTAATGGATATGGAATTCCACCAGGGTTACAGGATACGACTTGGGATCTGGCACTGGGTTCTGTGAGTTGTCCTTTAACGGAAAGTGAGGTGTCCTTGGACTGGGTCCCCGAGGCCCAGCTGCAGAGAGGAGCGCTGTGCCAAGGCACTCGGTCTGTTCCCAGCCGCCGCAGGATTTGTGCCTGGAACCAGAGAGAGGGGGAATTCACAGGGGTCATGTAGCTGTTTTATCTCCTTTGATCTCAGTAGGTCCAGCTATTTTGTGAAGTTCGGAGGAATTAACAGATAATTCAGTTTAATCACTTAAGACATATAACGTGCTTCTTCGCATAGCATGTAATTCTGTTTGCTGTTAATTATTGCTATATATTCTTGTACACATTACCGTGGCACCTGCTGATTTCAATGGGGTGCATATGAGACCACAGGCTTGAAATGCTGATCTTCTAGTTTCTTTGAAGGTTTTTCAGACCATCTCTTTCTATTTAAAAGTGATTTGCATGTCTTGCTTTTCTACTCTTATTTTCTATTTTCCTAGCTGGTCTAGGGTTTGTTTTAATTAAATGAGTGCTTCAAACACATACTGTAGACTTGATATTTTTTCTAATTTTTAGATAATTTAGATATTTTTACTGATGATTTTTTTTTTCTGTTATCTCATTCCTTCCTTACTCTCTCTCCTTTTTTTTCCCTTTCAGTTTTCCTCCAGCTTTGGAGAAGTATCAGTGTTCACTTCTAGTGCACTCTCTTGGCCTGAGTACTTTTCATCATATGGAAAATGAAAAACATGCAGACCAATCCTGGTTTTCCAGTGATTTATTCCTGGGGTAATAAAGCTTGTGTCTGGAGTTTCTTTATGCTATATTAGGTGTAGAATGCTTTTCGCGGTGTAAATGACAAGCACAGACGTCGCAGGGAGTGCAGTGATAACTGACATGTATAACCTAACACCTGACCTTCTCCCCTCTGAATTTTCAGATAAAAAAGCAGAATTTGGGGGGCCAAATTAGCTATATGTGATTCTGTCCCATCCGTGTTTGTTCAAGGTCAAATGACATGTTGTGAACAGCATTTATATTTTTACATCACACTAACATTATTACTGAATTCCAGTGTTTACTTTTGCTGCTGTCTCACATTGTTTCACATTTCATTAGGAGTAATACAAATAATTTTAACAGCCCAAAGACTGGATTAGCAGCAGTCAGGTTTGGGAGAAAATGTTGTTCTCAGTGTGACTCTATGCTGGAAGTCATTGGTCTCTCCTCTTCTTACTTCTCAACTTATCTGCACTGTCTCACATCTAATTAATCAGCCATTATGTGGGTGAAGTTATTTCTACGCGACCTACAGAGATATCTAAAAAGTCTGTTCATGCCAAGTTATATGAAGCATTACTATTGCAGAAGCATGAGTCTGGCTACCTCCCAAATACCTGGATTAACAAACAAATAGCAGCATTTATTATTATTTTAATTACAGGACTGACAGACTCAGGCCAGTGGAAGAAGAGACAGCGGCAGCAAAATGAAATGTGCTGGGTTTTTTAACCTAAGCAAGAGAGATAGAGGTACAGGGAAATTAAGAAAAAAACACCAACGTTTTGTCCTTATCACACAAAAAGCAGGATACAGTGCACACGTGGTTTCAAGTTTTCCTCACCGTCACCCTTCAAACCACAGAGTAGTGTGTGCAGAACAGATACAGGCTAATTGGTTCAGTTTGTGAGCTGCATGCAAATGCACATTAGACCTTTTCATGTGTAGCACATGGTATGTTGCAGTGTCTTGCAGTTAATGTGTAGGGAGGCAAAAGTGGGCTACAGTTTGTACTGTGTGAGTAACTCTAGCAATGGCGAAGCTTTCAGCCTTAGCACTAACTCCTTGGTGGGAAAGCCCGATAAATGTCACATCCACCTGCATTTGGACACTGCCAAGGGAGGGCAGCACATCCCCTTGGCCAAGGAGCCATGCCTTTGCTTATAACTACACTTGCATTTATTGTCAGGGAATATTTTTGGTTGAATAGTGGTAGTCATGAATTGAGGTTGCAACAATAACATGTGAGAAGTATGAGCTTTGGAGTCAATAGGAACCCACATAGTTTAGAAAGCTAATGTAGAGTGCCAGGGGGGAAATGCAAGCAGAAACCTAACTAAATCCATTATTAGATCTACAAAATTAATCCCACGTTTGTTCCTCTCACAGCTACTGTGCTTCCTCTCAGCTCCAGACCAGAAATTCTAAAGGATAGACACCGCAAAAGAATGTAGTGCTGTTTGCGTTTTTCAGGTAGAAAATTATAAAATAGGTGTGGTTTAAGTCCATTGCTTGTAACATAAAGCAAAGGCTTCTGTCTTTCTGAAACTCATGCAAGAGTGCAAAAAATAACTTGGGATAAGAATAACTGGAAATGTGGTTCATCTTCCTGCTGCTCTGAATTTCTCACTGCTGTGAGTAAACCAAAAACATTCCCCCACTAGATAACCTTATGAGCAACTGCACCAGGTGAATCATTGCTCCGAAAAAAAGAACTTGCACAAGTGGCAGATCTGATTTCATTTTTGCCTGTGCAGTTCCCCCACTTCTTTTTCACAGAGCGCACCACACGGTTAGCAAACTATCCCGTTCAAATATACTTGGGAAAACCATTCTTTCTCAGTGTAACTTTGAATTTGCACTGACTTTTAGTTTTTCAGATTCAAGTTTACTTCTTACTGACATGGTAACCACTCGTGCTACACCCTGCTACAAGAGCCTGAGTTCGGATACCCCCTAAGTTTCCTCAGTCACTGCGGAACGGACTCATTAGCACGTATCATGTGTGATCAGCTGTTTGGTCCTATTGCATTTCAAGTTTGGAGTAAAATCAGAACATGACCTAAGATATTTCCATAATTATTTTCTTTCATCACCCCCAATTCCTCTTTTTCAGCATGAAACCTGTCATGGCCAATGTGCATGACATACCTCTTCTGTCCATGAGTGGAATGCTAGATATCCTGTTACAATTCCTGTGGGATGTATACTCCTTAGTGTGGATTTCAGAGGCCCTCTAAAAGAAATATCTAGAAGTCTGATACCATTAAAAAGTTTCTGAATTTACAGTTTGCAACAGACAGTTGGTTTAAGGAGTGGGCAAGTAAATGGCTGACTGGCTGTTGTACTAAGAAGTTCATAGTGGTAAGGAAGAAAATCGCAAATGGAAGATTTATTGGTTACCAGCAGTAGATCTTGGCAAGAGGAATGAATCTATTTACAATAACAAATTAAAGGAGCTGTACTGGGTCAGACTCAACTTACAGCCAGTTTCCAGTAGCTGTCAGTAGTAGGTATCTAAAGAAGAATGGACAACAAGGACACGATAAACACAATTAAAACTCCCCCTGTACAACTGCCAGGCTAAAATATTCCTTTTGTTCAGAGGCACTTTGTGGTTTTTCTGCATATTTTTCTAATTACTTTTTAACCCATGTAGATTTTCAATGTCATGCAACACCTGGATTTACCATATTGTGAAGCAGAGAATAAGGTTTCCCTCATCTTTTTCATACATGAAATGATTTTATTGCTTTCTGTAGTAATTATCTCTCTTGGCTGAAGAACCCAGAGTATTCAATCACTGCTTGTATAAACGTGATCCCTACTTGTCCTTCCCCGTATCTTTTCTAATACATCTTTTTAGAAGTTAGGGTACAAGAAGCATACAGGTTAGAAACACAGATTGTTCAAACTGCATGTGTCCATGGATTTCCCCAGTGGGTGGTGATGCTTTCTGCTTTCTTTGTTAATCCTGAGAATTAGTAGCATCTGTTTACACTGTCAACTGAGCAGTGAGTAATGTTTTCATGGGGCTACTGTAACTCTCTTTTGAGAAACAAATGGTTTAATGAGGCAGGAAATTGGGTAGAAAACAGCCTAAAGCTGCCCTTGCTAACCCACAGAGCCCATTTCTTCTGTACACCTACTGGACAATGTCTTCAAAAGCTGCCTGTTAACAGCCACCTTCCACATAGTACTACAGAAAAAAAACCCACAGAAACTTGCAGAATGAAAGTATAGTTAAAAGGGAAAACTTCTCTGTAGCAAGAGATTACAGTGAGGGTGCTGGGAGTACAGCACATTGCGCCAGTGACAAAGCATTGCTTACATTTCAACACATTAGGGAGATACCAAATGAAAGAAGACCTGAGAACGTGGGGTCTGAAAATCTGGGTAAAGTCGTCATATTGTAGATGCTTGCACAAATATGATAGGCAAACAAGGAAAGGTGTCCTTGCAGTGGAAACCCATCAGCAGGAGCGGACCTGTGGGCTGAGGAGACGACCAACAGCGTGCAGAGTCGCATTGATCCATCACTGGGGGAAGGATGTAAGACAGAAATATAATTTGTTATGTTTGTGGCAATATAAACTAAAGCTTTAACTATGCTGCCCTCTTCTGTGTGCTTCTTATCTATGAAGAAAGGACAAGGATTTTTAAATCTATCTTTTCTAACACAGAACCTTCAGTTTTGTGTCCAGATGTGCATTTATAATGCTTAGAATATCTGCACCTTATATAAGGCTCATGATGGGGACTGGTGGTGACCAGAATTAGAACATAGCTGCTCTTTTGCTATAGGTGATAAAGTCTGATCTTGCTTTCCTTTTGGGCAAAAGTCCATTTCTCTTTCATTTCAACAAATGAAAGCTTGAAACAGGGACAAAAACTCACAGTTACAAGGGAGACTTATGAATTTGAATCAGAAAGGCATCACACTTCTCTATAACTCCGTGGAGAATTTGTGGTGTCTTTTGCTGTGGTGAGTGATGTCATGGAGTTGTTCATGTGAAGTGTGTAGGAATTTGGATGTGAGAGATTTTATCATCTGTTCTGGGAGAAACTCAGAATTTGTCCAGTTGGAATGTGCTGAGTTTGGCAGATCCCACGTTTGCATCACAGCAGTAACAGGCATCTCTGCTTCTTTTAAATGTCTCATTTCCTGCTTTGCTTCTGCCGCTATGCAAGAAGACTTCAAAAATTCTTATAGTAGAGTTATACTAGAATCAAATGAAATCTATTATTTTCACTTTAAATTGTCAAAGTTCTTTCTGATTTTATTCTTGAGAAAGAATGTAATAGTAATTATGTTAACCATAATACGGTTCATTATCTAGCACTTTCTCTCCAAAACATATGAAATGATCAGGATCTAGGCTTATGATAAAGTACAGAGAACAAGCATAAGCATAGATGGATATAATAGAATGATATGAAGTGTGTACTTATATAAAGAGAGTTATAGACAGTAGACTTGAAATATATTATTTTATGAAAGCAAATGCAGATCTTAATTTCAAAGCCAACCCTAAATAAAAAAACCCGCATCAGAACTCCAGTGCTAGAAGTCTCTCAGTCCCAAAGATTAAACCACAAAATTTTGACGTGGATCAAGGACTTTCTACACCCAAACCAGTTACAGTGAAGCATGTAAGAAATAACTTTATTTCCCTATTCACTTATTCCTTGCACAAGCAACTTGCCCACCTTTACTGAAGGCCAGAGTACTGAACTGGTGAGGCAGCAGCACGCTGAGCTGCTGATCATGCTGGGGAAGTGCCAGGGAAATGGTGCTTGGCTCTCAAACATCTCAAACATAAGTCTTTGGGCCTTCGGCATTTTAAGTGGACTTTCTTAACTTTCCAAATCATCAAAGCTACTTATATTCAAAGAAGGACTGAGTGATCATCCCGTTCTCTGGCGGTAACAAAATTCAGCAAGTTATTTGCCTTTCATGGCATTTTTCCCTGTTTACAGTTTGGAAATGAGATGAGAATCAGGCCTTGACAGTCTTTCCCCTTTTCTACACTTACATCAGTAATTAACGTGAACCAAGCAAACGCTTCCTTGGCATCAGACTCTCGCGTCAAAAGCATCAAGTCTGTGATTTCACTGCCTGCTCATGTACCCAGGGCCATGCGGGGAAATGGTCTTTATTAATGTCAAATAGAATATGATGAATACAGTGAATTGCTTTTCTGTAAAGACTCTTTCTGTTCACACTGACCCCTTTATTCCATAATCTTTACCAAAGAGAGGGTTATATATTTTCATTACTCCTCTGCTGAAGCACATCAGCACCACCAGAATCATTCAAATGAATCTACAGCCTTCTAAGGTAACAGCAGCATGTAGCTAGGCAACAAAAAAGAATATAGTATTTTTCAGGAAGGAGGACTTTTCTAGATGATGTCATGCAGATGCAGTGCTTTTTTTTTGCCTTATAAGAAGAAAACAGTTCATTGGAGAAATGAGTCTGTCATCCTGTCACCATCAAGTCATATCGATAAATAGACTTCCCTTGATTAACTGTGAAAGAAAATAACAATACATTGTGTACTGTGCCTATTTATTTCTCTGTATCTAGTACGTATTTGTAAGGTTTTTTGCAAAGACTAAAACCCACAAATGCTCTTGTGGCAGATTTCATTAACTGTCATCCTAATTAAAATTGACTGCTTCAATAATTACTAAGACAGCTGAAATAAATTGAATCTCAGTTCAGCTGAAACCATGTCAGCTTTAAAAAAGAGATTTTATGAGTGGAAAAGGCATCTTGTTGTATGTACTGTCCCTCACTATATGTAGGGACAGAGCTGTTGTGAATGGTGAACACTGATTTTATGGGTGTGAAGGGGTTTGGTTAAGTGTAAGCTGAAACCCTGACGTGGACTAGCAGGTACAGCATAGGCACTGATGCCTTGGTGTCCTGGACGAGCAAGCCGAGGATGATGGAGGTGCCAAGCCAGCTTCTGGGCTTTGGCAGGACTCTTTCCAGTCTTGAAGGGCAGCAGGAGCTCTGAGATGCTGGATGAAGACATCTTCCCTTCTTTCTCACCTGGTTTTGTGCTGGCCAGGTCTCAGGACAGCCGCTGACCTGCATGAAATTGTGGCACCATCTGCCGGGGTGCAGTTACCAGCCCTAAGCCACGCCGCAATTCACGATCTCAGCTCATTATTACAGCTACCCCACCTCCATGTCGCTAAGTCGACAATTTGTCCATGCATGCAAAAACGTGTTTAACTTGCAGAGCTTTCAAATTTTGTTTCCCAGTCAGGGTGCAGCCTGCGTGGCTGGGACAGACTGTGCAGGGCGCTGGGAGAACATCTGTCCTGGAGCAGGGCAGTTCCTCGCCAGCTGTCCGTGTTTGCGAGAGGACATGCTCTGTACACTGCAGTTTCTGTGGCATATGTTTTTTCTGGTACAGACCTGAACCTAGCTAATCAGAGACATTACATCACAGTCTTGGAAGCTTTCATGTATGTATTTCCTCTCTTCGGCATGTTATTTTTATTTGTGTATTCCAGAGCCTGTTCCGTGGGATGGTTTCCATTCTTCCCAGCTGGACCAAATCACGATTCATGCTACATTTTCTCTTTCATCTTGCCATTCTTTGTGGCAAAGCAGGGATTGCCCAGATTGGTATGCAGGCCAAAAAAAGACACCATTTATTTGTAGTCAGTGAAAGCAACTTTTAAGAGCATGAAGACTGGATCACAGGAACATGTCAGCGGTAGGTACACTGTCTTCATATCATTCATAGCAAAGTTCTTGCAGTTTTAAGGATTAGTAGAATATGTTGCAAGTGCTAAACTAGTATGATACATTAACTGATGTATATACAATTTGCATCTAAGCTATAGTGTTTACTTATTGAGCCATAAAATGCAGAAAACTGTTTTATTATATGACTTGGTAACTGCTTAAGTACATTTCCTGTGGAGTTAAGCACTCAGACTACAGATTAACTGAAGTGTGTAGGTGCAAATGGCATATGCATTTAAAGTAAGGTAGTTATGACTGAAGTTAAAGCTGATACAATGCTTACTTTGTGTTTCAAAGAATAAATTAACTCTCAGTTGTTTTACTAGGAATGGCCCAGTATTCTTCTTACCAACAAAAATAAACGTGACAAGACTTCGTCACTTCCATACTAAAAATAAAATCCAGAGTATAACCTCAGTTAAAGCTCTGAGTTTGTAGGAACAGACCCAAAATGGTGAGTTTGAAGGGGAAAAGGAAGAAAGTGTTTAAATAACAGCTCCTGTTTCAAGCTCCTGGTCAATTTTGCCATTAGTAAGAATCGATAATGAAGCAGAATGTGACAGGCTCTTTACATTATTGACTTATGTTTCAAAAAACAATGTCTAAAATGCATTGTTGTGAAAATAAGTCAGTGCCAATTTGAAGAGAAGCAATTTATGTGACTCATTCCGAATAATTTTCTGTCTACCTCAAAAGTATTTGTGTTTTTCAAAAAGTTGGCCACAGTGTTAATGAAACTATTTTCTGATTTTCAGTTATAAAACTAATTTTGTTCTATTAAAACTTTGGGGGGAAAATGGAATCTATTGGCATTTCTTGTTTTTCTCTGCAAGCATTTCAGACTATGTGGATGATTTATTTGTTTATTTGTCGTTTTGCATGGGAAATAGAAAGCATTGCTGCTTAGATACCTTCTTAATCCTTAGACCACGTGCCAGCTCTTCCATTAGCAAAAGTGTAGAGAAATCAAGCTGCCAGGCATCCTGGGGTTAAGCAAGCTTCTCGCAATCTACTGAGGTTATTTTAGTCAAAGCCACGTGTGACACATCTGATGGGAACTCAGATGAAACTAACTGGGGTAGATTAGGAAATAAAAATGCTATGATAAACCATCCTCTCAAAGTTACATCAAAATAATGGGATCTGGTCCAGCAGAGAGAGTTTGGCAGCAATGACTTGCCAGTCACTCAGGTCTTCCTGCTCGGCTCAGAGTGGACACAGCTGCTGCCCACGCTCAGTGGCCGCTGCACTTCCAATCTGGCAAAGTGTGTGTCGCCCTGTGTCAACTTAAAGCATTGGGTTTATGTAGATATTGTCCTGCTGATCCTCCTGGCTCCTCCTGCTGTTTGTGACTCACCTGCAGTGGGACAGCAAAGGCTTTTTGTCACCTGTGGGGCAGGGGGTGGCTGTGGCCAGCATTGTTCCTGGACTTGAATGAGGCTGCTTGTATCCAACACGGCAGCTCTAAAGGCTCATCCTTTCTGATGGAATGTGTCCTGTTACAAAGCATTCCAGAGGCTACATTTAGGAGTAGCTTTTTTTTTTTTTTAAATAAAGAGTCTGACAAGAAATATTGGTAACAAATTAATGTTTTCTTCTCCCACTTTATCTCCATAGAGCAGGAGCCAGCTAACAATCGTTTAAACCAGGGAACAGAGGATTTTGCTAGAACTGGCCGTACGGTATCTCTCAGCGAGTATCCAAGCTGAGGGAGCCTGGACAAGAGGACCCGTGAGCTTCAGCAAACTAACTGCAGTTGGTCCTCACTTTTTTTTCTACTATCTCACCAATATCACACCCATCTATGCAATGACTAGTAAAATGTAAATGTTCATTATGTTTCTGTAGCTGTCTGTAAGCTGATTTCCCATATACTAGTTTTTGTAGGAGTAATGAAACGTTTTTTTAGAAAATCCAAGTGATTTTATTTTGCTCATAGGTATATGTATAGAGTAACATTAGCATCACCACTATATAAAAAAAAAATTACATTTAACAGAGCAGAACACCAATAATTTCCTCATCAGGCAATTATGATCTGGCAGACAAACACTGATTCACCACTTCCAGTAAGTGAGAGTTCTCCAAAGCAGCTGCTACACGTTCTTTATCAGCAAGCTGTTTATTAACTGGGCAGAAAAAAAACACAACACAAGAAACCGGTCAAAACCTTGATATGCAGGGTCTTTGTTAAAGCATTTTACATGGAGACACATAATCACTCTGTTGCTATGGCAGCCAGGTAGACCTGTAATTCTGCAGCTGCCAGGGATGCTGCAGAGTTGCAGTCTCGAGTCACAGCTGGCACATTATCACAGGTTGAACCACAAAGCTGTTTGTGGTCCAGCAGCACCTGTAGCTGTAATGCAAAGGAAATTCCCCCTCAGCCACTCCCCATTTTCTGAGTCCTCCAGAACCCAGGCAGATCCATGACCAGCTGAGAGCACAGGCTGCCTGAGGAGATGGCAACAGTACAGTACAGGACATTCCAGTGTCATCATTACACGTTTCTGTTCCGCTACATCCCCAGAAGCTGATGCAGGTAAAGTCCCAGAGAGTAAAGAGCTGCTCTGCAGGTGTGGGAGTCTCTCTCCCCTCTAATCTTCAACATTAAAAACCCAAAGAAAACCACAAACCAGAGCATTAAACACCTTACCTGCGTGCTCAGAGGCATGTGTTCCTGGTGTTATGTGAACATCCAGCTTAACAAAAAGAAAAAGAGGACAAAGTCAGTTTTCACCACAAGTTAGGTAGCGCTTTTTTTTTTTCTTTGTAATTTTCAAATACAAACCCTTTTCTTGGCTTTTGGAGCAATTTGATTACTCACCTTAAACCTCTCGGGCAGAGATCTGATCAGTTTTACTTTTATGGAGAGGCCGATTAAGGTCGCCATGCTGCAGTGAGGAATGGTGGGAGTGAACTCCACCGCCACCGTGCTCTGCGCGTCATTCACCTGGGAAACCAAACACTCACGGACGAACCGCCCGGCCGCACCCCAGCCCAGCTGCAGGCACCGCTGGGAAACGCAGCTCGGAGCTGCACCTTGCCGCGCATCGTCTCCTTCACTGACACCGTAAAATACCATGTTTAGCTGCAGCAGACCGACATATGAACGTCCCGCAGCGCCAGAAAGCAGCAGCTTGGTCTAGCAGTGCGGGCTGTGCCCGCGGCCCCGCCCGCGTTTACCCCCCGCGGCCCCGCCCGCGTTTACCCCCCGCGGCCCCGGCGGCTCGACGGGCGCCCCGGGCTCTCACTTTCACTCGCACTTGCTCCACGACGTTCAGCTCCTCCAGGGTGAGCGGGTGCTCGGGGTCGTTAATGGAGCGGATGAGATGTGCCGCGTTAAGGAAAGCGGAGCGGAGCGGAGCTGCCCTGCCCGGCCCTGCCCTGCCCTGCGCGCCGGCCCAGCGGCCCCGGCCCTCCCCTCCCGGCAGGATATCGAAGATCTCCCGGTCGTCGATGGAGTCGGGCAGCTCCTCGTCCTCCTCCCGCGCCGTCACCGGCCGCTCCCCCGAGCGGCGGTAGATGAGCGGGTTGGCGTTCTCCAGCGGCGCCCCGCCGCCCGGGCCCGGGCCCACCATGGCTGCGGCGGCGCTGCCGGGCGGAAGGAGCCCGGACGCCGTTCGGGGCCGCACCGGGAGCGGAGGCGGGTGCTGGGCGGTGCTGGGCCGGCCGGCGCTGCCCCGTGCGCCAGCGCGCTCCTGCGGGCGCGGGGCCGCCGGCGGGCGGGACCCGGGGAGCGCGGGTTCGCTTGTCGGGCGCTCCGGGGAGCGGGTGGGAGGCAGCGTGGGGCGGGGCGGGTCTTGCACAGCTTAAGCTGAACTCCACCGGGCTCAGCGAGTTATAGCTCTCAAGCACTAGATGCATGATGTTTGGCTTTATGTTCTGTACATTCCAGCTTCACTGAATGCTTACCAGGGGCTGAGTAGAAAGCCAAACCGACCCTCTTTTATTTGCAGACTTTCAGCGCTTCTACCATACAATCATGAGGTAAAATGTAATTGTGAGCTCTTATAAAATTGTGTGTCTATAAATGCGATACTTGTGTCTATTTTTCAGCTATGGAAACCAAGAAAGGTAACAGTGCATTGAAGTATAAAGAGGCAAATATAATCATGTGGCAGGATTGTTTTTGGATTGGTCCCTGACTTCTGCATTATTCACTGATTGAGGGTAAGCTGCCACATGTTCTCTTTTAACATTAAATGCCTAACGGGATTCAAGAATTCTACTTGCCATGTATGTAACAGTGTCTCTAGAGTCCACAAGTTAGTCTGTATCACTGGATTAAGTGTTTCCACATATAGGTCATGATTGTGCATCTCTACCAAGGGTCTACAGGCAAGGCTGTAGGGATCTCAAATCCCACTTGTATATTTTCCTAAGATTGGCAGAGTTGGCAGAAACTGTTTTGCACTGGTAACATTTTCAGAGCGGCTGCTTCTTCGGGAATCTGGATGGAACATGGGCTGAGAGATTTTGCAGATCGTGTATTTGAAAGACAAGTAGTGAGTAGAACAAAGAAGGATTGAAGAGTAAGGCTTGGAAAATAGAAGAGTAAATGAAGGGGAAAAATAAAGGGAAAGCAAATAGGAAAGGACAGAGTCTAGTAAAATGAGTGAAGATCGGGATATAGAAAATAAATTGCTGATGGAGAGAATTAAAGTTTTTTTCAGCAAAAGGAAAGAGCAGCAAGCAGAGTGCTCAGCATTTGGTTTTGTGGCAAAGGACTCCTGTAGGCTGCAGGTCACAAGTGAGCTGAGGTGTGTGTGCCCATGGGATGGAAGCTGAGACACAAGCAGGGATTCTTGCTGTTCCACACTGCATGGAGGAAAAAACAAAAAACAGAAAACAAGAACAAAGTCTCACAGTGAACTGTGGGTCTTTAGGGCGCACTCAGCTGAAAGCAAAGGTGCAAGCAGTAAATTAATTTGTGCTGTGTGTAACAAGTAAGAATTCTTGTGATATATTATAAAATTGCGAAACAGCCTTTCTGGGGCAAGAGCTACTGAGGCGTGCCAAAGAAAAAAAATAAAGGCAAAGCCCGAAGTTCACGTAGAGCTAACATGAGCCCTAAGTTACGTGGGCAGAAAATCGCTTTTATTTCTATTCAGCTCTCTCTTCCCTCTTTTTCATGTCATGCAACTTTGATAGATGTGAGTTCACACAGAGGCCCAGAAACCTCCTGATTTTCAGAGGCATCAAAGGTACAGTTCCCACCCAAACACTTCGATATTGTTCCCGTGCTACAAAAACTGAGGAAGCATCTCGTTAGTGTTGAGAAACTCTCTAACTCTTGTATTAGCTACCAAGCAAACATCCTTGAACACGCAGGACTGAGTGGCAGGTGGAGCAGCATCCACCTTGCAGGAAAAGTGAGATTTTTCTGGTAGTGTTTTTGTCAGCAAATATTGTTTTGTAAGAAGAAAAATCCATCAACGTTTTCTTCAGCCAAAGCACATTTTTCAGGAGTATTGTTTGGGGTTTGCTCTTGGTGGCTATATGGTGTGTTCCTTACCTTGAGTCGTTAATACCAAGACAAAGTAAACCGATGTGATAAGGTAAAAGTGGAGTTCCCTTCCTGGTCTCTTGACTGTGTGGTGTGAGGAAACCCTGACCGCATTGTGAAGCGGGTGTTGTTCCAGCAGCAGGACGAATATCCTGTCACAATGAAAACTCTTTTCAGAGCATTTTACAGCGGCTCCCGGGCCGGGCAGCTGCTCTGGCTGCCCCGCTCGGTTGGCTCACATCTTGAGTATTGCTTTTGCTAATCAGCGGTTGCCTTGCGTAACACGTACATGTAACGGTATATAAGGCAACAGGCTGCGGGGGTAAATATGTGACTGGCTTGAAAATGGCGACTGGAAAGGACGCGTTGCTGCTGTCGCTGATTCTGACTGTCGGGGTCACGGCGCTTGTAGCTACCGGTGAGCTTGGGAAGGGATTTTACCTATTGCCTTCTGTAAGGAAATAGAGCCCGTGGCAGCTTGTTCACCTATGGGAACCCCAGCTGTATCGGAGGAGCTGGGCAAACAACCTTGCTGCATAGAAATTACATCTCAATAGCAAAGTTTTCTCCATTTCTTTTTCTGCTCTGCTTTCCATAATTCGACTTGGTAGTTTTTGCAAATAGAGAAATAAGCTTCTTGTCCCAAATACTGTTAACCTAAACATTAACAGTATTTGTATATGGCAGAGCATTTTCAGGAATGTTAGAAGCTTTTCCTTTTGGCTCTACATACAGTCAAAGTTCTGCAATGTATTTTGTGTATTCACAGATCTTTTATTCAAAAGAAAATGCCTTTTCTTATGAGAGCACCTGATTGGACTTTTAACTGACAACATGGATCAAAAAGAGTTAAGATCTACATGCAATTACTGATGTGTGTGGATAGTAAGACAATTCATCTGATATACCTGAGGGAGTTTACACACAGAAACCGAGGAGAATGAAGGCTGAAATGATGTCAGCTATACTGATTAGAGTTTGTTGAAACAAAAAGTGTATATTTAAGTAGCTAAAGCTCTTAGAAATCTAGAATTACTTACAAATAGACCAATTACGTGATTTTGTGTTCATGTCCCCCAGGACACAATGCAGAGCAACCAGAAGTGGAGACCAAATACGGGAGAGTGCGAGGGTTCCGCTTCCAAGTGGACGCAGCCGAGAGGAGTGTGAATGTCTTCCTGGGGCTTCCTTTTGCGAAGCCGCCCGTTGGGCCACTGAGGTTTTCTGAACCCCAGCCACCTGAGCCATGGAAAGGAGTCAGAGATGCCACTTCCTACCCACCAATGTAAGACAACAACACAGCCAGGGATCTTTGTAAGACTCGTACATGGTATGCAAGTCCAGGACACTGATGTGTAGGGCAATCACAAGCCACAAAGATACATTCCTTGCTGCCATCTCGTTGCCACCTGCGACGGTTACAATGAATGCATTTCTAAAGATATCTCTATAAGCTGCTCTTCTTATGAAAAGCTCTTATGTGATGGGCATTAGTGACAAATTAATGTGGACCTGCACTTTGCTAATGATGTTCATGTTTTGGAGCATTTGGTCATTGCTTAGCAATGTATAAGAACTGTGTAGCTTTGGAGCAGAAACAGAAAGAAACTGAGGAAATGTTGGAATAAAACATTCAAAGAAAAAATGTGGAGCGAGTCACATGCTTCATAGGACACATAAGCACTGCAGAGCATTTCTAGTCTATGTTGTAAATATCTACTGCATTTGTGCTACTGCCCTTGTTTAGTGCATCAAGCCCAAGACCCACCATTACAATACAAAAAGCTATTGAGGATGCAAAATACTTAATTTGGATTTTCATTGAAGGAATTTATAGCCACAGGTAGTTGCAGGTATATTTCTGAAATGTTTTGAAACACAAAGTTGTATCTGCATGTCCCTGTGTGCTGCCATAGATTGTGACTCATTTTTACACATCTCCTTAGTGTGAGCTCAAAGGAAGAAAGTATCTTGAAGGTGAAAAAATATTAAATGTTTTCTGTTGCAAACAATCTGGAAATGTACTGGAGATTGGTTTCTGGTTAGCACTTTACTGTGGTAGTACAAAAAAGCTACACTTCATAACCTTGAGGTTTTAGTTATTCCTGTTACTAGTTATTTTTTCATTTATTCAGGTGTTTACAGGATAAAGCAATAGGAGATTGGTTTTCAGATGTTATTACTAATAGAAAAGAAAAAGTTAATCTCCAAATGGCTGAAGATTGCTTATACCTAAACGTGTATACACCTGTTGCTACAGAAAAACAGGAGCTGCCGGTAAGCAAAACTATTATAAAACCTCTAGCATAATTATTGTACAGTACACCTACAAGCTGTACTATCTGCAGACTTAAAGGTGCAGTTTGATGATCAAGTTACACACTTTGCCCCAGTAAATATTTCCTGAGGTTTAAAAGATACACAAAATCCTATTATAAAATTAAATTATATTGACATTTATGTAGATAGTGTTTGATTTCCTCGAAATTATCTGTGAAAAGTCACAGGGTACTGATATAATCTAAGTATTTAATAAAAGCAATGCTATTTTGTGAGACTGCAGGCCTCATATTTGAAAGACTTCTACTGCTTGTGAAATGTAATCTGAAAGAGTCAGGAATGAATTTTTATCACTGGGAGCTCTTATCCGTGCTGGGTTGTCTCTGGTTTTGTCTTCCCAGGTCTTTGTGTGGATCCATGGAGGTGGATTCGTTGGAGGAACAGGTTCATCCTATGATGGTTCAGCATTAGCGGCATTTGACAATGTGGTGGTGGTAACAATTCAGTACAGATTAGGTATTGTTGGATATTTTAGGTAAGACATCTTATTTCCATTCTTTGCGATTTCCTCAATTACGTGTGCAGAGCCTCGGTGAAGAGACGTGCAGGACACTTGCTTATGCAAAGAGACTATACATTTCTTAGTTGCATATGCAACAGTTGGGAACAATTTACAAGTCCCAAGTGAGCTTCATTTTGTTCTTGTTTGGTTGCTACTTTAAGCTCAATGCTCTCTGAGCCATTTATTTTTTTAGTTGTGTAGAGAATGGCAGCTGATTTGTTATAGCACAGATTATATTTTTCTCTGCTTTTTTTCTTGCACTGGGCATTGAAAGAAATCTCTTCTCTGCAGCACTGGTGATAAGCACGCGCCAGGTAACTTTGGGTATTTGGATCAAGTAGCAGCTCTTCAGTGGATTCAGGAAAATATCAGATATTTTGGAGGAGATCCAGGATCCGTCACTATTGTTGGAGAATCTGCAGGAGGAATCAGTGTTTCTGCTCTTGTAAGTTCACAGTAATAATGAATTTGGATGACTTAGGGGAATAACAGAATGTCCTGAGTTGGAAGGGACCCACGAGGATCACTGAGTCCAACACCTTGTTCTATAATAGAATGTGGTATCACTGCAGCTTCTGATTGATGAAAATGTTCTTATCATACCCAAATCTTGCCGTTCAGACCCAAAATGTTATTCCTCATCTACTAAATTAAATTCTGGTGTTTAGTTTTGTTGTTGTCATTGTTTTGGGTATTTTGGTTTGGTTTGGTTTCAGTTTTCTAGTAGTGCCAATACTCCCCCAAAAACTATCTGTGTGAGAGAATTTCTTTAAGAAGATGCGTTGCCCTTTTCGTGATTGCTTTGACAGACACTTGTGCAAAGTCATCACAGCTGAGCTTGTGCATTTTGTGACCCAGCAATGATGCAAAATTTTTACATCAACTTTGAGCACCTTGGCTAAGAGTTTGTTCTTGCCCAGTCTCTCACAAATTGGTGGAGATCACACAGTGAAATCAGGGTTCAGTGACAGATGTCATAAAAATTCCTGTTTCCCAAGCTCTGCCCTCTGGCCAATGGTTCTTTCCTCCCCTCCTGCAGCACAGCCAGACTCTCCTGGACATGGTTTTATTCGGTCCATCTCTGGCTTGTGGTGCCGTCCCAGCGAGTCCTGGCAGCAAGGTGCTATGGGAGGGGACAGGGCAGGCGTGGCTTCCCTATCCCTGGCCATGCTGCAGAGCCCTTGGCATAGCTGAGCTGGGATCAGAGCTGTACAATAAGAGTCTTATGGCAATTGTTTTCAAAATGTTTTAAATGGCAATTCCTGAGAGTGAAATTCTAAGTCAGTGGTCAGAACAGAATGCTTGTCATGCTTGTTCTTGCTTTGTTATAGATCTTATCTCCCCTGGCAAAGGGTTTGTTCCATAAAGCCATTTCAGAGAGTGGTACTGCAAGCAGGCTTTTGTTCACTGACCATCCTGAAGAAGAAGCAAAAGTGCGTACTTCGTGGTAAATTTGATTATTTTTCCAGATAGTTTTGCACAGCTTAAACTGTGTATTCCAAAATGTACAAACACTTGTGGGTTTTTTTTTTCCTGAAACTACAACCACTGTCGTTGAAGACAGTATTTCTGTGTGCAAATAATACATGTTTAATGATGCTTTGCTTTTCATATTTCCAAAACTTGTCAAATGTCTGAAAGCAAAAAACTAAGGAAGTGAAGAGAGAAGGCAGGGAAGGAGTGTGAAATGTAAAGCAATCCTAGAACATGTATTGTCATCGGGAAAAGTAGAGCTATGATTTTTGGCTGGAAAATGGCACCAGATTCCCAATATTCTTTCTCTTTCCCTCTTTTTTGATGCCTGTTATGTGCCAGTAAACAAGACTTTATCCATTCTGTTTATATTTCAAATGAAGAGCTGACTTCAAGCCAGGTTTTTTTGTCAACTACAAGAAACAACATCCAGGAACCTGGATTTGATAATATGGGATATAAAAGAGGCAACATTATAATGAGTTCTGTCTCTCTATTGACAGCCGTTACTCCACCCAAAAAGACATCATCACGAATGGTATCCCATGCTCTTTGTTACCATCTACATGGTCTTATTCTGCCTCTGCATCCCCCTCACTCCTTTATGTCATCCCACTCTGTCAGCCCAGCACGTTATTTACCAGAATTACTATCTTGGTCTCTCTCTCTATCAAAATACTTGGAGGGTGTCTGTTTTGTCCTTCCGCTCAGCCCCAGTGTGCAGGGTTCTGAGGGCTCCCTGCTCGCTGCGTCTGCAGCTGGAGCGTGTCTGGCTGCAATGGTCCTTGTGCAGAAGTTCAGACTCCCCCTGCTGCACTCTCAGGCTCGGTGGCACACGGAGCCTTCTATGGGAGCAGATAAATAGTGAGTGTTTTTATTGATTTCAGAGAATTGTTGCTGCCTCTGACTGTGAAAAACCCAGTTCAGCTGCAATCGTTGAATGCTTAAGGGAAAAAACAGAAGAAGAGATAGTAGAAATAGCACAAAAACTGGTAGGTGAAACGATACTTACTGCGTTTAAATGACTTTTCCAATTTTGTCCTAACAGAGCTTGCTATTTGCGTGTTGGCATATTAGGGGAACTTGAAGTGAGTGAAAGATGTGACTTTCTTGACCTTTCCAGGCTTTGGCAGCATTGCAGCTGTGCTGTAACTCACCTGAGCAATGTCAACAGGTGACTCTCCTTTCATTCTGTGTGCACCTTGAGCTGCCTGTGTTTTGCTGTCTTGCTCTGCCAGGGGAGCTGCAGTAAAGAACTGAACATTTTTTCTGGTGCTAACATCCATGAATTAATTAAGCTTTTTTTTGTTGTTTGTTTTTCTTTTTTCTCCAGCCTCCCATGTCCATCATTCCATCTGCAGATGGGGCATTTCTTCCAAAGAGTCCCATGGAATTACTATCTGAAAAACTCATCAATCCAGTCCCATATATAATAGGAGTAAATAACTGTGAATTTGGATGGTTGATTCCTATGGTAAGAGACTTATAATATCAGTATTTATATATCATTTTATTAGCATAAGACTTCCTAATAAATATGATTCTCTGTATCATGTAGTTGCTGCAAATTCCTTACGCAGATGGTCTGGATGAAGATGTTGCGCGTCAACTTTTACACGGATTCTTACCAGCTACTATTAAGGTAAGAGACCATTTTCAGAACAACCAAGTGCTGCTTTTTCGCTTGACTGGTTCTATGTTTCTATATTATATATATGGGCTATATTTTATAGGCAACCTTGATTCTGTTTGGCAGCTTCCTCCCATGGGCCAGTATCAGGCAGCAGACAGTGTCTCTGTTGCCACTAATGACTGAAAATACACTTCAAATTTCTATCTTAAATACCCTTCTCTCTTAAAACGAGTTCTGTGGAAATCCAGGAATGATTCAGGTACCTAAACACAGATGTCTTGTGACATTTTAGATTCCCTAGGTTATCCAAGGCACGCATGGTACCAGCAGGTGTGACACAAGCCCTATAGAACATGCTGTTCTGAAGCAGTAGGTATCCAGACAGGAGAACTAGATGTGTTTAAAGTGGCACTGAGAGACCCATGTTTAGCTGTCTGGAGGTTTTGCTTCCCTGTAACAAAACAAATGAATTTTATGAAATCCAACAGGATTCCTTTTCCCTTATGAGGGTTATTTCCACAGTAGTGAGAACAGACTGCCGTATCTATGTATCAGCATCGCTGACTGATGTTTATTTAAATAAGTTTGATCTTAAGATATTGCAAACCCCTTTTTCCATTTCTATCCAGTCACTCATGTAATTCCCCATTCTGAGCTCTGAGCCACACTCTGCACAGCTGAGGGTGTTTCTGAAAGAAGGTAATGGTTGGGGTTTATTTAGCCAGGGATGTGCAGGTGACACACTCAGTGCTGTTACTCTTGATAATATTCATCACTGTTATATTTTTGTTGTTGATTTCAGGGTGTTACTTCTGAAGTTGTTGATCGAATATACAATGAATACATAGGGAATGCAGCAAACCGTATTCAGGTGCGAGATGGTTTTCTTGATGCAGTTACAGATGCTTTGTTTGTTTTTCCGTCCATTGAAGTGGCCAGATACCATAGAGGTGAGTCTCTTAGAAGAAATGTAGAGTTCCACCCTGAGCTGTGATTATGGACACTGCTTGTGTTTTCCTGTTATCAAAATAGCTTGTAACCAAAGTTTATCCTCTTTGACGGCAGGTAGTTTCAGCTCTCAAACTAACACTCTTCTGTCCATTTTCTACCAGATGCTGGTAACCCAGTCTACTTTTATGAGTTTCAGCATCGACCCAGTTCAGCGACAGGGGTTGTACCAGAGTTTGTAAAAGCAGATCATACAGATGAGATTGCCTTTGTGTTTGGAAAGCCATTCTTAGCTGGTAATGTATCCATGCTTACTAAAGTGGTCCTTTTAAAACATCCTTATTAGTCATTTTACTTACAGGAGTGGCTTTTAGAATAGACTTTCTCTCTTAGAATCATTGAAATCAACATAAGCATTTTCTGCCTTTAGCAGTAGTTACTTTCCATGAAATCATCCATCTGCACTTCTCTCCCAGAGCTCTACTGGCTAAAACTCCCGTAGCTCAGAGGGAAAAATACAACCGAATACAGTCTGTTGGAATTGATAGAGCTGCTACTTTTATTATTATTTAGTTTTTAACGTTGCCATATTATGTCTCACTTTGCAGGGAATGCTACAGAAGAAGAAAATAAGCTTAGCAGAAGTGTTATGAGATACTGGACTAACTTTGCTAGAAATGGGTGAGAATTGTAATGCTAATTACAGTTCAAGATTTGTCTGTGCCGCCTGAACCATAGGGCAATACTTACATGCTGGTTCCTAAGAATGTGGCAGTCAGAGCACAAGTGACAGGTAAATGAAAAGCTAACTGTTCATTACATTATTTCCAGAAATCCCAATGGAGAAGGATTGGTCCATTGGCCTCAGTACGATCTGGATGAAGGATACCTGGAAATAGACCTCGTGCAAAAGGCATCAAAGAAACTGAAAGAAGGAAAAATGGAGTTTTGGACACAGCTCTTAAAAGAAATGGTGGATGAAATGAGGGAACACAGTGAATTATAAGAGTGGGGGCGGGTAGAGTTTGCTTTTAAGACTCAGAGTAAAGTCAAACAAAATTAGTTTGTCAGGATGCAGATTTTAGTAACTCTTCTAAGTCCTTATTATGTAACCTGTTGTCATGATCACAGTGGAAGGAGAGAATCAGGGGAAATTTGGAATGTTTGCAGGACTAAGAATCACTATTTAATGAAGTAAGGAGAGAAAACGCACAATCTTTCAGGCTCAAAAAGAGCATGATATCTCATCAGTGGATATCAAAACGGAATAATGCTCCTGTGAGAGGCGAGAGTGAGAAGGGAATTGGGAAATCTATTGAAATCTGTAAGAAATGTTCTATACAGAAAATATCAGAAGTATCTGAAGATGTTATATGTTTATTCCCCTCTTCTTTCAGAAGCAAATGGTCAGGTGTTATTTTTACAGGGTCTTTCCACTTCTTTTAATTGGAAATAGCTTGTAGGAGCAGAGCATCCACAAAAAACCTCTGTGAGATGAGCTTGACCTCTCTGCTTGTTTTCTTGTTTTGTCAACTGTTATAAATAAATGTTGCTTTTGATTTTTTGGAGCTTCATTTTCTTTCCCTTAACTGATACAGGCTAATTCCAAGAGGTTAGATCACATCCAAGAAGCCAGAAATGTGCCCAGGTTCTTTCTTCAACCCAAAGGGTTGAAGCTGAGCTCATGGCAAGAACCAGAGTCTGGCTTAACTTCTGTACTAAGGACAACAGCCTTGGTATCTGCAGCTTGAATGCACTGCAACAAGATGCTGAAAAGCAACAAAGCTGATGAGACAAATGGAAAGTTCCTCAGCAACCCTGATGATCATGTGCAATGAAGCTGGAAGAGCAGAGTTTACAACCACCCAACCAAGCAGTGTGTGTTTACCACTGCAGAGTGAAGTTCTTCCTCAGACAGTTCAGTTGTGTGTTTGGACACAAAGCTGCTGAGCTGCTTCCCTGCTACTCAAGGAACTGGGGCTGAGCAGCTCTCAGAAGTTTCCGACGCTGCTGTGGCACCCAGGTAGACCTGTAATTCTGCAGCTGCCAGGGATGCTGCAGAGTTGCAGTCTCGAGTCGCAGCTGGTGTGTTATCACAGGTTGAACCACAAAGCTGTTTGTGGTCCAGCAGCACCTGTAGCTGTAATGCAAGAGGAAATTCCCCCTCAGCCTCTCCCCATTTGCTGAGTCCTCCAGAACCCAGGCAGATCCATGACCAGCTGAGAGCACAGGCTGCCTGAGGAGATGGCAACAGTACAGTACAGGACATTCCAGTGTCATCATTACACGTTTCTGTTCCGCTACATCCCCAGAAGCTGATGCAGGTAAAGTCCCAGAGAGTAAACAGCTGCTCTGCAGGTGTGGGAGTCTCTCTCCCCTCTAATCTTCAACATTAAAAAACCCAAAGAAAACCACAAACCAGAGCATTAAACACCTTACCTGCGTGCTCAGAGGTATGTGTTCCTGGTGTTATGTGAACATCCAGCTTAACAAAAAGAAAAAGAGGACAAAGTCAACAGTACACTGGAAGCTCAAGTTCAAACTATTTGATGATAAAAATAAGACAGTAACAAAAAGAGGGCAAAAAGAGTATTCTTGCCAATGGCAGCTACTGCATAGAGCAGAATAAAGTCTAAACTCGCAGGCTGTTGTGCATTCCCACCTGCTTAAGGCTCTGTGAGACAGGGCAGCAGCCTCCCCTCCTCCCGTGCTGCAGAGCACTGCAGGGCACTGCCCCGCCACCCCCCTGGCCCTGACACCACTGTCACGGAACCGCGACTGCACCCACATTCCAGCGCACGGCCCCCTCTGCGTCCAGAGCGTTCCCCTCACCCGCAAGAGCAATACCACTCCAGTCAGTTTTCACCACGAGTTAGGTAGCGATTTTTGTTTTAAAATTTTCATTACAGCAATTTGATTACTCACCTTAAACCTCTCGGGCAGAGATCTGATCAGTTTTACTTTTATGGAGAGGCCGATTAAGGTCGCCATGCTGCAGTGAGGAATGGTGGGAGTGAACTCCACCGCCACCGTGCTCTCCGCGTCATTCACCTGGGAAACCAAACACTCATGGACGAACCGCCCTGGATGTATCCTGGTGTCAGGATTGGTTTTTGATTGGTCCCTGACTTCTGCATTATTCACTGATTGAGGGTAAGTTGCCACATGTTCTCTCTTAAAATTAAATGCCAGACAGGATTCAAGAATTCCACTTACCAGGTAAGTAACACTGTCCCCAGATTCCACAGGTTTTTCTATATAACTGGAGTAAGTGTTTCCATATGTAGGTCATGATTGTGCATCTCTACCAAGTGTCTACAGGCAAGGCTGTAGGGATCTCAAATCCTATTTGTTTATTTTGTTCTTTTAACTAAGATTGGCAGAGTTGGCAGAAACTGTTTTGCACTGGTAACATTTTCAGAGCGGCTGCTTCTTTGGGACTCTTGATGGGACATGGGCTGAGAGATTTTGCAGATCGTGTATTTGAAAGACAAGTAGTGAGTAGAACAAAGGACGATTGAAGAGAAATGTTTGGAAAATAGAAGAGTAAATGAAGGGGTAAAATAAAGGGAAAGCAAACAGGAAAGGACAAAGTTTATTAAAATGAGTGAAGATCGGGATATAGAAAATAAATTGTTGATGGAGATAAAAATAGTTTGTTTCAGCAAAAGAGCAGCAAGCAGAGTGCCCAGCATTTGGTTTTGTGGCAAAGGACTCCTGTAGGCTGCAGGTCACAAGTGAGCTGAGCTGTGTGTGCCCATGGGATGGAAGCTGAGACACAAGCAGGGATTCTGATTGTTCTACCTCACATGGAAAAAAAACCCAAACACAACAAACAAACACAAAACAAAGAAACAAACAAACAGAAAAACAACAAAAAAAGTCTCCTGGAGAACATCCATACATCTCTGCGTTGGTGTTGTCAACAGGGTAGTGCCGCAACCCACAGCTCTGTACAGAGGCAGGAGCCTCGGCCACCTGCCAACAGTTTGCTCCCTGAGCAGCCCAGGTTAACGCTGACTGGGGTTACCTGCAAGGGCTGTAAAGCACACCTGTGCAGGTACACTGAGGGAGGTTGGAGTAAAGGTCACAGCACAGTCCTAGTGCACAGGGCTACTAGCTGCATACTATGTGTGCTGAACTAATTTAAGGACTGTGGGTCTTTAGGGCCCACTCAGGTGAAAACAAAGGTGCAAGCAGTAAATTAATCTGTGCTGTCTTTGACATCTGAGGATTCTCGTGATATATTATAAAATTGCGAAACAGCCTTTCTGGGGCAAGAGCTACTGAGCCTTGCCAAAATAAAAAGGCCCAAAGTTCACGTAGAACTAACACAAGCCCTTTATTCAGCTTTCTCTTCCCTCTTTTTCATGTCATGCAACATTGATAGATGTGAAGCCCATAAACCCTCCTGATTTTTCAGAGGCATTAAATGTACAGTTCCCACCCAAAGACTTTAATATTGTTCCCATGCTACAAAAGCTGAGGAATCATCTCGTTAGTGTTGAGAAACTCTCTGATTCTTTTGTTAGTTACCAAGCAAGCATCGGTTTGTCTCACAGCTCGAGTATTGCTTTTGCTAACCAGCGGTTGCCTTGCGTAACACATACATGTAACAGGGTATATAAGGCAACAGGCTGCGGGGGTAAATATGTGACTGGCTTGAAAATGGCGACTGGAAAGGACGCGTTGCTGCTGTCGCTGATTCTGACTGTCGGGGTCACGGCGCTTGTAGCTACCGGTGAGCTTGGGAAGGGATTTTACCTATTGCCTTCTGTAAGGAAATAGAGCCCTTGGCAGCTTGTTCACCTATGGGAACCCCAGCTGTATCGGAGGAGCTGGGCAAACGACCTTGCTGCGTAGAAATTATGTCTGAAGAGCAAACATTCTCAATTTCTTTTTGTGATCTGCTTTCACTCATTTGTCTTAGTTGACTGATTTTGCAAATAGAGAAATCAGCTTCCTGTCCCATCATCTTGTCTGCTGGGCAGTGCAGACCACTGCACCACGTCTGTAATTTGATATAGAGAACTTTCACACTAATGTTTAACAAATGTTACCTAAATGCTAACAGTATTTGTATATGGCAGAGCATTTTTTGGAACGTTAGAAGGTTTTCCTTTTAGCTGTACATACAAAGTTCTGGAATGTATTTTGTGTGTTCACAGATCTTTTCTTATTGAGAGCACCCGATTGGACTTTTAACTGACAACATGGATCAAAAAGAGTTAAGATCTACATGCAATTACTAATGTGTGTGGATAGTAAGACAATTCATCTGATATACCTGAGGGAGTTTACACACAGAAACCAAGGAGAATGAAGGCTGAAATGATGTCAGCTATACTGATTAGAGTTTGTTGAAACAAAAGGTGTATATTTAAGTAGCTAAAGCTCTCAGAAATCTGGAATTACTTACAAATAGACCAATTACATGATTTTGTGCTCAGGTCCCCCAGGACACAATGCAGAGCAACCAGAAGTGGAGACCAAATACGGGAGAGTGCGAGGGTTCCGCTTCCAAGTGGACGCAGCCGAGAGGAGTGTGAATGTCTTCCTGGGGCTTCCTTTTGCGAAGCCGCCCGTTGGGCCACTGAGGTTTTCTGAACCCCAGCCACCTGAGCCATGGAAAGGAGTCAGAGATGCCACTTCCTACCCACCAATGTAAGACAACAACACAGCCAGGGATCTTTGTAAGACTCGTACATGGTATGCAAGTCCAGGACACTGATGTGTAGGGCAATCACAAACCACAAAGATACATTCCTTGCTGCCATCTCGTTGCCACCTGCGACGGTTACAATGAATGCATTTCTAAAGATATCTCTATAAGCTGCTTTTCTTATGAAAAGCTCTTATCTGATGGGCATTAGTGACAAACTAATGTGGACCAGCACTTTGCTAATGATGTTCATGTTTTGGAGCATTTGGTCATTGCTTAGCAATGTATAAGAACTGTGTAGCTTTGGAGCAGAAACAGAAAGAAACTGAGGAAATGTTGGAATAAAACATTCAAAGAAAAAAATGTGGAGCGAGTCACATGCTTCATAGGACACATAAGCACTGCAGAGCATTTCTAGTCTATGTTGTAAATATCTACTGCATTTGTGCTACTGCCCTTGTTTAGTGCATCAAGCCCAAGACCCACCATTACAATACAAAAAGCCATTGAGGATGCAAAATACTTAATTTGGATTTTCATTGAAGGAATTTATAGGCACAGGTAGTTGCAGGTATATTTCTGAAATGTTTTGAAACACAAAGTTGTATCTGCATGTCCCTGTGTGCTGCCATAGATTGTGACTCATTTTTACACATCTCCTTAATGTGAGCTCAAAGGAAGAAACTATCTTGAAGGTGAAAAATATTAAATGTTTTCTGTTGCAAACAATCTGGAAATGTACTAGAGATTGGTTTCTGGTTAGCACTTTACTGTGGTAGTACAAAAAAGCTACACTTCATAGTTTTGTGGTTTTAGTTACTTATTTCTCATTTATTCAGGTGTCTACAGGATAAAGAAAAAGGAAATTCTGTTTCGTACCTTGTTACTAATAGAAAAGAAAAAGTTCATCTCCAAGTGTCTGAAGATTGCTTATACCTAAACGTGTATACACCCGTTGCTACAGAAAAACAGGAGCTGCCTGTAAGCAAAACTATTATAAAACCTCTAGCACAATTATTTTACAGTAAATCTACAAGCTGTAATATCTGCAGACTTAAAGGTGCAGTTTGATGTTCAAGTTACATATGCTATTTTGGCTTCTATTTAATTTTTATCACTGGGAGCTCTTATCCGTGCTGGGTTGTCTCTGGTTTTGTCTTCCCAGGTCTTTGTGTGGATCCATGGAGGTGGATTCGTTGCAGGAGCAGGTTCATCCTATGATGGTTCAGCATTAGCGGCCTTTGACAATGTGGTGGTGGTAACAATTCAGTACAGATTAGGTATTGTTGGATATTTTAGGTAAGACATCTTATTTCCATTCTTTGCGATTTCCTCAATTACGTGTGCAGAGCCTCGGTGAAGAGACGTGCAGGACACTTGCTTATGCAAAGAGACTATACATTTCTTAGTTGCATGTGCAACAGTTGGGAACAATTTACAAGTCCCAAGTGAGCTTCATTTTGTTCTTGTTTGGTTGCTACTTTAAGCTCAATGCTTTCTGAGCCATTTATTCTTTTAGTTGTGTAGAGAAGGTCTGTGTAGAGAATGGCAGCTGATTTCTTATAGCACAGATTATACTTTTCTCTGCCTTTTTTCTTGCACTGAGCATTGAAACAAATCTCTTCTCTGCAGCACTGGTGATAAGCACGCGCCAGGTAACTGGGGGTATTTGGATCAAGTAGCAGCTCTTCAGTGGATTCAGGAAAATATCAGATATTTTGGAGGAGATCCAGGATCCGTCACTATTGTAGGAGAATCTGCAGGAGGAATCAGTGTTTCTGCTCTTGTGAGTTCACAGCGATAATTAATTTTAATTACTTAGGGCAAAAAAACCAAACCAGCTTTCATGGTAATTTTAGTACCTACATGAAATGTCAGAGAGAGAAAAGGGATGGTTTAATGGTAAATGACACATCATAGTCAGGAAGTCCTGAGTTGGAAGGGACCCACTAGGATCATTGAGTCCAACACCTCGGTCTGTAATAGAATGTGATATCAGTACAACCTCTGATTGATGAAAATGTTCTTATCATACCCAAATCTTGCCGTTCAGACCCAAAATGTTATTCACAGAATTGACTGGGTTTGAAAAGACCTCAGAGATCATCGAGTCCAACCCTTGGTCCAACTCTAGTCTGTTTACTAGATCATGGCACTAAGTGCCATGTCCAATCTCAGTTTAAAAACCTCCAGGGACGGCGAGTCCACCACCTCCCTGGGCAGCCATTCCAATGCCTGACCACTCTCTCTGCACAGAATTGCTTTCTAATATCCAGCCTAAATTTCCCCTGGCAGAGTTTAAGCCCATGTCCCCTTGTCCTATTGCTGACTGCCTGGGAGAAGAGCCCAATCCCCACCTGGCTATAACTTCTCTTCAGGTAGTTCTAGAGAGTGATGAGGTCACCTCTAAGCCTCCTCTTCTCTAGACTAAACAACCCCAGCTCCCTCAGCCTCTCCCCATAGGTCTTATGTTCAAGTCCCTTCACTAGTCGTGTTGCTCTTCTCTGGACCCGCTCCAGCACTTCAATGTCTTTCCTGACCTGAGGGGCCCAGAACTGAACACAACACTCCAGGTGTGGCCTCACCAATGCACAGTACAGGGGAAGGATCACTTCCCTTGTCCTGCTGACCACGCTATTTTTGATACAGGACAGGATACCATTGGTCTTCTTGGCCACCTGGGCACACTGTTGGCTCATGTTGAGCTTCCTGTCAATTAGTACCCCCAGGTCCCTTTCTGTCTGACTGCTCTCCAGCCACTCTGCGCCCAGCCTGTAGCGCTGCAGGGGGTTGTTGTGGCCAAAGTGCAGCACCCGGCACTTGGCCTTATTGAACTTCATCCCATTGGAATCAGCCCATTTTTCCAGTCTATCCAGATCCCTCTGCAGAGCCCTCCTGCCTTCCAGCAGGTCCACAGTCCCTCCCAACTTGGTGTCATCAGCAAATTTGCTGATGATGGTCTCAATCCCCTCATCTAAATCGTCAATAAAGATGTTAAACAGGACTGGACCCAACACTGACCCCTGGGGACACCACTAGTGACTGGCCGCCAGCTGGATGCAGCCCCATTCACCAGCACTCTCTGGGCCCGGCCCTCCAGCCAGTTCTTAACCCAGCGTAGAGTACACTTGTCCAAGCCACGGGCTACCAGCTTTTGCAGGAGTATATTATGGGAGACAGTGTCAAAGGCCTTGCTGAAGTCCAGATAGACCACATCCACGGCTTTCCCCTCATCCACCAGGTGAGTCACCTAATCATAAAAGGAGATCAGGTTGGTCAGATAGGACCTGCCCCTCCCTAACCCATGCTGGCTGGGTCTGATCCCTTGTCCATCCTGAAGGTGCTGTGTGATTCCATTCAGGATGATCTGCTCCATAACCCTGCCAGGCACCGAGGTCAGGCTGACAGGCCTGTAGTTGCCAGGGTCAGCTTTGCAGCCCTTTTTGTGGACTGGGGTAACATTGGCCAATTTCCAATCACATGGGACCTCCCCAGTGAGCCAGGACTGTTGGAAGATGATGGAGAGCGGCTTGGCAAGTTCTTCTGCTAGCTCCCTCATCACCCTAGGATGGATCCCATCTGGTCCCATAGACTTGTGAGGATCCAGATGGCTCAGTAAATCACCAACTATTTCCTCCTGGAATACAAGGGGCCTGTTTGGCTTCCTATCTCTGTCAACCACCTCCAGAGATGAGTTCTCCTGAGGGCCACCTGTCTTACTGGTAAAAACTGAGGCAAAGTAGGTATTAAGTACCTCAGCTTTCTCCTCATCTTTGTTAACTATATTTCCCTCAAAGTCCAACAGAGAATGGAGGTTTTCCTTGCCCCTCCTTTTGTTGTTAACGTATTTGAAGAAGGACTTTTTATTATCCCTGACAGAATTGGCCAAATTAACTTCAAATTGCACTTTTGTTTCCCTGATTTTTTTTCTGCATGACCTAGCTATTTTCATAAATTCTTCATAAGTAGCCAGCCCTTTTTTCCACAGTCGGTAAAGTCTCTTTTTATTTCATTCAGAATCTCCCTGTTTAGCCAAGCCGGTTGTCTTCCCCGACGGCGAGCCTTTCGGCACACTGGTATAGCCTGTTCCTGTGCACTCAAAACCTCCTGCTTGAAGCATGTCCAACCCTCCTGGGCCCCCTTGTTTTTAAGCATTGTTTCCCAGGGTATGCTCTGAACTAGACTTCTGAATAGGCAAAAATCTGCCCTCCGGAAGTCCAGCGTAGAGGTTTTGTTAATGGTTCTCCCTGCATCTCTGAGTATTGAAAATTCTATTATTTCATGGTCGCTATGCCCCAGGCGGCCTCCAACCACTACATCTCCCACCAGCCCTTCTCTGTTTGTAAACAGTAGGTCTAGCGGGGTCTTGCCCCTGGTAGGCTCATTTACCAGCTGATGAAGGAAATTGTCCTCTATACACTCTAGGAACTTCCTAGACTGCCTCTTCTGTGCAGTATTGAGCTCCCAGCAGATATCCGGCAGGTTAAAGTCACCCACAAGAACGAGGGCCGTCGATTTTGAGACATCTGCCAGCTGCTTGTAGAATAATTCATCTCCTTCATCGTCCTGGTTGGGCGGTCTATAACAGACACCCACGAGGATGTCAGCCTTGTTGAACTTCCCTCTGATTCTGGTCCACAGGCACTCAACCTTGTCACTGCTGACCTCAAGTTTAACAGAGTCAAGTGACTCTCTAACATACAAAGCCACCTCTCCTACCCTGCCTATCTTTTCTGAAGAGCTTGTAGCCACACATAGCAGCATTCCAGTCATGAGAGTCATCCCACCATGTTTCTGTGATGGCAATCATGTCATAGTTTTCCTGCTGCACGATGGCTTCCAGCTCCTCTTGTTTGTTGCCCATACTGCGTGCATTAGTGTACATGCACTTCAAGTGGGCTGCTGATTTCACTCTTAATTCGGGCTTTCCATCCTTAGGCTGATCTTTGGAGAGCCCAGTTTCAATCCCTTCCCCCTTCACACCTAGTTTAAAGCCCTCCTGATCAGCCCTGCCATCTTATGGGCTATAGTCCTCTTGCTCTCCCTAGAAGGATGAAGCCCATCTGATTTGAGGAGACTAGGTACCATGGAGTTTGCCCCATGGTCAAAAAACCCAAAATTTTGATGGTGACACCAGTCCTTAAGCCACCTGTTGATGAGATGGGCTTTTCTACTCCTCTCTTTATTTAGCTCCTCATCCATCCCAGATAGCACAGGAACTGAGGCAAATATCACTTGTGCTCCCGTCCCATGAACTGATTGACCCAGTGCTTTAAAGTCTATTTTAATTATCTTGGTACTTCTTCTGTTGATGTCCTCGCTGCCAGCTTGGACTACTAACAGGGGATAGTAGTCTGAGGGCTGAGTTAGCTCTGGAAGTCTTCTATTAACGTCCCTCACCCTGGCCCCAGGAAGGCAGCAGACCTCCCTGTGGGATGGGTCTGGGCGACATATAGGGCCCTCTGTTCCCCTCAGAAGGGAGTCACCGACTACTACCACTCTTCTTTTTTTTCTTCTTACAGCTGCAGTTGTAATCCTTTTTGTAGATGAGGTCCATCCAGGGGGCTCTCCAGGTGGATCTTCTTGGCTGTCCTCTGCCTGATTTTCAGGGACCAGGGCCTCATATCTATTTGTTAAGGGCACCAAGGGTGGTGATGGGGTTCAAGAGAGGGTTCTTTTACCTCTCCGATCAGGGACCTGTTTCCATTCCCCCCCATCAATTAGATCTGCTCTATCTGCCTTATCGCAGGAGGGACAAGGCTTTGCCATCTCCTGTTGCACACCCTTAGGAGTCAAAAGAGTTCGACCCCACCAGTCAATTTCTTCCTCACTCTCCCTAATGCTCCTTAGTCTCTCCACCTCTTCCTTAAGCTCTGCCACTAGGCACAGCAAGTCATTGACCTGGTCACATCGTACACAGGTGCCTCCCATACCATTCTCTGGTGCTAATGCCAGGCACAGACACTCTGCACAGTCGGAAGCCTAATCTACTAAATTAAATTCTGGTGTTTTGTTTGTTTGTTTGTTTTTCTGTAGGGCCAAATCCCCTCCAAAAATCTTTCTGATAAAAGTTCTTTAAGAGAACGTATTGCCTTTTTCCTGTTTGCTTTGACAGTCACTTGTGCTAAGTTACCACAGCTGAACCTGTTGTGCATTTTGTGACCTGGAATCAGAGCTGGGATCAGAGCTGCACAATAAGAGTGTTATGGCATTTGTTTTCAAAATGTTTTAAATGGCAATTCCTGAGAGTGAAATTCTAAGTCAGTGGTCAGAACAGAATGCTTGTCATGCTTGTTCTTGCTTTGTTATAGATCTTATCTCCCCTGGCAAAGGGTTTGTTCCATAAAGCCATTTCAGAGAGTGGTACTGCAAGCAGGCTTCCGTTCACTGACCATCCTGAAGAAGCAGCAAAAGTGGGTACTTCGTGGTAAATTTGATTATTTTTCCAGATAGTTTTGCACAGCTTAAACTGCGTATTCCAAAATGTACAAACACTTGTGGGTTTTTTTCTCCTGAAACTACAACCACTGTCGTTAAAGACAGTATTTCTGTGTGCAAATAATACATGTTTAATGATGCTTTGCTTTTCATATTTCCAAAACTTGTCAAATATCTGAAAGCAAAAAAATAAGGAAATGAAGAGAGAAGGCAGGGAAGGAGTGTGAAATGTAAAGCAATCCTAGAACATGTATTGTCAACCGGAAAAGTAGAGCTATGATTTTTGGCAGGAAAATGGCACCAGATTCTCAATACTCTTCTCCTTCCCTCTTTTTTGATGCCTGTTATGTGCCAGTAAACAAGACTTTATCCATTCTGTTTATATTTCAAATGAAGAGCTGACTTCCTTGGTTCCGCTCAGCCCCAGTGTGCAGGGTTCTGAGGGCTCCCTGCTCGCTGCCTCTGCAGCTGGAGCGTGTCTGGCTGCAATGGTCCTTGTGCAGAAGTTCAGACTCCCCCTGCTGCACTCTCAGGCTCGGTGGCACACGGAGCCTTCTATAGGAGCAGATGAAAAGTGAGTGTTTTTATTGATTTCAGAGAGTTGCTGCTGCCTCTGACTGTGAAAAACCCAGTTCAGCTGCCATCGTTGAATGCTTAAGGGAAAAAACAGAAGAAGAGATAGTAGAAATAGCACAAAAACTGGTAGGTGAAACTATACTTACTGCGTTTAAATGACTTTTCCAATTTAGTCCTAACAGAGCTTGCTATTTGCGTGTTGGCATAGTAGGGGAACTTGAAGTGAGTGAAAGATGTGACTTTCTTGACCTTTCCAGGCTTTGGCAGCATTGCAGCTGTGCTGTAACTCACCTGAGCAATGTCAACAGGTGACTCTCCTTTCATTCTGCGTGCACCTTGAGCTGCCTGTGTTTTGCTGTCTTGCTCTGCCAGGGGAAGGAGAAGAGTGTGTACATGTCACAGTTTCTGCTGGAGAACCTGACAATTAATTAATATACTAGATTATATTCTACTTAGGAGTTCCTATCACAGTGCTGGTTTCCATGTTCCTTTCCAGTTTCAACACAGAAGTTAGTTTTTCCACTACTGCTCCACACATCATAGTAGGATTGAACTCCCTAAGAAGAGATGTAAATTAAACATCATGACCCGTGGTTCACAAACATTAAAATATAATGCTGGTCCGCACAGAATCTTCTGCCTAGTGCAGAAAATCTGTCAGAGAAAGTGTAGTGATGGCTTGAATACATTGTTTCAAATATTTTCACTTGGCACTTTGTTTTGTTTTGCTGTGGAGCTGCACTGAAAATCTGAACATTTTTTCTAGAGCTGACATGTTTGTTGTTTGTTCCTTTTTTTCTCCAGCCTTCAATATATGTCTCTGCATCTGCTGATGGGGTATTTTTTCCAAAGCGTCCCATGCAATTACTATTTGAAAAACTGATCAATCCAGTCCCATATATAATAGGAGTAAATAACTGTGAATTTGGATGGGACATGCTTACGGTAAGAGACATGTAATGTCATTATTTATACATAATTTTAACATAAGGTTTTCTACTAAATATGATTCTCTGTATCATGTAGAGTATGAAAATTCCAGCTTCTGAAGATGGTCTGGATGAAGACGTTGCACGTCAACATTTGCAGGGCTTATTAGCAATGAATATTAAGGTAAGAGACCATTTTCAGAACAACCCAGTGCTGCTTTTTCACTTGTCTGGTTCTATGTTTGTATATTGTATATATAGGGTATATTTGTACAGGTGACACACTCAGTGCTGTTACTCTTGATAATATTCATCACCATTATAACAAGTATTTTTGTTGTTCATTTCAGGGTGTTACTTCTGAAGTTGTTGATCGAATATACAATGAATACATAGGGAATGCAGCAAACCGTATTCAGGTGCGAGATGGTTTTCTTGATGCAGTTACAGATGCTTTGTTTGTTTTTCCATCCATTGAAGTGGCCAGATACCATAGAGGTGAGTGTCTTAGAAGAAATGTAGAGTTCCACCCTGAGGTGTGATTATGGACACTGCTTGTGTTTTCCTTTTATCAATATAGCTTGTAATCAAAGTTTATCCTCTTTGACGGCAGGTAGTTTCAGCTCTCAAACTAACACTCTTCTGTCCATTTTCTACCAGATGCTGGCAACCCAGTCTACTTTTATGAGTTTCAGCATCGACCCAGTTCAGCGGCAGGGGTTGTACCAGAGTTTGTAAAAGCAGATCACGGAGCTGAGATTGCCTTTGTGTTTGGAAAGCCATTCTTAGCTGGTAATGTATCCATGCTTACTAAAGTGGTCCTTTTAAATCATCCTTATTATTAATTTTACTTACAGGAGTGACTTTTAGAATAGACTTTCTCTCTTAGAATCATTGAAATCAACATAAGCATTTTCTGCCTTTAGCAGTAGTTACTTTCCATGAAATCATCCATCTGCACTTCTCTCCTAGAGCTCTACTGGCTAAAACTCCCGTAGCTCAGAGGGACAAATAGAACCGATTACAGTCTGTTGGAATTGATAGAGCTGCTTCTTTTTTGATTATTTAGTTTTTAACGTTGCCATATTATGTCTCGCTTTGCAGGGAATGCTACAGAAGAAGAAAATAAGCTTAGCAGAAGTGTTATGAGATACTGGACTAACTTTGCTAGAAATGGGTGAGAATTGTAATGCTAATTACAGCTCAAGTTTTGTCTGTGCCGCCTGAACCATAGGGCAATACTTACATGCTGGTTCCTAAGAATGTGGCAGTCAGAGCACAAGTGACAGGTAAATGAAAAGCTAACTGTTCATCACATTATTTCCAGAAATCCCAATGGAGAAGGATTGGTCCATTGGCCTCAGTATGATCTGGATGAAGGATACCTGGAAATAGACCTCGTGCAAAAGGCATCAAAGAAACTGAGAGAGCGCAAAATGGAGTTTTGGACACAGCTCTTAAAAGAAATGGTGGATGAAAGGAGGGAACACAGTGATTTATAAGAGTGGGGGCGGGTAGAGTTTGCTTTTAAAACTCAAAGTAAAGTCAAACAAAATTAGTTTGTCAGGATGCAGATTTTAGTAACTCTTCTAAGTCCTTATTATGTAATCTGTTGTCATGATCACAGTGGAAGGAGAGAATCAGGGGATATTTGGAATGTTTGCAGGACTGAAAATCACTATTTAATGAAGCAAGGAGAGAAAACGCACAATCTTTCAGGCTCAAAAAGAGCATGATATCTCATCAGTGGATATCAAAACGGAATAATGCTCCTGTGAGAGGCGAGAGTGAGAGGGGAATTGGGAAATCTATTGAAATCTGTAAAAATGTTCTATACAGAAAATACGAGAAGTATCTGAAGATGTTATATGTTTATTCCCCTCTTCTTTCAGAAGCAAATGGTCAGGTGTTATTTTTACAGGGTCTTTCTACTTTTTTAAATCGGAAATAGCTTGTAGGGAGCAGAGCATCCACAAAAAACCTCTGTGAGATGAGCTTGACCTCTCTGCTTGTTTTCTTGTTTTGTCAGCTGTTATAAATAAATGTTGCTTTGACTTTTTAGAGCTTCCTTTAGTTTCACTTAACAGATACAGGCTAGTTCCAAGAGGTTAGATCACATCCAAGAAGCCAGAAATGTGCCCACTTTCTTTCTTCAACCCCCAGGGTTGAAGCTGAGCTCATGGCAGGAACCAGACACTGACTTAACTTCTGTACTAAGGAGGACAGCCTTGGTATCTGCAGCTTGAATGCACTGCAACAAGATGCTGAAAAGCAACAAAGCTGATGAGACAACTGGAAAGTTCCTCAGCAACCCTGATGATCATGTGCAATGAAGCTGGAAGAGCAGAGTTTACAACCACCCAACCAACCAGTGTGTGTTTACCACTGCAGAGTGAAGTTCTTCCTCAGACAGTTCAGTTGTGTGTTTGGATACAAAGCTGCTGAGCTGCTTCCCTGCTACTCAAGGAATTGGGGCTGAGCAGCTCTCAGAAGTTTCCGACGCTGCTGTGGCACCCAGGTAGACCTGTAATTCTGCAGCTGCCAGGGATGCTGCAGAGTTGCAGTCTCGGGTCACAGCTGGCGTGTTATCACAGGTTAAACCACAAAGCTGTTTGTGGTCCAGCAGCACCTGTAGCTGTAATGCAAGAGGAAATTCCCCCTCAGCCTCTCCCCATTTTCTGAGTCCTCCAGAACCCAGGCAGATCCATGACCCGCTGAGAGCACAGGCTGCCTGAGGAGATGGCAACAGTACAGTACAGGACATTCCAGTGTCATCATTACACGTTTCTGTTCCGCTACATCCCCAGAAGCTGATGCAGGTAAAGTCCCAGAGAGTAAACAGCTGCTCTGCAGGTGTGGGAGTCTCTCTCCCCTCTAATCTTCAACATTAAAAAACCCAAAGAAAACCACAAACCAGAGCATTAAACACCTTACCTGCGTGCTCAGAGGCATGTGTTCCTGGTGTTATGTGAACATCCAGCTTAAAAGGCATCCCAAAAGAAAAAGAGGATAAAGTCAGCAGTACATTGGAAGCTCAAGTACAAACTATTTGATATTTGGTGATAAAACTTAGACAGGAACAAAAAGAGGGCAAAAAGAGTATTCTTGCCAATGGCAGTTACTGCATAGAGCAGAATAAAGTCTAAACTCGCAGACTGTTGTGCATTCCCATCTGCTTAAGGCTCTGTGAGACAGGGCAGCAGCCTCCCCTCCTCCCGTGCTGCAGAGCACTGCAGGGCACTGCCCCGCCACCCCCCTGGCCCTGACACCACTGTCACGGAACCGCGACTGCATCCACATTCCAGCGCACGGCCCCCTCTGCGTCCAGAGCGTTCCCCTCACCCGCAAGAGCAATACCACTCCAGTCAGTTTTCACCACGAGTTAGGTAGCGCTTTTTTTTTTTTTAATTTTCATTACAGCAATTTGATTACTCACCTTAAACCTCTCGGGCAGAGATCTGATCAGTTTTACTTTTATGGAGAGGCCGATTAAGGTTGCCATGCTGCAGTGAGGAATGGTGGGAGTGAACTCCACCGCCACCGTGCTCTGCGCGTCATTCACCTGGGAAACCAAACACTCACGGACGAACCGCCCTGGATGTATCCTGGTGTCAGGATTGGTTTTTGATTGGTCCCTGACTTCTGCATTATTCACTGATTGAGGGTAAGCTGCCACATGTTCTCTCTTAAATGCCAGACAGGATTCAAGAATTCCACTTACCAGGTAAGTAACACTGTCCCCAGATTCCACAAGTTTGTCTATATAACTGGAGTAAGTGTTTCCACGTATAGGTCATGATTGTGCATCTCTACCAAGTGTCTACAGGCAAGGCTGTAGGGATCTCAAATCTCATTTGTTTATTTTGTTCTTTTAACTAAGATTGGCAGAGTTGGCAGAAACTGTTTTGCACTGGTAACATTTTCAGAGCGGCTGCTTCTTTGGGACTCTTGATGGGACATGGGCTGAGAGATTTTGCAGATCGTGTATTTGAAAGACAAGTAGTGAGTAGAACAAAAGACGATTGAAGAGAAATGTTTGGAAAATAGAATAGTAAATGAAGGGGAAAAATAAAGGTAAAGCAAATAGGAAAGGACAAAGTTTATTAAAATGAGTGAAGATCGGGATATAGAAAATAAATTGTTGATGGAGATAAAAAAAGTTTGTTGCAGCAAGCAGAGTGCCCAGCATTTGGTTTTGTGGCAAAGGACTCCTGTAGGCTGCAGGTCACAAGTGAGCTGAGGTGTGTGTGCCCATGGGATGGAAGCTGAGACACAAGCAGGGATTCTGATTGTTCTACCTCACGTGGAAAAAAACCCCAAACACAACAAACAAACACAAAACAAAAAAGAAACAAACAGAAAAACAACAAAAAAAGTCTCCTGGAGAACATCCATACATCTCTGCGTTGGTGTTGGCAACAGGGTAGTGCCGCAACCCACAGCTCTGTACAGAGGCAGGAGCCTCGGCCACCTGCCAACAGTTTGCTCCCTGAGCAGCCCAGGTTAACGCTGACTGGGGTTACCTGCAAGGGCTGTAAAGCACACCTGTGCAGGTACACTGAGGGAGGTTGGAGTAAAGGTCACAGCACAGTCCTAGTGCACAGGGCTACTAGCTGCATACTATGTGTGCTGAACTAATTTAAGGACTGTGGGTCTTTATGGCCCACTCAGGTGAAAACAAAGGTGCAAGCAGTAAATTAATCTGTGCTGTCTTTGACATCTGAGGATTCTCGTGATATATTATAAAATTGCGAAACAGCCTTTCTGGGGCAAGAGCTACTGAGCCTTGCCAAAATAAAAAGGCCCAAAGTTCACGTAGAACTAACACAAGCCCTTTATTCAGCTTTCTCTTCCCTCTTTTTCATGTCATGCAACATTGATAGATGTGAAGCCCATAAACCCTCCTGATTTTTCAGAGGCATTAAATGTACAGTTCCCACCCAAAGACTTTAATATTGTTCCCATGCTACAAAAGCTGAGGAATCATCTCGTTAGTGTTGAGAAACTCTCTGATTCTTTTGTTAGTTACCAAGCAAGCATCGGTTTGTCTCACAGCTCGAGTATTGCTTTTGCTAATCAGCAGTTGCCTTGCGTAACACGTACATGTAACAGGGTATATAAGGCAACAGGCTGCGGGGGTAAATATGTGACTGGCTTGAAAATGGCGACTGGAAAGGACGCGTTGCTGCTGTCGCTGATTCTGACTGTCGGGGTCACGGCGCTTGTAGCTACCGGTGAGCTTGGGAAGGGATTTTACCTATTGCCTTCTGTAAGGAAATAGAGCCCGTGGCAGCTTGTTCACCTATGGGAACCCCAGCTGTATCGGAGGAGCTGGGCAAACGACCTTGCTGCATAGAAATTATGTCTGAAGAGCAAACATTTCTCAATTTCTTTTTGTGATCTGCTTTCACTCATTTGTCTTATTTGACTGATTTTGCAAATAGAGAAATCAGCTTCCTGTCCCATCATCTTGTCTGCTGGGCAGTGCAGACCACTGCACCACGTCTGTAATTTGATATAGAGAACTTTCGCACTAATGTTTAACAAATGTTACCTAAATGCTAACAGTATTTGTATATGGCAGAGCATTTTTTGGAATGTTAGAAGGTTTTCCTTTTAGCTGTACATACAAAGTTCTGGAATGTATTTTGTGTGTTCACAGATCTTTTCTTATTGAGACCACCCAATTGGACTTTTAACTGACAACATGGATCAAAAAGAGTTAAGATCTACATGCAATTACTAATGTGTGTGGATAGTAAGACAATTCATCTGATATACCTGAGGGAGATTATACATGGAAACCAAGGAGAATGAAGGCTGAAATGATGTCAGCTATACTGATTAGAGTTTGTTGAAACAAAAGGTGTATATTTAAGCAGCTAAAGCTCTCAGAAATCTGGCAATTACTTACAAATAGACCAAATATATTGTGCTCAGGTCCCCCGGGACACAATGCAGAGCAACCAGAAGTGGAGACCAAATACGGGAGAGTCCGAGGGTTCCGCTTCCAAGTGGACGCAGCCGAGAGGAGTGTGAATGTCTTCCTGGGGCTTCCTTTTGCAAAGCCGCCCGTTGGGCCACTGAGGTTTTCTGAACCCCAGCCACCTGAGCCATGGAAAGGAGTCAGAGATGCCACTTCCTACCCACCAATGTAAGACAACAACACAGCCAGGGATCTTTGTAAGACTCGTACATGGTATGCAAGTCCAGGACACTGATGTGTAGGGCAATCACAAGCCACAAAGATACGTTCCTTGCTGCCATCTCGTTGCCACCTGCGACGGTTACAATGAATGCATTTCTAAAGATATCTCTATAAGCTGCTCTTCTTATGAAAGCTCTTATCTGATGGGCATTAGTGACAAACTAATGTGGACCAGCACTTTGCTAATGATGTTCATGTTTTGGAGCATTTGGTCATTGCTTAGCAATGTATAAGAACTGTGTAGCTTTGGAGCAGAAAGAGAAGGAAACTGAGGAAATGTTGGAATAAAACATTCAAAGAAAAAATGTGGAGCGAGTCACATGCTTCATAGGACACATAAGCACTGCAGAGCATTTCTAGTCTATGTTGTAAATATCTACTGCATTTGTGCTACTGCCCTTGTTTAGTGCATCAAGCCCAAGACCCACCATTGCAATACAAAAAGCTATTGAGGATGCAAAATACTTAATTTGGATTTTCATTGAAGGAATTTATAGCCACAGGTAGTTGCAGGTATATTTCTGAAATGTTTTGAAACACAAAGTTGTATCTGCATGTCCCTGTGTGCTGCCATAGATTGTGACTCATTTTTACACATCTCCTTAGTGTGAGCTCAAAGGAAGAAAGTATCTTGAAGGTGAAAAAATATTAAATGTTTTCTGTTGCAAACAATCTGGAAATGTACTGGAGATTGGTTTCTGGTTAGCACTTTACTGTGGTAGTACAAAAAAGCTACACTTCATAGTTTTGTGGTTTTAGTTACTTATTTCTCATTTATTCAGGTGTCTACAGGATAAAGAAAAAGGAAATTTTCTTTCGCACCTTGTTACTAATAGAAAAGAAAAAGTTCATCTCCAAGTGTCTGAAGATTGCTTATACCTAAACGTGTATACACCCATTGCTACAGAAAAACAGGAGCTGCCTGTAAGCAAAACTATTATAAAACCTCTAGCACAATTATTGTACAGTAAACCTACAAGCTGTACTATCTGCAGACTTACAGCTGCAGTTTGATGATCAAGTTACATATGCTATTTTGGCTTCTATTTAATTTTTATCACTGGGAGCTCTTATCCGTTCCGGGTTGTCTCTGGTTTTGCCTTCCCAGGTCTTTGTGTGGATCCATGGAGGTGCATTAGTTTGTGGAGCAGGTTCAACCTATGATGGTTCAGCATTAGCGGCCTTTGACAATGTGGTGGTGGTAACAATTCAGTACAGATTAGGTATTCTTGGATATTTTAGGTAAGACATCTTATTTCCGTTTTTTGCGATTTCCTCAATTACGTGTGCAGAGCCTCGGTGAAGAGACGTGCAGGACGCTTGCTTATGCAAAGAGACTATACATTTCTTAGTTGCATGTGCAACAGTTGGGAACAATTTACAAGTCCCAAGTGAGCTTCATTTTGTTCTTGTTTGGTTGCTACTTTAAGCTCAATGCTTTCTGAGTCATTTATTTTTTTAGTTGTGTAGAGAATGGCAGCTGATTTGTTATAGCACAGATTATATTTTTCTCTGCCTTTTTTCTTGCACTGAACATTGAAACAAATCTCTTCTCTGCAGCACTGGTGATAAGCACGCGCCAGGTAACTGGGGGTATTTGGATCAAGTAGCAGCTCTTCAGTGGATTCAGGAAAATATCAGATATTTTGGAGGAGATCCAGGATCCGTCACTATTGTAGGAGAATCTGCAGGAGGAATCAGTGTTTCTGCTCTTGTGAGTTCACAGCGATAATTATTTTTAATTACTTAGGGCAAAAAAAGCAAACCAGCTTTCATGTTCATTTTTAGTACCTACATGAAAAGTCAGAGAGAGAAAGGGGATGGTTTAATGGTAAATGACAAATCATAGTCAGGAAGTCCTGAGTTGGAAGGGACCCACGAGGATCATTGAGTCCAACACCTCAGTCTATAATAGAATGTGATATCAGTACAACCTCTGATTGATGAAAATGTTCTTATCATACCCAAATCTTGCCGTTCAGACCCAAAATGTTATTCCTCATCTACTAAATTAAATTCTGGTGTTTTGTTTGTTTGTTTGCTTTTCTGTAGGGCCAAATCCCCTCCAAAAATCTTTCTGATAAAAGTTCTTTAAGAGAACGTATTGCCTTTTTCCTGTTTGCTTTGACAGTCACTTGTGCTAAGTTACCACAGCTGAACCTGTTGTGCATTTTGTGACCTGGAATCAGAGCTGGGATCAGAGCTGCACAATAAGAGTGTTATGGCATTTGTTTTCAAAATGTTTTAAATGGCAATTCCTGAGAGTGAAATTCTAAGTCAGTGGTCAGAACAGAATGCTTGTCATGCTTGTTCTTGCTTTGTTATAGATCTTATCTCCCCTGGCAAAGGGTTTGTTCCATAAAGCCATTTCAGAGAGTGGTACTGCAAGCAGGTTTTTGTTCACTGACCATCCTGAAGAAGAAGCAAAAGTGGGTACTTCGTGGTAAATTTGATTATTTTTCCAGATAGTTTTGCACAGCTTAAACTGCGTATTCCAAAATGTAGAAACACTTGTGGGTTTTTTTCTCCTGAAACTACAACCACTGTCGTTAAAGACAGTATTTCTGTGTGCAAATAATACATGTTTAATGATGCTTTGCTTTTCATATTTCCAAAACTTGTCAAATGTCTGAAAGCAAAAAACTAAGGAAGTGAAGAGAGAAGGCAGGGAAGGAGTGTGAAATGTAAAGCAATCCTAGAACATGTATTGTCATCGGGAAAAGTAGAGCTATGATTTTTGGCAGGAAAATGGCACCAGATTCTCAATACTCTTCTCCTTCCCTCTTTTTTGATGCCTGTTATGTGCCAGTAAACAAGACTTTATCCATTCTGTTTATATTTCAAATGAAGAGCTGACTTCCTTGGTTCCGCTCAGCCCCAGTGTGCAGGGTTCTGAGGGCTCCCTGCTCGCTGCCTCTGCAGCTGGACCGTGTCTGGCTGCAATGGTCCTTGTGCAGAAGTTCAGACTCCCCCTGCTGCACTCTCAGGCTCGGTGGCACACGGAGCCTTCTATGGGAGCAGAGGAAAAGTGAGTGTTTTTATTGATTTCAGAGAGTTGCTGCTGCCTCTGACTGTGAAAAACCCAGTTCAGCTGCAATCGTTGAATGCTTAAGGGAAAAAACAGAAGAAGAGATAGTAGAAATAGCAGAAAAACTGGTAGGTGAAACGATACTTACTGCGTTTAAATGACTTTTCCAATTTTGTCCTAACAGAGCTTGCTATTTGCGTGTTGGCATAGTAGGGGAACTTGAAGTGAGTGAAAGATGTGACTTTCTTGACCTTTCCAGGCTTTGGCAGCATTGCAGCTGTGCTGTAACTCACCTGAGCAATGTCAACAGGTGACTCTCCTTTCATTCTGCGTGCACCTTGAGCTGCCTGTGTTTTGCTGTCTTGCTCTGCCAGGGGAAGGAGAAGAGTGTGTACATGTCACAGTTTCTGCTGGAGAACCTGACAATTAATTAATATACTAGATTATATTCTACTTAGGAGTTCCTATCACAGTGCTGGTTTCCATGTTCCTTTCCAGTTTCAACACAGAAGTTAGTTTTTCCACTACTGCTCCACACATCATAGTAGGATTGAACTCCCTAAGAAGAGATGTAAATTAAACATCATGACCCGTGGTTCACAAACATTAAAATATAATGCTGGTCCGCACAGAATCTTCTGCCTAGTGCAGAAAATCTGTCAGAGAAAGTGTAGTGATGGCTTGAATACATTGTTTCAAATATTTTCACTTGGCACTTTGTTTTGTTTTGCTGTGGAGCTGCACTGAAAATCTGAACATTTTTTCTAGAGCTGACATGTTTGTTGTTTGTTCCTTTTTTTCTCCAGCCTTCAATATATGTCTCTGCATCTGCTGATGGGGTATTTTTTCCAAAGCGTCCCATGCAATTACTATTTGAAAAATTGATCAATCCAGTCCCATATATAATAGGAGTAAATAACTGTGAATTTGGATGGGTGATCCCTACGGTAAGAGACATGTAATGTCATTATTTATACATAATTTTAACATAAGGTTTTCTACTAAATATGATTCTCTGTATCATGTAGAGTATGAAAATTCCAGCTTCTGAAGATGGTCTGGATGAAGATGTTGCACGTCAACATTTACAGGGCTTATTAGCAATGACTATTAAGGTAAGAGACATTTTCAGAACAACCCAGTGCTGCTTTTTCACTTGTCTGGTTCTATGTTTGTATATTGTATATATAGGGTATATTTGTACAGGTGACACACTCAGTGCTGTTACTCTTGATAATATTCATCACCGTTATAACAAGTATTTTTGTTGCTCATTTCAGGGTGTTACTTCTGAAGTTGTTGATCGAGTATGCAATGAATACATAGGGAATGCAGCAAACCGTATTCAGGTGCGAGATGGTTTTTTTGATGCAGTTGCAGATGCTTGGTTTGTTTTTCCATCCATTGAAGTGGCCAGATACCATAGAGGTGAGTCTCGTAGAAGAAATGTAGAGTTCCACCCTGAGCTGTGATTATGGACACTGCTTGTGTTTTCCTGTTATCAAAATAGCTTGTAATCAAAGTTTATCCTCTTTGACGGCAGGTAGTTTCAGCTCTCAAACTAACACTCTTCTGTACATTGTCTACCAGATGCTGGCAACCCAGTCTACTTTTATGAGTTTCAGCATCGACCCAGTTCAGCAACAGGGGTCGTACCAGAGTTTGTAAAAGCAGATCACGGAGCTGAGATTGCCTTTGTGTTTGGAAAGCCATTCTTAGCTGGTAATGTATCCATGCTTACTAAAGTGGTCCTTTTAAAACATCCTTATTAGTCATTTTACTTACAGGGCGGGGGGGGCAGGCCTAGAATAGACTTTCTTAGAATCATTGAAATCAACATAAGCATTTTCTGTCTTTAGCAGTAGTTACTTTCCATGGAATCATCCATCTGCACTTCTCTCCAAGAGCTCTACTGGCTAAAACTCCCGTAGCTCAGAGGGAAAAATACAACCGAATACAGTCTATTGGAATTCATAGAGTTGTTGTTTTTTGATTATTTAGTTTTTAACGTTGCCATATTATGTCTCACTTTGCAGGGAATGCTACAGAAGAAGAAAATAAGCTTAGCAGAAGTGTTATGAGATACTGGACTAACTTTGCTAGAAATGGGTGAGAACTGTAATGCTAATTACAGCTCAAGTTTTGTCTGTGCCGCCTGAACCATAGGGCAATACTTACATGCTGGTTTCTAAGACTTTGGCAGTCAGAGCACAAGTGACAGGTAAATGAAAAGCTAACTGTTCATCACATTATTTCCAGAAATCCCAACGGAGAAGGATTGGTCCATTGGCCTCAGTACGATCTGGATGAAGGATACCTGGAAATAGATCTCGTGCAAAAGGCATCAAAGAAACTGAGAGAACGCAAAATGGAGTTTTGGACACAGCTCTTAAAAGAAATGGTGGATGAAAGGAGGGAACACAGTGAATTATAAGAGTGGGGGCGGGTAGAGTTTGCTTTTAAGACTCAGAGTAAAGTCAAACAAAATTAGTTTGTCAGGATGCAGATTTTAGTAACTCTTCTAAGTCCTCATTATCTAATTTGTTGTCATGATCACAGTGGAAGGAGAGAATCAAGGGAAATTTGGAATGTTTGCAGGACTGAAAATCACTATTTAATGAAGCAAGGAGAGAAAACGCACAATCTTTCAGGCTCATAAAGAGGATGATATCTCATCAGTGGATATCAAAACGGAATAATGCTCCTGTGAGAGGCGGGAGTGAGAGGGGAATTGGGAAATCTATTGAAATCTGTAAAAATGTTCTATACAGAAAATACGAGAAGTATCTGAAGATGTTATATGTTTATTCCCCTCTTCTTTCAGAAGCAAATGGTCAGGTGTTATTTTTACAGGGTCTTTCTACTTTTTGAAATCGGAAATAGCTTGTAGGGAGCAGAGCATCCACCAAAAAACCTCTGTGAGATGAGCTTGACATCTCTACTTGTTTTCTTTTTTGTCAACTGTTATAAATAAATGTTGCTTTTGATTTTTTGGAGCTTTCTTTCCCTTAACTGATACAGGCTAATTCCAAGAGGTTAGATCACATCCAAGAAGCCAGAAATGTGCCCAGGTTCTTTCTTCAACCCAAAGGGTTGAATCTGAGCTCATGGCAAGAACCAGAGTCTGGCTTAACTTCTGTACTAAGGAGGACAGCCTTGGTATCTGCAGCTTGAATGCACTGCAACAAGATGCTGAAAAGCAACAAAGCTGATGAGACAACTGGAAAGTTCCTCAGCAACCCTGATGATCATGTGGAATGAAGCTGGAAGAGCAGAGTTTACAACCACCCAACCAACCAGTGTGTGTTTACCACTGCAGAGTGAAGTTCTTCCTCAGACAGTTCAGTTGTGTGTTTGGATACAAAGCTGCTGAGCTGCTTCCCTGCTACTCAAGGAATTGGGGTGAGCAGCTCTCAGTTTCCAATGCTGGTGCCAGGCAGCACCGCAGCGCGGCAGCGGCCGGGCAGAGTCTGTGTCCTCCAGGGAGCAGGGCTGGTGGGCACATCCCGGGTGCCCGAGGACGTGCGGTGGTGGAACCCGAGGTGCAGGGACTGCGCTGGTCTGTGGGCCCAAACACGCAGCGGGTTCCTGTCGCACACAGCACGGCCGCTTGGCCCAGGGAGCTCCTGCTGCTGTGTCTGCAGACTGAGAGCAGTGGATGCCATTGAGCCACCCCTGAACGCTCTGCCCAGAGCCCAGGAACGTGAAACACATGTCTGCTGCTGGCATTGTTCCTGGACTTGAATGAGGCTGCTTGTATCCAACACGGCTGCTCTACAGGCTCATCCTTTCTGATGGAATGTGTCCTGTTACAAAGCATTCCAGAGGCTACATTTAGGAGTAACATTTTTGTGAAAAATAAAGAGTCTGACAAGAAATATTTGTAACAAATTAATGTTTTCTTCTCCCACTTTATCTCCGTAGAGCAGGAGCCAGCTAACAATCGTTTAAACCAGGGAACAGAGGATTTTGCTAGAACTGGCCGTACGGTATCTCTCAGCGAGTATCCAAGCTGAGGGAGCCTGGACAAGAGGACCCGTGAGCTTCAGCAAACTAACTGCGGTTGGTCCTCACTTTTTTTTCTACTATCTCACCAATATCACACCCATCTATGCAATGACTAGTAAAATGTAAATGTTCATTATGTTTTTGTAGCCGTCTGTGAGCTGATTTCCCATATACTAGTTTTTGTAGGAGTAATGAAACATTATTTTAGAAAATCCAAGTGATTTTATTTTGCTCATAGGTATATGTATAGAGTAACATTAGCATCACCACTATATAGATACAAAAAATTACATTTAACAGAGCAGAACACCAATAATTTCCTCATCAGGCAATTATGATCTGGCAGACAAACACTGATTCACCACTTCCAGTAAGTGAGAGTTCTCCAAAGCAGCTGCTACACGTTCTTTATCAGCAAGCTGTTTATTAACTGGGCAGAAAAAAAACACAACACAAGAAACCGGTCAAAACCTTGATATGCAGGGTCTTTGTTAAAGCATTTTACATGGAGACACATAATCACTCTGTTGCTATGGCACCCAGGTAGACCTGTAATTCTGCAGCTGCCAGGGATGCTGCAGAGTTGCAGTCTTGAGTCACAGCTGGCACATTATCACAGGTTAAACCACAAAGCTGTTTGTGGTCCAGCAGCACCTGTAGCTGTAATGCAAGAGGAAATTTCCCCCCAGCCTCTCCCCATTTTCTGAGTCCTCCAGAACCCAGGCAGATCCATGACCAGCTGAGAGCACAGGCTGCCTGAGGAGATGGCAACAGTACAGTACAGGACATTCCAGTGTCATCATTACACGTTTCTGTTCCGCTACATCCCCAGAAGCTGATGCAGGTAAAGTCCCAGAGAGTAAACAGCTGCTCTGCAGGTGTGGGAGTCTCTCTCCCCTCTAATCTTCAACATTAAAAACCCAAAGAAAACCACAAACCAGAGCATTAAACACCTTACCTGCGTGCTCAGAGGCATGTGTTCCTGGTGTTATGTGAACATCCAGCTTAAAAGGCATCCCAAAAGAAAAAGAGGATAAAGTCAACCGTACATTGGAAGCTCAAGTACAAACTATTTGATATTTGGTGATAAAAATTAGACAGTAACAAAAAGAGGGCAAAAAGAGTATTCTTGCCAATGGCAGTTACTGCAGAGAGCAGAATAAAGTCTAAACTCGCAGACTGTTGTGCATTCCCATCTGCTTAAGGCTCTGTGAGACAGGGCAGCAGCCTCCCCTCCTCCCGTGCTGCAGAGCACTGCAGGGCACTGCCCCGCCACCCCCCTGGCCCTGACACCACTGTCACGGAACCGCGACTGCACCCACATTCCAGCGCACGGCCCCCTCTGCGTCCAGAGCGTTCCCCTCACCCGCAAGAGCAAAACCACTCCAGTCAGTTTTCACCACGAGTTAGGTAGCGCCTTTTTTTTTTCTTTGTAAGTTCCAAATACAATCCCTTTTCTTGGCTTTTGGAGCAATTTGATTACTCACCTTAAACCTCTCAGGCAGAGATCTGATCAGTTTTACTTTTATGGAGAGGCCGATTAAGGTCGCCATGCTGCAGTGAGGAATGGTGGGAGTGAACTCCACCGCCACCGTGCTCTCCGCGTCATTCACCTGGGAAACCAAACACTCACGGACGAACCGCCCGGCCGCACCCCAGCCCAGCTGCAGGCACCGCTGGGAAACGCAGCTCGGAGCTGCACCTTGCCGCGCATCGTCTCCTTCACTGACACCGTAAAATACCACGTTTAGCTGCAGCAGACCGACATATGAACGTCCCGCAGCGCCAGAAAGCAGCAGCTTGGTCAATCAGTGCGGGCTGTGCCCGCGGCCCCGCCCGCGTTTACCCCCCGCGGCCCCGCCCGCGTTTACCCCCCGCGGCCCCGGCGGCTCGACGGGCGCCCCGGGCTCTCACTTTCACTCGCACTTGCTCCACGACGTTCAGCTCCTCCAGGGTGAGCGGGTGCTCGGGGTCGTTAATGGAGCGGATGAGATGTGCCGCGTTAAGGAAAGCGGAGCGGAGCTGCCCGGCCCTGCCCTGCGCGCCGGCCCAGCGGCCCCGGCCCTCCCCTCCCGGCAGGATATCGAAGATCTCCCGGTCGTCGATGGAGTCGGGCAGCTCCTCGTCCTCCTCCCGCGCCGTCACCGGCCGCTCCCCCGAGCGGCGGTAGATGAGCGGGTTGGCGTTCTCCAGCGGCGCCCCGCCGCCCGGGCCCGGGCCCACCATGGCTGCGGCGGCGCTGCCGGGCGGAAGGAGCCCGGACGCCGTTCGGGGCCGCACCGGGAGCGGAGGCGGCTGCTGGGCGGTGCTGGGCCGGCCGGCGCTGCCCCGTGCGCCAGCGCGCTCCTGCGGGCGCGGGGCCGCCGGCGGGCGGGACCCGGGGAGCGCGGGTTCGCTTGTCGGGCGCTCCGGGGAGCGGGTGGGAGGCAGCGTGGGGCGGGGCGGGTCTTGCACGGCTTAAACTGAAACTTCGCTGGGGTCAGCGACGCTGCAAAGCGTCTGTGAGGGACCTACGAAGTGACCTTAGTGTTACGGAGGATACGTAAATTAAATTGCACGTTAAATAGAAAATGTTATTGATTTAAATTATTTCCTTCCTCTTTTAATTAATTTGAAAAGTCAAACTGTTGTCGCTAAAACTGCGAGTGCATTACCCGGGTACGTGATTGCCAATTTGCTCTCAGATATGAGATACTGCTCTACCACAGAGTTGCACAACTCTGGATGCTAGATTAAACTAGCATGCCCGAAAGGAATTTCCACGGGATATTTGTACGTAAAATGTAACAAATCCTCATGTTATCTAGTACACAGTTTCATCTATCTAATGTATAGTCATAACATAGAGTTGAAGGATATGCCATAATTTTTCGCTCTTTCAGCTTGTTATTTCTATACAGGTGTGAAGTCTCTGGTAGTCTCTGGTGGTCTTTTGTGGAATTAATACCCTCACCCACATTGTTCGTACCTGGTATTGAGTCATCTCAGGATATAATTCTGCTGAGCAGTCTTTACAAAGTTTCACTAAACAATTAGACAAAACCCATATAGAAGGTTTTGGTATTTGTAAGGCATTAGGCATGCCAGCTTAAAAGAGGTTTTAAACTTCAACAAAACTGTATATAAAAAATGCTGCAAAGAAACTGGAATGATGGAGTGTAATGATGACGTAGGAAGATGTGAACACGCTCCCCAGGCAGAGGGCAGCAGGAAGAAAAGAGGATTTGAAAGGAGGTAAGGCTTGCTGCTTCAAAAGATGTTGCAGCTAGAATAAAAGACATTTGTTGTGGTTCTGTGGCTGGGCACCACCTTACAGAGGTGGTGTTGGTGGTGTCCTCAGGTGTCTCTGACTGCAGGAAGCTGGGCCAGATTGGGCTTGCCCCCAGCAAGTTCTGAAGATTACTGAGATATTTACACATCTCCTGGTATTTCAGATAAGGCACGCAAACTGCCTGTGAGCAAAGTTTCAATTTATTTCTGCTTTCACCTTGGTTTTGTATTATATTCTGTTAATGTATAGATTACATTGGCATTAAAGGTCACATCTTAATCTAAACCTTTATCATAGAATCATAGAGTAGTTTGGGTTGGGAGGGACCTTCAAAGGTCATCTAGTCCAACCTGTCTGCCATCAGCAGGGACACCTTCACCCAGATCAGGTTGCTTGGAGCCCTGTCCAGCCTGGCCTCAAATGCCTCCAGGGATGGGGCATCCACCACCTCTCTGGGCAACCTGGGCCAGTGTTTCACCATCCTCATAGTAAAAAATGTCTTCCTCATGTCCAGCCTGGATCTCCGCTCCTTTAAGACCATTACCTCTTATCATAACCTCTCACAAACCTCTTTTAAGTACTGAAAGGCCGTAAGAAGGTCTCCCTTGAGCCTTCTCTTCTCCAGGCTGAACAACCCCAACTCTCTCAGCCTGTCCTCACAGCAGAGCTGTTCCAGTCCTCTGGTCATCTTTGTGGCCTCCTCTGGCCCCTCTCCAACAGGTCCATGTCTTTCTTGTGCTGAGGGCTCCAGAGCTGGATGCAACACTGCAGGTGAGGTCTCACCAGAGCAGAGGGGCAAAATCACCTCCTTCGGCCTGCTGGCCATGTTCCTTGTGATGCAGCCCAAGATACGATCGGTTTTCTGGGCTGCAAGCCCACATTGTTGGCTCATGTCCAATCTTTCATCCCCCAGTACCCCCAAGTCTTTCTCTGCAGGGCTGCTCTCAATCCCTTCATCCCCCAGCCTGTATTGATACTGGGGTTGCCCTGACCCAGGTGCAGGACCTTCCACCTGGCCTTGCTGACCCTCCTGAGGTTCACATGGGCCCACTTCTCCAGCTCGTCCTGGTCCTTCTGGGTGGTGCCCCATCCCTCAGGTGTGTCAGCTGCACCACGCAGCTTGGTGTCATCTGCAAACTTGCTGAGGGTGCACTTGATCCCACTGTCTATGTTATTGATGAAGATACTAAACAGTACTAGTCCCAGTACAGACCCCTGAGGGACACCTTACATTGGAGTTTCAATTATTGAATGTTATTTTGGATAATAACTTTTGTTGGTAAGCATCATTTCTCTGTCTATTTAGGAAATAGAAAGTTGACTGAGCTGACTTATGAAGTTGTTGGTTGAGTTTAAAAGTGTTTTTTGTTTGTTTGTTGGTTGTTCTTTGGCAGCGCAAGAAATATGTATTCATTAGATTTCACTAATGGAAATTGTTCAACTAAAGTAGCCTCATGGAATCATGTTTTGTCCATCCATTTGCTCCCTGCCTCGCATATATGTGCATGGATAGATAGATATAGATATAGATATAGATATAGATATAGATATAGATATAGATATAGATATAGATATAGATATAGATATAGATATAGATATAGATATAGATATAGATATAGATATAAACAGGTGCACACACCTGTTCCCATATTTTGAACTCTGCTGGTTTTAGACTGTCTTTAGTCCACAAGAAGAATCAACAAAAATCCCAAGGCTATTCATATTTGACTGGAACAAAAATAACTGCAACAGAAAGGATTTTCCAGAAAGATTTGAGGGAAGTATAAAAAATAAGAGGCAAGTTATGTTCTACAACGCACATTTGCACAGCTCCAGGTGAAATTCCTGAGAAACTGGCACACTTTTCCAAGGCTATCGAACCCAGAGCAAGTAGCTCTGAAAACCTTATTTTAGCCATCTCATTTGCAACCCTTTTTGGTAAAGATTACCTGACTTACTGTGACATACCTCTGTATCCCAAGCAGGATGAACTTACATGATGTGTGGTCATGGCCCTTTCCCGCTTTTTGGAGGGAAGTCCATCCCCCATGACGTGTTGGTTATTCACTCTTGCTTTCTGTCCTCCACTGAGGCTGTTTGTAGAGAACTTATAGTCTGACCCTTAACTTTAATCTCCCCTTTAATTTTGAAAAATGCAGGAGGTCTATTTTTATTCAAGAAGGGATAAAGAACTAATGTGGAGGTTGGAGGCCTGGCCCTGCCGAAAAGCACAGTGTCAGTTATTGTACATATGTGCTAGCCCTCATTAAAACTTCCGCATGTATTAACTATTTCTATTTCTTGTTTTTTCTTTTAATTGTTACTTCTTAGTTATTTTTAATTTACAATCCTGTATTTTTGTGAGGTTTTTGTTGCAACTTTTCAGGTTTTTTTTACAAGAATTTATGTGTTACAGCTCTGGAACCTCTTGAAATAAATAACTTACGCTTTTTCTATGGATAAACAACGTTTAATCCAATTCCTTAATTGTATTCTTTAAACATGTGTTCATTAGAGCATAAGCAAAACAGCGCTGGGTGCACGGGGGATTCGCTCCGCCCAACACGCACACCTTTAACAATAAGAAGTGTGCTTAAATACAGTAAGGTGTTACATATTCATAATGACCCCAGAAACGCCTATACATATTCATGACCTTTCCCGCTTTTTATTAAAATGAGTTTCAGATAACCATTTACATATTCGCCTCCTTGACCCTCCCCTGTTGTGCCTGCGCAGTGTCACTCAGTGAATTTGAGGAAGGGTCTTTAGGGGTCTTTGGATGAAGGCTCCTTCAGCTTCGTCACAGTGGACTTTTTACCTTTGGCTCATTAGGAGGAACTGGCTGGAACCCGAGCTACCAAACCGACTGAAACCAGACTGGCACCCCCTTTTTGCTGTAAATCTTGGCTATCTTGTCTCCTCAAGGTTGTAGCTGGTGCTGTAAAACCTCTTATCTCGGCATTTAATGAAGTCCTGCTTTTTTTAGCACAATTAGTTACATACAGCTCTAAACTAGATATTAATTATGTGGTTAAAATGTTAGCTTGTTAGTAGGCCCTTATTATATAGTTGCTTAACCCTTAAAATGTTAGTTCCCTCTATCAATATAACTGTCTAAACAAGTTTCATAACTTTTTACATAGAACTTAACCACCTTTCCCTTTTCCAAGTTCAGAGTCCGTGCTTCATTTGGTTATACCTGTAAACATTAAACATCTTAGCACGAATCACAACTGCATTTTTCACACTCTTTAGAGCACAACTGCTTTCCCCACTTGTAGGATAACAGGAGATTAACTACGACTGCACCTTTTGTTGTTGTTCACACACGGTGTTGAGTCATTTTCAGATTATTCTCAGGATCAGGTAAGGATTAGGTGCATTGCACTGAAGGATTGTGTTTACAGTCTGTATCCAGTAGGGCTCTGAAAGTGCTGAATGCGGGCATGTTCAGGACAGAATCGAGCTGCCCTTCCTGGTCAGAATGCCTTTGGCCAGGACCTTTGTACGTGTCCGTTCAGCATAAAACCAGGAAATAGTCTGGAGCCCAAACACAGGGGAGAGATGGCTCCTCGAAGCCAGATTGCTTTGCTTTGTAGTATAGCATTCATCATTTGCGGAGCAGAAGGTGAGATGACTGTTATTATTGCTGTTGGGGAAGCAGCTGCATTAACAAGCTGAAGTGTACTGATTTTCAAAGGCAGTACATCTCGAATACTTTTGTTGCCAAGCTGCTAAAGTATCCTAATAAGCTTGATGCAAAAATTACTGGTTTTGTGAGATGAAACCATTTCTGAGATGATTTTATGAAAACAGAACTTTCTGTCATTCTTAAAAGGCAGAAAGCAAAAATATTTCTGAATTATCTAAACAAAATATTTTTAAGATCTTGTTGGATTATAGATTTAGAAAATAGTCATGATTTTGACTGTTGCTATTTACTGTGAAATTTGTTTTTAAGCTTGGTGCTGTTGCACAGTAACTGAACTGTGTTGTACGTAGCTCCAGCTGTCACTGGCAGAGCCAGCTGTAGGAGTGTTCCACAGGAGTGTCTGTCATTGCACAGTAGTGAAAAGAAGACTAAACAAAATTGGAAGGAACAAGCTGAAATCTTCTGAATTAAACAGTCAGCTAAAAATGCTTTTCATTGAAAAGTCTGTCTGATAATTATGAAGATGCCTATTTTTTTTTTCTTCCTGATGTGTTACTTAGGACAGAATGGTGCTGAGCCAGAAGTGACTATTGCACTTGGACGGCTCAAAGGGCGACAAACTATTGTGAAGGAGACGGACAGACTTGTAAATGTTTTCCTTGGAATTCCTTTTGCAAAAGCCCCTGTTGGACCCTTGAGGTTTTCCCCACCTGAACCACCTGAACCCTGGAATGAACTGAGAGATGCAACTTCTTACCCACCAATGTGAGAGTTCGTTTGTATATAGGACCTGCTCGTGTTTGTCAGTGTTGTCGTGTTTATTATAGTACAGAGGTCTGGTATTTGGTAAGGAGCCTGTATTGACTGGTAGTGAATATGCTGCCAGTACTGAAGTATTTTGTGAGGACTGTGGGACTGGGACGCACAAAGAATTCCTGGGAAATTCCTGTCTTAGGAATTAATGTTTTCTCATTATCCTGTGCTGAAATAATTAGCTTTTTAAGGACAGGTATAGAGCTGTGCTGTCACAGCTTGCACCTCTCACTCTATACAAGTAACACAAAGTTTGAGCACCTTGTGGGAATTCAGCCTGTGGGGTACAAGGAAGTGTGTTTTCTCTGTCATTGTTACGTTGATGCTATTGCAGTTTTATCACTAATAGTCATGTTTCCTTTCTTTTGTGAAGATGTCCTCAAGATCTGTCCTTGTTGAAAATAGCTGAAAAAAACTTTAAAGAAAAACACATTCCATTCCGAACTTCTGAAGACTGTTTGTATCTAAATGTTTACAGTCCTGCTGGTTCAAACAAGAACAAGTTACCTGTACGTAAACCCATTGTACAAACTTGTGTTGTACAAAGTTTTCACCTAATTATAGCTCCTAAGTCACTTAGTTGCTTTTGAAAATGTGATGCTGTATTTGCAAAAATAATGTTACATAAAATTCAAAGTGCATCAATCTAAAATTCAGCTCCCATTGAGCTTCAGTGATTTGGACTTCTTGATTCTCTTCTGTTTTCTTCCTCTTTCAAATGGAATCTACCAAGCAATGTGTAAAAGTGTGTCTCGCCCTTTTTTCTCTAAGGTCATGGTGTGGATCCATGGAGGCAATTTTATATTCGGTGGTGCTTCTAGATATGATGGTTCTGCACTAGCGGCCTACGAGAATATTGTGGTAGTAATAATTCAGTACAGACTTGGACTCCTTGGATTCTTCAAGTAAGATGACCTATTTCACCTTTGTAAAAGTACTTCCTATCGTATTTAAAGCATAGGTAGTTTTGTTTTCTGAATCAGCCAAACTTGTATACCAGCTTCCTGCTGTTAGAGTGGTTTGAATGCACATATTTTGCTGACATCAGGACTTAAGAACATTAAGAAATGTTTGTTGCATTGTCATTTGATTGTAGCCTGCTATCAAATCATAGTTGGGCTTATTTGGTTCTGGATAGGATTTTTGTTCTTGCCATCCATTGCTGTGTAAAGCAAAAAAATCATATAGTGTAAAGGCCGGGAATCCATCCATGGGTGGGTCAATAAACAATAGAGGCAAGTAAGTCAGTGGGGTTAGGTCTGACCGGGAAGGGCTTTAGGTCAGTAGGCTATACAGATCTTCCCTTGGCCAAATATGACACTTTGCACAAAATCTAAGTTGGTGAGATTTATTTATTCTGGTATCAGAAGAACTATCAGTCTTCCTGAGAAGCTGGCTTATTCTTTTCTTTCAGTACTGGTGATGAACACGCACGTGGGAACTGGGGATTTTTGGATCAAGTAGCGGCTCTTCAGTGGGTCCAAGAAAATATTGAACACTTTGGCGGAGACCCAGGATCTGTCACGCTCTTTGGTGCATCTGCAGGATCTTGCTCTATATTTGCACATGTAGGCATGCAGTGGATACACTAAAAATTAACATAGTTTAAAAAATCTTTAAAAACTCAATTAGTGTAACATTTTTTGCTTAATATGATTTTTGAAAGTAAGATTAATAGCACATTGTGCTAAATCTGGACCCTGTAAGCACATAAAAATGTGTCATTCCCCGCTGAATCCAGCAGTCTAGTCAAGTATAAAGTTATAGGATAAGAACCTTAATGTAGAATAAACTTTCTGTTCTTCCTTTCTTGGCAGATTTTATCTCCTATGTCTAAGGGTCTCTTTCATAAAGCAATATTAGAGAGTGGAATTATAATCCCTCCAGATAAAGCTTTACATCTTACAACAGATCTTAAGGTAAGCTCATTTTTTGTATTTTAAAGCATTTATAACCTAAACCAGGATATTGTTTATATCTGATAATTTGCTTAAAAGAGAAAAGGGGAAAATCTAATTGCATATTATTCAACAAAGTTGATAAAATTTATTCCCACATTATACCTATAGTCTATTTATTTCAGTCTCATTTGGTGTTGGAAATGGATTATGCAGTTATGCGATTATAATATCTGTGGGTCAAGTCACGTATTTTCAGTTACACACATGCCAAGCTGGGCATATGTTGATTTTCATGCACACTGTAACTTATATGGTAACTATGACGCTTATTATGGAAAGTTTTATTAGAATCCAGAAGAGGCATTCAGTTTTTATTCAGCTATGGTTTTTTATGCAGTACTTTTATTTGAAATTAATTATTTTAAAAAAAAACTTTAAATTTAAAATTAAATTCCTCTCTATAAGTACCTTTTCACTTCTCCTCCTGAAACATCAAATAGTAATAATGTAAATATCTCATAAGTTGATTTTCTGAATTTTCTTTCCTTATTTGATTTATGTTACAACTTTGTATTATCTCTACGGCAAGGTTTGTTATAGAACAGTGAATGGAAATACAGCAAGAAAGAGAAGTATGCCAGAATGATTTCACTTTGTGATCAAACTGTAGTATTTCTAGTAAAATAAAATACTCAAAGACCTATCCAGCTCACCTAAATCTGTCCTTAAATAAAACTATTAACAGTACTGTGTATAGTAATTTTATGTTAATACATTCCTTAAAGACCACCTCACAGCTAACAGTTTTTGTCTCTGTTAATAATTTTCAGCGTATTGCAAGTATATTTAAGTGTGAGATGAGCAGCTCACTCTCACTGATAAACTGCTTAAGGAACCAGGAAGTAAACGATATAGTCTTTAACAGTACGGTAGGTGAAACTTTACTTAGTAATATTTTTTTAATGGCACATTTGCAAAACTTTAGCTCCGCCTCTAACCAGAGTTCATTGCTGGCCTGGTCCAGAGTACAATTTTCTTCATTTTTGTCAGAATACCACCTAAATATTGAAATAATTTCACATAATTTCTGTGTAGAATTTTCAATGATGTGCTACAGTGCCTGTGAAGTTGTGAGCAAGACGGGAGCAGACTTATGTTTTAACATCAGTTAGAAGCAGCACAGGATCAGGAAACCATTACATTTCTCCGTGCTACGACCCAACCGGGCTTGCGTTTTATACTCTTGTACAAAACTATAAATTCGTGTTACAGTGGCTATAGATACTCAGATTTCTTAAAGCCTTTTTTTTTTTTTTTTTTTTGCACTTGGAACCTTAAATGTGGACATTTTATTATATGATTTGAAGGAAAAATGGGAAATAGTATTAACACATAATTTTTTTTCTTCTCCTTCAGGATATCACCTTTCTACCTTTAGTTTTGGATGGAGTATTTCTTCACAAGTCGCCTGAAGAGATATTGGCTGGAAAAGAATTTAATGTAGTCCCATTTATGACAGGAGTCACCAACAATGAATTTGGCTGGAACATGAGATCTGTAATTTAGTGTTATTCTCTTTTTTTTGATTGATTGTTAACTGATGTGTTAACTGATGCAGGCAACTCTGAGAAGGTATTTGCTGGTAGGACACCTTTTAAGTATGGCTGAAAGGGAAATATAGATTGTTGGAAATATAGACAAGGTAAACTTTTCTTGTATTAGGATTCTGTAGTGACCCAGAACCATTTGGTCACGAAACAGTGAGACAGGCTTCATCCTGCAAGTTAAACTACATGGGCATCCTCGGAACATTAATTTTATACCATATTTCCTTATCCTAAATTTTTAATCCCTCATCCAGGCAGAGAGAGGAAAAAGAAGGCTTATTACTTATTACTGAAAGAAAAATATAACTAATCTTTTCCCCAACAACATGCAGTATTCAGGACTGATACACAGAATGTTTAAAAATGTGACGTTGATCACCTTAAACAACCTATTCCGTGTGTCACCATGAACTCTGATGCTGGTTATGTCATTGCCCTGTGTTCCTTGTTACCATGTAGAATGATCTAGTGTTTGAAAATCTCATCTGGGGACAGAGTGTGGGCATAATGTGGGTGTCCAACCTATTCTCAGTCCATAAATTCTTTCTCATATCAGTTCCATGGGTAACTTTAATAAATAAGCAGTTGCTATACAGAGCACAAAACAGCAGGAGGTAGATTTGTGTCTTTTCTCTTCTTTGTCCTCTTTTCTTCACTTCCTAAGTATCCATCTATGTAGTACAAAGCGTTTATTCTAGATCTACGTAGTAATTGTGTGTCTCTGGGAGTGTGCTGGTACTGAGTCCAAGAAGAAAACTGTAAATTGAAATCTGTTGTAATTCATTTTGCAGACAGAAGAGTCATTGGATGCAATGGTCTAAGAGAGTAGGAACACTGCCTATCTATATTGCCTTCAGAGGGTTCGAATAATTGGACTAGAGACAGAGAGACTCTTAACATCTCCCCTACCAGAGGGAAAATCAGCCCTTGAGACAGAGGAAGCTTTTGCTTCGTTTCTGCCCTAATGCTTTCTAATCTTAAGAGTTTCTTAAGAATATGTGTGTGGATTTAAGCATAAACTATATAGTATGAGTGGTTTATGTAGAAGTCTTCCCCATGTAAACATTTACTGCAATAAATTCAAGCTTTTCAAGACAGCTGCTGCATCGCACCGCATTTTCACATATGATATGCCTCAAAGATAAAGCCAGTAGTAAGAATAAAGTGCAATAATGTAGTTCCAATGTTAAAAACATTGGAGAAGTTGAATGGCACTAATGACTTTTTTTTTTCTTGTGCAGACATCAAAAATACCAGGTTTGAAGGAAATAGGAGATAAAAAATCAATCATTTCAACTTTAGAGTTTTTCCTCCCACTGACAGTAAGTATTGTTGCACTAGCCTAATTTGAGAAGTGAAATTTCTTTTTAATGCATATAACAGATTTGTGAAGCTTGATGTTCTCTGATTTCATGCTTGAGCTGTAGTGTTACCAAGACTACGCTCTGGAAAGACTCCCAGCAAAGCTGATGGGACTACGGTGTGTGGAGTTACACAGAAACAGGGTTGAGTAAGGCCTGGGATTTGAGGAAATACCTTTTTCCCTCTAGACCTCTGAATGAACATTTTTATCTTATACATTTGTATGTAGTATTACTGTAATAGTGTCCCTGCTTTTATGGCATCTGGTGGCTAACCTGATTGATGGGTTACAAAGCAGGATTTTTCAATATATTTACATTAAATTAAATATAACTTTTACATAGTTACTTTGCACTCCTAGTTTTGAAATATAACTTCCAAGCAGCAAATTCCAATACTAAAAACTTGGTCTTGCCCTCTAGCCTGATAGTCCATAAACTTTTCAAGGACTCAGATAATTTTCTGTTGTTATTCCCATCTCTTTTCTCTTGAAGAAAAGAGAAACCAAAGGTATTATCAGGCAAAGTCCCTGGATCTTCATTGATTCCTGTAGAGTTTTAACCTGTACAAATCCATTGCAAATGTGACCTGAGGTGGTTTGTTTGGCTTGGGTTTTGGTGTTGGGTTTTTTTCCCCCCCACAAAAAATCTGAATAGGTTTTATTTGCCATTGTGTTTTCCCATGAACATGGGTGCTACCTTTGTGCCTTTGCAGAATGTCCGAAGTTTAAAAGATTACAGTTTTAGTTGCTAATTCAGTGACATGATTTTTCTGTGTGTTTCTCATTTCCCCGATTTCTCTTAGGATTTACCACCAGAGTTTCTGCCTGTGATAGTGGATGAGTATCTAGGAAACACTGATGATCCTGCTGAGCTACGGGACGGATTTCTGGAATTATTAGGGGACTTAGGAATTGTCATGCCATCCATTAGAGCACTGAATTACTACAGGGGTGAGCTAATGAACACCAATAGGATATTAAAACCTTTTGCTACATGCTGGATCAAACAATGTAGACACAAACCCTGTTGTGTGTAGGCAGCACTTGTTGAGATTCCCACTGGGAACTTGAGGGTGAAGAGGCATATAGGTCTGCAGGACTGTGTGAAGCAAGTGTGTGTACTCCTTTATCCTTGTACTAGCGTCTTGCACTTGTGCTCATAGTCAACAGACTGAGAGCAGAGCGTGATGACGCAAGTAAATGCTTGATAACTGAAGTATACAGGCTTAAAAATTGAAACATATTAAAGCAACCTGGAATTTGTCCTTTGGCCCACTGCTACTTGGGAAGTCAACAGCTCTGTACTCTGGAGTTATTCTGGTATTGAAGTGTACACAAACCAGAACTGGAAAATAATTTGATGTTATTTTGTTTTCTGTATGTTTTCATGGGGTTAATCTTTCATCTTTTTGTGTAAGTGCTGTGGGTTCTTCATTTTTAATTAAAAAGAAAAAAAATCTATTTGAATGTAACATTGCATTAAAAATGTGGCCAGTATAAAGCTTGGGGCATATTTAAAGTAATACTTTAAACAGCTGATGTCAGCTGTGATTTACAGATCTCTTCCTTAACTCTCTAATTGTTATGTCTTCTAGTGTCTGGAGCTCCCACCTACTTCTTTGAATATCAACATCGGCCCATCTCATACGGGGATAGTAAACCAGCGTATGTGAAAGCTGATCACGGAGATGAAGTTGGGTTTGTCTTTGGAGGACCATTTCTGGCTGGTGATATTCAGCTACGCAGTAAGGAATAGAACAGTCCATGTTCACTTACAAATCACTCTCATAACACCGGCATTATTCTATTCAGTAGTTCTGCTTCCCTTTTAATCAGACTAAAGTGCATTTATTAACAGTGAGACCAAAGTATAACCCTTTCTCATGTTAGATTTAACATGACTTTACTGTCTTCATTCTTTGTCCTGTACAGTTTGCTGTTTCTGAAGCACTCTATGTTATACATGTCAACAATTTAGCAAAGAGGACATTTGCTTAAAAACATCACTGTCATTATACCAGCACTGTTGATGAATTTGACAAATAGCTTTGGCTGAAAAATAAATTCAAGGAAAGGTCAATGAAACTTGCAGGAGACTAGCAGAGTGCTTGGGAAGCAGGAAATATAGGATTTCTTCTTTTCCTGAGGAATTTAAGCTAATGTCTCCTCCTTTCCAGGAAATCCTATGGGCTGTCAGGCCCCAGAGAATGTGGCACTCAGTCTCTTTGCAGATAGTGTTCCAGTTGTGTTGATTAGAGCAATGCTTGGAACTCCAGTGTTTCACTTTCTGCACGAAGATCTAACAGTTAGGTTAAAGACTATTGTCTCCTATGACTCAATTAATATTTAAGCTTTTTATTCAAAATGGAACCAGTCCATTGGGGAAGGCTTAAGAGTGTACTCCTAAAATTGCCTTTGCCTTGTCATTTTGGGCATTCTCATAGGATTCTGGAAGGTCTGGTTCCTTCAGGCAGAATCCCACATTGCTACAGTCCAAATGAATGTGCCAGTCACCGAACAGTTGGATACAAGATGCCACATCCTCAGGAATATTATGAATCCAGCAATTTTCTTTAATTGCATATGCCTAAACGTATAATATTCAGGATGGCTTATCTTCTTTCTCATGAAACAAATCAGGGGCAGCTCTTATTTTGACAAAGAAATACAGAAATTCTACTTATTTTAAGTGAATTCACCATTTTTTTGCCTTTATTTTTGTCATTTGCACAGTAGTTCATAGTCTGTTTCAAAGCCTACATAAATGAAAGTACTTCCTTTCACTCCACTGAACTTTGGAGCAATCCAGCTATGTTGTAAAAGCATTTCTCAATCTGTTACAAGAGCCTTTTGATTTTATCATTTCACCCCTCCCCCTTACGTTATCCTGCACTAGAAAACACCATTTAGTTCTTTTTCTATTTGCCTGAATTTACTGAAAGCATTACTGTTATGGCTGATTTCAGTTAAATCAGCACACTGGTGCAGTGGCCATATGTGTGACTATATTTAAACGACTTTGTCTGGTATCACAATGAAGAAATTTTTGCCTAGTCATGCTGTGAACAGTAGGGAGAATTTTCGTCCCACAAAGCCAAAATGAGATCAATGAAAATAAACCATGTAGCCCGTTCCTTAAGTTGGAATGGGACTCGGGACACATGGGTTCTTTTTTCAGTTCTGCTTTTGGTTTCCTGTAAAGCTACAGGCATATCACCTTGTTTCCTGTACTGCAATTACTCAGTTTGTAGAATAAGGATAATTGTGTTCATCTTGTTCACAAAGAGTGCTGAAGTCTTCTCTGGATGATTGCTGTGTTGCTAACATATTGCAGGTACATGCCTCTGTTGTAAACAGTAAGTTCTTAAAACCTATTCACAGACTGGAATGCTCCTTCTGAAATAGCAAGGGTTTGATTTCTGCAACTCATAACAGTTATTTAAAATTTTGTCTCTCAGGTGAAGTTACAGAGGAAGAAAAGAACCTTAGTAGAACTCTGATGAAGTACTGGGCTAACTTTGCTCGAAATGGGTAAGAATCATGAGATTCATGAGTCATAGGGAGTTAGCAATTTTGTTGATTCAGTCTGAACTTCTGCGATTGAATCCCCTTGCAACTGAAAAGGACATCCACTCTCTCTTCATTGTTGTTTACAGAAATCCTAATGGAGAGGGTTTGGCTGAATGGCCATCTTACAACCTAAATGAAGAATACTTACAGATAAATCTAAAGCAAAAGAAAGCCAGCAAGTTGAAAGAAAAGAAGGTAGACTTCTGGAGAAAGGTGATGTTTGAAAAGACAAATAGCAAAAGAACAGAAAACAAGAAGGTTAATTCGGAGTTATAGTGTACAGTCTCAACATGCACATAATATGCAAACTATTAGGATAGTAAAAGAAATTACTTAAATCAATGTTCTTTTCACCTTTTCTTCACACTTTTCATAATTGCAATTATTTCAGTTACGTATTTGTAATAATTCCAATTGATTTATTTCCCCTTTGTGATCCTTTACTTCTTCCTGGATTTACATCTGCAACAGAAGCCTCACTTAATAAATTTGGTTACCTAATTTCCCTACTGCTCAGGTTTTTCTGTCGCTTCCCCATGACTGAAGACAGAATGTAGCAGCAACATCATTTTAATAAAGTGAAATCAATAAAGACGGGATTTGGAGGTAAAACTGTCTTTTGATGTCAAGTGTATCAGCAATGGTACAGAAGTTTTAGTCTGATTTAGATACAGAAATGACTTCTATGGAGAAAGAAAAAAAAAAGAAACTAAAGAATGTTCTGCTTTGCAAGTCGGCTTGAGATGTTCTCTCTTAAAATTAAATGCCAGAAGGGATTCAAGAATTCCACTTACCAGATATGTAACACAGATTCCACAAGTTTGTCTATTTCACTAGAGTAAGGGTTTCCATGTATAGGTCATGATTGTGGATCGTACCAAGTATCTACAGGCAAGGCTGTAGGGATCTCAAATCCCATTTGTTTATTTTCTTGTTTTAACTAAGATTGGCAGAGTTGGCAGAAACTGTTTTGCACTGGTAACATTTTCAGAGCGGCTGCTTCTTTGGGAATCTGGATGGAACGTGGGCTGAGAGATTTTGCAGATCGTGTATTTGAAAGACAAGTAGTGAGAACAAAGAAGGATTGAAGAGTAAGGCTTGGAAAATAGAATAGTAAATGAAGGGGAAAAATAAAGGGAAAGCAAATAGGAAAGGACAGAGTCTAGTAAAATGAGTGAAGATCGGGATATAGAAAATAAATTGCTGATGGAGAGAATTAAAGTTTTTTTTCAGCAAAAGGAGAGAGCAGCAAGCAGAGTGCCCAGCATTTGGTTTTGTGGCAAAGGACTCCTGTAGGCTGCAGGTCACAAGTGAGCTGAGGTGTGTGTGCCCATGGGATGGAAGCTGAGACACAAGCAGGGATTCTTGCTGTTCCACACTGCATGGAGGAAAAAACAAAAAACAGAAAACAAGAACAAAGTCTCACAGTGAACATCTCTGTGTCTATGCAGCCATAAAAATTCTACAATGAAGTTATCGTCCCCATTATCTTGTTTGAAGCGCAAACTTGCCAAGTTATCCCCTTTGCCAATATGTACTCTGCACCAGCCATACACTGGGAACAGCGTATTGGCATTGATTACAGGGTAGTGCTGCAACTCGCAGCTCTGTACAGAGGGCAGGAGCCTCCTGGTGACCAGAGAAAATGCCTGAGATAATCAGTGTGCACCGACTGCACGCACCTGAGGCCACCTGCCAACAGTTTGCTCGCTGAGCAGCCCAGGTTAACGCTGACTGGGGTTACCTGCAAGGGCTGTAAAGCACACCTGTGCAGGTACACTGAGGGAGGTTGGAGTAAAGGTCACAGCACAGTCCTAGTGCACAGGGCTACTAGGTGCATACTATGTGTGCTGAACTAATTTAAGGACTGTGGGTCTTTATGGCCCACTCAGGTGAAAACAAAGGTGCAAGCAGTAAATTAATCTGTGCTGTCTTTGACATCTGAGGATTCTCGTGATATATTATAAAATTGCAAAACAGACTTTCTGGGGAAGAGCTACTGAGCCTTGCCAAAAAAAAGAGGCAAAGCCCAAAGTTCACGTAGAGCTAACACAAGCCCTTAGTTACACAAGCCTAAACCCTAACCCCAACCCTAATGGCAGAAAATCTCTTTTATTTCTATTCAGCTCTCTCTTCCCTCTTTTTCATGTCATGCAACATCGATAGATGTGAGTTCACACAGAAGCCCACAAACCTCCTGATTTTCAGAGGTGTCAAATGTACAGTTCCCACCCAAATACCTTAATATCGTTCCCATGCTACAAAAGCTGAGGAATCATCTCGTTCGTGGTGAGAAACTCTTGTATTAGCTACCAAGCAAACATCCTTGAACACGCAGGACTGAGTGGCAGGTGGAGCAGCATCCACCTTGCAGGAAAAGTGAGATTTTTCTGGTAGTGTTTTTGTCAGCAAATATTGTTTTCTAAGAAGAAAAATCCCTCAACATTTTCTTCAGCCAAAGCACATTTTCAGGAGTATTGTTTGGGGTTTGCTCTTGGTGGCTATATGGTGTGTTCCTTACCTTGAGTCGTTAATACCAAGACAAAGTAAACCGATGTGATAAGGTAAAAGTGGAGTTCCCTTCCTGGTCTCTTGACTGTGTGGTGTGAGGAAACCCTGACCGCGTTGTGAAGCGGGTGTTGTTCCAGCAGCAGGACCAATATCCTGTCACAATGAAAACTCTTTTCAGAGCATTTTACAGCGGCTCCCGGGCCGGGCAGCTGCTCTGGCTGCCCCGCTCGGTTGGCTCACAGCTCGAGTATTGCTTTTGCTAATCAGCGGTTGCCTTGCGTAACACGTACATGTAACGGTATATAAGGCAACAGGCTGCGGGGGTAAATATGTGACTGGCTTGAAAATGGCGACTGGAAAGGACGCGTTGCTGCTGTCGCTGATTCTGACTGTCGGGGTCACGGCGCTTGTAGCTACCGGTGAGCTTGGGAAGGGATTTTACCTATTGCCTTCTGTAAGGAAATAGAGCCCGTGGCAGCTTGTTCACGTATGGGAACCCCAGCTGTATCGGAGGAGCTGGGCAAACAACCTTGCTGCGTAGAAATTACGTCTGAATAGCAAACATTTCTCAATTTCTTTTTGTGATCTGCTTTCACTCATTTGTCTTATTTGACTGATTTTGCAAATAGAGAAATCAGCTTCCTGTCCCATCATCTTGTCTGCTGGGCAGTGCAGACCACTGCACCACGTCTGTAATTTGATATAGAGAACTTTCACACTAATGTTTAACAAATGTTACCTAAATGCTAACAGTATTTGTATATGTATTTGTATATGGCAGAGCATTTTCAGGTATGTTAGAAGCTTTTTCTCTCGGCTGCACATACTGTTCCTTTTGGCTCTACATACAGTCAAAGTTCCGGAATGTGTTTTGTATATTCACAGATCTTTTCTTCAAAAGAAAATGCCTTTTCTTATGAGAGCACCCGATTGGACTTTTAACTGACAACATGGATCAAAAAGAGTTAAGATCTACGTGCAATTACTGATGTGTGTGGATAGTAAGACAATTCATCTGATATACCTGAGGGAGATTATACATGGAAAACAATCAGAATGTAGGCTGAAATGATGTCAGCTATACTGATTAGAGTTTGTTGAAACAAAAGGTGTATATTTAAGAAGATAAAGCTCTTAGAAATCTGGCAATTACTTACAAATAGACCAATTATTTTGTGTTCACGTCCCCCAGGACACAATGCAGAGCAACCAGAAGTGGAGACCAAATACGGGAGAGTGCGAGGGTTCCGCTTCCAAGTGGACGCAGCCGAGAGGAGTGTGAATGTCTTCCTGGGGCTTCCTTTTGCGAAGCCGCCCGTTGGGCCACTGAGGTTTTCTGAACCCCAGCCACCTGAGCCATGGAAAGGAGTCAGAGATGCCACTTCCTACCCACCAATGTAAGACAACAACACAGCCAGGGATCTTTGTAAGACTCGTACATGGTATGCAAGTCCAGGACACTGATGTGTAGGGCAATCACAAGCCACAACGATACATTCCTTGCTGCCATCTCGTTGCCACCTGCAACTGTTACAATGAATGCATTTCTAAAGATATCTCTATAAGCTGCTCTTCTTATGAAAGCTCTTATCTGATGGGCATTAGTGACAAACTAATGTGGACCAGCACTTTGCTAATGATGTTCATGTTTTGGAGTGTTTGATCATTCCTTAGCAATGTATAAGAACTGTGTAGCTTTGGAGCAGAAACAGAAAGAAGCTGAGGAATTTTTTGAATAAAATGTTAGAAGAAAAAATTGCAGAATGATTCACATGCTTAATAGGACACATAAGCACTGCAGAGCATTTCTAGTCTATGTTGTAAACATCTACTGCATTTGTGCTACTGCCCTTGTTTAGTGTCTCAAGCCTGAGAACCACCATTACAATACAAAAAGCTATTGAAGATGCAAAATAGTTAATTTGCATTTTTACTGAAGGAATTTATATCCACAAGTATTTGCAGGTATATTTCTGTAATATTTCAAAACACACAATGTTATATCTGCATGTCACTGTGTACTGCCATAGATTGTGATTCATTTTTACAGATCTCCTTAATGTGAACTCAAAGGAATAAAACATACTAAAGGTTAACAAAATATATGTTTTCTGTTGCAAACAATCTGGAAATGTACTGGAGACTGGTTTCTGGTTAGCACTTTATTGTGGTAGTACAAAAAAGCTACACTTCATAGCTTTGAGGTTTTAGTTATCTCTGTTACTTGTTATTTTTTTATTTATTCAGGTGTCTACAGGATAAAGCAACAGGAGATTGGTTTTCAGATATTATTACTAATAGAAAAGAAAAAGTTCATCTCCAAGTGTCTGAAGATTGCTTATACCTAAACGTGTATACACCTGTTGCTACAGAAAAACAGGAGCTGCCTGTAAGCAAAACTATTATAAAACCTCTAGCACAATTATTGTACAGTAAACCTAGAAGCTGTACTATCTGCAGACTTAAAGGTGCAGTTTGATGATCACGTTACATACTTTGCCCCAGTAAATATTTGCTGAGCTTTAAAAGATACACAAAATCCTATTTTAAAGTTAAATTGTATTGCCATTTTAGTAGGTAATGTTTGATTTCCTCGAAATTATCTGTGAAAAGTCATAGGGCACTGGTATAATATAGGTATTTAAATCAATGCCATTTTGTGAGACTGCAGGCCTCATATTTGAAAGACTTCTACGACTTGTGAAACGTAATCTGAAAGAGTCAGGAGTGAAACAGCACAAAATAAGGTATTTTGGTTTATATTTAATTTTTATCACTGGGAGCTCTTATCCGTGCCGGGTTGTCTCTGGTTTTGTCTTCCCAGGTCTTTGTGTGGATCCATGGAGGTGGATTATTTTTCGGAGCAGGTTCATCCTATGATGGTTCAGCATTAGCGGCCTTTGACAATGTGGTGGTTGTAACAATTCAGTACAGATTAGGTATTCTTGGATATTTTAGGTAAGATATTTTATCTCGGTTTTTGCTCAGTGATTTCCACAACGATGTGTGCAGAGTCTCGGTGTTGAGACGTGCAGTACACTTGCTTATGCAAAGAGACTATATGTTTCTTAATTACATATGCAACAGTTGGGAACAATTTACAGCTGATTTCTTATAGCACAGATTATATTTTTCTCTGCCTTTGTTCTTGCACTGAGCATTGAAACAAATCTCTTCTCTGCAGCACTGGTGATAAGCACGCGCCAGGTAACTGGGGGTATTTGGATCAAGTAGCAGCTCTTCAGTGGATTCAGGAAAATATCAGATATTTTGGAGGAGATCCAGGATCCGTCACTATTGCTGGAGAATCTGCAGGAGGAATCAGTGTTTCTGCTCTTGTAAGTTCACAGTACTAATGAATTTGAATTACTTAAGGGAAAAAAAATACCACCACACATGTTAATGATGCTTGCAATGCTTGAAGCCTTATGTGGATGCTAAGTCAGTGGTCAGAACAGAATGCTTGTCATGCTTGTTCTTGCTTTGTTATAGATCTTATCTCCCCTGGCAAAGGGTTTGTTCCATAAAGCCATTTCAGAGAGTGGTACTGCAAGCAGGCTTTTGTTCACTGACCAGCCTGAAGAGGAAGCAAAAGTAGGTATTTTGTGGTAATTTTGATTATTTTTCCTCTCAGTTTTGCATGTCTTGAAAAGTTTATCCCAAAATGTAGAAGCAGTGCTTTTTCTTTTCTCTTGTGAAACTAGAACCACAGTTATTAAATAATTTCTTTGTGCAAATTATATGTTTAATTATGTTTTGCTTTTCAAATACTCAAGTATTCAGACAAGTCTGAAAGCAAAAGAGTAAGGAAGCGAAGAATGAAGGCAGAGAAGAAGTCTTCTATAGGGAGCAGATGAAAAGTGAGTGTTTTCCTTGATTTCAGAGAGTTGCTGCTGCCTTTGACTGTGAAAAACCCAGTTCAGCTGCAATAGTTGAATGCTTAAGGGAAAAAACAGAAGAAGAGATAGTACAGATAGCACAAAAACTGGTAGGTGAAATTATACTTACTGCATTTAAATGACTTTTCTAATTTAATCCTAACAGAGTATGCCAGGGGAAGGAAAAGATTGTGTACATGTCACAGTGTCTCCTGGAGCACCTGAAAATTAATTAATATAATATATTCTATTCTACTTTAAAATTCCTCTCACAGTGCTGGCTTCTATGTTCCTCTCCAGTTTCAACACAGAAGTTAGTTTTTCCACTACTGCTTCATAAATGATAATAGCATTGAACTCATTAAGAAGATATGTAAATTGAGCATCATCACCTGTGTTTCCCACACATTAAAAATATAATGCTGATCATCACAGAATCTTCTGCCTGGTGTAGAAAATCTGTAGAGAAAATGTAGTGATGGCTTGAATATGTTTCTTCCTATCTTTTTTCTTGCTGCTTTTTGTTTTGCTTTGGAACTGCAGTAAAAATCTGAAAATTCTTTCTGGAGTCAAAATTTCTGTGCCAAGGAAGCTGGTGTTTGTTTGTTTGTTTGTTTGTTTGTTTTTCCCTCCAGGCTTCCCTGTACACCAGATCATGTGCAGATGGGGTATTTCTTCCAAAGAGTCCCTTGGAATTACTATCTGAAAAACGGATCAATCCAGTCCCATATATAGTAGGAATAAATAACTATGAATTTGGATGGCTGCTTCCTACGGTGAGAGGTTTATAAGGTCAATATTAATATATCATTTTGTTAATGTCTTTCTAATAAATATGATTCTCTGTATCATGCAGTTAATGCAAGTTCCTGCTTATGCAGATGGTCTGGATGAAGATGTTGCACGTGAACTTTTACAGGGCCTCTTAGCAAGGAGTATTAAGGTAAAAGACCATTTTCAGAACAACCCAGTGCTGCTTTTTCACTGCTCTGGTTCTATGTTTGTGTATTCTACATATGGGGTATATTTTAGAGGTAAACTTGATTCCGTTTGACAGCTTCCTACTACAGGCCAGTATCAGGCAGCAGATACTGTGTCCCTGTTGCCACTAATGACTGAAAATACACTTCAAATTTCTATCTTAAATGCCCTTCTCTCTTAAAACGAGTTCTATGGAAATCTGGGAGTGATTCAGGTACCTAAACACAGATATCTCGTGACATTTTAGATTCCCTAGGTTATCCAAGGCACGCATGGTACCAGCAGGTGTGACACAAGCCCTATAGAACATGCTGTTCTGAAGCAGTAGGTATCCAGACAGGAGAACGTGAAATGTTTAAGATGGCACTGAGAGACCCATGTTTAGCTGTCTGGAGGTTTTGCTTCGCTGTAATTTACAAACCTCTTAGCCTTCTGGTTCCTTATGGAAGAATAAAGGACTTCATGAGCATGGCCAGCTTTGCAAGTGATCATTCAGTGTCACAGACATCCATCATGAACCTAGAAATGCAGAGACACAGCTTGTTCTGAAAGCACAAAAATTATGGCCTTCTACAAACAAGTGAATTTTATGAAATCCAACAGGATTCCTTTTCTCTTATGAGGGTTATTTCCACAGTAGTGAGAACAGACTGCCGTATCTATGTATCAGCATCGCTGACTGATGTTTATTTAAAGAAGTTTGATCTTTAGTTGTTGCAAACTCCTTTTTCCATGAGAACATTTCTATCCAGTCACTCATGTAATTCCCCATTCTGAGCTCTGAGCCACACTCTGCACAGCTGAGGATGTTTCTGAAAGAAGGTAATGATTGGGGTTTATTTAGCCAGGGATGTGCAGGTGACACACTCAGTGCTGTTACTCTTGATAGTATTCATCACTGTTATATTTTTGTTGTTCATTTCAGGGTGTTACTTCTGAAGTTGTTGATCGAATATACAATGAATACATAGGGAATGCAGCAAACCGTATTCAGGTGCGAGATGGTTTTCTTGATGCAGTTGCAGATGCTTCGTTTGTTTTTCCGTCCATTGAAGTGGCCAGATACCATAGAGGTGAGTCTCTTAGAAGAAATGTAGAGTTCCACCCTGAGCTGTGATTATGGACACTGCTTGTGTTTTCCTGTTATCAAAATAGCTTGTAAGCAAAGTTTATCCTCTTTGACGGCAGGTAGTTTCAGCTCTCAAACTAACTCTCTTCTGTACATTTTCTACCAGATGCTGGCAACCCAGTCTACTTTTATGAGTTTCAGCATCGACCCAGTTCAGCAACAGGGGTCGTACCAGAGTTTGTAAAAGCAGATCATACAGATGAGATTGCCTTTGTGTTTGGAAAGCCATTCTTAGCTGGTAATGTATCCATGCTTACTAAAGTGGTCCTTTTAAAACATCCTTATTAGTAATTTTACTTACAGGAGTGGCTTTTAGGATAGACTTTCTCTCTTAGAATCATTGAAATCAACATAAGCATTTTCTGTCTTTAGCAGTAGTTACTTTCCATGGAATCATCCATCTGCACTTCTCTCCTAGAGCTCTACTGGCTAAAACTCCCGTAGCTCAGAGGGACAAATAGAACCGAATACAGTCTATTGGAATTGATAGAGCTGCTTCTTTTTTGATTATTTAGTTTTTAACGTTGCCATATTATGTCTCATTTTGCAGGGAATGCTACAGAAGAAGAAAATAAGCTTAGCAGAAGTGTTATGAGATACTGGACTAACTTTGCTAGAAATGGGTGAGAATTGTAATGCTAATTACAGCTCAAGTTTTGTCTGTGCCGCCTGAACCATAACGGCAATACTTACATGCTGGTTCCTAAGAATGTGGCAGTCAGAGCACAAGTGACAGGTAAATGAAAAGCTAACTGTTCATTACATTATTTCCAGAAATCCCAACGGAGAAGGATTGGTCCATTGGCCTCAGTACGATCTGGATGAAGGATACCTGGAAATAGACCTCGTGCAAAAGGCATCAAAGAAACTGAAAGAAGGAAAAATGTTGTTTTGGACACAGCTCTTAAAAGAAATGGTGGATGAAAGGAGGGAACACAGTGATTTATAAGAGTCGTTGAAGGTACAGTTTGCTTTTAAGTCTCAAAGTAAAGTAAAAAAAAATATTATTTTGTCAGGATGCAGAGTTTAATAATCACCTTCTGAGTCCTTATTATGTAATTTGTTGTCATGATCACAGTGGAAGGAGAGAATCAAGGGAAATTTGGAGTGTTTGCAGGACTAAGAATCACTATTTAATGAAGCAAGGAGAAAATAATCTTTTAGGCTGAAAGAGACCATGGTATCTACTCAGTGGATATCAAAATGGAATAATGCTCCTGTGAGAGGGGGGAATGAGGTGGAAATTGGCAAATCTATTGAAATCTGTAATAAATTATCCATACGGAAAAGTATCAGAAGATGCTATATGCTTATTCCCCTCTTCCTTCAGAAGTGAATGGCCAGGTGTTATTTTTATGGGGTCTTTCCACTTTCTTTAATTGGAAATAGCTTGTAGGGAGCAGAGCATCCACCAAAAATCCTCTGTGAGATCGGCTTGACATCTCACAAATGAGGACAGAAGATTTCTACTTGTTTTGTTGTTTTGTCAGCTGTTATAAATAAATGTTGCTTCGACTTTTTAGAGCTTCCTTTAGTTTCACTTAACAGATACAGGCTAATTCCAAGAGGTTAGATCATATCCAATAAGCCAGAAATGTGCCCAGTTTCTTTCTTCAACCCAAAGGGTTGAATTCAGATGTGAATTTTCCAGCGTCAGGGCGCACAAGTTGTGGAGTTGGCTTTTTGCAAAATTATGTGACAAGCAAGATTCACTTGCCAGGCACAAAGGAACACACAATGTAAGCCCCCAATAATCTATTAGAAGTCTACTTGTAACAATAAGCAAACACCAATAAATAAGCTCTAACTACCCCCTTGCTGGTGTTGAGCTGCCCCTCTCGCCTCCTGCAGCATCTCACAGTCTGTGGCAGCTCTTCCCAGAGGGGCTGTCACAGTTCCTGCCTGTGGGTGTTGATGTCCTGAGGATGTCGTCATCTTCTTCCTCTTCTTCTTCTCTTTCTTCTTTTTTCTTCTTTTTCCTCTTCCCCCTCCTCCTCACTTCAGGGCTCACCGGGGCTTTCACACGAGTGGACCTCAAACAGTGGGATCTATACTGAGCCTCTGTCTGGCTTTCCCCTTTGTGCTTATTTTTTATAACTTGCAAAAACACTCGTTGTTACCATTACTTGCAAAAACGCATCATTAAGGAACGGCTAATTGTAGCAACAGTTAATTGTAGCAACAGTGTTCAACAATCCTGCTACTTCTGTCACATATTTCTTAATGTAGCGTATGGGTCACACTGGGCATTTTATTCCTTCCTCTGTTTTGATCTGAAGGAGCCTATAAATCCATTATTGGTTTGCTTGTTGAATTAGTGTTTCTGTTCTTGTATGTCCAGAAACCAATACCTCAAACAAGACAGAAAAAAATCCCATGTGTTTGTGAACACATGATCATAGGTATAAGTTCTGTGGAAAAGTGAAGCCCATTATTTTATTAGGCACATATGACAACAAAGTGGTTTCAGACTGTGTAAGAAGCAGCATTCTGTCCATCTGTGTGCTTTGAAAGTCCAAATATAAAAACTGGTATGATCTGAAACAGCTGAGAAAGGAATAATACCGGGACCACAACATGTAGGTTACCTTTAAGTGGCAGATTCCTACATTGTGCTCCAAAGTGCATTTTATTTTATAGCTTTACTACTAATGGTTACTGGGTACAGACACCCAGTTTGACACAAGGTAAAAGTGCATATACATTAAATACCAGTGTGTGCTCTGGACACTTTTCCTGGTTTGGGCTGGGATCATTTTCTTCCTAGTGGCTGATACAGTGCTGTCATTTGGATTTTGAAGTAGAAGAATGCTGATAATACACTGATGGTTTGGTTGTTGTTAAGTCATGTTTATATTTGAAGAAATTCTTAGCAGTATATTTAGTTGATCATACTAAGGTACTAACACTTCGGGCCCCACATCGGTGCAGAGTCGCTGTGTGGCCGTTGTTGGTTCCCAGACAGAGCTGCATGAGTCACAAAGATGCTGCAGGGAGTGGAGCATCTCCCGTGTGAGGAAAGGCTGAGGGAGCTGGGGCTCTGGAGCTGGACAAGAGGAGACTGAGGGGTGACCTCATTAATGTTTACAGATATCTAAAGGGTGAGTGTCAGGAGGATGGAGCCAGGCTCTTCTCGGTGACAGCCAATGATAGGACAAGGGGTAATGGGTGCAAACTGGAACACAGGAGGTTTCATTTAAATTTGAGAAGAAACTTCTTCACGGTGAGGATGACAGAGGCCGGAACGGGCTGCCCAGGGAGGTTGTGGAGTCTCCTTCTCTGCAGACATTCCAACCCGCCTGGACATGTTCCTGTGTAACCTCATCTGGGTGTTCCTGCTCCATGGGGGGATTGCACTGGATGAGCTTTCCAGGGCCCTTCAACCCTGACACTCTGTGACTCTGTGACTCAAGCGGCTCCCCCGGGTCCTCCCGCCCGCCCGCCTCCCGGGCCGCGCTCCGGGCCGGGCACACGTGGCCCCGCGGACCCGCGCGTGCCCAGCAGCGACCGGGGCTGGGTGTGGTGTGTCCGCTGGCGGCCGCCGTAGCGCGGTGGGGGTGGCGCTGCCATGGCGGCCGGGCCGCCCGTGCTGCTGGGGCTGCGCGACGCTGCCATGGCGGGTCCGCGCCGAGGGGGCGGGCAGGGCCCCCCCTGGGCCACCAACAAGCTGGGCGGCTCCGCGGTACGGCGGGGGCTGGCGGGGGAGGGCGGCGGGGCCCTCGGAGCCGCTCCAGCGGTGTGGTGCTGTTGTTCTTTCAGGACTGGCTGCCCGCCGTGCGGCCGGGCTGTCCCCGCTGCGGCGTGTGCGGGGGGGCGCTGGCGCACCTGGTGCAGGTGTACTGCCCGCTGGACGGGTCCCCCTTCCACCGCCTGGCCAACGTGTTCGCCTGCGCCGGGAGGGGCTGCTGGGGAGACCCCCGCAGGTGAGCGCGGGGTCCTGGCGGGAGCGCACCGCGGCCGCTGTGCTGTGCTGTGCCTCACTTGTCCCCGCTTCCCACGCTGTCACAGCTGGAAGGTGCTGCGCTCCCAGGGCTTGCAGGCACAACAGGAAACGCAAGACTGCGGCGTGAAACAGGTACAGCGAGCAAACTGCCTTCTTGGGCTCTGGCCTTCGTTTTGGTGCGTGGGATTGCAGAGGTTTTAAAATAATGCAGTTGAGCTGGGTGAGTTTTGCACTTGTAGATACTTGTGTAGGTAACCACGGCCATTCTCAAGAAGCTGTGCTCGGTGCTGCTTTTGAGTCGTGTGGAGAAGTCTTGGTCGTGGAATGTTTGGCACCGTGAGTACTACAAGTTATTTAAGAGAAGGTTAACTACGTGTTTGTGTTCTACGTCAGGCTTGTTTTAAAAGAGAGATTGCAGTCCCACTGGGTGGTCAAAACTGATATTTAATTACTTGAGCTACCTAAACATTCTTTTTCAACTTTAAATGATTGTGCTATACTGCTTAGGTTTGGGTCTTTAAGATGTTTTACTTATTTTTTAACTTAAATAGTTTTTTTTTTTAATTTTATCATTGATTTCAATTAATCTGACTCAGTTACGGTTAATAATCTTCTGGTATTTTTGCTTTGAAGAAAAACTGCCTGTTGGCTTAAGAAGACTGAAAGAGGAAGATGGCTATCAAAGTAGTGGTGACAGGCAGAAAGTACTTATTCAGCTGGTCTGTTTGCAGTATGCAATTTTAGTCTGTGGTAAATGAGCTTGTACTCTGACAAAATGATGGTATTATCATTGTTGTTGTTATTTTCCTCCGTATTCTGCCCATTGAGCTTACCTGTGGTGCACTAACTGCTTCAGATAAATGTGCCCAAACAAGCTGTCAGTGGTCATGCCAGCAGCTGGGATACGGCAGCACCATGTACAATGACCGTGCAAAAAGCCCATGAATTCTTGTTCTGTTTCTCCAGTGCGAGATGCTTTTTGCCATAACTGTGCTGCTGTGAAAAATGAACATGGGTAAGCTGGTAACGACCACTGTAAAGAGAGTTGGTGAAACAACACTAAGCATTAGGTTAAGGTTTTTGTTTTCTTATCTGTTAGGAAACTGTATTTGAAGTGCATTGGGGTGGCAGATCCTCACAGTGTGCTTTTTCCTTTTATTTTTTCCCCTTTCATTCTCAGAAACAAGAATCAAACTTTACTGCAAAGGATTGGTGTGATGAAGCAGATGACTGGGGAGTCTGTGATGGAGCAGAATCTCCTGCGTGCTCCTCCCTTCAGCTGCTGGGCTTGAATGAAGCTGTGAGCAGCTCCTCGTCCAGAGAGGTGGAGTGTGCATCCCAGTTCCAACAGCTTCGCTTGTCTGAAGCCATGGACACGTCAGGTTCCCTGCACACCCATCCTCCAGCCAGCGAGGGAATGGTAATGGAAACGTCTAGTTCAGCTCCCGTGTTCCAGCCCTTTTACATTAGTGTTGTGGATGAAGAAGACTACACTGGTTGCCTTGATACAGAGCATGCAGATCAGCTGTTGAAGGAGTATCAGCAGAGAGAGGGTGTTGATTTGCAACAGCTGATGTCAGAAAGGTGAGAACAGGTGTGGATTTCATGCTGAAACTGAAGAGATTACGTAGTTTCCTGTATGCTGACTGGTCATCTAAATCTGACTCTCGCTAAATCTGAATGCTTTTTGTTTGTAACCGGCTCCTTCAGGAGTCATTGATGTGTAGTACTTTGCTGGAAGAACATAACGATGCACCCAGTTCTGTCAAATTTTGAGTTATTCAGAGATGTATCTATTTCTGAGTGACTGAGTGGCTGGAATGTGCTTGGGCTCCAGATAGAGCAGTGGCCCATCAATCTCTGAAACCAAACCAGTGTGGTTTAACCAATATCTTATGCTAAATGGCGTGAGTTTATATGGTGACGTTTGAGTCTTTTTTTTTTTTTTTCCCCTTCTTTACAAAGCTAAAGGTTTTCTTGTATTCCAGTTGCATTTTTAAGAGTTTAGGTACTTAAGGATTTTGGCTAGAGACTGGGATCATGGTAAGACTCCCAAAGATTTCATAAAGGTTTTCTGAAAAACAACTTTTGAGCGTAGTTACTGAAAATATTTTCAGTATGAATTTAGCTGACCATAGTGAGCACTTGTATCCAGACCATTTCTCTTTTGATTATATTAACATGTACAGTGACTTCTTCTGAATTGTGGACAACATTGAATTTTTTCATAACTAAAGCTACTGTCAATTGCAGAATCTGCAACCTTTCCTTTCAGTAGTGGTGGTCTTGTTGAGTTTTGTTGACCTTTATAGAATCAGAACTTTACACTTAATTCAAAATTTTAAAAGACAACATTGTAATTTAAAAATTAGGAAAAGTTCTGAGAATCAGCTATTTGATGGATTTGAATCTCCTGTGCTAGTTTGAAACACGGTTACTAATTGTAAGCCACCAGAAACTGAAGAACTAAAAGCAAAATGTTCACTTGCAACTTCTAACAGGAATTGCCTCTTAATTTAAGCTGTATAGTTTTTGCAGTGTACTTAGTATAAATCAATGTGAGTGTATAGTAACTATTGCTTTTTTAAAGCATGCCTATCATACTGAAAACCTTACTGGAAATTTTGTTTCTTTTCTTGTTTTCTTATAGTTTTGCCAATGAGGGTGATAATGAAAAATATGAGAAGAGTCAGGTCAAAAGCAGGGACCACACGTTCCATAAATTTATGAAAAGAATATCTGTGTGTCATGAACAGATTCTGAGGTATGTTGATCATCTGGTTGTAACAGGGAGATACAGATCTTAGAGATTGCCAGTACATCAAAATAAACTGTTTCTTTGGAAATAGATATATGTTTTTATTTCTTAATAAAAAATTTTACAGGAGGGCCCTTTCCATGCCTCTGTGGTCAGACTAGAGTCCCTGGTTGGGCTTTTGTATACAAAGTATAAGTAGATGAGAAGCAGAGCAGGATCAGAGACCCCAAATCTGGCTATGGGAGATTTTCTTCAACTTGAGACCTGATGAGAACAGACCCAGACTGTCTTTGAGCACGTACTGAAATCCAGGTGTAGTGGTTTGCACGAGACAGTTTTGAGGTGGAAATATAATACACAGCTGCATGCTGTTGTGTAACCTTGTTCTGATTGTTAATGTCTCAGTCCTTGAGATGTTACTGAAGTAAGAAATTACTCACTTCAAAGCCCAAGTTCTTCTGCCGCTTACTGTGATTGCCTCTTGGGACCCTGCAGTCTTCAGTTCTTGTAAATGTGTTGCTTTTTCTAGAACAAAAGCAGATTTAACCTCAGAGCAGCCACTTTCCCAAAAGAGGAGTTAATTCTGAATGAAAGTATAACAAAAGAGTTCAGATCGTGAATTATTCATAGTACCAGATAATACACCTGGTTTTCATGGATCATACAAAGTGTCAGTTTTTGACTGCTTTGTTCCAGAGCCCAGTGCAGCCCATCTGCTCAAGCTGTCTCAGTGTAGTGACAGGAACTTTGTTTACCAGCTTTCCAGAAAGAGGTCGGACTAATTGGTACCTTTTTGATGAGGAGGTAAAGTCTGAGGGGCTGGATACACAGAAGAAACATTAGAAACTTTCATTAGATCTCTATCAAAGTTTATACAGAAAATGTACTAATGCAGAGTGCAAGTAACATTTTCAGACAGCTTTTTTTCACTGGATTTATCACTTTGCAGTGTTATGCTCTTTGAATTTTCCATTCTTCTAAACTGTCACCTCTGATGATCCCGATGACTGTCACTAGTTCCAAACTTTATGTAGCCCCCCTTTCCCCTTCACAGGTATCACGAGTGTGCCTATTAAACCCCCATTTCTCCTGGGCTGCCAGGTCTCTGTTGAGCTTTCAGCACTGAATCCCCTGCTTGGCATTCAGTGGAAACCACCTTCAATCTTGTTTTTCTGGTAGTTGTGAAGCCATGATAACTCTTATAAATAAAACATGCGTTCTGTGGCATAACTACAGTGGGTTTGAGACCTGTTCTATGTTGATTGTCATTAACTGCCACTGGCTCGGAATCAGCTTTTCAGGAAAGTGTAGTTTGCTTTATTAATTGAGTCAGGTACGGCATATTTTGGAGTTCTCAATTCAAAGCATTTGTCTCCTTTAAATCCAGCTCTTTCCTGAAGATTTTTGAAGTGTTGAGCTTCCAAGTATTTCTCCTTCCTCATCGTTATTCTTTGTTTAATGACTCGTCTGAAGCTTAGTCAAGGATTCTGGCTCATAACAATGTGTTTTATTTCAAGCAAGTTCATAGGTTTCAGAGAATCCTAACCACTGTTACCAACATGTAAGTTGAAATTTAAATACAAAACAGAAATAATTGCTTTTTTTTTCTTTCTTTCTTCTCCTAGATACTCTTGGGGTGGCCAGCCTTTATTTATAACATGTCCTCCAGCTAACATTAACAAAGGGGTTCCAGCCTGCGGTAACTGTGGAAGCAACAGAATATTTGAATTTCAACTCATGCCGGCACTGGTCACCATGCTCCAGAGCGACTCAGGTCTTGACCTTTGACTAAGCTGAATGAATACTAGAAACAGTCACCTTCTTGGTAAAGTTTAGGGAACTGCCATTTGGATTGTTTCTTGGTAACCACACACGCTGATGTGCTTAACTGCAGCGATCATCTTGTAGACAATCCACTCTGTTCCCGTTATAGATTCACTAAGCAAAAGGGATAAGTCTGGTTTATGGAGACTCTATGGTTGCCATTTTCTCACTAGTGAACTTTTAGAACAGCCACGTAGATAATTCTGTGACCTTGGGAGTATTTTGTCTTTACTGCCTCTTAAATGAGGCTTTGGAAAATAATAAATATTGTCAGATAAGATTGCAGACACTTAAGAAACTCTTTGAAAATTCAGACTTAGCTTGCTTTAACATCTTCAAAATTAGAAAGTGCTATGTACATAGGAGGTTGAACATGAAAAATATTTTCTGAATTGGCGAAGATTGAAGTATAGCAATAAGCAAGAGCTGCTGATTCTGTTTTTTTTCATACCTTTACATACCTTTATTGCTTGGCTTTTAGGTCTCTCAGTGGAATTTGGAACTGCTATAGTTTACACTTGTGAGAGAAGCTGTTGGCCAACAGATCATGAAACCCCTCTTGAAGAATTTATTTTTGTACAAGAAGACCCAGATCAGAGATTATTTAAATAAATTGTATTTCTCTGCATAGATGGAAAGTCTGTTGGGTTTCTTTACTACAGGTGAAAGTGTGGAATTATGCAACAGAATTTTTCTCAGATGTGGTGACAAATGAAATTCATGGTGCTTATTTCCAAGAATAACTGACTGAATTATACATTAGGATGCCTGCAAAGTGGTGACAGAGAGCTCACATACATTGAATACATGTGGAAATTTAAGTGTAGAGATTGGTGCATGATTCTAGTTAATCTTCACATTTGGGGAAGAAAGTCAAGGAGAAAGGTTGTCTTAATGTAGTTAGTTACACTGTTGGATTCATCAACCAACCAGGATGCAGGTTTTGCAGCAGAGAACTTAATGTAAGCTTGATTTTTAAAAACCAGATCTGCTTTGTTTGGATCACAGATTGGAAATGATGGATAAGTTCCACCTGCATGGTTAAATGAGCTCAGACAGTCACTTTGCCGTGGTTGGGGAGCAGGTGGGGGGTTTTCTTGGTGCTTTTGTTCTGGCAGATACAGAATGCTGGGGTGGGTGCAGCACCTGCCTTGTTACCTCAGTTTAGTGCTCTCAGGCTAATGATGCTGCTTTAGTTAAAACAGTTTGAATTCTTCTGTGGACTTCCCTGTTGGTTTAGTCTAAATTGCAGTATTTTAATTGCCTTAATGGAGGAGTAATTTAAGTAAGTGTCCTTAAAGCTTTTTGCACAGGTTTAATGCTGCAGCATAAATTAATGCACAAAAATGTGCATTAAAAAAAAAGGGGGGGGTGGAGGGAGCTAAAATGAGGGAACATGTTTGCAAAACTACTATTTTTAAGGAAGAATTGTAGTTCACTATGTCCTTTTCTAGAAGTGAATCAGTTTACTTAGGCTAACACGTGAAAAGCTCATGTTACACCTGGAAAGCTGCCCATGCTTGCCACGGGTGCTGGGACCTCTCTTTCCCCAGCAACCCCGAGCACACAGGGTGTGGGCCCAGCCCCGGCTGCAGCAGACGGGCGAGGGCCGCCCCCGGGACCCACCGAGGCGGCCAGCGGGCTTGGGCGGGAGCGGGGCTCGAACCGCTGGCTCGTCCGCCCCACACGCCCGAGCTCCTGCCCCGTTGCCGCCTTCCGGGGCGGTGGGCGGGAGAAGACCGAGGCCCTCCACTCCGGCAGGGGGCGTTGTGGGCGAGGCGGGCGGGCGGCAGCCGCTCTGGTCTCGCCCAGGCTCGCTGTCCGGAGTGCGGCCCGGCTGAGGAGAGGCCGCGCGGAGTCGCTCCCGCCGCCGCCGCTTCGTTCGCCGCCGTCATGTCCGCGCCGGTGTCGGGCCCCTTGCGCAGCGAGCTGGCGGAGGCCGTGGCCCAGGCGCGGCTCTTGGTGGTGGGAGCTGGCGGTATCGGCTGCGAGCTCCTCAAGGACCTGGTGCTCACCGGCTTCAGCAACATCGACGTGGTGCGGGCCGGGGCGGGGGCCGGGGCTGATGGGGGGGGGCGGGCGGCGGCGCGGCTGGGGCGGGGGAGCGGGGCGGGGGGCCTGAGGGGGCCGGGGCGGTTGGGCCGCGGCGGCAGGAGCGCGGGGGCGCTGTGGCGGCGCGGCCCCTCCCGCCAGCCGCATTGTCTGCGTGTTTTCAAACTGCTCCGGCCCGCCAAAGCTGCCGGGCGAGGCGGCCGCGCCGCCCCCGCCGCCGGACGGGCTCCGCCACAAAGGGGCTGCGGCCTGTAGGCACCAGCCGTCCCCCCGTCTCACAGCGGGGCTCCTGAGTCCGGGCTGCCCGCCCGAGCGAGCTCCGGGTGAGGGGGAGAGAGCGGGCGGGCCTTCCCCCCGCAGCTCGGGCCGCCTTCCCCCCGCAGCTCGGGCCGCCTTCCCCCCGCAGCTCGGGCCGCCTTCCCCCCGCAGCTCGGGCCGCCTTCCCCCCGCCGCTCGGGCCGCCCTCCCCGGCGGGTCCGGCCGTCGCTCGGCCGAGCGGCTGCGCCTCTAGGAGCTCCAGGTGAAATTTGGGACCAGCGCTGTGCCAGGTTTGCTGCCCGGCGATTGCTCGTTAGTCTTAGCTTTGCCTGATGCCGCCTTTGCTCATCCGTGGATCGTGGTCCAGGGCTGGATTGCAGCGAAAAACAAAACACACGGGAGGTGAACTGTGTTTTTAGGCTCCGAGTTGTAAAACAGTCTTAGCGGTCCGGTTACGACAGCTCCCGCGGGCTGTCGCTTTCACTTTTGCTTCCTGCTGCTGATCTCTGGATGGGTATAGGAAAGGCAGGATTGATAGGGTGGTAATTAAAATGGGACAGAGAAATGCTATTAGCAAAACTCTGGTTATCTCGTTTCTAGCCCTTCATTAATTTCATATTGTAGTTATGAAAAAATAAGTTATTTTAAAAAATCGTGGAAGTACAAATGCAGCTAGAGCCCATGTCTGCTTCCTTGAATATGTTTTTACTTCTGTGTGCCTGGTCAGGAGTCAAGTCAGAGAGTTTTGTACAAGTTGTAAGAAGTATGTTTTTACAGTCAGGCTTGCTGAGCAAAGCATCTTAGAAACAGTTTTTATCTATCCCCATATCAGCTTGTAGAAGAGCTACTGGTTTGCCTTGTTATTCGTGTCATTTCATTAAATATACTTTGTTGAAAGACAATGCTGTTGTCCTCATGAATGAAGAACAAAATCAAGTTACTCGTAAACCAAATCAGAATTAAGAACACGAATATATATATTATCTAGGAAGTTCTGAGACCTTTTCCTTCAACTCACAAAAATGGGAGCAGTGTAAAAGTTACTGTAATATGAGAACTGTGAAATTCTGATCATTCTTAGCCAGACTGAAGCTTCTCTTGATGTCTAATGGTCTCAAGTATTCTCTCTGGAGAACTTCCTTTGCTTGTTTTCTGTTGTAGCTTATGGCACTTGTTATCATCTCCAGGGAAGATACTAAAAGCTTTCTGGGTAGTGGAAGTTTTAGAAGTTCTGTGCACTTGATCGTTTTCACTTTAGGTTCTTGGGTTCTTTGCTGTGGACTAAGCACTTTCAGGGAGTGTCTTAGGAGGAAGGAAAGGAGGTAGAAGTGTATTTTCCTGCAAACACCATTATCATGAAAAGATAGAAGACCATGGGCAGTTACTGGGATGCTATGGCCAATAAAGATTAACAGTGTCTGCTTTACAATACATTTCTGAAACATTGTGTATTTTCTATTTGTTCTGTATCCACAGGTGCTTTTATTTAGCATTTCAATAAAACTCTTTAGCTATTACAGTTTTTAGTAGATTAAAATGTAATCCTTAAATTAAACAGGCATTTTGACTTTGAAGCTTGGATCTTGTATGCAAAGTATCTTCAATGAGAAATGCGTGGCACACACTTTTAATTATTGAAGTTTGGTGAATAAAATTAAAAGCACATGAGAATGCTGTCAGTACATCATGTCTAAACTTCGCGCTGTGCAGTCAGAATGATAGTACTCTCCACCTAGCTGAAAGCGTTACTGTGTTGAGTTTGTCAGCGTTATCAAGGAATTTGGGAGAAATATCTCTGAGGCTCCAAAAAGTTGTGTCCCTCCCATCCTAGATAGAAATGTTAGAGACAGGAGAGGACTTCTAAAAAGAGTCGTTGATCACAGAAGCTCTTTAATTAAAAGAAAAGTAGTGGCAGCAAAGGTAGGAATATATCTTCTGAATTGTTGAAAGTATGATGTGCATATATTGATAAATAGAAACGTTGCTGTTAGGGCAGTTACAGTCATGGCATCCTTTGAGGTTGTACATCACAACTGTTCTGGGGTACCTGGTTGTGTGAGTGGATGTTTGGGGCTTTTTTGTAAGTAGACTTAATATTCTAGTATATATCACATATTTACATTTCTTCATATTTTAATGTGCACTGAAGCAGTTAGTCCTGGTGACAAACAGCAAAACTTTTGCCCTGCAGTGTATGGATTGGATGACAGTGCAGCCCTCAGTGTCCTGATTCAGTTGCTCAAAGCCATGTTCTAATATAAGGCGGAAGTACTAATTAGTTTGCCAAGCAGCCTTTCTTGGACCTTGGGGAAGCGTGGGACAGACCAGCGTCGAGGGCGGTTGGTCCCGTGTAGAGCCAGACTGGATCTATCTTGACTGAGTTCTGCTCTGTCTCCTCTGGGTTTGTACACTGTGCTCCCGAGGAATTCTCACTGAAATCTTTATCCTGCGGCAAACAAGACAATCAGTTTGTGACTTGGTGTTAAATACTGTGCAGGCGTATCTCACAATTCCTGTGTGTTTTTAGTAGGAACTCCTGCTGTAGAAAGTTTGTTGTCATGTAGCCCTTAATTTTTGGTATAGGTTTCCATTGTCAGTAATTATATAAAATGTGTGGATTCCTGAAGATGATCAGGTGATTACTTGTGTCTCCACAGTTGCTGTAATGCAGATGTAACACCTACATGCAGATCTAAAAAGAGAGCTGTAAAGTTTATGCATTTTGGTCAATCACTTTTGCTTCAAATTCTGTTGAAGATGTTGTCCCTTTTATTTCTGTAAAAGTGAAATGGCTGTCTCTTATGTGTTTTTAGATTGATTTGGATACTATCGATGTCAGCAATCTCAACAGGCAGTTTTTGTTTCAAAAGAAACATGTTGGAAGATCAAAATCACAGGTGAGGAAAAAGTGAAAGCTCAGGTCTTACTTACTCAGTATTATTTTATGGACCATGTTAGAAACACGTCACAGTTTTGTTTCTGCCGTGAAGAGGTAAGTGTTGCTTGGCTGGCCATGGCTCTCCACAACATATCATAATAAAAGAATTTAAATCTCTTAAGGTAGTCAACTTACTCAATACTCAACTGGTTTTGAGTCTACCTCCAGAAGGAAGGAATAAATAATTAGTGATTTGTTTTTGTTTTCTTTATTTCTAGGTTGCCAAGGAAAGCGTGTTACAGTTTTGTCCAGAAGCTAATATTATAGCTTACCATGATAGCATCATGAAGTATGTTTGTTTTTAAGCTCTATCTACCTTTTTGGTTTGCAAGTACTGTGTTATTTCAGTGCTACAGTGGTGTGCTTTAAGGTATTTTACCAAGCTACTGCAGTAAGAAGAAACAGCTGTAAATATGACACTACCACACACCTGAGTGGGAGTGTGGATTTTGCATGAGTTTTCTGAAGCTCTGTCAGTAAGCTGTAGTCATTTACTTGTGTCTATTTTTCATCCTCTTAGCAACATTTAGTATATAAGATTCTACACTGTAAGGATGCCCTGGTGTCTTGAGCAATAATGAGATTAAAATAAGTGTGACTGTTGAGTCTATGATTATAAAAATGATGTCCTTTGTGTGTGTGTAGTTAACTGAGTATCATTTTTATATGCCCCAAACTGTTTAAATTTAGTTTTTGTGGTCCATAACCAATGAGTACAAGATTATGTAGATTTTCATTAGCTGTTTCCCATATTTTAACTTTTATTTGTCCAGTTTCTTAAAAATTGATATTCTGTAATGTTAAGATTTGATCTCTGATGTTGCTATAGGCACTCAAACACTGACTCACTGCATCCTTCTCCTGAAACTGAAACTGTTAATCCTATTTGCTCTTTATTGTCTCTTTGCCACCTTTTTCTTTAAAAATGCACCTTTTTCTGAAAAATGCAATGTAAAGGTACTAAAGTGGCAACATTTTAAAATCCTGTGTCTTGGCTCCTAAGGGTAGGGAACCACAATCCAAACCAATTGGGCTCTCACAGTATAGGGCATTACCAACAGTCTGTTGAGCTATGGTAATTGCAGCGTGCATGTCTTAGCCTCAGCTGATGGTTTTTAGGGTCAGTTACCAGAACTCAGCCAATTTACTCATTAGGTCAGAGCAGTATAATCACTTTTTTGTTGTCTCCCTGTTTCGTGGGTCAAATTAGTACTAATTGCAGGTGCTTCCTTCCAACAGCGTAAAATTCATGATTTCCCCCAGCTTTAAAATGGGCAGAAGACAAATGGTGCAGTTAAAGGCTACCAGTCAATTTATAATATGTGTAATTTATCACCCAAAGATCAATCCACCTTTTCTATGTGTATAGTTTCTGTTGTGGCATAATCACCCCCAACTTCAATATGCCGTTTTGAGTATTGTTTTTCTTTTCCATAGCCCTGACTATAACGTAGAATTCTTCCGCCAGTTCACATTGGTTATGAATGCTCTGGATAATAGAGGTGAAGTTTCCACTATGATTTTTATATTGGAGATGAAATAGTGTTGCTTGTTCATAGAAACGTAACTTTAATGTGTATTTCTGCCGTCTCAGTTAAATAACAAGTATCCTCTTATCCCATCTGTAGTTTGACTCATGCTTGTGTGCTTCACTAGAAACTTGAAAGGGTAGTTAGTACTTTTACAGGTGTTTTGAAAGTAAGCATAAACTGCTGTGTCGCTGCTTTATGAGAGCTGATGAGTATTTTGTGTACATATGTAACTTTATTTAGTTGAGTTTGCTATATTTAATAGTGTTGATATATTTTATGTTAATTGGAAAATTGACTTTGTGAAAAAGTCGTAGTCCTCTGTAATGAAGTAAGGCAGATTAAGGATAAATGTGTAGGAGGCTAGTTTGAATTTGGAGATGTGAAACTATTTTTTTCTAATTATTCAAATTTTTCTTTAAAACCTCTTGATTTGCAGCTGCCCGTAACCACGTGAACAGGATGTGTCTGGCTGCTGATGTTCCTCTTATAGAGAGTGGGACTGCAGGCTACCTTGGACAAGTAACAGTTATTAAAAAGGTTAGATTGTGTATTACTCTTGTCGCTTTAAGTTTAAATCATTGGCTATTTTAGACAACAGGGAGTTGGGTGTTTTGAGATACAGTTACAGTTCATCTGGTAAAAGCATATACTATCAGTAGCCTTCACAGTGTGACAAGTAAATAATTCACTTTTCCCTAGGGAGTGACAGAATGTTATGAATGTCATCCTAAACCAACTCAGAAGACTTTTCCAGGCTGCACAATCCGAAATACGCCATCGGAACCTATCCATTGCATTGTTTGGGCTAAGTATTTGTTCAAGTAAGTGATTTTTTAAAAAAAAGAAAATGGATACTGTGGTCACTCTTCTGGTTTCTAAACCTACAGACAGAGAAATAAAGTGGACACACGCTCTGGGTGGGTCTTTTGGTTTGCTTTGGTTTTTTGTATGTGATTCAGGTTTTTTTGTTTGTTTGATGTTGGTTTTGGTTTTTGTTGTTGTTTGTCTTTAATGAATGTGGATTATAGCTAAAACCTCCAGTTATTTGGCCTGGTTTTGGAATGTTTTGTTGTTTGTTTTTTTTTCTTTTAATATAAAGATAGATGGTTGGTTGGTTAGTACTTACGTCTTGCTCTAATATCACAGAAAATCTGGCAGAGCAGTTTGGCACACCAGTGTAGGTTGAGGGTATTTTAATCTCCACCTTTGTGTGAAGTTAACACATTTTTCAGTTAAAGGCATGTTTTAACAGATGTGAAGTTTGTTAGCATCTTGGAGGATTATAAGCAATGCGTTCAGTACTGGAATATAAATACAAGGCTAGGTGAACTATTGAGTTATAGAGAACTGTTTTGTTAAATTCATTTTTGTATTGGACATTTTGTGTTGTCAGTGTTAAATCCACGTGTGATGAATCCCAACAATTTTGAAAGCAGTGTATGAAATGGCACTCTGGTAGCAAGAATTCTAAAGTGGATATATATCTGTTAGCAAATATTTCAAGTCTTTAACCAGATATGATGAAATTCTAGTGTTGTGTTGCTGTTCTTGATTATTATATAGCCAGTTGTTTGGAGAAGAAGATGCCGATCAAGAAGTGTCTCCTGACAGAGCTGATCCTGAAGCTGCCTGTGAGTGTGACATTAACTGGGAGCTTACCTTGTTACTGAAATGTTCTATTTCAGAGATTATGATTTGTTTCTGTACATTTCTTAAGGTTAGAGAGTTCAGCTACATTTTCTTTTAAGAGGATTCCCTTTGCCTTACCCTTGGACAACAAGAGTCTGGGATGTGTTAACAGTAGTTTCCCTTACAGACCTTCATGTACACTGCATAATTTAGTTCCCTCATACTGCCACTTATTAGATATTTGAAACAATTTCAGTGTTTTTCAGTTAATTGGATGTGTAGTGCGTACCAGTGGGTTTTGCATGGAGAATGAGCAAAAAATACTCTTCAAAATTACACCAGTTTAATAGTTTCACCTGTCAGAGCTGTGGCCCTTGTGGGCAGCCTAAAACATTATTAAAATTATTACTTCAGCTGTTGTGAAAACTTTTTAATACAGTGTAAGATGGGTCACTGATATTCACTAATTGTTCTCAGATAGTGTGGGTAGAACAGCTGTGAGGAACACAGTCAATACACTCACCAACATATTTCCAATTCACACATCCAGGTGTAAAATACATGATTTAGATGAATAGACGTGGATCTGTTTGGATACTCCTGTTCCCTCTGCAGCAAACAGTCTTCCCAATGTGCGCAGAAACTTGAAGCGAAAAGGGAGCAAATTAAATACAACTGATCTTCACAGGGTGGCCTTTTATCCCCTGTATATTTGGATTTGGTGGAGTGCTTCTTTCCCTGCAGCTGGGAGGCTTGTCTTTTGAACTGAGGGCTGGCTGTTATTTGCAGTCATTCTGCATTTTCCACTCTTAGCTGAGGGATTGTATTTGAACTCATCTAGCCTGAAACACTTAATTCTTAATCTGCATAGGAAATATGCCCATTTTGACTGATGCTTTTGTAAATGTTAAGTATTTTTCTGTAAGAAGAGTAACTCTAGTTACTGCAAAAGTGAATAAGCATCTTTGTTGCTTCTTTTGCATCCTTTGATAAATGAATGGACTTGGGAGAGGGAGCTTAGAGGATCCTGCGACTCTTTAGATTCTCTGAACGTCAGTGATCACCTGACAGGTTGTTCCTATAGGAAGTACAGAATGAAATAGCTGAGTCTTAACAAGAGTGGTGTTATAAACTCACTTAAACAGTGGCTGCTGGGTTACTTGGAAGGTAGCAGACACAATGCCACTGACTTAAACAAAGATACCAGGGCAATTATAAGAAGGCCTGAGCTGTAGCCTCATGTCTGTAGTGAGCAAACAGTCCAAAGCGATAGTGCTTTCTAGAATCAGTGGATGAACGATGTATCAGGGAAGAGTCACTGCAAGGCAGGTTGTGCCTTGCATGGCTCTGTGGGTCCTTTGAAGGAATCAGCAAACTGTGGACAAGCACATCTGGTTTACACTGTTTTGAATCTGTGGGGGGCACGCAAAATCTTTTTGAGGAATCTGAAGGATCTAAGCAGACTTGGGGAAAAAAAGGATTAAGATCCTGCAGAAGATAAACTACTTAAATGATAGAGATAAATGGTGACAAGCGAAGTGTCTCATATTGGGCATGGGACCAGTGCTGTTCGGCATACATGACTAGGCAAAGTCACTCAGAATAATAATGATGAGAACTAACTGCAGAAAATAGTAGAAAGCTTCACAATACAGAATGACTAGGCAATGAGACACTGGGTAGATTTGGTGCAGATGTCTATGAAATTATGCGAATGGTGCGTTGGTGAAAGGGAAGAAACATTCACAAATTGACATAGAAAGTGATGGTCTCTGGGTTGATTTTTCTCAGTCAAGATGTTAATAGATAGTTTTATGAAAACATCAACTTGCTGCTTATTAGAAATCACAATAGCAATTCCTGGATGTAACTGGGAAAGCAACAGAAAATTAATAGCATTTGTGTGTGTGGAATTTTTTGGATAAGAATAACCAGAGGTGGGAAGCTGATTAATTTTTTGGTATGTGTTGAATTTCTAACCTGACTCTTCAGCCAGCAAAAGAGACTACTAAAAGGAATGGTTAGAGATTTTTCTGAAATCACAACGTTATGTGGAGAAAATTAATAGGAAACAATTGTTCACTGTATCTGACAACAAAGGAATTGGGTGACATCAAGTTAAATTAGTGAGTTGGAGTTGCAGAAGCAAACAGGATTAGTTGCACTGTGCCTAATTCTGTTTTTGTTGGGCACATTAAAGCCTCTTTATGGTCCCTGCATAATTTTGGTTATTTACTCTTGGGGAAATACTAGGATGTGATTTTTCCTTTTTTTTTGAATTAAAATATTGGTTAACACTTTGTTAATAGGGGAGCCAGCAGAAGCAGAAGCCAGAGCACGAGCATCCAATGAAGATGGTGAGATTAAACGTGTTTCAACTAAGGAGTGGGCTAAATCAACTGGATACGATCCAGTTAAACTTTTTACTAAGGTATTTTACTTAACCCTGATAAATATCTTTATCTGAAGTGCATGAGGTGCTTTAGAGTCAAAACCCAGTTTGGACACTCAGTGCTAGCCATCAATTATGCAATTGTGTTACAACTTCCACCAGTTTTGCTGTAGTGTTGTTTTTTTTGCAAAACTTGCTTGTTTTGTGTCTGTACAGATGGCTTCAGCAGCTTGTCCATACTGTACAGAAAAAAAACTTCATTTGAATTACTTTCAATATGAAAAAGTAAACATGAATTCTGCAGGAGTTTCACTTGGCATAATCAGAACCAGTCTGAGGACCTGAAAGCTATCCGTCATCTTCGGTTTAGGAGTTTTTCTTCTAAGTAGTTGCTGAAAGTGGATAAAAAACCGAATGTAATGCAATGTAGTGTTGATAGGTAGTAATAACTTTGGCAATTCATAGGCATGTAGGTAAGAATATCTCTGAGTATACAAAGAGCTGTAGTGATGGATTTAGCAGGCTCATGAACCCACTGTTTAGACTTTTGTTTCTTCATTTTTACTTTACTCCCCCACATTAATCAGCTGTGTCTGTTTCATGCAATAAATGTTAGAGAATGGGTAATAAGTTTTTCAATTTTTTTTTTTTTTTTCCTGTGGTGTTCGATTTTTTTATTTATGTGGTTGAAAATATTTTCAAGGAGAAAAACAACCTTATGAATCTAATGCTGATTTTTCCATTTCATAGCAGATGTAAAATTAAAGTATGTCTTTCTTTACCTCTTTCATTTTAATGTTTTTGGTGTTTGTGTTGCCTTTTTTTTTTTTTTTTTTTTTTTTGTTTAATGTTTCCTAGCTTTTCAAAGATGACATTAGATACCTGCTGACAATGGATAAGCTGTGGAGGAAAAGAAAGCCTCCAGTGCCACTGGACTGGGCTGAGGTACAAAACCAAGGTAACTGTCCATCCTCTCACTGTGTGTTAGTCACACCGCCTGTTTGTTAATGCACCTCTGTGATACGAACATTTTCTCACCATCACAGCTGAGTACTGTTAACGACCATATTAATTCTTTGTGATTCCTGAAGATTTTATATTTTTCTCTATATAGAAAACATTTTTTTCTAAAACCATTTTGAAGTTGTTATAGATACTGAGTATTGGCTGTAGAAAATGAACTTTTCACAAAATTATATGTCAGCTTATTCTAGGAGACCTTGCCATAAGCACTGATATCTTTATCTCTGAATACTGTGTTTTGCTGAAAATTTACGTTTGCTGTAATTTGTGCATGTCTGGGTGATCAGTGTAAGTGTAACTGTAGTTGCAGTTTTCAGTGTAGGTTTGTTGTAAAATGTTGGGGCTACTGTAGTTCAAGGTTATCGTTCTTCAATTTAGAAAATATTTAATATTACTGAAATGTGATTATTCTTAGCTCTTTGAGAGAACTTCCATGGGATTTACAAGTATTCTTGATCTTATTTTGTTGGTTTTGTTTTTGTTTTTTTTTTTCCTCAAGAGAAAAACACATCTGACCAACAAAATGAATCATCCGCAATCTTGAAGGATCAGCAGGTTCTCGATGTCAAGAGTTATGCACACTTATTTTCAAAGAGTGTTGAAACCCTGAGACTTCACCTGGCTGAGAAGGGGGATGGAGCAGAGCTTATATGGGATAAGGTTAGTTTGCCAAATACATAAGAACAGCTATACTCTTCATATGTAGTACAAATGTTAATTGGACTCATTCGCTTTTATTCCAAAATAGAACAAAAACATCTGGCACTTCACCGAAAGCATTTTCCATATGTAAACAAACATATACTTGAAAGCCTCTGTATTCTGTAACTCACTGAGTGTAAGGATTAACTATTGTGATGTAAAATAACTTAATTCACCAATTTGAAAAAGCACAAATTCAGAAGTATTTGTCGTATTTTGATTTTTGAAAATATTTTAATAATGCAACTTCATTTTTTCCTTTTTAGCTTTCTATAAAACATGCTGTTATACAGTGGTTTCTAGCTAGAGTTCTTCTGGGTTGTACATGGTAATTAGCTCTGACAATAGGGATGAGATTTATTACGAGTTTTACTGAAAAAAAACAAGAGCTTTTAACACGAGAGCCAGTGTAACCTTCCTGTGGTCAGCCGTCACCTGGCATGAGAAAAAAAGAGTAGTTTGTAAATATGGAAGGGACAAAACAGTAAATAGTGTTACAACAGATAGTAAAAATACTTCTGGAACATCAGTTTTTGAAACTGAGCATAAAACATTGCAAGATGTAGGGTTTAGACGTTATTTTGAACATACAAGGCATTTTATCAATACTAATACACTGATTCACTACTGAAATATTAAGTACAGTTTTACAGTTTCTAAACATGTGTATTTAATTACTGCTCTAAACATATCATCTGAAAGAGGAAGTATATTGACTTTGAAATGGAATATTATACAAACTTTTTTTAAAAAACTTTCTGTTTTCAAGGTTTTAGGAACCGTGTTGCAAACTTTTTCCATTGAGTAACCTGATTCTTAAATATTTTTGTGTGTTAACTTCCTGTCAGGATGACCCTTCTGCAATGGATTTTGTCACTTCTGCTGCGAACCTCAGGATGCATGTTTTCAGTATGAATATGAAGAGCAGATTTGATATCAAGTGTAAGGATAAAATATAACATTGTTTTATTTAAATAATAATCTAAACCACTCATTTTCATTTTTTGTTAAAAATCTGCATATTCCTGCTTATTTTACAGCAATGGCAGGAAATATTATCCCAGCTATAGCTACTACTAATGCTGTAATAGCTGGTCTGATAGTGCTGGAGGGTTTGAAGATTTTATCAGGAAAAATAGATCAGTGTAGAACGGTAAGTGGAAATAAGATACTTCTACTTTCTTGTTATTTATCAGTTGTTTAAAAGTGACTGTGATTATTGTATAGTTTTGCTGTTTCTCACTTGTTGCTTCAGTAGATTCTGAATGTACTGAGAACTTTGAGCCACAATGAAAAGAGAAGCAGAAGTCTCAAGAATCATTAAATCCCTCCGATTTAATAAAAGTTGGCTAGGAGAGAGAACCAGATTGACATCACTTGAAACAGGGTTGTTTCACGCTAGCAGGCTGTTTGGCCATGGCTGGTCCGTCAGCACAGGTGTTGTGTCAGACTGGCTGTGTACATGTAGTAGGCGCTTTCTCCTGTTCAGCAGATATGTCAAAGCGGATTAGGGACCAGGACACCCTGTGAGACTTAAAAGAATAAATCTTTAGGAAAGCAGCTTTTCTGAGTGTTGTTATGTACAGAATAACTTGTTTTATTCCTGTCTGTTCTCAAGATTTTTCTGAACAAGCAGCCAAATCCCAGAAAGAAGCTATTGGTTCCTTGTGCTTTGGATCCACCAAATCCTAACTGTTATGTCTGTGCAAGTAAGCCAGAAGTGACTGTGAAACTTAATGTACACAAAGTTACTGTGTTAACACTCCAGGATAAGGTAAATCTTGAATATTAGCTACAGCTTTCATTTTTATTCTAATACTGGAATTATTTTACAGTTAGGTTTTTGTTCAGTATGTTTTGACTGAACATCAGCTGTTTATATTTGCTCTAAGTTTTGCATTTTTCTCAGCTACAAGAGGATCTAGATTAGCCAATATGCTTCTTCCTTATGTGTGCTTGTTTATGTTGTGAAAGAATGTTTGTATTTTGTATTTTTGCAGTTTTGAAGCCTATATATATATATCTAACAGCAAAAAACTAAATTTGTATTTTGGTTTAATAGTTCCGTAGCCACATTACAGTTCCGTAATCACAACTGATTTGTAATTCAGTCATTTTATAAAGTACTCTAGAATTATTTCCAGTGTGTCTGAACCTGTACATTTCAGACAGCAAAAATAGAATTATTTTGTTCGTGGAAGTAAAATCAAACAAAAAACCAAAACCACAAAGTATAGGCTTTCAGCAGATGCCTGAAAGTGGACCAGGATAAGAAAATCAACCTAATTCAAGGTTCTTTCTTTTGTAAGTGTTTTAAAGTCAGATGTTGATTAAATAATCATATTCATCTTTTCAGATAGTGAAAGAAAAATTTGCTATGGTAGCACCAGATGTACAAATAGATGATGGAAAAGGAACTATTCTTATCTCTTCAGAAGAAGGAGAAACAGAAGGTATGCATACCGAAGCTTTTTAGATAAGAGTAGATAAAAACTAGGAAGAAACCAAGATATACAGAATGGAAGTATAGCAAATGTTCTAGTGTTCATCCCGTAGACTTGTATTTGAAGAGAACTGGATTTGCAAGTATCTCAGTGTCTCGAGAACAGCGGTATTGTCTTTGAGCCTGCATGTCCAGTTCTGCTTTCCTGTGCAAAGTGCTTTTCACCTGGAGTGTCAGGATTCCTTTCAAGAATAGGTATTCAGCTATAAAAGTGCACCAGTTAGTTTCCTCTGTTTGCAAGTCCTGTTCATTTTCTTATTCTTACATTGTCATCTTTTAATGATGCTTGTAGGCACTATTGTACTACAAATATTATCTCCAAAATGTTCCTAAATATAATAATAGTGAAGTGTTTGAACATGATGCTTGAGGGATAAATAAGTCAACCATAAGTAGTTTTAACTCCTGATGGGCTTAAATGTCAGCTTTTACTTTAAATATAGCCAATAAATGTTAATCTTATGTTTCTACATAAAATTTCTGGAGTACTCATTTCATCATATTTATTGAGGTATAAAGGATCTTTATATAAATAGCTGTATACACTGCAGTTTTTCACTATTTTTGTAGCAAATAACCACAGAAAATTATCAGACTTTGGAATTCGAAATGGCACTCGACTACAAGCAGATGATTTCCTCCAGGACTATACACTGTTAATCAATGTGCTTCACAGGTAAGGATTCTGAAATAATTATTTGTGTGTGTGTGTGTATATATATATATGTATTTATATACATAACAGTTCCACAGGAAATTTCCAACTCAGAATTTTAAATGAATGAGTAAAGCTCAAAGATTAAGTTGTGGAAAGAAAATACAGTGTTAAAAGAGGAATTGTTATTTTTTACAAATGTATACAGTTTAGCTTTTTTGTTTGTTTTTTAACAACAGTAGTTGGAGAAAGTTTATATTAATAATTTGTCATTACACAACATAAAAATACAGTGCAAAACCCAGTTTACTCCTGGGCCAGCCAACAAGCCAGAAACTGCCGTTTAAAAAAGCGAAACAAAATTTTAAAAAAGCAATAACACCTCAGCCTTCTGGGTTTGTAGATTGTCTGTTTGCCTACCTGTATTCAGATACAGCAATGCAAATACAAGTGACTTTGAAATAATTGGTGTGTATATTTAACCCTAGATAAGTAATATACATATTATATACAGTAAATTAACACCCTACACTTTCAATGAGAACAGGAATGTGACATTGAGGAAGAAAGGTAAGCTCAGGTAATGATTCTTCTCATTCTGAAGCATTTTAAGTCATGGCACTGGGCTGCACAGTGTTTATGAATAGACAAAGCATAAATCATAAAGGAGGACTGAACTGATTTTCCTCTTTTTTTAATATGCTTTTCTCATTTTGTCACAGTTGCAGGGTGCTCCAGTACTTGAATTGCATACTTTCTTTGTGAAAAGCACAGGGGTTTTTTATTTTCACTTGGTTGTTCAAAAGCATATGTATTTTTCTGCAGTGAAGACCTAGAAAAAGATGTAGAATTTGAAGTTGTTGGTGATACCCCTGAAAAAGTTGGCCCTAAACCATCAGAACCAACATCCAAGAACATTACCAATGGTAGTGATGATGGAGTACAACCCTCAACATCAACAGGTATATAACAGTAATTGATATTAAATAAAACAAAATAGTCTTTCAGTAGTGCAGTCCAATTAAAGTAAGTCATAAAACTGAAGACAATTAACTTTCCAACATGAAATAAAGGCATTTAAGTTGCCCCATGTATAAATATCGAAGAGAAAAATGCACATTTACAATTTTTACAAAATGCAATCTTAAGATTGTTACAAATGTTTACAGTAAAGATACAGAAATTATTTATTTAACTCACAAGGGCTTTGTGGGGTATCAGCTTAAGTGCGTCATTTGCAGAGTGATTTAAATAAAGTTAGACCTATTCTATCTGATGGTCGCACTATTGCTTAACAAAAAAAGAATCAACCAAATTTGTTACTTTTCCCCTACAGTCTAAAAATTGCTTTGTGGATGCCTTTGCTCATGTTTCATTTTGTTAATTTAAGAAGACATCTTTATTATCTGTGTATAAAATAATTATTGTTCACCTGTCAAGCAGAGCACAAGAAGAAGATAGTATTTGCTATCCATCACCTTCCTAATATAGAGTGTTTCTTTGAATACACTCAAAAGAGTTCAATGAATATGGGATGCTTAAGCACTGAAGGCTGATGTGCTGTAAACCTCATACCGTTTTATAAGGATAGTGCATGAATCTGCATACTTGTTGTGACAGATAAGTTAGATATCTGTAGTTCTGGCTTACACTTTTGGATTATGTTCCTCTGCCTGTCAGTCATATTTAAGATATGTGCACAGATATGTAGTCACTTCCAGTTGCCTCCTGTTTTAGGGGAGATGGAATGTTAAGAGTGTTGCTAAAATTGATTTCAAATTCTATTTTAAAACCTAGCATAGAATTAGTTTTTACAGTGAATTTGTACTTCAAAACAAACAAAATCCACCTCGTGTCTTAAAAGTTGACACTTGCTTCTATTTTCCCTTCTTTATACTATCTGTTGTTATCCTTCAGCTCTTCTCACCCTTCCGCTGCTCCCCCTGCGTGTTCTCTCGCAGGGCCTGGCTCTAGGGGGAGTGCTGCTAACTAATGCCTTTCCTGTATTTTGGGGAGTTAATGCAGTATTTTCCATACCTCTAGTGAAGAGGGGATAACCATATGAAAAGCCTATTTTTTACCAATTTCAGATAAATTAAAAATGCTCTTGCAGTTGAATGACAAAGATTATGGATAAAGAATGCCCCAACATGTATTTTTTTTTGTATTACAGACATTCTTATTTTTATGTATGAAACTTGGTTTGAGACTAGGCATCTGTTTGAATTTAAAACCATATATTTTACAGCTCCAGATCAAGACGATCTATTGATTATTGATTCTGAAGATGAAGGTACTTCAAGCAATGTTGATGATGATATGGAAAACAAAAACCGCAAGAGAAAACTAGAAGATAAAGAGTGCATTAGTACAAAGAGAGTGCGTACTGAGCAGACTGAAGAGCAAGATGAAATTATAGCATTAGACTGAACATGGAAATGCCCCTTGACAAAGTGATTCAGATAATGTAATGCAGTAACAGCATATGATGTTGGGATGTGAAAAATGTCCAGAACTAGACTAATTTTAAGGCCTCTGTTCCAAGTGAATACCAAACCACTGGCTTAAACAATTGGTTTCTGTTTCTTTTGATGATAAAGCTCTCATGTCAATGGACTCTTTCAGGTGTTTTTCCATGTTAATTCCGTATATTAAATGTAGTAGAAACATAGTTTATAAATACTTACAGATAAGTATTTGCTTAAAACGGTCATGAAAAAAGCATGTTATTTTTGTGTCAATACCTTTCAGGTATAATCTGATAGTACACGAAAATCTTACTCTCATTTAGTGAATGGTCACAATCTGGTGCCCAGATTTTAGGTAACACCATTTTTCTTTTTTGCTTGAAGAAAAAATATTTTTAGCCTAGTCCTAAACATTTTTCACACCCTGAACAAGTAAAGAAGAAAATTCAATAAGCAAATTAGTGCCATGTTTTACCAGTGTTCTTAAACTTCAGCTGGCACTATGTACATTACTGTAAAACTGTTAATTTACTCAAGTTTTTCAGCTCGTACTGCCTGATATGTCAATGTAAGAAGCAAATTTTTGTGTATTGTTACAGTTTCAGGTTATTTATATTTGATGTTTTGTAAACTCAGATACTACTATACTGTACATCCGATGGACCAAATAAATGACATCTGAAATACTTGCTATATTTGCTTGCACAGTCCAAGTTTATGCTGACTTAAGGATTTTACAATGTATAGCCTTCAAAAATTACTGTATTATTTTCATTTTTCTAAACATAACCTAGTAGTGCAGAACTTAAGCTTCACTTGTTTGAGGTGAAAGGGGAATTTTTTTAATAAAACTTTTTGTGAATGTTTTTCTTGGACAATCAGTCATTGGCCTCTTCAGTTGGAGTGTTTGCACCGCTGTACACGTGCTCTCACTGCCTCATGCCTTCAGAAGGAAGCAAGCACTGGTCTTTTATACGTTAATTTGTGCATAGGATGAAAGTGCAATGTCTAGAATCAGTATCTTAAAGCCTATTGCATTCACTTAACTATTTTGGTAGCTCTAAAAATGATCCGTGTTGATTCTTGGAACACATTAATCAGCCATTTCTGTCACTGTAATGAAATTACTTCCAGTTTTGTGTTCATAGATAAGTATGCAGAATTAGTTTTACAGAGCAGAGAAACTGGGCAGGCGAGATTTATTCTGTTATAGTTTGCAAACTAAATGAATTTTAAACAAAATGTCAACTGTATAGGAGAATGTAAAAAAACAAAATACCGAAACTTTTAGGTTTTGGTTCCCATATCTCGTTCTATGTGATACAAAAGCCAGCTCTTCAGCAGTGATGAGTTGCCAATGCAGTGCAAAACTACGGTTCTACAGTGCAATTAATGTTTTCTCTCTTCTCTTAGGTAGTAATAGTCATGCGCAATAGCTTGTTTGGAGGCATAATACTCCACTGTGGAATTAAGTACTCTTGAGTTAATTGCTTCTTGGCCAGCACAGGTGAAGACTGAGAGGTAAATAAGACTAAAAGGTAAATGTAAATGAGGGGCTTTACAGAAGGGTTTTCAGTGCTACAATGGGAAGCTTTTCTAGTTCTTACCATAAACAGTTGAAGCGCTAGAATTTAATGTCTGATTTCATCTTCCAAAAGTCTGACATTTTAAACTTTACTAAAAATAAAATTACTAGTTTATTAAATTAGTTGTCAAGTAGCCTGTTAATCTGTGTAATAAGATGTGCTTCTCATTGTGATGTGACAAAGCTTTATCTAAGCTGCTGGCGTGTGTAACAGATAATGTGATTCTATCTCACTACCTGAGAAATTTCCCTGCTTGCATTGGTCCATATTCAGGAATTTAGCTTTCTAACTGTTTTTTTAACAGTAGAGGCTATAACTCTGATAACTTTATTCCATTAGCTTTACTGAAGTTGAGAGTGTTCATGACCTAGAAGTTGAGTGGTATATAAGCTGAATCAAAATAACTTGCAACAACAGATTTGGGAGTGAAAAAGAGGACGAGAAGCTATTCAGTCTCACCGGCTTCTGCTCCTTAAATCATTAGTGTTAACAGCATCAGATAGTACCCAAATGATTTCTTAAATTTGGGATGCTGCTGTCCAAGAAGATACACATAATATCTTCTCAGGGCAGTAGATAACTGTTAATAAGGCCAGATTGCAAAATATTCAGTATTAACCAGGCACTGTATCTTAGATAAGGTACTGCTGCAGGACACTCACTGGTTTGGTTAAGTTTTAGAGAAGCATCAAGTAATCTTAACGATGCATCATCATTTGGTTTGCAGCATGAAAGGCAGTCTAGAATTTACAAAAGAAATTACATCTTCGTGTATTTAGGAGATGTAATTGTGCCGCTTTTGCCTGGGTAGTAAGTATATGGCAAAAATTCTCCTAGAACCTTCCTGTAAAATATTTCAAAGTGAATGATTTTGAATATATTTTCTTTACACAGGCTGCTTCTATAGAACATATGACAGGCTGTTCATATAGTGTCAGCTGTTCTGTTCTTGTTGTTTGGCAATACTGAATAAACCACTAAAATGCAAATTGCTTCTGTGCCAAATGAAAAACTGCTTTTCAGAACTGATGGAGTATGAATGTCCTTAATTGGCTACTACTCACCAACATGGCATTAATGTAGAATTTTCCAACTTAAACTTTGTTTTTCCCTTGGGGGCAAATTATAAATCGAAGCATTTCTTAAGCTCTCAAGTAATTTAAAAAGCAAAAGCAAGCCACTTTTAAATTGACAATTTGTTCAAGTCCTAATAGCAGTTAACATTGGTATAGCAGTAAGTGTAGTTGGAAGATACAAGATATAAATGTTAAAAGAAGAAGAAGAAATTTATTCCTGAATAAAGGAGAAGAAATTCTTCCCAGTGCCTTAGTTTGGCAACCCTGATGTAGGCTGTGTCTTCACTAACAATTTTTGAGCCAGGCTCATTGAATAAATCTACAAATTGCTATTTGCAGTGATACAAGTTGGCTCTTCTGTCACACAGCATTCTCTAGTTTGTTTATAGTGAATCAAATTTCCATAGCAGATAAGCTTTTCTGGCTGCTTTTCATAGTAACGATTCATTCTTGACACTAGTGGGTTTTGTTTACTTAGTGAATTTGAGTACCATGTATGCAAAGGACAAGAAAAATAGAGGGATATTTTAGCACAGTTGAATGCAGTTGAGAGTGTGTCTAGTACCTGTCTTTGAATGCTGTTAGTTCAATATCCCTTTGCTGCAGTGGAGCATGGGAAAGAATACTGACCACCAATGACATAAAACAGTTAACTAGAGATTCATTAAGCTGCTCTGACTTACAGTGAAGAAATTTGTAATGACTTTCCCACAATCCTACTGTTAATTAAAAAAAAGGCAGAAGTGCAGCCTATCTGATCCTCAAAGCATCTAGAGAATCGCCCTTAAGGGGTGATCGATAACCATTCAGGAGAAAGAACTGCGAGGCCATGATGACAGACAGCCTTGTACCTTGTACCAGGCATTTCTTAAAAAACAACTTCATGCTGTAGATCACAATTTAATGTTTGTAGTAGTTCTATGTGACGTTTTAATTTTACTTTATGAAACCATTTCATTGTTGAACTGCAGAGGGAGATGCATGCTTTCCTGGCCTGGTGACTCTGACAGCTGGCAAGCAGATTCATGTGCCATTTCGAATTCTGACATTTATGACAAAGACCTCTTGCTAACCATTTATTAGATCCCAGAAGATAAAACAGGCTTGTGTTCGGTTCGTATATACCATTGATATTATCTGCTTCAAGCCGTATCTCTACTGCCTCAAAACTGTAAATTTGGATTAGAAAACTGAATAAACACTGACTTAAGGAAAATAAATTTGGGGTTTTTGCCATGTTCTGTTTCTGTGCCTATATGTAGTGATATTTTCTTCTCTTTGCAGCCATAAGGACAAGAAGCCTTCAATTTTGTGCATCTAAAATACTGAACGTGCAATAAAGCAGAAACTAGGACCAAAGTAATACAACAAATCTTACACAAGTCAGTCATCTGTTTTTTGCTTGACTGAGATTATTTCTGGGCTAGTGTCTAAGCAGAATGATTACAGAGAACATACACCTACCCACAAAGGACTAGGTGGGGAAGGCAATTTAATGCTTTGATTTGGAGGCCTTGATTCTTTTTTAAGGGAGGAATGGGATGAAGTAAATAAATGTACTCCTAGATATAGCTTAATATCAGTTAAGAGAAGAAAACTGCTGTTTAGATACATGTCATTATCTTTGTCTTTTTCATCAGCATCCTTCTTCACTGATGTGAGAAAGTGAGAAATTTTCAGTGTGATTTCCTAAGGAAGAGATATGGAATTGTTCTGCCATTCTCCAGCAACGTTTGAAGCTATTTGCAAACAGTAAGCAATGACATCAGTCATCTCAAAGCTGCTGCAATTCCAGAGGTAAGTGGAGGCAGACGAGGAGAGACAGAGCCATGGAAGTGCCTCTGCGGTGGCACGTGGCCTCTCTAGGTGTGATGCTTACACACCTGCCTGCTGGTGGGTCTGGATGCAAGTCCACACGGCATCTGCTGCATTTCACACATCAAAGCAGTGATAACTGGAGGTAGCAGGAGGGTGCTGGGGAAAAGCACCCAACTAGAAGCTCAGGAAGCTGTCAGGAGCTGTGGATGTCACAAAGGGGACAGAGAGACGCTGTACGTAGGTGGACCTGGGAGAGAATTAAAGGTGATGTAGAGGAGGAGTGCCAGAGACAGAAGAGCATTGACAAGTCTATTGAGGGGTGTAGGTGAATACAGTGGGAGGAACCTGGAGGTACTGTATGTAGTGGCTGAGGACTGGGGTAAATCCTGTAGCAGTAGGAGAGCTCTATGGGACAAAGGGGGTGACAGGAATGTAGCATAACTGAGGATTTGCAGAGGAGGTTACAAGCTGGAGAATGCAAGGGATGCAGATTAGAGACCTGTAGGAGACTGGCCTTCATTAGTTCCACTGCTTAAAGAACAGCTCTTATTGCAAATTTGTTGGTTATTTTCAGTTAACAAATGTTATCTCTGTAATACCATTTTATATGGAAAATACCATGAAATGTAAATGTAATTTATGTTCTCAACAACCTAATGTTCTCTTTCTTCTGAAATGATGCATCTCATCACAGCTGAAGTGCACTGTACTGTCAGGTTGGGAGGTCAGTGCTCGTAGTCCACCTCATTTCTTCAATAGGTATAAAGAGGCGCATACAGTTAGTCAGATACTTTTCACCAGCCGAGAATAAGGGGCCATGTGTGTAGCCATCTGACCCTCACGCAATGTTTCTATTTTTTATTAAATGCACTAATCCTATCTGTTTTATTTGCTAGATGATGGTTTGCAGTATTGTAATCAGGACTTTCATTTTATGACATCAAGGTAAATTTTAGCTCTGCAGAGTCTCAAGTTTGGTTTTATATTTCCAAGTCTCTGAAATAAGCTATATAACCTAACATCTCTTTAAAAGTACTAAGGCTGGCCAACTGAATTATGTATTTATGCAAAGGTAGTGGCTGCTGTTAAGCTAACTGATTGTGTTTGAATACAGTGATTATGTCTTGTGATTGCAAGGAAGTGTGATTAAGGCCATGTGCAGTCTGCAAAGTATGAGCCAGTAAACTGCTTTGGCCAGAAGTGCTATTATCTGAAATATGTAAGAGAAGCTTTAAAAGAAATAAGATACATAAATGGTGTATTAATCGTAAGTGCTTGGACATATGTTGTCTGACTGACATAGCACATTCACAAAGTGCCTGTTGTGACTGGAATTTTACAGGGTCTGTCCCAAGTTGTATTTGTGCAGCATGGTGAATAGCCGCATTTTCAATGAATAAGAAGAATGTAAAAAATGCTAAATAGTGTTTTATTGCAGATTTAGAATGAGAAATGACCTGCAAGCCTGAAGAGTAGCGTCAGACAAAAATATTTTAAATAGTTGTGCCTAGCAAACATAGCTATTCAAATGCAATGTGTGCTGTCTACCAGAAGATGGTGCCCTAAAACACATTCAATAATTTCAGTTTTTAAAAGCTGGGATCAATTCCAAATGAGTATTTTTAAAACATGTCAGAGCAAGGTGATTTGCAAGCGTATCACCCAAGTCCAAATACATATTAATATCCAAATTTAATGTTCAAAAAAGCTTGCTTATTCTTAAAGTTATCACAATACAGATTAACATGTAGGACATGGACAAGCAAAACAAAGCAATATAGACAACAATACAGCTACCACTTCAAAGAAAATAAAAACTTCAGTTTCCCTCACAAAATAAAAACATTCCTCAATGTAATTTTTCTATGTTTTTTACAAGTGGTTTTTTTATTTGTTTGTTTAATCAGGCTTAAAATAGATCAGAGGAAGCATAAACATTACATTATTCACCAAGAAACTGATCCGTTTTAAAACTGGAAATCGGAGCAGTAAATCCCTGAGTAATAATAAGTCTTATTTACCTTGTGGACTTCAAGGTACAATTTCATTGTTTTCTTGATATTGAAGACAAGGAGGGAAATTGCAAAAAATCAGGGAGCATCCAATTCTCTTAAGCGACATTGTGGAACAGCTTCAAATTGTTAAATTGATGAAGTGAGACAAAGAACTCCCTCTTGCATTGTGTTAGTAAAATCACGTCTGATATAACATACACTACAAGAAGTCAGTGGCATTTTTGCTGTTGTCTCCAATAGGGGTAAAGTTTCACTGATGAATTTAGAGATTCTCCACTTTATTGGTAATAAACTGTTTGCAATTCAGGGAGACAAAATCCCCAGTAGACCATCAGGTCTCGCTGCCCGTTGGCTTGTGCAGCATTTCCTTGAAGGCACTGGCAATTAAAAGAAACAGGAGTGCACTGCCTGGGAGGCCCAGCCAGCTGATATTCACAGATCAATAACTCTACCTGGCTTTTTTGCTCCCTTTAGGTCTTAGACAAAGGGGTTTATTTAACAGAAGCAGCTGGCTTTCCTCAATATCTGATCTACTGATATAACTTAAAATCGGGCACAAGGATTACCTCACCAAATTAAGAAATGAAGTTCGGCTTTTATAATACTCAATGACAGCTCTTGTACTCCTAGTAGTGCAAGTGTGAGTCTTTTGGCAATATATACATTTTAATGCTGGTTGTTAAAATTAAGCAAATAAATTTTTTAAAAGTGGGGAGAAAAACATGTCAGGATTGTCGGTCAGTAATTGACCAGTACTTTGGGGTTTCTTGTATATAACAGTAAGGAGAATGATGAAGCTACTGATTACAGAAACAGCAGCTTTCACTTTGCACTTTTTGTTTGCATGGCCCAGCACAGATGGTCCTCTATGAGAAATGCAGCAGTGCTTGGGCATGCTGTGTACCACTGCAAACGTCTTTATTTCACCCATGTGGGCTACATCTGTGGCCATAGTGTGAATAAACGTTCACTATGTGCATGACGGATGTACGATTTACTGGTGAAAAGCAGGTCTGTAGTATTGCCCCTGCAGCAGGGCTGAGATGGGAACACTGCAGGGATAGTCCGGCCCAGGGCTGCAACACGCTTGGCTGGGCCTGGCTTTGAGGATTTACTGACTGAGCACGAGCTTTCAACAGTAAAAGTTATTTTGATCATTTGATCCACATTGCTTACTAAAAAGGGCTGTTTCCTTAGATTCACCAGATTCTCTTAGTCCTCGGTATGTTTTTCCCATGAGTTCATATTCAACAAAGCACATGCTCTAATGACTTAACCTACGAAGAGGCTTACCGCAGAAACTTGCTACCAGTCGGCCACAGAGAGAGCACAGAACTGTGCTGCCCTAAAAGGAGGAACAAGGGCAGATTTGTGGCTCAGAAGGACAGAGCTACAGAAGGACAAGCTCTTGCTGGGGCTTATGCTTCTGACTTCATGCAGCATCAGCTCTGCAGTTTGTGCTGTAAAGACAGCTGCTCAAAGTGCTTCCTTGCGTGAGCACACAGGCACAGCCCCCCAGGTATGTCCTACCCACTGACAGATTACTAGAAAGCAAACTAATGTTGTAAAGTTGGTGATGCGGGTTTTTTTAAATCAAAACCTTAAAATAGAGTAAATTACTTTTTTCTTTACATGTGCTCTGATGGATCAAGTTCCCAGGTTGTCCGTGAGCCACTCCTAGTTTCTCAGGAAGACAACTTTATAAAAATTGGCAGTGAGCAGTTCAACATCCATAACAAGATAGATCATCCTAGTACAGGCCCCAGGAATGATTGACGCAGCTCTGCGCAGGGACGCTTGCACCATACCCTACTGTTCCACGAGTACTAAGCTGCAGAAGCACATGGTACTATGGAATGAGAGATGTGAACATAGAGTAGAGAAGAGCACTTGACCCCCAAGACTGGTTGTATTTGCATGCGTATGTTCACACTGACAGTGCACTACCTCTGTCATGCCTAGGAGATCTGATTTTCTGGTATTGCTCTGCACATTTACATGGTTTGTTGGATTTTTTTTTCTTTTTTTTTTTTTTTGCTTGCCTCCCCTGCACACACAAACATGTTGCCAATCAATTGCCCTCCACAGCAGGGGACATTTTTAAGTACACAGTTGCTTTTAATGTTTAATTAGGTATGATAACATGTTAAAATGTTCTTGGTGGGCAGAGTGCCTACAGATCAAACTTGCAACCTATTTCTCTCCTCACAGGGTGTTCAGCACCCAGCACTGTAAGGACACAACCTAGGTACCTATTGTTGGGGTTTTTGTAAGTATTTTTTGCCATCAACACAAATGACTGACAGAGATTCGCAGTTTAGTTGTAAAAAAATCACATGCAGGCTACGGGTTTGTGTCAGAGTGCTCAGGAAGCAGCCATTTCAGAGGTGGTTTCTCTGACAGCCTTTAGTGCGTGTACAGATGTAAACGGCAAGCGGTGCCGAGTCCGAATCAACAGATTGCTGGATCAACAGAGGAAGCTCCTGCAAAGTTACACTGACAGCAGCGTGCTTTCTTAAACTCGTGTCAATTCATAGATTGCTTTAACCCTCAATATGTTTATCATATGTCTCAGTACTTCCTTTTTTTTTGTTTTGTTTTTAATAAATAACTGCAAATAATTATCAGTTGCCGTGTTGAAGCACAGGTCCTTTCAGCAGAGTCACCTGGCCGGTTCTGGGGATTTCGCACAGGTGTGAGTCACTTGCGGCGGCGGGGCTGCTCCCGTCCCCCCGGCCGCTGCAGACCGCACCGCGGTGCCGGTCCCTTCCCCTGGTGCCGCCGCGGCGGGACGAGCCCGCGGGTCCCGCCGGAAAGTTCCAGTCGGGGCGCGGGCGGCGGAGGGGAGCGGGGCGCGCGCCGCAGCCCGGCGGGCGGGAACGCGGTTGCTCAGCGCCTGACAGGGCGTTCGGTGCGCCGGGCCCCGGCTTCCTGCCCGCGGGGCGCGGTGACAGCCCCGCCGCCTCCCGCTCCGCGGCGGGGAGCGGTACCGCCCGCCCCGGGCAGGGCTCGGCGAGCACCGGCCCAGGAGGAGAGCGGGCAGTGCAGAAGGGAGCTGCCGGCCCCGCCGCCGAGCAGCGCCGCGGCCGCCCTCTCCCTGACTGACTCGGTGAAAATCATTGTTTGGCTCCAGCATTAACTACATTCCAGCGGGACGCAGCGCCCAGTCTCCTTCCTCGCATTCCTGCCCCACACAAAAGAGTCCCTCCCTCTTTCGCCGCGTCCCGCGCTCCGCTCGCCGCACCGCGAAGCCCCTCCGGGCCGGCCGCCGCCTTCGCCCCCCGCCCGGGGGTGCGGGCCGGGCTGCGGCCCCGCCGCGGGGCGGCCGGCCGGGGGCGGCGGGGGCAGGGAGCCGCCGAGCGCAAATTCCTCCGCGCAGCGCGCCATTGACTGGACCGAGCAACTTATTTAAGGCTGGAAAGTGACACAGGGGCTCCTCGTCTCCGCTCGCCGCGCTCCGCCGGGCAGCCCGGCCGCACCGAGCCGAGCGCCGCGGCGCGGGGATGCCGCTGAGGTGACTGCCGCCTCGCCTGGCCGCTGCTGAGGAGCCTCCCGAGAAGGAGCTGTGTCCCGCCAGGACCGCGGGAAGGGGCTTTCCTTTGAGGTGTTTTTTTTTTTTTTTGTCTTTTTTTTTTTTCCTTTTTTTTTTGGTTTGTTTGTTTGGTGTTTTTTTTTTTTTTTCCACCTATTGTGGGCTGTGCTGTCGCAGAGTTCGCCGTCCCACCCCCGGCCCGCGCTGCCGGGCTCCGGCCGAGCATGGAGAAGTACGAGGAGGACATGGCACTGAAGGCCACCAAGTTAATGGAGGATCTGTCCCTGTACGAGCCCTGCCTGGAGGGTTCGTACAGCCGGGGCGGCCGACGGGACCTGCCACTGCACCCCGACCTGGAGGAGACTAAGCGGGTCATCGCCGCCCACATGACGGGGGAGCAGAGGGGCCGGAAGATGAACGGCACCGCCGCGCCGCTGCCCGCCGAAGCCTTCCCCGCCGCCCCCTGCGGCAAAGCCGCCCCGCTCCGCGCCGCCAACGGCCGCGCCGCCGCCGAGCCGCCTCCGGCCGCGGGGCCGCCGTGCTGCGAGGAGGGGCTGTGCACCCGCTCCGAGGTGGCGCTGCCCTGCTACAGCGGCTTCGCCGACAAGGGTAAGCGGTACTCGGCCGAGGGCTACCGCTACGCTGCGGGCAGCGCCTACGAGGGCGGCTACGTGGCCAAGGGTGGAGGGCGAGCACCGGGTGGCCCGGACGGCAAATACGGTGCCGCCAGTCCGCGGGCCAGCCTGGCCGCCTCCTCGCCGGGCCCCGTCGCCGAGCACGGCAAGTTCTCCAGCCCGCGCTCCAGCCTGGGCGGCGCGGCCGCGCTGCCCTACGAGAAGTTCTCCAGCCCTCGCTCCAGCCTGGTGGTACCCGGCCAGGAGAAGTACGGCAGCCCCCGCGCCAGCCTGGTACAGTACGACGGCGCCGCCCTCAGCCCCCGCTCCAGCTACGCCAGCACGGCCAGTGATACCAGCAAGCACTCCAGCCCCCGTGCCAGCCTCACCAGCTACGACGGCGGCGGCAGCAAGCCCAGCAGCAACCGCACCAGCGGCATCAGCATGGGCTACGACCAGCGCCACGCCAGCCCCCGCTCCAGCACCGCCAGCCAGTACTCCTGCACCACCAGCCCCCGCTCCAGCTACTCGGACTCTAGGTACGGCCCGCCGGGCAGCGCCGAGCCCGAGGGGGCGGGCGGCGCCGGGCTCGCCCTGGCCAGTCCCCGCTCCAGCCTCTGCGGCCCCGAGGGCCGCGGCGCGGCCGGCGCCGCCGTTGTCAGCCCCCGCTCCAGCATCTCCAGCCAGAGTTCGCGGAGCTCCCGCGGCTCCATGAGCGCCTACCCGGAGCTGCAGCTGCCCTCGCCCCGCTCCTCCCTGCTGGGGCCCGGCCTACAGGAGGACGGCGCCGTGCCCGAGCTGGGGGACGTCTACCACAAGATCCATGCCCAGTCCCCGCCGCGGCACGACCAGCAGCACCCGGCCGCAGCCCCCGAGGCGGCGCCCCCGTACCCCTACAGTCCGACCAAAGGCTCTGCTTCGGCTCCCAAGTTTAAGCTCCCCTACCAGGTGACGCCGAGCCGGGAGAGCGGCCCCAGCCAGGCGGAGAGGCGGCTGGAGGCGCTGACGCTGGAGCTGGAGAAGGAGCTGGAGATGCACATGAAGAAGGAGTACTTTGGTGAGTGAGCCGCCGGGTGGAGTGCGGGCGGCCGCGGGGCTGGAGGGGTGAGCGGCTGAAGGGTGACAGTGTGTGGGGCCTGCCTGGAGCCAAGGGGTTTGGCTGTGGAAAAGGCGAGTGTGTGATGTCTAGGGCTGCTCCGGACCAGGTACCTGCTGAAGTACCATGTTGTCACGAATGCTGTTAGAAGTGCTTGCACCATAGCTCATTCCTGGTGTTTGATCTCCCCCTTGCCAGGTTTGTCAAGATGTGGGGTGTTTCTCTTTCCACGTGCGAATGGGAGACTTATCTGAGGTGTTACAGAAGCTCTTTGTGCTGTTGGGGCTTACAGTGACTCTCATTTGCCTCCTTTTATCTTGGGGTGCTGAAGCTTCACTGATATAACCTCCAGCATCCCTGAGGCTGTGGTATTTGCAATCATGCTCCTAGGCCAGCTAAGATAACATATAGATGACGACTGTGACTAGCGAAGGAATTTTTAGTGCCTCGTTTAATATAATCTTTGTGCTAGTTCAGAGTGCCTGTTGAAGCCCGGCATTGTTTCTGCCCTGCAAGGCCTCGCAGGGTCGGCTCAGCATGCCTGGCTGGCGAGGGTCGGCGTTGTCCCTGGGACAAGAGCAGAGTTTGGTAGAGAGGAGACCCCTCTGTCCTTGCTGAGGCAAAATCAGCCTGTTGGTCATCTCCTGAATTGTTGTTGCTTCTTGATAGAACAGAGTAATTTCTAGAAATGAGTGAATGCATTTTGTAGTCTGGCTAGTTAGGATTAAGGTCCCTTGTCTGTCTTGTCTTGTACTGGGTGGAAAAGGCCAAAATGCCTTTGAAAGATGACCCTTGAGCATGTAAATGCTGCCCTGTTTCTCCTGTGCTGGGGACTGCAGGTGAGCCTGGTGACTGCTGGACCTGGGCAGCCCTTGGGAGCAGTTTGTCTCCTGTTTGAATGAGGGATGAGGGCTCTCAGGGGTGTAGGAGCTCCTGGCAGAGGATGGAGAAAGACGCCTGGGAAGATGAGGGGCTGAGGATGAGCCAACCCCTGTCTGTGGCCTTTGAGGGGACAGTTATCTCTGCACTTTTGTGTACTGCCTGAGCATGGGGGAGACTCCTTGGCTGTGTGTGATTTCTGACCAACACGAGTGTTGCTGAGGATGGAGACATGCATTTCCTTGGTTGCTGATTTAAACATGAGGATCCAGACCACTCGTGGCACAGCATTAGTGTACTCTACACAGAAGGGAGGAGTTTCGGGGCTCCTTGCAAGTGTCTGTGAGGTGCTTGTAGAGAGACAGACCTGGCTGGATCAGCAGAGGTAGCTGAGCAAGCAGTACTCTGTCCTGCCAGGAAAGTCTTTCTGAGAACTGCAGCAGCATAGTCTCTACAAGCTCTTGTGCCCAGACAAAGGAAGCTGAATGCAGTGCTTACTGCTTCCCTCTATGCTGTGTGGGGCTGATAAGCTGGTGATCATCTGCTGCATCTTTTGTGATGTCTGGCACCTGGCATGGTAGTACTCACCCTCACCGGCTGAGTGACTTCAGCTGAGGACAGTAATGATTCGCTTCTGAGTCTGTGTATAAGCTGGATGGGAGGGTTTGTCAACACACTAACTGCAGCAAATGTTGTCTTCAAAATTTCTGTGGTTCTACAGCGAGAGACTGAGAAATAATACGTATTCGGAGTAAGAAACAAGTTACAGCTGTACGGAGCCTCTGAGAGGGGTTTCCAGTGGCCAGGGAGTCTGGGTGTGCAGTCAGGGACTCCGGGAGAAGCCCTGGGGAATCTATTGTGTGTTTTTCTTATTTATAAGAATTCACCTCTTGCGAGTGTCACTACTTGCAGGTATATTCTGTAGCAACATGTTGCAGCATGACCTAAACCTCATCGGAGGCATCCTGTGTAGGATCAGCAGTAAACTTGCACATTGATGCCTAGAAACTGTATGTAGCAGCTGCTCTTGGTATTTGTTGTAGCAGCACAAAACAGCACTGCTGTGACTTGCATCCTGGAAGCAGATGAAACCCAGAAAACTGGGGTGCTTTAAAAAAGAAAGTTGATTTCTGTGGGTTGTTGGGGTTTTGATAAATCCTAGTGGGCTTGATCCTGCCCTTCTGGTTCAGATTACCTATGGGGGTGAATGCTGAGCTTTGGCAGAGCAAAAATGCATGAGGGGTTGACAGGTATGACAGCAGACTGATACGTCAGAGACAAGGAGAGTGAGAACAGAATGAGGAGAAGTTTGCTATTTAGTTTGGCTTACCTGAGAGAGTCTTAAACAACATTAATAAAGGGAAGCAAGGAGAAGTGTATTAATTTGTGTAGCAGCTTGCACATGCTACAGCTGAAATCTTTGCTTATGCAGTCACTCTCTTAGCGCAGGTGTCTAGCATGCTCCAAAGGCAGTTGTTCTGTGGTGCTCATGGGGAACAGAAGTGTTGAAACAACAGTCTAACAAGGTAGAGGGAACAGAGGAGATGGTTTAGTGTTCCTTAATTAGATGAGCTCAATTGTCTAATGAGTAAATGTTAATTTTACCGTCTTACGTGTCCTCCTTGCTTCCTCACCTCCCCCTCTTCCCTGAAAGAAAAAAAAATTGAGCAGTGTTATTTTGAAACTGAGATCAAGTGACTAACGAGTCCTCTTTGGGGGCAGAACAATGCTATCCTGCCTTCATTCTGTTTGTAGGGCAGTTGGTCTCAGTGTTCCCCTAAGCACACTGGTGCTGGTGGTCCTTGGCTGCTGTCCCACAGCTCACTGCTCTGCTTCAGCAGGAACCTGTAGCTGGGGGCAGATACAGATGATAAAGGACATGTACAGGGTTTGAGCATTGGAGAGGCACTGGGGGAGCCAAACAGTGTGCAGCCTGGCAGGTCCGGGGCCCTGACAGCCATCTCTGCCTATGCTGGTATGAACAGTTCTGAGCAGCGCTGTGCTGGGAGCTTTGCTTTACTGCCTCACCCTCTCCATCCTCCCCTTTCTTCCGTCAGGCTTCAGTACATCTGTAGAGAGAATGAAAACGCCCTTCCGCAGTTGGTTTAGTCTGACTGAAGATGACAGTGCTGTAAAAGGAGTGCTCTGCATCTGCCCTACCCCCAGCTGCACAGCTGGGGTAGCACCCTGCCACTTCCAAATGCTCCCACCAGCACGTTGCAGCCACATGTGCTCACTGATCTTACAGAAAATGAAGCCTGCAGAGAAGAATGGGGAGAAGGGAGGGTTGTTTTGGGCTGGATTGGTGAGCTGCTCCAGTTCATCTCTGTTGATGGAACTGGCTGGAGCTGACCCAAGGGAGAGGGTGCAGACTGTGAGGGCTTCAGGAGGCTGAGACTGTTCCTTTGGTGGCAGCCTGCAGCTGGATTGGGTAAAGCTGTGAGATTTCATCCCTTGTAGTTGCTTCCTGTGCAACCCCTGCCCAAACTGCTTCATCCTCAACCTTCTGAGACCCCTGTCAGAGTACTGACTGTTTAGTAAATGTGCTTAGTTTTGTGTTAGATGCTGAGAAGAGAGGTAGTAAAAAAAAGTACTTTAACTCACTCTCATAACTTCTCAGCTGAGCATTTGCATGTGATGATGTGAATTCTCAAAGCTGTGTTTCAGGGATGTTTTAAATTGAATGTGCATCCTGAGGTGTCAACAGGCCATTTGTGGGTGTTGGAAAGTCATCGGCTCAGGTGCTGGCTTGAATTCTATTTACTTTGCAGAATTCTTCAGTCTGATGTCTCAGTGTTGAAAAAGACAGTTCAAGAAGAAAAATGTATTTTGTCATGTGCATCCAAGGCAAAGCTGTCCTTGTGGGACTGACTGCAAACCTATAGCTTGTCATCTGCTGGGCAGGGAAATGTCAACGTGTTAAACAGTCATGCTGATTTGCTGTTGTTTTTGATCAAGATCTCTCTGTATGTCCTGTAGCTCTGCTGGTGTGTTGTCAGAAATGGAAGGAGAGTCGACAGAGGGGCACAGGCAGCAATTGTATGTTCCTGGCAGCCCCTGCTGTGCTGCAGCCGTTGTCCAACAAGGGCTGTCTGCTCATCTTGGTCATGGTGGTGGGATCCGGTGCAAGCAATGACTTAATTGTCTCACCTTCTTCAACCAAAGAGGATGTGGAAAAGGTACCGTGAGACTAGGGAGGTGAGGGGAGCAGGAATTGTTCCTGCTTGTGCTGAGTCTTGAGAGTGACAAGCAAGTTTGCAGCCTTGCATGCTTTCTTTGATGCCCTCATCTAGTGTCCTTTGTGAAAGTATTATACTTTTCCTCATCTCTGCACATCGAGTGTCTTCCCTACCCATTGCTGCCACCTCAGTCCTGTAGCTCTCATGTCCGATATGCAGAACACAGCAAGTTTATAGCACATGTGGTACTCCTCAGTGAGAAACAACCAGTCCTGTCACAGTGTGTTGTCACCTTTCTTGTCTTCCACAGGCACCTTTGTCTGACCCTTCTCCACCTCGAGATAAATAGACCCTTTGTTGGTACCGTGTGAGAACTTTACCAAGCGAACCCGGGGTTGATTGATGTCTCAGAATGACATTCTTACCCTAGCAAGTAGGCTTAACTTTTGAGAGCTCCTGGATCTTTCCAGAAAGCCACACAGTAGTACTAGCTCACAGTTTTTGGAGCTCCACCAAGAAATGCTGCTGATAACATCCTGTTGAAAAGCTTTTGACCTGGTAGGTAGGTCAAGGGAAGAAATAGATCCCTAGACCCATCGGGGCCCTTTCTGCCCTTTATGTACGTAGTCATCCATGAAAATCAGTTTCTTTGCATTGAGAAATCCTGCTGGCATTGCAGGATTGGCTTTTAGGTCCTGCAATGTGCTCGTGAGTTCAGAGTTGCATGTTCATGTTTGTGTGTGCAAGTTGATGTGACATAAGAGTGTAAATACAAGTGAGGTCAAAATTAAGACAGATAAATGTTAGATCTCTTGAAGCTGCATTGCTTAAAGATGAAATTTGAAAATCTGAATTAAATTTAGGTGAGTTTACAGTTGGCAACCAGAACACTTAAGATGTTTGTTGAGGTGTTGTTTTCTGTCTTATGATTTCCTGAAGCTTTCATTGTGAAACATTAGATCTTTCCTATTTCCATCAAAATAGAGGTAATGGTCAATATATCATGTTGTTTTTGGAAATAAGCAAAGATTCATTGTCAGGGAGTTACTTTTGTATTTCTCTTTATCTGGGCCTAGTAGTCCATTGTCTTTGATAAGTAGCTGAGATCTTTCAGCTTTTTCAGTCAAGGCTGTGTAAAAAGTATTAATTTTCCACCAGGTTTGAGCCTTTAATAGGCAAACGTCTAAATAGAAATAAACTTACATGGTGTGGTCTCCTGAAGCATTCAAACAGGTCATGTACTTCAGAGTTCAATTTTGCTAATCTCCCAATTACAGCTGGAAAATACATTGCTGAAGCTGATTTTGAGTGGTCAGGCTTTTTTAGCTGAAATGCAAGAAAGCCGTCAAAAATGGGGTAAGGACAGGGGAGATGCTTGTTCACTGGGGAAGGTGCGAGAAGAGCTGCAGTGGGAGATGCTGGGGTACACGTTAGTTCCCAGCATCCGGTCGCTCGCAGCTGCCCCAAGCCTGCCCTCCTCTCACTGATCCCGCACTGAGACCGCAGGCAGCTGTTGCGGTAGGGGGACAGTGAATGGTGTTGCCACCTGTGCTTGGGTGCGTGAGAGAGAGGAGAGGGGAAGAGAGTGAATGATGGACTGAGTGGAAAAAATAATGGTAAATAGTGGTAGGGAAAGCTTGGAGCTGGAGGCTTGTCCAAAGGGAGGAAGATGAGGGGAGAGAATGTAGAAAGAATTAAAGACAACAAAGACAACGCAAAAAATAAGTGTGGTAATGCAAGTCAACAGAGTTTAAAAAAGTCTTTTAAAAGTTTGTGGGGTTTTTTTGTCTGTAATATGAAATATCCTATGAAGGATTTGGGAGTGGTCCTAGATGGTTTCTTGCAGTCCCTGCTAGCCATGCACATCCTTGCGAGTCTCCCTGAAGCTGGGGAGTGATAAACCATGTCACGTGTAATAACAGGAGGAGAGAGATGTAGGAAGTGTGTTCATATTTTATTAAGTACTAGATGCATGCAACATGTACAATTAACATTAAATTGAAATTTGGGCAACTGTAACTTGCACAGAAGCGTGTTACAAGTGAGGACAACTGCTTGCTTACCTTCAGTTGCAGGAAACTTGACTATGAATAGGGATATTATTTGATGGAGAATGTGTTTTGCTTGGTTTTGTTGTTTATGCCTTTATTCTTGTGTTCTCTCTATGTTGTTATGAAAGTACTGCGTGCAGAGGGGGATGATGACTTCCAAAACCACCACGTTTTATCAGGGCTGCAACATTTGAGATTTCCAATGCAGAGGTTTGGTTGTATCATATAGAGTTGACATAGACATACGCCCAGATGCGGTATGGTAACTCCTGGTTTAATTTTTACCCTTTCCTGCTGCGTTATGGTTTGGGAAACATACCTATGTGCATACCCTTGTGAATGTTGTACCCAGTTGCTTTTGAGCCACACAGTGATGCAGCAATGCACTAAGAGGGAGGGAAGGAATGAGCCACCCAGCTCCATGGGTCTGGAGTATAAGGGATCATTTACATGCAAAATGTGTGCAGAGAGGAAGTTTCTTTTCACCTGTTTCAAAGGGTCTGTATCTTTGTGGAAATGAAATTGGTTTGCAAGGGTTGAGTGGAGCCCTGTGTTGCGGTTTGGTCTGGAGCGTGCTGTGCTGCTGGTGATGGTGGCTGCTGTGTGAAACACTGGGCAATTAATTAGATCTACTTGGTTTTTAGGGCTCTGTCACAAGCTCTAAGCCAGGTCTGTATTGTGTTCCTCAAGAAAGAGGCTCTTGAATTCCCAGGAGTAACATCACCTTTTAAATACATCCTTCCCCCTGTGCCCACCCCCATGCTGCACCCCCAGAACCCCAAACAAACCAAACCACACAGTCATACAAAACAACCCACAAAAACCCAACAGTGGGTACACCCTCCTAGGTGGGTCAGGGAGACATCCTAGGCAAGGTTTAAAGTAAAGTTTTCTAGCAGAACTTAACTTGTATTAGCTGCCTCTGTGCTTGATATTGCACAAAGATTTATGTGTGCAAACTTCCAGTTTGCCGTTAAGTCACACACTGGAAATTTGTACATGATGGTGTGTGAATTGGAAGTAAATAATTTAATGGATTCTGTGGCTGCTGCATTGTGCAGAGTAGAAATGTGACCGTGTTGTGAAGGAACAGGTAACTGTCAAAGTAGCTGTAGTTATAATGTGATTGAAGTTGAAGGTTCTTAGTGGAAAAATTTGCTGAAGTTCTATAATTTTCAACATTTAAATTGTATAAATGATACAACTTATTGTGCTCTTTCTGATAGCTTGGTGGCAGTAACAAAGATACTGGTCTAGGCTGAAATCCTTCATATCCATGCTTAATAAATTAAGATGTCAATGTCTCTGTTACAGCCATGTGGATGTTAGATGCTTAGAAAGCCTTCTCAAAGCAAGAGAATTTGCCAAATACTAAAATTATTATAAAATAAATAAAAAAAAATCCACCAAATTTTTCAGATGTTTGAAGGGGTTGTTCATCAGTGGAAAGAAAATAGCAGTGATAAGCCAAACAGTTCTACTAGAACAAAAAAAAGTTTTGCAGAAACTTACCAAGCTCTAGGCTTGGTCTCCTACCTACATGACATGTCCCCAAAGCCATCAGCATTGGAGCATTTGTCCCCGACCCAGCTCGGGTGCTGGTGGGGGGTGTAATCCTGTGGTGCCATCCAACAACAGCTGCCTGCCAGCTGGGTGCTTGGGCAGCAGTCCTTGTTGGGGTGAAGGTGTGGGGATCCTGTGGGTCTCCGCTCTGCTGGGGCGGAGGAGGTGCAGCCCTTCCTGTGGGGTCTCAAAGTCCATGCTGTGTCTCGCAGCCTGACAAAGTGGAGCGGTGTTGCTGTCTGGGTGAGTCGTGTCCAGGATAATTTTATATTCTGTGACTGGAGAAACTAGATGTCTCTTTGAACATAATGTGATGTTTGGGGTTGGTTTGTTTTTTAATGCCCATCCTGGACTGCTTCCTCTGTGGCAGGGCTGGGAATATGTGATATAAAGCAGAACTGTGAAGCAGCAAAAAGGAAGAAATGCAGGAATGTGCATGGTGTCTGTAAGTTTTATTACAAGCTCAAAAAGACTCATTTTGGAGGGCTGAGTTTAACTGCCTGAAAGGTTCAAGTCCTGACAGGACAGAGGTACTTGGGGCTATGATGTGGCATTGCTTGGAGATGCTCCAGGGGTGTGACGGCTCCCACGGCTGGAAGCAGGATTCTCGTTGGCTTATTTGGGATCAGGTCTTCAGCTTTTAACAAAATTAGCAGATGTGCTGATGATCGACCAATATATGTGAGTGTTTGGCTGGATTTTTCCTTCTCTTTCTACTGTGCCCATGTGGATGCTCTCTCTAGAAGCAGATTTTTCCTTTTTTTCTACATTGGAGCAGATATTCTGTTGTGTGGTATGTGTTATCTCTTTCTATTAACCTCACTGTGTTGTTTACACTCCCTGTCAGCATAGCTTTGTTTGTTACTGTGTTGTGAGACAGAGGAGCACGAGAAAACATCCAAGCAAGTCGTATATCTCTTCCAGCTGGAGTATTTCACATTGTCTGGAACTTCATTCCATGTTTTTTTGGAGCAGTTTTACTGAATCTTTAATGTCACATTCATGCGTTCCAGCAAACTTTTAAGAAAAAGCCTATGACTCATCAAGGAAAAACCCCAGCAGCACGGAGCACAAACACTCATTTAATGCTCAGCTGAGAACTACTGTGCATATAGAACATGAAAGGGCTTACAGAGAGGGACTCAGCTTGGAGTAAGGATTTATTGCTAGTGACACCTATTTCCAAATTTGAGATCCTGGAAAAATTCCTCTCAGCAGGTTTTGTACAAAAACTTGAAGGCAGTTTGGTTTAAGCCTCTGTGTTGCTGGGGTTGTGGTGATGCATGTGTGCTGACAGGTGCAGCTCAGCTGTTGTCCAGTGTGGCTGGAAGCCCTGACCCTCCCTGCTGCTGAGAGAAGGGGGCAACAGGGGCAGCTACTGCACGACTTGGAAGAAGGAATGGATTGGCTTGATGTGGTTGGTGCTGCCCGTCGGGGTTGGGCTGGTGTGGGGTCTGCTGATGGGTGCCACACGCTGTCTGCATGCTGCACGTGTGCTTGGAGTTCTGCTCATGGTGAGTTTTTATGAGCTGAGGTACCTAACAGAGAACGGAGTTTCTCCAAGTGCCAGGGATGAGGAGTCAAATGACTTTTAAGAGGGATGTGATTGAGTTGGAATAACAACACAAATACTTAAGGCTAGATTTGGGGGGAGATGGTTAATTCTCAAAGTCTTCAATTGCGGACAGCAGCACTGGGATGTGTCTAGCTTGCTGTGAGGGTTAATGCATGTATTTGTGAATATTGGGTTAAATGCAGGATAGGCAGTATGCAAATGTAAAGAACATCAGTACCACATATTGTTATGGAATAGCTAGGGAATGGATCAAATGGACAATGAAAAGGCATTCAATAGGTTATGGAAGGCCATCTCTGGCTAAGTACTGTTGCTTTTTTAAGAATTTGGCTGAACAAGGCACATTTCAGTTTAGAACATGTTTGCATTTTTTGTGAGAAGTAGATGGCTATTGTGGAAGAACTGTTGGGGACTCTGTTTTCCTGGCCATCCAGACATTTATTTGACTGGTGAACTGTTTCGCTTGCGACACCGCAGAACTTCTGGAAAGTGAAAACAAGATAGTTTCTCCCTTTTAATGTGGACACTTGAAAAAAAATTAGAAAATTTCAAAGTTAAAGAGAAATGAAAAGCCATTCCTAAATACATTTTGACAGCTTTGCATATTTAGATGCCCCAGCTCACTTGGATCATATTTCCTGTGGTCCATGGAGACTCTGTGGCCTCTCCCAGGGAAATAACCTTTTGTTCTGCTGGTTGTGGCATAAACCTTTCTGTGTACTGACTGCAGGGAACTGGGATCCCATGGGTACAGCTCCTGGGCTGGAAGTTGGGTGGTTCTGCTGCACTTTGTTCATCTCCTTCAATGTCACCTCTGTGCTGGCAGTCCCAGCCTCTGCAGGGTTTTGGGAAGCATCGGGTAAGGCCAGTCCTGAACACAAGTCCCTGACTGGGTCAGTGTGGTGTTGAACTTGAAACACAAGGACATGCAACTGTTTGTGTATGTCCCAAATTTAAATGCTAGTAATTTGAGGTTCATTTTTGTGTGTGGGCTCTGCACGTGCAAAACTGCAGCAGGCATGCAGGGTCTAGTTGATTGGAAACCTTTGTTAGAAAGGGATTTCTAATAAGATGGGGAGAAACATTATTTTTTTAAATTATTTTTTTAGTGTAATAAATCAAGTGCTGACCTGACTGAATTGCAATAGCTGAGTTGTCTGCTGCTGTGGCTTGAATCTGTTTGGATGGCCCTGCAGATATGACATTGCCTTCAGTGGTGTTAGAGTAGGATTTTGGTTTTGCGTTCTTTGTTCCTTGTATGAAATTCCTACTAAATCCATTTGTTTGGGCCAATGTTGGATAGTTGGAAAATAATCACTGGGGGAAATGATTCTGAGCAGGGAGATAGTGAATAGACTTTGCCACTTATTAATGGTTTCCTTTCCTCAAGGAAGTGTACTAACCCAGCCATGTGCTGCTGTCTGCTCTGCTTGTTCTTGTCATTGACATGCAGTGCAGCAGGATTGGACCTGTGGTCTCTCTGGACTGTCTCACCTGTCACTCTTCTTTCTACCTCTCTATAACTAGGTTAGTTCGTAGAGAGTGTTGAATTTTGTTTAAAAAAAAAGTAGAAGCAAAAGATATTGGAGCTCAACATCAGCTGAGGCAGAGCAGCTGTTTATACCAGGCAGTGCAAAGAGCTGTAATTGGTAAAATGTTGGATCTCTTGATGTTTCTCTCTGTGTTGTGGCAGTTTTCATGCTGTTAACCTTGAGCATCCCAATTCTCAGGCATAGATGGGGGAAACAGGTAATTTGTCAGGGCACAAGACAGAAGTTTTGATGGACAGCTAATAACTGTTGCAGCTCTTTTTTTTTGCCAAGCAGTTATATGAAAATTCTCTGCAGTTGGTGGGTTGCCCACTTTTAATCAAACCCATGTTTCCCAAATCTAAACACTCAATAGAAAACAGAGCTGCGCAACAATCGAGTGTATTAGAGTCCAGGTTTTGGGTTGGCTTGAGAAATAAGCATTTAATTTTCTGAAGTGTAGGTCGGTAGCTGATCTTCTTAGAAAGTGTATTGGCTTGTTGTATGTGTTCTGGGCAGAGTGAGGCTGAGCCTCTCTGGTGCAGCCCTGTAAGGCAGCAGTGGCTCGCAGCAAGTGATGCGCTTGCTCCACTGGAAAACCCCTGTGGCTCAGGTGTAGACCTTAATGGCTTAACTTGGGAGAAAAGAACCTCAAGACACCTCAAAATAAAATCCATATAAGGTATTAACTAATTAAATTTTTGTTCAGAAAATGGAACACTTATCTGATAAATCCAGACATTCCTCATTCATGACAGTCCTGGTTAGGTCATGGGAGCATGTTTGACTTGCTGCTGATGGCTTGGAGTCACCTCTAGTTGTTTTTATTACACCACAGAGATCTGGGCATGGGTAAATTCCACATCTGTGTTTTGCCCTTGTCGTGTTTCTCTGCATGAGCTGCCCAGCTGCCTCTGCACCTCCCTGGACATGTTCACCATGGAGCTGTCAGTTATACGGCTGCTTTGTGCTTTGGCTGTAAAAGCGATGTGTGGTTTGTCTGGGAACTTGGTATCTTGACAGACGCTAATTTCTTTCAAATTGTGATGTGAATAACAAAGAGCAGGTGGAGTTAATGCTGTGAAAGAGGGCTATAATGTTCTGAGAAGTCTTGCTGACCTCCTTCAGCTTGTACAAAGCCAGCTATGGGCACTGAGTTCCCAGGTTGCTCAGCTTGCTTGCAGGAGATGGGTTTGTGGAAGATGCGTGTAAATCCTAGGAAGGCTCCCTATTGCAGAAGCTGAGATCCCACCATCTCGGAGCCCTGAAGTGTCCGTGCGATGAGACTAGATCCAGGGATGGAACCTGACTTTTCCATGCATGTGATTTCAGCAGGATAGGGTAAAGGTTGTGTCCAGAAGTGGAGTTCTGCATCCTCTGCTTTTCCTCTCCGTGTTGCCTCCTACCCAGAACAAAAGTCGCAGGTATGAAGGCCTAAACCTGGAGCCGCTGTACTGAGTAGAGGAACAGGTCTGGGCATGGGTGATGCGTGTAACACCCGTTGCCTCTGATCTGCAGGTGGTTATAGAGAGCACCCTGATGCCGTATGTGCTGTGAATAAAGTGCTGGTGGCTTTGGGTACTGTTGCCACTTTCTTCCTTTGGCGGCCTTTTTTGCAGCAAAATAATAGGTGCTGTATATTAACACCTAATTTTTTTTCCCTTGAAATTTCTGCAGCCATCAGCTGTTGTCTCAGATGCTGTTTTACAAACAATTAAAAAGCTTGCTGTTTTGCTTGGCCTGGAAGGAGAATCTCCCTTTCTCACTTCTGTATGTTATTTTTGAGGGAGGCATTCCCATGCAAGGCTGGTGAGAGCGGCTGCGTCAGGAGGTGTTGCCCAGTCCTGGAGAGTGATGCAGGGCTTCCTGGAAGCCACACAAGCAACATGTGCAAAGCCAGGCCACTGCCAAGTTCAGAGAGGGGGAAAAAAGTCAAATCCACAGCAGGGTTAGGCTTGGAGCTTTGAACGCAGCACAGGGCAGATGCAAGGCAAGGTTTGCCCTTTGCTGTAGTTTCTGGCAGAGTGGAGGTGTGGCAATTCACTCGCCAAATCCCACCTTGCCGTAGAGCTTCAGAGAGCCGTTGTGCCATGGGCTGGAAGGACTCAGGAGTGCCAGACCATGCTTGTCTAGGAAAAATAAACAACCAAAGAAAAAACCCCCAAACAAACAAAAAACAAACAAAACCACCACAGAAAATCCCCCTGACCTATTAGGAAAAGGGGAAAGAAGAAGGGGTAGCTTGGGTTAGGCTGAAGCAGCCTTGCATGCTGTGTAAGAACAAACTGATGTTACTCTTCTGGGAAGAGGCTTTCTCAGCCCATGTTCCACACCTGGGAGGAATTCAGGCCAGTGAAGAACCAGCCCAGAAAAAGGTGATCCCCAGAGGCTGATTTGCATTTATTCACAAAGAAAATACTTTGAAGGTGCTCCAAGTGCAGACTTGCAAATGAGCTTCCTGGTGTGCCAAGTGTGTGAAGCTCTGCCCTTCCCTGGGCTCCCCACCTCGCGGGGCTCTGCCTGGCTTCCCTGGGGGGCTGGCAGGAGTGACGATGGGCAGGAGCGGGAGCAGCTCGGACCCAGCTGGCCACAGCGCTGACCTGGCTCTGGCTGGGCTCCCTATCTTGCTTGTGTGTCCATCTGATTTATTTCTGCAGCTCGTGAAAGGGAAACAAATAAAACCAAAACAAACCACACACACACACAACCAAAACAAACAAAATCAAACACAAACAGAAACACCCTAGCTCCCAAGCTTAAGCCCAAATCTTGGACCCCTCCGTGGGTAGAACTTCCTTTGAAGTTACTGGGCATGATTATTGCAAGGTCAGAGAAAAGTGTGCATTGAGGGTCTGGGTGAGATACTTTTCTTTTTTTCTGACAAAGTACCCCATGAATAATGAGTATTGGCTTAAAGCCTTTTTTTTCCAAAAAGGTTGTTCCACACAGTGTGCCTGCATGGGGAATTTCTGACCCTGCTCTGCAGGTGGGATGACAAGCCAAGGGGCTACTGGAGGCAACTGTGCCTGGGTTGGAGCAGATCAGGGGACTCGGGGAGCTGCCTGCGCTGACCACCAGCTGTGCTGTGTGTTGTGATGGGGGATGTTTAGCATGAAGCTGAATCCCACTCTGTGGAACGCACAAATGTTAGCTGGCCCTGAAGCCACAGATATCAGAGTAACAAGTGATGTAAGAATTTTTCCCTTTTATATCCAAATATTGCTTCCTCCAACTCTTCCAGCCCATGTGGTTGGATGAGGATAAGGTGCAGCAGCAGTTTCCAATAGTCAGAGTTCTCTTTATCTTTTGGATGGGGATTGTTCCTGTCTTAACTCCTGTCCCCTCTCAATCCACAAATACAAGGCCTGTACAGGCTTGTGCAAAGACCTTGGCTTCTGCAGGGAGGTAGCTGCTCTGGTCCCTCAAGGTTGCTTCAACTTTTGCTGTGATATTTCAAAGGAGGGAGGAAGATGCATGCAGTGTGGGGTGGTGGGGAATGGCTCTTCAGAGGATGGGTCACTCTGGGAGTGCCCACTGTGACTGAGCAGCCCACCAGCAGGTGTGTTTGGGGAGCTTTAAATTAACATTCCTAACCAATGTGTAAAATGTGAAAGAGAACTTTGATTCAAAAAAGGAGAGAGGGTGCTGCTGAGAGCTCTGGCAACTGGCAATAGTTGCTTGAATTTTTGAGAAACATTATTTCATCTTTATTATGAAGCTCATGCCTGTGCATTTGCCTGTGTCCTCCCCTGTCGTGTGTCCCCTCCCCGCCTGCCCCATTTTCTAGGCTTTTGCAATATCAAGGCATTGTTTGTTGGTCAAGAACTGACAGCACCAGGACTGAGCTTAAAGTGGCTATAAAACCGCTTTGGTTTTATTTTGAGCACAGAAACAAATTACAGGGGCACTGTGGGGGAATGTTAGGTTATAAGTTTTATTTTCCTTATATATGTTTTAAATTGGATTAGGACTACAGCTAAACTACACTGAGATTGATGGGAGTCTTCCTTCCTCAAAGGACAGAAGCTACAAACCCAGGTGGCAATAGTTTGTAAAAACATTTCCCTCAACAGTAGATATTCCTGTTGTAAAGAAAGATCAGCAGCTGGGCCCTGGGTATGCAGGTGGTGCAGGCTCAGTTCTGCACACATCATTTGCTCCTGTAATGCTACTGTTTGGAAAAAAAAAAAAACCTAGTTACTAGCCAGAAAGAGTATTCAATAAGCCTGTGAACAAATTGTTGTTTGAATTTTTTGGACTATGCAGCCTGCAGTTTTTCACCGAGGAGTTGACTTAAGAGAACAGTCAGTGTTGTCTTGGGGTCTAAATTTAGAGTAAGACTGACTCCAAGGTCAAGTGTGGCCATTTCCTAACAAATAACTGCATATTTGTTCTTGTCCTGCAGCTCAAGGCCAGGACACTAACTTTTAAGCCTAGGGTGGGAAAAAGGTGAGGTTATTCTGTTCTGTGCAGGCTGGAGTGTAGATTTGAACAGAGGACAGTCCACATGCTTGATCCTAAATAGGAATTAAATATTTCAAGTTCTCTTCTGTCAAAGAGCTCCAGGATCAGGTCTTTGAGAAACAGTAGCAAGTAGTGCACTGGGCCATTGTATAGGGGAAGGAGAGGCTGGGGGACACCCAGTATTTCAGGTCTGAGCTGAAGTTCCTTCTGCTGTCAACAGATGCTTGGATGTTACCTGCTTCATCAGGTAAAGGTGTGAGATACCTGCCAGGATTTAAACCCAGTACTGTAGAGGAATGCAGCTTTTTTCTGGGTAAGATGAAAGTTGCTTGGCTAACTCTTATGTGATATCACAGATCTTTACAGCAAGCCCATTGGTTCAAGGAAACATAAGGAAAAGGATACATGCTCATCCTGTGTTTGCCCTGCCAGAGCTATTCCTGTCAGCCTGAGTCATTGGCACCACTGCAACATAGAAGCTGTGGCTCCCATCAAATGAAAACCAACAGGGAAGTGACCATTTGTACTGATTGTTTAGTTTTTCTTGCTTTGGTTGAAGAGACATCTCTCTCTTTCTGGCTATGGTTGAAGACAACCAGAGAAGATGTTTTGTGACTGGTACTAGTTTGGAACAGAATCTGTTTTAGTTGAGGATAAACAATGGTTCCTGCTCTGAAATGAATAAATAGCTCCTCTCCAGAAATGATAAAATCTTTCATTTCTCAAAGGCACCAGTGGGAGAAGCAAGGGGTGTGTAGGCACCAGTTCAGTACCAACTCTGTACTTCACTGCTAACCTTACAGAGGCAGCACAGTAGAGAGATTCTTCATCAATTTAGTAAAAGCCGCCTTTATTTCCATGGATATAATTACAGAAGAGGCTAGATTCGTCTGGAAACAAAAGCTCTAGTAATTTAAAAAATGGCAAAAAGAAACACTAGCCACACACACACACAAAACTAGCAAAACCCACCACTAATTTTCTTAGCTAGTTTTCAAAAGATAAGTTTGTGGGTTGTGTGGTGTTTGGTTTTTGGTGTGTTTTGTTTGTTTTCAAAAGCAATATTTACAGACTCATTTCTTAGTGGGTACAGTGAAAGGAGAGATTCCAAAAAGGCTTTGCTGCAATTAAGGGAATTGTTTCATTGGGTTGTGCTGCAGTGATTTAGCACGCAAGAAGGATAATACCTACTGACTGATTTACCCGCTGATCCTGAATGTTATGATTAAGGGTCGGACTCAGAAATGCATTTGTTCTTATTTGGAAGTTTAAAGAGAATCCACCTGGGAGTTAGTTCTCTAAGTAGGAACTGAATGTGTAAATACTCACAGGTAGCTCTTTACTTATGCATGTCACTTTGTTGTGAATTTAGGGAAAGCTTTACTTGAAAACTGAAATTCAGTCTCTACTAGTACTTACAACAGGGGAGAGCATTCCTGTATACTATCCTGACTTAGGATATCACATATATAAATTCTGTACCTTTCTGACTTAAAGGATTTATAAAGTAGCTAAGAAGAAGATAAGAGGGGTCTGGGAGAGCTGGTTGGTTTTTCAAGTATTACTGTCTCTAAGCTTGGGAATGGTCCATCCTGACATGCAGGAGGCCTGCATGGATGAGCAAGGAACTCCTAAGGAAGAAATTAAAAGGAAATGTAGGATGTGTTATAGGTGGAAATGGAGTCAGGTGACCTGGGAGGAATATAAAAACATTATCTGAGCACATGTGGTTGGGATCAGGAGAGCTGAGGCTTGCCTGGAGCTGAATCTGGTGAGAGATATACAGGTTGAGAAGTGCTTCTGGAGATTTGTGAGCAAAGGATGACTGGGAAAATGTGGAGCAACAAGGCTACTGGGGTGGCCTACGATGAAAAGCTTGGTGAATAAGGACAGAGCAGTGGATAATGTTGATCTCAGCTTTAGCAGAGCTTTTGATACTGTTGCCCATAACATCCTTTGAGACAAACTGATGAAGTACAGACTAGATAAGTGGCCTGTGAGATGGACTGAAAACTGGTTGAGCTGCTGAACTCAGAGTTGTGATCTGCAGGACAAGGCTAAGTTGAAGGCTAGTCAGTAGTGTGCACTTGTGGCAAAGACAGACAGCGGCATCTTGAGCTGGTGCTCAGACCCAAACATCTTGGATCATGGGAATGCTGAAGTTGAATGTGTGCCCTGGCTGTCTGATGGGGAGCTGGGTGCCCGTGTGCTCTGTCCATGCATTACATCCCCCCCTCAGTTTGTCTGCAAGAGCTGTGTCTAAACGGGACTGCGGGGCCTGGAGGGTTGAGAGTGGGTTGTGTCATCTTCTGGTGTGGGTAGGTCTTAGGTTGCAGAGGCACTAGCACCCAGTGCCCAGATGGAAGGTCCTGCTGCTGTGATGTGAGCCTGTGGGGCAGCTCAGCTCTCATCTGGTCTTCTCAGTAGCAGCGCCTCCGGTGCCCACTTCTCAGGTAGACCTTCTGAAACTTAAAAGACCACGAACACCTACTGCATAGGTTATAATGAGATGCAAATTATCTTTTATTGCTTTTGTCATGATCCTAATCTGAACCACTGCTTTTAGTAGTAGGGAAAATATTTACCACTGATGTTGTACGTGGGGTTTCCACTGGGCTCTGTAATGAGGGATGAACAGACAGCATGGTTCAGGTGGAAAGGGTTACCTCTTGATCACTCCTCTGTGTTTTGCTGAGTATTTTAATTAAAACCAGATAGAGGAAAATTTTTCACAGTTTCCATTTTTTAGTGATTTTTTACCTGCTGTTGAAAATTGCATTAAGACATAACACTGAAGGGATGATGTAAAGAGGAATGAATGCTCCTTTTAGCTGCTATGAATAGAGGCTTCTCATATCAGTTAAGTGTTGACTTTATAATTATGAGAAGATTACACATTTCTGTTATTTTTCAGCTGGTCTTCTAAGATGTAAATTAACTAGCATTTCACCACTTCGTGTAACCTTTCAAAATGGAGAAGGGAGGTTTGGCTGTTAAATTGCATAAGGTCACATTTATTTGGAGGTGTTTACTGTAACTAGCGAAGTGTAAAATTGCCTTCCTAACCCTTCAGTCTCTTCTGTCTTCTCACTCTTTGGTTTTGCAGTTCCTATGTTTTCTTTTTGTCACCTGCAGAAAGATTTCTAATGAATAATTGTCCTGGAGGTGTTTGCTCCACAACTGTACTTTAGATGTGTTTTTCTAAGTGTTGCTAAAAATTCAGACATGACTTTTGCTGTCTGATGATTGTGTGTGGTGGAACTGAGTTACACACTAAATGAGTGATGTTCAGGTGATGGGATGCTCGAGGGGGTAGTGGGAACTCAGGAACACAAGAGCATCTTGCCTCTTGTTTGTCACTTTCACTTGAGTCTGGCATCCAGCTCTACAAGTAGTAGTCCATCTTCCCAAATTCACCTTAAAAAGAGAAAGCCTTGCCATCTTGGCTTGGAGATGGGTAAGCAGGGTGGATGTGAAGAAGGGATAAATCCTTTCTCCCCTCAAGCTAATAGCGTTTGATATTAGCGATTGAAGCCAAAGTGCATTTCACTGTTTGCATCTCAGTGCCAAGTGCTATTGCAGGACACATGTTCTTTAATAGGAGTGGCTTAGCACTTCAGTGAAGTGGTTGCAGGTTTCTCTGTAGAGGTTATGGGCCAAGGGTTTGGCTGCAGGTGCAGTGGGCAGGTTGTGAAAAGAGCAGAGGATGCCAAAACTCCATTATGGCTGAGGTTTGCCTCTTATTGTCAGGTCCTTTCTGAGATAACTCCCTGATCAGCATCTTCTATGTTCTTTCCTCTGTACCCAGCTTTTGCAGAGGAGCCAGGTACTTCTACCCCTGGTCCATCTGTGAGAATGTGAAAAGTGGATAGCAAAAACCCAAGTGTGTTTCTAGTCATGCAGTCTGCTAACTCTGGATGATGGTTTATCACTAGTTGGGAATCAATACATAACTGAGAGCATAAGCAGAGTCAGCACATACTTCTTAGTTGAGTGCTATGACCTTGCCTGTTTCACACTGTTTTCATCTGAAAAAAAATAGCTCTACTCTCTTTTTCTAATTTTCTGACATTTTATACCCACTTTGCTCCCATTTTGTGTCAAGATGAGTGAGACAGTCAGGGACAAACCAGAGAAGAGAAATGGTCCCGAGTGTGAGATTTGTGGACTTCTGGATCATTCATGGATACTAATTGGAGGTGGATCAAGTGCATGTTCACATTTCTGTCATATTCACCAGACATACCACATACCCCGGAGTTCCCACCAGCTGCTGCAGAGCAGTGTTACCTGATCCAGCAAAAAGTCAAAGCAGTGCAGGCACACGATACTGACCTAGCAGAAGTCCTGCCAATACAAAGTTAACCATCAGTACTTTACACTATGGAGCATCTTTTTATACGGTACTAAGAGCTGTAAAGCTGGATTTACTCAGTTGTCGGAACATGGCCTCATCTGCTGCAGTGCTGCTGCCCACCGCAGTGGAAGGGTCGCTACTGATTAAAGGGGGATCTACCCTTTCTGACTGGTCTGAGCAGTGCTGGCTGGACACAGCTGCCTTGGGGAGCAAGTCATTGAAGGAAGAAATGCAGCTCAGGTCCTTTTGTGGTGATGCAAAACTCAGAGTTATCCTATTGTAAGAATTGTTACAGGCAGGAATCTGACTAAAGCCTGGGAGCAGCCACCATTTCTCTGCCTTAGGTCTGCAGCGGAGAGCAGCTGAACTCACGGGACCACCCAGTTCTGTAGGAGCCTCATTTTGCTGTGGAAGTTGGCAGCATGTTGGTTTTCTGATTTTTACTTTCCTTTGCTCACCCTGCCCTTCCCCCCTTGGACCCATAGAAAGGAATTGAGCCTATGTATCTAGCATGTAGTGTTACTGTTTCCCGGAGGTGGAGGAGGCAAAATTAGAATATCCTGTTTACATGTCATTAGAGCTATATTTGACCAGTTCTCCCAAGGGTGTTCAACTCGCTAGATCAGGACAGGCTTTTCTTATGGTCTTCCTGCCCTGCTGGAGGGAGGAGTGTGGCTGTTTGCACCAGCACTGGGCACCTCCCTGGACTGGGCCTTAGAGCTGCAGAGGGGGCTGGGATTTTCACTGTAGTCAAGGCAGGGTAAGTGAGCTTTGCCAGGACAGGCATTAGGTTGGTGCAAAAGTAATTGCAGTTTTGGATAGTGAATTTTAAATAATTATAACTAGGCTCAAATACATGTTTATTAATCCAAACAGGAACCATTACAGTCAGCAAATTTTTGCCAAGTTTGTTTATTCCTGTAGTGTAAAATCTGTGCTTTGGAATTTGACAGATTCTTGGAAAGCATTTTCTGCATCCTGCTGGTTGTGGAAGCGTTTTCCCTGCAAAAAGTTGTCAAGATGCTTGAAGAAGTGGTAGTTGGTTGTCAAGAGGTCAGGTGAATATGGTGGATGAGGCAAGACTTTGTAGCTCAGTTCATTCAGCTTTGGAAGTGTTGCTTGTGTGACATGCGGTCAGGTGTTGTCATGAAGAAGAATCAGGCCTTTTCTGTTGGCCAATGCCAGATGGAAGTGTTGCAGTTTTTGGTGCATCTCATCGATTTGCTGAGCAGGCTTCTCAGATTGAATAGTTTTGTTGGGATTCAGGAAGCTGGAGTGGATCAGACCAGCAGCAGATCACCAAACAGTGACTGTGTCCTTTTTTTGGAGCAATTTTGGCTTTAAACGTGCTTTGGAGGTTCTTGGTCCAACCGCTGAGCTGGTCGTCACCAGTTGTCATGCGCAATCCACTTTTCATCACATGTCAAAATCTGATTGAGAAGTGGTTTGTTGTTGTTGTGTAGAATAGGAGAAGACAACACTTCAAAATGTCTTTTTTTCATTTTCAGTCAGCTCATGAGGCACCCATTATTGAGCTTTTTCACGTTTTGAATTTGCTTCAAATTCTGAATGACTGTGGAATGGTCAATGTTGAGTTCTTCGGCAGCTTCTCATGTAGTTGGAAGAGGATCAACTTCGATGATTGCTCTCAGTTGGTCATTGTCGACTTCCAATGGCAACCACCACGCTCCTTATCTTCAAGGCTCTCCTCTCCTTTGCAGAACTTCTTGAAACACCGGTGCCCTGTGCATTTTTTAGCAGTTCCTGGACCTAATGCATTGCTGATGTTGCAAGTTGTTTGCTGCTATACAACCCATTTTGAACTTGAATAAGAAAATCCCTTGGATTTGTGTTTTGTCTAACATCATTTCCGTAGTCTAAAATAAATGTGAAATAATCAGCAAGTAATAAGTTAGTAGCAAAAAAAGCAAAGTGAGAAAAGCACATTAAAATTATGTATAACATAACCACATTTATTTAATAATGTATTCCAATGGCAAATTTCAACAATGCAAAAACTGCATTTCCTTTTGCACCCACCAAAAACTTTAGAAGTAAAATCCTTCCTTGCAGGAAGGTATATCCCTCCTCCCCATGTTCCCAAAGCATCCTCGAGTTACCTGACTTGCACTGACAGGGAAAAAAAAATATTCAGAGGGTTGAGGTGACAGAGGTTTTTAAGTCATTCCCAGCTTTCCTTAAGCGAAATAGCTTTGTATCCTTTTGAAAATAGCTTGGTATCATACCTGCCTACATGCATGTTTTTGTTTTAAGCAAACCTATTTATACTTTGGGAAATTAAGAACCTTCATGTGGCAGGTGAGAACTAGCGAGCCAGTGTCGGCAGCACCTTTGCGGGGCTGCTGGGGACGTGTGGCACTTGGGTACTGCTGGTGGAAGGAGCTGCTGGAGCGTGGTTACGTCATGCCGTGCCTTTTCCAGACCGTCATGCTCCTTCTGCAAATAGACCGTTATCTAAGAAAATATAAAAGTGCACCTGGAAACTTTTAGACTAGTCTCCCTGTTTAATCATGAGCCCATTTCAAATATGTCAGGGAAGGCAGCTGTAATATATGACCTTTTTCTGCCATATATTAGAGTGATGACTCATACATGTACTGTCAGGAGAATGTAATGAAAAATCTCTCCAACTTGACGTTTGTGCAGCTGATGTTGTTAGGTCTGACGTGCTGTGGAGTTTGGGATATCTGGGCTGCATTGTTGCTTTCAGTATCGCTCATTACTTTGTTGTGGATTTTTCTAAACTGAAGTATTTAAATGGATTCTGTCTTTGCCATGTCATCTCAGAAGGTTTAGCTGTCTTCTCTCTGAAGACCACAGACGTGTCAGTGGTTCTCTTTTCATATAGAAAAGAGCCAAGACACAGACAAACTAAATGCTTTGCTAAAGACAAATGAAGTCAAAACTGGGAAAAGAGGCTGGTACAGTATAGTTGTTTGCTGGTTCTGTACTGTGATCACTGTAATTTATAGAGGAAAATCTGCAATATGTAGCTATATTACTATTAATGTACAGTATCAGCACAAAAGAAAGGTGATGAAAATACAAGCTTGAAATATTTCATTTATTGTTCATTTACTGTAATAAAACTGTCTTGAACTCTATACACCTGCTACTGGAAGCAACTTAAATAAAACTCGTAGGTCAGAATCTGTACTTGCTATTGTGCCAGAGTAAATCTAAAGCAATGGTGTGGACAAGCATCTCATCCCAGAGCTCAGATGATCTCCAGCTAAATGAACTTGTAGAAATTAAAGCACTGGTAGAAATTGCAGTATCCATGTTCATTAAAAACCAAATGTATATGTGTGAGTGCATTTGCAATGTTGTTTTGTTGTTGGTGTTTGTTTTTTTTTTTTTTTTTGTAAATCTCCTCTATCTCCACCTGTGAACTGCCACTTCTGTTGCCCACTATATTGGGGCATTTGGTGTGAAGGTCCACCCTGTTCCTAAATCAGTGCGAACACACAGCTGGACTGAATGTTCCTGGTGTTTGACACCAGCTTCTTAACAAGAAATTTGCTTAGAAGCATGGGGAAGCTTTGGATGTTGGTATTAGGTCTTTCTAGACTGAAGCTGAGACCTGCAGGAGCATCGCTGACTTGAGCTGTGTGAGGCTGGCCTGGTGACCCTGGATGCAGAGGTGTGCTGTCCTCTGCCAGTGGTTGTAGAAGCTCAAGTTTGTGCTGGCTTTAGTCTGTCTTCACTTGTTCGCTACTGCCACTGCACTAGAAATTTTAGACTCCTCAAATATGATGAGTGTGATCACACATATAATTCAGCCTGTTCCTGGCAAAACAAGTGTGGTTTGAGCTGAAAGGCCTTGTTGACCCGGTCCCTTTGGGCTGTAGGAGGGTGCATGTCCACAGTGAGATACTCAGATGTTGAGCAGTGGGACAGGGAAGGGGCTTTAAAGACACGCTTTTCCCTCCAAGTCATTCATTCCCAGTGGTGCTCTCCTTTACCCCCACCCCGAATTGTATGTGTCCCTTCGCTTTGATAACCCCAGTAATCACAAGGTACAGGGTGTTTAAAAAAGATGGACCCAGTTTCAAAGAAACAGATTTCAAATTGGGTCTGTCTTTTTGAAACATGCTGTACTTTTAGAACCAGGATTTTCTACTGTCTTCTTTTTGGTCGATAATTCAGTTGCTAAAGTTATTTGCAAGTTATTGTGCTGTGTTTGTCAACTTGAGCATGAAGCTTGAGCAGTCAGCTGAGTTCTGAATCACAGACAAAGCAACCTAAAGTGGTGCAGACGATAGAGCAGCCACAAAAACTACTCAGTCTTCCAGTTCGTTGCCTCAGTAGCAAAAGATCTTTCTATAAATGCCAAGTGAGAATTATAAATCATCCTGGAGCTGCCATGCACTAAATCAAGAAGCAGAGAAATGAATGAATATTTGTAAACCAAGTGTCAGTGTAACTACAACACTGTGCAGAACAATAGTCCTGTGATATGCCTTGTGCTGTCAGGAGGCTCCGTGGCAGAGTCGGAGATCCACACAAAGAGAAGTTATGCAGAGGCACGCTGGCTGCGGCTGGGGCAGGGTGAACTCTGGGCAGATAGTGTCAGTAATTTCATGGTTCAGAGCAGTAATTTCACATACTGTATGAAGCAACAAGCATTTGCTACGCTAGCTTCAGGCTTTCACTGTGCGACTGGGTGGATCTACTTTAACAGTAACAAAAGCCTTTTAGTTTCAAGCAGCTGCTAATCAGAGCTGATACTGGCTCCAGTGACATCTCCCACTCCCCAGTGCTGACCTGGAGCTGCCATGGTTTAATTCACCAGCACAGACATGCCCTGGGCTCCTACCTGCTAAAGTACGAACTCTGGGAGAGTGATGTTTGAGAGTTGTTTCCACAGCCGCCTATGTTCCCCAACTCTCACCTGTCACCTCACCCTACCTTTGAAATTCTGACAAGTTTCTGACAGAAAAGAACAGTGTATGTATTTACTGAAGTGAGTTGGTATATGCTGAGGCCAAACCCTGCTGACCTGCTGGAAGTGCTGATCCCTCAGGCAGGTAAAGCTCAGCACTGTCATTCCTGGAACTGGTCTCAGTGCCTCCCTTTGTGGCCATGACCTCTCCCAGCAACTTTGTCCTAGGTGAGCCACAGCCTTGTTAAGCAATAAGCACAGTGGAGGTAGTGAAAGTTATTCCAGGAGCTGGAGTTGGAACCTAGAGCTTGCTTCTACAAAGCTTCCACTGAATGTGAACTTTACCACATTTGTAACCAAACATAAACTAATCTCAAACTTTGCTTTTTCTGAGTAAGTTCTACACACACATCCCTCGTGCTCCAAGCCTATGAGTAAAGCCTCCTGTAGGAGGTATTGAAGTGATGGAGATCTTTTTAAGGCAGCAGATACGTATGTTAAGGGCCTAGGTAATTTATTGGTGGGGTTTTTTTTTTTTACCTTCTTTATTTGAGGAGGAAAGCAAGATTGGGGACAATCTTAGTGAGGCTTAACAATGAGAGCAAAAAATTTCCCCATCCACAGCCTGCTTCTTGTCTTGCTTTGCTTCAGCTGTGATTTGTGTTAGGTGCTGTGGCCCATCTTCCTCCAGTTTAACCTACTCCAACCTCAGCATTGTCGCTGTGGCGAGTGCATGGGTATTTGCAAGCCAGAGCTGTGTTACTGGATGGGATCAGGTCCTTCCTGGCTGTGGGGTGTTGCATTGCCAGGTGTGGGTGGGCTCTGGCTTGGGACGGGAGCTTAAAATATTTACTTGAGCATTCCTCACTTTTCTTAGTCTGTCATTTTAAACCTTAATTTGAGTTGTGGTGTCTTCTGGTCTTCTTGGGGGGAGGGGGCAGTGCTGGTAGCTTACCCAGACAGCCCCTCCGTCGTTCCTATCACTAGACGTCTTAGGCCAGTTCTTCATGCAATTGTTGCATTGCTGCTGAGCATGTCCAGGATATGCTTATTTATTTTTATAACTTCTACATACCAGATTTTATTTTATGTTGGGTGTTCAAGCCTTGGTACATTTGCCAGGCATCTGCCAGGTGACAAAGCCCTCCAGCGAGAGCTACCTGTGGTGGTGAGGGCTGGGAGGGTTTCCCAGGCTGCCCCCCTCACCCCTGCCTGGCTGTGGGGAGAGGACCTGCCCCTGCGCCCTGTTGTAGGTGCCTTGTTTCTTCTGTCTGCCTCTGAGAGATGACGTGTGTGTCGGAAGATCCCTCCTCCTGTGGCGGTTGGAGGGGAGGGAGCATTCCTCTTGCCTGAAGTCACCTCTCAGCATCCGAGCTGCCGCAGTCCAGGACGTCTGCACAGTAGCTGCCATCAGCTCGGGCAGGTACTGCTGCGGCAGTGACAGGGCTGCCTGGGCTCAGGGCAGCTCTGATGCTTCGCTGTTTACCCAGCTTCTCAGCAGAGTATTTTTTTAAAGGTAGTAGCAACACCCTATGTAAAACCAGCCCGCGTGGGAACACCTCCTGTGGCCAGTAATACCTGCAGGTGTCTGGAGCAGCCCCATACAGCTCTCCTGCTCCTGCAGTGGCCTCTATTGCTGCAGTTCGATTTCTTGAGCTGATTTAAAGCTTTCCTTCTCCTTTGTTCTTCCTGCTTCATGGCTGTAGGTTTTCATACACCACAGGTGTGGAAAAGCCTGTTGGGGACTTAAGGAGAGATGATATTTTCCAGTCCAACAGAGGAGCAGGGGATTTTGTAGTAGCCAAGTGTGATGTTCATCCACCCTTTTCCCAGAACTGCAGAGGCAAGGAGGGAGTAATCTGTGCCATGTGTTAGTTGTTAATTTTAGCTTTACCATAACTCTTGACGACAGCGCTTGGTTGTTTCCTGCTGTAGGCAACATGTAGCAGTTATCCTGGAGATACGGTGTGGCTGCAAGACAGTAAAGCTGCAGCTTATCCCTAAGCTGTGCACTGTCAAGGCGTGCAATAGCCGGATTCTCCCTCTGACTCACACAGCTCCTGCGGACTGAAGTTGAGAGGCTGTATGGTACCATTTTTCTGGCATTTGTGCTAAACCCTTGACTTCAGGTTAAGTGAGGATGGCATTAGGCACAAGCTGAGCTCCACTTGTGTCTGAGAACAAAGCTTGACCAAAAGGTGGTTATATATCTACCATTAGATGTACTGCATTTAAGCTAATAAAAGCCTACTGCTTTTTTTTGCAACTCTGGGTTCCTGGTGAAGTCTGTATGAAGTACCAGCCTGTACTGGCATCATTAAAAGAGCATCCTAGAATTTGATGTACAGGTTGCAAACTACACTTTTTCTAATGTGTAGGCTGCTACATGGAACTCTTGCAAGTAAATTATAGGAGGCAAAACAAAAATCCTATAGCTTTAATATCTTTTCTAGGTTGTTGTTGATATCTTTGCTTGTTATAATGCATTGCTTTCCATCTCTTGCGTCTGCAGCAAAAGTTGACTATGTCAGAAAATACGTGTCTTATTTTTTCCTGGTGCTGATACTAGTATTTTGCTAATACATGATTTACTCAGAGAGCATTGTGTTTCTGATGGCTGTGTTGCCGTACAGTGCTGGAGGCTTGCTTGGTTACATGTTCTGACTGACACAGTCAAGCTCAGTGAAGCAGACAGGTGAAAGGTGTGGGGAGCACTGGCGATGTGCTGTAACCAGCTCCAATGGGGGAGTCTCTGGGAGCTCCTTCTCTTTCTAGTGTTGTTTTTTTGGTGGTCTTTTGCTGTGGCCCGCAGAGTATGTTTGTTCAGTCTCTGATGTTTGGTTAAACACTGTGTGAGGATGCAAACATCTCTTGACCGCAGTGAAGGAATGCTGTGATGCTGTGTTCTGCTCAGCCAACCGTTATGCAAACTTTGGGTATATGCAACATCTTACAACAGCTGAAGAGAGACACCAGACCTGCAGGAGAGCTGATGACCTGAGTGGAAATAAACAGCTGATGTGTTAAAGAACTGGAGGCACAGTGGGGTGCTTAGAACAGAGGTGTCGGGAGGGGCGAGGAATCACATAAAGGCTGGAACAGTTGATCTGAAGTCATGTCAAGTGAAGTGTCAGAAATGTGACATGCTTGCTCTGTAACAGAATGTTCTTCATAGGCGGTGTAACAAGCTTTGGAATTAAATTGGGGGGGGAAGTGCTGTAGCTGTTATGTCAAGTCTTTCACAAGCTTGCAGTGTGCAGTCTGGGCTGTGGCTGGTGGAAAATCAGACCTGAACAGCCAAGTAATCAGTGCTTTTCCTTGGCAGTTATGAGCTCACACTATACTCACACCACAGCTGCATATGTATTTTCCAAAATACACTTTTAAAATTATACATGCACTTTTTTTAGTATGCTAATCGTTTCTGTGGTCATTCATTCCTGGAGTTAATGAGTAGTGTCTTAGAGAAAACGAGTTAACAAACTGACAGCTGCTCATAACGAATCACTTGCTGGAGAGGCCAGTGTAAATTTAACATCCACAATAAATCCTTTTGCTTATGATGGTTCAGTGGAGCGTTGGCAAAGAAATGAGGCAATAACTTCATTTATCAAAGCAGTTCATGGCTGTAGTAGATTTGTGCCTGAGAGCTCATAGACAGAAATGCCAGAGGATTACAGACTCTGGATTTCTGCTCCTCTTTGAGTAATATTAAGCATAAATAGGAAAAGGTAGATCTCACAATCAGACAGGTTGTCAATAGCTGCCAGTCCCGGGTACACATTCAGCATGAAAAGGTAGCAGGAAGGGTGCAGGTAACTGAAACGTCATGGCAAGACCTGATGCTGAAGTAACATTTGTGGTGTGACCCCCTGTTCCCTGCTGGGTGTGCACCCCCACGCCCCAGGGCCGGGAGGGCCCGGGGTTATTGTGGAGGTTGTGGTATGTGGTGGGACAGGGAGCAGGTCTGCGGGTGCTGTGCTGCTGGCAGCAGTTCCCGCAGCTGCTGGTAGATGGAATGCCTTTTCCAATCAGTGTCTGCAGGAATCAATAACCATCTTTCATCAGCAGTTAACTATTAACTCATGGCAAATAGCAGACCTTTTTTGTAACCTTTGGTTACAAATAAATAAATAGACATAACAGCCTTGGATAAGGCAACAAATATTCTGAAATTCCCGTTTCCTATACCAGAGCTGAGTGAGCCTGAGGACCAGCATTTTCTCAATACTTTGTTTGCAATGAACCAGTTGAGCTAACTGGCAGCTTGTTGCTAGTACAGGTTTAGCTTGGGGCATTGTTACCTAGTAATATTAAAGTTATATATCGCATTTCAAGAAGGTGGACCCAATTCGAAATCGCTATATCTCTGCAATTGGGTCAATCTCTTTGAAACATCCTCTAGATCCTGCTTCACTGGAACGCAATAATTGTGTTTAGGATTTTTTTTTTTAATCTATTATCAATAGTTTTCTTGTTTTTCAAAATTATTGTTCCATTTGGAAAATGTGCTAGTGGCCCAAAACGGCAACGTTGTGCCAGGATGTTGAACTAGTTGAATGAAAGGCTCATCTCTCTTCGTGATTTGAAATGAAGGAGTTAAAAGGTAGAAACACCAAGAAACCTGTGATTTATGAAAGGTCTTTCCACTTCAGTATTTGAATATTAGTAGCATAGGAAGGTTTTTTTCTTCAAATATATATATATTTTTTAACTTGACAGAATCCTATTTAAACTGATCACATGACACAGCCCATGCAGGTGGCCGTATTAATGTTGCACTGAACTGAAACAGTTTGGTTTCAGAAATGATGTTTAAAATGCATCTTGAATAGCTGGGGAGGGGCAGAGATATTTGTGGGCATCATGGTGCCAGTGGCTGTTTCCTCGCTGAGAAGCCACGTGCAGTCTTGGCTGGGTGCTGCCCTCCTGCCAGGCTTAGTGATCTCTGCCACCCTCACTGAGAAGTTGTTTCTTCTCAAATTTAAGTGGAACCTCTTGTGTTCCAGTTTGAACGCATTACCCCTTGTCCTATCATTGGTTGTCACTGAGAAGAGCCTGGCTCCATCCTCCTGACACTCACCCTTTAGATATCTGTAAACATTAATGAGGTCACCCCTCAGTCTCCTCTTGTCCAGCTCCAGAGCCCCAGCTCCCTCAGCCTTTCCTCACACGGGAGATGCTCCACTCCCTTCAGCATCTTTGTTGCCCTGCGCTGGACTCTCTCCAGCAGTTCCCTGTCCTTCTGGAACTGAGGGAGCCAGAACTGGACGCTATTCCAGATGTGGTCTCACCAGGGCAGAGTAGAGGGGCAAAAGAATCTCTCTGGACCTACTAACCATCCCCCTTCTAATACACCCCAGGATGCCATTGGCTTTCCTGGCCACAAGGGCCCAGTGCTGGCTCATGGTCATCCTGCTGTCCACCAGGACAGTATATTAGCAGTTTTGTTGGTGCCAGTGGTTAATGCTAAGCTTGTGCGTGCATTTGTAGAAATAGGGCCTCAAACAGCACATGGAGCACAGCAGCTTCATTATAGAGTTGCATGAGGCAAAAATCTCAACTTTTATTTTATACTGTAGTGTTTTAAAAATCACACAACCTTTTCTTGAGATGTACCATCCTACTACAATCCAATAGAGCCTAACGGACATCTCAGAAAAACTTAAAGTCGATAGTCCTGAGTATGTGACAGAACTATGTGGATTCTCCAGCATTTATTTTCCTCTTCATGTGGAAATGGAAGCAGAGTGATTCTTGAATTATCCCCCTGCCCTGGTTGGTTTGAAAAGAGAGGTTATACATAGATAGGAATAAATGCATAGGCAGAAGACTCTTAAAGCTATAACTATGAGGGAAAAGCCTTTTAAAACCAAAGAAGAGAACAACGCAAAAAACCCTCTGTGTGGAGCTTGTTGAAATCGTGACCTTTCCTGTGAGTCTGCCATGTCTGGAGCTCACCACTGACTTGGCCAGCGTTACGCTGGAGCTTTGTACTTGGGTCTCATGCAGGCTTCATGGAGTCATCCCCGGCATCACCAAGAGCTCGCTCGGGCAGCGAAGGGGAATTTATCGCCCCACTGAAGCAAAATTGCCAGCCACAGTTTTTGCCCTTAGACTATAAGGAGCGTAGACACCTTGCTCTTCCGTTTTGTAAGGTGCCAGGTTATGTTTTTGAGGTTACATACTACTGTTCATGGAAAGATAAACAATTATTAAATGTGACTGACAAACCCATTTTCCTGGTACTGCATGGCTTCCACCATGGACCAACGCTGTTGTTGTTGCATTGCTGGAGAGGGGCAAAGAGAAGTCTTTTGGTTTTGGAATGAATTGTTGTTTTATTACTGATTATTGAATGTATTATGGTAGAGCATCTAGTTGTGAAAGTCTCACTGAACTACTAGTGGGGCAAATGAAGTTATTTCTAGGGAGCGTGCAGATTTTCTGTCCTCTCACTGCATTTGCCTCCTTTGGATTTGTGTCTTTAGCCAGACTCAGTCTCCATGCATTGAAACACCAGCAGAGACTTTCCCCCGTCCTTTTATTTTGGGTTAATTTCTATGCATTTGTTTCACTCAAGTCACCTGTTACTGTTTTGTGTACTTGAATCTGTTCAGGGTGAGGAGTTCATCGATTTGGGGCCTCATGGGGGTATCGTGAGTCCTATGAATCAACAGCCTGGAGCTGTTTCTAGGAGCTGCGGAGGATTCTAACTTCCATTCTCTTTCTGCTTTGTAGGTATTTGTATAAAATGTGGAAAAGGTGTCTATGGAGCAAGCCAGGCTTGCCAAGCAATGGGTAACCTCTATCATACCAACTGCTTCACATGCTGCTCTTGTGGTAAGTCAGATCTACCATAGCCTAAGTGGCTTCTTTTTGTAATATATATTACTTTATCAATCAGTGTACAAAGTGAGACTTAATCTTGCCTGCTTCCTGAGGCAAAATGCCCATGCAAGACTCCAGCTTCAGAAGTTGTTTTTTATTTGCCATCTGTAAGTGTTCAAAGGTGTTTTCTTAAGCATCATCCCAGAAAAGTAGTATTTGGTTGTTTTAAGGGCTGCATTTACAAAATGGCTTCAACCTGGCTGTTATAAGCACTACATACTTTAAATCACTTGTGTTTATGGAACTGTAATATATATTTATCATTTTTACAGAAAAATGACAAAATTTGTGCAGCCAAAACCATATTTTCCCTCACTGTCTATTTACAAATGCAACTCAAGCATGTATACTTGTAATTTCTGTAGATGCCTAATGCTCAAAAATTTTCTCTTATGTTTGAGTGTGATAAAAAGAAATAGAAACTGTGTGTTGAAACACCTTAAGCTGTTGCAATACTTTATTTTTTAAAGGAAAACTTGCAGATAAATCACTATCTCCTCCTTGTTTTCAGGACCTTTTCAGGTTTCTCTTTTAATCTGAATGCATCTGAAAGTGATGCGTTCTATTCAGGGCTTTGCCACGGGAAACAGGACTTGGAAGATTCAGAGCAGCACTTTCAGAAGTGTTTGCCTTAAGTCAAGCATTGTGAACTTTAGTTGGAAACTTTCTCACTGTCTTGTCAGAAACTCCTGAGAGCTCACAAATTCCCACCAGGTTCAAGGGAAGTATGCGAGCTCAATTTTCAGGAGTCAGGTAATTTTTCTTGATATGCCCACACAATTATTTCCATTCCTAATATATGAAAATATTTGCCTGGATGTTGAAGATCTTGTTGTTATACACAGCAAAATATTTACTCTGAGCAGCACATGCTGAGCATAAATCGTTTATAATAAGGATTAGAAAAAGAGTAAAAGAGTATTGGTATAGAACTAAAGAACCTGATAATGAAAAGACCATTGTAAAGTTGACTTGTGAAAGGAGAAGTGTTGTCTTTTCTCCTGAGTTTTGTCCAGATAAATATTGGCTTAAAGAAACCTACAACCTGAATGCAGAATTTAGTGACCTTTATAAATTATTCTGGACCATGACCAGGTTCTAGAATAAACTTGTCTCAAACCTTCAGGGATCATTCTTGACTTTGCTCAAGTCTGACAGGGAATGAGTAGCTGTTTTGTTGGCTCATAAAGTGAACAGCATCCTGCTTAACATAGGATTACAAAATGTGATATTGGATAATATCTATCCACTCATTGCCAACATTAACCTAACCTAATTGCATGGGTGAATTCCAGCTTCCTCTCTGGGGCAGGCGTGGTTTTTTTAAGTAGTCAGGATGTGCGTTTGTTACCACAGGGGTCTGTACACAAGTCACTCTGTTCCTTAGAAGAATGTATAAGGGCCGAGGAATGTATTTTAACAGCAAAATACAAACACAACGTAATTATTCAAAAGCACAATCAACTTTTCTGACTGTCCTGATGAGGTGTGTGTGGCCAGTGTATATCTACCATAGGGCAACTTGAGGCATGTCTGTTCAGAGTGTAGTTTTTCCCCACCCCACAGTGCCAGTGGAATTTAGTGATTCACACGGTTTTCCGTGAGTCATGCACATGCACGAGGAAACAGTGCTCCAGGTTGTCTTCTCAGCCCCTCGCTGTACTGCACATGGGCTGGAGGGCCCAGCTATTCCCCACCAGGATGTTTTGCAAGAAGGGCTTGGGTTCGTTCTGTCTGCAACCTCTGATACAATCCCATTGAAAAGCGAACGTGTGTGGACTTATTTGAGGCTTTGAAAAGGTGGATGTGTTGGTGATGTGGCGGGACTGCCTGAGTGTGGGTAGAAAAACTAGATCAAAGCTTAAGTTCAGCTACACACAAGCAGAGCTTTTCCTCTCCACCCAGCTCCGGAATAGTATCAAAATGAGCATAGCTGAAAAGGTGGTGTTTCATTAATTCTTTGGTTTCTATCTTTATTTGGGACTGTGCAGTCTTTGGGAAAAACAGAGTGATTCAGGACAGTGCCAGTAGATGCAGACCTTGGGAATGAGGTGTGTGAGTTACCTATGGGAACTGCATCCTGGACTGTGCTTCTGAAAAGGCCTTACAGTACATCTTGTACCATCAACCACATGCAAACTTCTCAGAGTACTGTAGTTCATGAACAGGGAGTTCATTTTACCTTGAGTGTGACATTGGTGGGACCCAGGTGAGAATTCTGCACTCTAGTTTTCGTGCCCACTCTTAAAGAGATGAGGAAAAACTAGAAAGGGTCCAGAAGGAGCTACATAGATGATTAAAGGCAGGAGAAAATGTGAGAGCCTAATATAATTTGAGTATCAGAAATTATGGGAGGGGCATGTGGTTGGAGCTCATAAATACTTTTACTAAAAAACAGCATTAGAAAGTGGTCTTATACTTACTAGAGACAAACACAAGAGTGATCTCTTCTACAGGCTGAAATTACAGAATTAAAATAGGAAATCAAAGACAGTTTTTGCACAATGAGGATGATTAACTCCTGGAATGAAATAGCAAGAGAAGTGGCAGATTCTCTATGTTTGTTTTCAAATTAAGACCAAATGTCCCTTTGGAAAGTGTTATAAGTTGAGCCAGGCTTTTGGATTCAATATGTAGGTAACCAGGTGAACCGTTAATGACCTTTGTTAGGCAAGAGGTCACAACACACAGGCTAATGCTCCTTCTGAGCCTTTGGCAGGAGAGCAGTGTGTTAGTATGCACTGCCTACAATGGTTCCTATGCACTAGTTCCTATGTAGGCTTTAAAATCTGAGATAGAGTAGGAGTGCAAGCTTGCCCTTCCTTTTTCCTCTTTTTTTCCCAAATAACAAGAATGATCTAAACTCTCTTCCAGCAGTTATCAGTCTTATTTTCAGTGTAAGAGATCTATAAAGCGAAAGGCTGTAACCAAAGAATAAAAATTCTCTACCTGAAGACATTTGATTTAGATAAGGGCCCAATACTTAAGCAGTTACAATTAAAAAATAATATATATATATATATTTCAAACCCTTGGGAAGAGTTGTGGTTTGGAGACCACTCAGGCTGAAATGTGATAGTGAGTGGAGACAAGTGTAGTTACACAGAGAAGTGGGAAGAGATCCTCCGTAGGAAATTCTGCCTGAGTTGGAGTCCTGTCTTAGGCACTTCTGTGAGTTTAACTTTGGTTTCAGCACCAAGTGCAACCGGTCAGGTTGCCCTGGTTGAAAAGGGCAGAATGGCCCATCCTGTGCCTTACAGGGGTGTACAGTGTGTATGCCAGCGCTGTCTTTTTTGACTCCCACCATCGCATATCACACCATTGCGGGAGAGTTTGTGTTGCTGGTAATCAAGAGGAAAACATAAAATATGCTAGCAGATGCAGGCACCTCTGTGAAGTAAATAAACAGGAGACTTTTGTCCCCTTTAGATGTTTTCGTCAAATGCTCAGATGGTAAATCTCTTCACTGTATTCCTAGATTCTGGCAACTTTGGGATGAAACTCAGTAATATGTTGATTCAGAGTTGCACAGGATCTCCTCAAAAAAAGGAAATCTCACCAGTGAGATGAGGTCAGAACAAGAAAGGAAAGGAAAGGAAAGGAAAGGAAAGGAAAGGAAAGGAAAGGAAAGGAAAGGAAAGGAAAGGAAAGGAAAGGAAAGGAAAGGAAAGGAAAGGAAAGGAAAGGAAAGGAAAGGAAAGGAAAAAGGAAAAGGAAAAGGAAAAGGAAATGACCTAGCAGGCACCTTTCATGTGCTGCATTTCTGCCTCTTTAATGTGTTCAGTGAGCTTTAGTTGAGCCTTGCTCCTGTAACTGGGCAAGTTCAGCATCTCAGAACTTTGTAAGTTCATTTTTGTTATGTCTCTGTGTAAACCCTGATTGCTTTCTGCAAAAAGCCATGTTCTTCAGTTAGCTTTACTTCAGAGGTTAGATAATTCTCTTCAGGTAATGTAAAAGCTAAAGTGATCTGATTTCCCTGGGATCAAGTAGTTCAATGTAGATCTTTATCCACAATCTCTTAGAGAAAACAACTTGAAGCTTGTTAGGGTGGTTTTTAAATGTAGATTCAAATCCTCTCTCAGCCCTAACACCAGCGGAACCTCTTTTAGGACTTGATTCAGCAAAACACTCAGACATGTGCTTCAATATATTATATGACTCATATGTAAGCATGCTTTGCTGAATCTTAAATAATAGAGATGAATTCAAGCAACAACATACACTGTCCCTTCTGTTAAGTGTAAAATTTTAGTTTTGGCAGGAGTTCAATGGCAGATTTTGCTTGTGGAAGACAAGAGCTGAAAAATGTCTGCCTGAAAAGCTCATAATCTGATTCCTCTTAGTAGTATGTCACAGCATGACAGGATTTCTTGAAGAATAATTGCAATAATGCCAGATCGCTTGTGTGATCTAAGTGCAGGTGATCAGCTGCAGGAATTAATGGGCTCTATTTGATACTCATTACAGAAGATAACTTATCAGGTCCCTTCAGTTTGCAGATCATAATGCCACACAGCATCTTTTCAGGCTGAAAATGTTAATCCAGTGGCAATAATTGTAGAAACCGCAGTAAGATAAATCTTTGCAGTGAGGAATATTGGTCTGGTATTTGTTACTCTGAGGGTGTAGGAGATGGGCAGGGAATGAACTTTGTAGAGCTAAGGATTTAAATCTCCCTATTGTCAAAGCTGAGACGTATTTCACCATAAAAACCAGGAACACGTTCTGCTCTCTTACATGAAGGCAAATGTTTGAGCATGCCATTCGTCTTTAATTTGCACTTTTGCCACTGGTTTTAAGGCACAGGAAATCACTGCAAGATCAGTCAGAAGCCTAAAGCAAACTGTATAATCCCAGAGGTATGCGGCTTGTTTCTTACCTGGTAGCTATTGATCAGACTGGAGCTCTCATGGGGGTTTCATACAGCAGTTTAATTTTAAGGGACAGCTCGTAAAGGTATCGCAGTTCAGTTGATTACTGGCACTGCTGCTGCCTCAGCGCCAGCCTTTGTCCAGACTTCACAAGCCCATTGCTACAAGCGTCTAAGAGAAGGATAAGGATCACAGCGAGGGCTGACAGCACTGCCCTTTGAAAAGGCCCGAGAGGGACAACTGCAGCAGTAGGTATTGTTACCCTGAAGGTATAAAGAGTGGTTCTGAATTAGCCTGTGCCCTCCAACTGATGTGCAAGGGTTGTGGATGGTTCATGGTTGTGGATGCAAGCTGCCTTTTCACTCGTATCGAGTCTCAGAGACAACAGCTCCCTTCTGACTGAAGCCGCTCAGTGCTACTGGATGTAGATGTCTATTAATAGGAGATTGCTCATGTCCCGACTTGTAGGGAGAAGTTCCTCGTGACACTGGAAATGGTCTTTTGTGTATTTGCTGCCCCGGGTTGAACCTTTGTTTGCACTTGGTGGTAGTGAGGCACAGAACATCTTAAGGGAGCTGTGTCCCTTCAGTGTATATTTATCAACAGTTGGTGAGTTTTTTAAATAGCCACATTGCCAGTGGAAGGTTCATTTTCAATTCATATTTGTTATGTCTCCACAGCATATTTATAAGTTTGGCATGAGTCATTGCATCCAAATTGCACACTGCCAGTACTTGCTTCATTGCCTTAAATTAAATTATCTGTGAACGTGATTTTCACGTAGAAGAAAACCAAATTCAGTGTCAAATCTATGAGCCCTACACTGTGTGTCCACCAGTGTTAGAGCTGTTAATCACATTGGTACAAATACATGTGGGGATGTCAGTGGCTTCTAACTCTGCAGTGCCTCGTGGCTGACCTAGGTGACTCAGCTTCAGGTTCAGTATCCGTTCATCTGACTGCCGCGGCTTCACGTGGCTATTCTGAGCACCCAGCAAGCACAACAAGAGCCCTTCAGGCAGGGAGCTAATGAGTACTGCTGCAAGGGAGTGAAAGTCTGCTGGGTTGCTAATGTCCTTGCACACTTTTCCCTGACATTTTCTAACCACATACTGTTGGACCAGAGCAGGCTGGAATTTTGGGATTTTTGGTCTGTAGCCCTGCCAGAGCCATTGGCTAATACCTGGTGTTCAGGGGAAGACAAGCCAGCGGGTGATTCAGTGCTGTGCATGTGGGAACATTCCTCCCCGACCCCCGTGGCCTGGAGCGTGAGAGCTGCAAGCCCTCAGCTTGCATAACTGCAGTTGTTACTCATCCCCAACTCAGACCCTGCATTTGGATTGAATTCATGGCCACCTGAGTGTTTGGTGGTTTCCAGGCCACAACTGGAGCTGGCAGTGGGTCCTGATGCACTGCGTGTGGGGCAGTTACTTTGAGGTGTGATTCACAGGAAAAGCCAAGCGCTTTAGAGAGGTGAGAGTTTGGTTAGGGAAAAGGACTGAAGGATTTGCTGTATGTGCTGTTAAGGCTGCGGTTTGTGCAGACGTGTAACTGAGATAACTTTCTGGGTTGCTGCTGGAGTGCAGAATTCTGCCTGAGTCATTCTGTGTCTTTGGGATAAGTTACAGCCTGTGCTTAGCCCCACGCTTTCCGTTTTAACACCTATCAAGACAGATAGTTAGAAGTTATTTCAGGTATGTCTGCAACTGCAGTTCCAGACAAACCCATTAATGCAAAACTCACGGAAAGGGAGGTGCTTGCTTTAAAAAGAGGCAGCCAGATGGTAGAGATGACAGCTGGCTTCAGATGGTTTGGGTTCACCTTGCGCAAGACTGAACCATGAATGAGTCTCAGCAAAGGAATGTAATCTTGTCTTCTGGTAATTAAAAGTCAGACTTGGATACCAGCCCTTTTAAGAGCCCAAGTACCTTCAGGTACCGATTGGTTGAAAAATGTTTCCTTTATCTTGATCCATGGTTAGTCTGATAATATTCCAGGCTTTAGGAAAAAAAAAAGAATGGGATGGGAAAAGGGTAATCGTAAATGTGTGAAATGGGACTGACACAGGGAACTCTCCTTTATTTATAATGAAGTTAGCTGGTTTTTATATTTTAGGAGGTGTTTAGTAGTTTCTCTGCATTGTGCTCTGTTGTGCCAGCCAGCTCTGGTCCAGCAGGGCACTGATCTGTGTGTTTGACTTCAGATAAATAGAACAGTCCATGGACTGTGTCCCTTCTACAGACGATACTGGTAGGTGTTATGTCATTAAAGGTTTTCAATTCTGTGACTGCTTTAAATTAAGTTAGTTCAACTATAGGAGAGGCCTTACTTCTGTGGGGACATCTCAGATGCTTGAAGATGCATGTGTTTAAAGTTTCTCTGGTTTGTGGGGGGTCTTAATACAGAGTACCCATCTTCTCTGAGGGCTGCTGTCACATGTAGTGTTGGGATAATAGGTCTGGAGGCTGACCCCCCGGAAAAGGTAGTTTGAATACATTTCCATTCCCTATTTCTGATCATCAGAGGACATGCAATGAATATTTGGCTGGTGGTTTGTCTCCTTGTTTCCTTGAAAGCTAGTAATTGCGTTCTGCTGTTATTTATTCCAGCATAAAATGCATGGCTTTTGATGGTTCTTTTAATTGGTGGGGGTTGCCTGGCAACTAATGATGGAAACTTTCCTTTGTGTTGATTGATTGACCATAGATTTATTCCTCCCACAATATTTTTGAATTCATAATGTGGAACCAATCATTGACAGCACCTGTGACCCTTTCAGGGGTTGATAAACATATAAAGTACAAAACTGTAATTATCAAAGTTGCTGCCTCTGTTTTTTATTTCTCTGTAAAAAACAGAGAGAACCTAATCACTTCCTTGCATAGTTTTGTGTGTTTGGAATGCCACCTATTGTTTAGTTTAACAAGATGTGCTAAAATTTCTCTGTTTCCTTATCAGCATCTATTATCTGCAGGTCTTGATTTTCTTAGTCTGAAACCCACGTCTTGTGCGTTTTTTTCATCTTTCCCTTCTACTCTTTTTTTTTTTTCCCTCTTTCTTGCGTTCCCCGCTGCCCATTTAAAATGTTTTCTTGGAACACATCTCAAGTTTCTCCAAGAGAAAAGATTCCCTTGGGCTGCTGTTGAGTTCATCTCTCAAAGGGGAAGAAATCCAGATAATCCAGAACAGAGCGCAGGCAAGTCACTGGCATTATCAACAGATGTTTCTGTTTCCTATTTCCAGGTTCTGTAATTTTGAAGTATTATCTAAAAACAAAGAAAAAAACAGGTGGAAATTCTCCTAGAACTTGACTGAATCTCCATGTTTGCTTTGTCCTACCCTTTGGACACGTGGATCTCGCCATTGCTGCTCTGGGCTGACCCACAGTGTGGTCTGTGGGCCACCGCTACCTGATTCTTTTCCAGGTGTGCTGGAAGGATTGAGCTTCAGTTTTTGTCTCTGATGCATCTTCTGTGAAGAAGGGAAGGCCAGCTTTCCATCTCCCTTGACTTCTTCTTCCTTCTTTCTGCCTGTGTTTGCTCTGGCATGTGCCTGCTCTACTACTGAAGAATTCAGACTTTATTGTAATTTCTGTGTGGGCATCTTTTGTTCTTCATTTCAAACGAGCACAATGGATTTCTTTCGTAAAGATCTTAACTGCATGTCAGTACCTGTTTCTTCAGAAAATAGTGAGCTTGCCCCCTTGCCCTTGGCACTGTTTAGAATTTTGTTATACCCTGGTCATTTCCCATTTTGACTCGTTATGCATATCTTAGGCTTTTCCTGGATCCTCGATTTCCCAGGGTCTAAAGGCTCCAGCCTGCTGGCAGCTCATCATGCCCTCACCAAGGAGGCAAGAATATATTGCTCTGCAGCCATGGCAACTTCAGTCAGTCCTTCCTCACTAGAAAACCTCCTTTTCCAAACTTCCTGTGTACTTCTACAACTGATGAGTTTTCTGTTCTTATTCCTGTTACCTGTTTTCCTTCTGTCTCCAGTCCTGGACTTCTTGCTGTCCCTTCCCTGGCGAGGCGCTGCAGGGACAGGACCTCTCCTCTCCCTTCCCTGTTTGCCAGGCCACACACCCACCTCTCGCTCCTGCCCTGCAAGTCGGGCCCAACGAGGACAGGAGCTCTGGGCAGAGGACGTGGTGTGAAGTGATCTAAAGTCTGGTTTTGCTGCTTCTTTACTTCCATCCTCATGTGCTGTCTAATAAAAAGACTCTCTTGCTTTGCACCTCATCTATGCTTCCCATCCAGGCTACGTTACTAACTCATCCTTAAAAATAATTATTGTTTACTGCTTGTTTCAAGAGAAGGACATCGGTATGGCCTGAACACTCATTGATGTGTCACACCAGAATGCAGCCTGGGGTTTATCTTATAAATTAATTTTACAGATAAAAGGTTTCCACTGTCACTCTTTACCTTAAGGATGCTTTTACTTCTGCAATTCTAGAAGAGCTGTTTCCCATGAGTCTTGCCATAACAGATCTTTTGTTGGTAAAGTTTGTCTTCACATTTATAAAATAAACAGTGGCAGCAGACTTTGACATTCTGTCTTTCAGGCTTTCTTCTGGCAGAGGGTCTTGGCAAATGACAGAGAACAAATTCTTAGCTGAGAGGATTAATGGGTTGGTGGTCACAAAGGGGTAAATCAGCCCTGTGAGTCGGAGGAAGGGGTTTTACTCGCTATGGGCTTACTTGTCATCTTGGGCAGATCATTTTGCCTGTGTAGAGATAATTCTTCTTGCTGACCTCACATGCGTGGTACTGTGCTGATATAATTAATATTTTGAAATTGTTTGGAGATCCTAAGGTGGAAGTCCTGGAGAAGTGAGAAGCTTTATAAATTATTAAATAATTATTGTTATATCACAAGTAGATGTGTTTGCTGGAGGAAAACACTTGCAGTGTCTGGCAGCCAAGCCATACAGCTGCTGCAGCATGCTACTGAAAATAATTACTTGCTCAAATAATGCATATTTACAGTTTATGGAGGACCATTTTGAGGATTATATATCATTAAATAGACTAATGTAAGATTTAAAGAAGCCTGCTTTCCCAGCACAGCTCCCCAGAGCCCTTAGTGCCTGGGCCACGTGAATAACGTTCCCATTCCTCTGTCCAAGCCCAACATTGTGTTTTTAATTTATTTTAAGTATCCAAGGAATGCTGTCTCCAGTATTCAGAGGGCTCTAAATCGGATGTGAGACACAAATGCACCAGAGAAGCTTATCAGGGAAACAGGCTTGGCATGAAGCCTACATAAACAACCATAAATTTTTTCTCATTTAAATGACGGGACTCGGGAGGATTGGCCGATTGTAGCTGTGGTGGGCTGTCCTTAAACACTAAGGAAAGTGCTTTGCTGACCTCTGGTATTTGACATGAGCTGAATGTTTTGCTTTCTTATGAACTTACTGTTATACAGTGAGCAGCTTGATTCTGGTAAATTGACTTCTACAGGTGACTTTCCACAGTTATTTGCCAGCAGTGGATGTTTTCTCCTACCCTGGACTTCTCAGGAAATTTTAGCTTGGTTTTGACCCAGGTAGGGAAGAGCTCTTGTTACCAACCAATCTTCTCTGCCTCTCTCCCTCAAAACACAGCACAGGAAGAAACTTAGTAAATTTGATCTTAGCCAGAAAGCATTTTTTCCCCTTTCAATAAATATCTCATTTCCTGAGAATCCCGCCTTTGACCAGAACTTCTACTGGGACTTTTTAGATTTATCATCACTCATGGCCAAATCCAGTTTCAGTTAGTGTCAAAGTTTTCTTGACTTCATGGAAAGCGGCATGAGCTTCTGGCTGGGCAGCAGGAGCCTGTTCCCTCTGCTGGTATAAGAACCAGGTGATTTTGCAATATAGCTTTGTTTATGAACACTGTCCTAGAAATAGCAAGAAATTATTTTATGGTTTTACTGAGAAACTCCTAATATTTTACCAGCATGAAACTTATATGTGGGTGCCCTGCATTGAACTGACACAAATAAAAACAGGAAATCTTCATGCTTGCAAACTTGATCCCACAGTCTTGAATTAGGCACAGTAAATACTTTCTAAAAACAAACCTGAAGCAAAACCCCACTGTGGCCTCCCTGATGGCCAGTGTCCAGTCTGTATTCAGTACTCCTCCATTTATAGGATTATTGGCTCCATTTGGCAGTTCACAAGACCGGTATCTGATTGAGCGCCGGCAGCGCACTTTGGCAGCCAGCAGAGTTAATGTGATATGCTGTAGTGTTGGTGTGTGTCTGGAAATCGGTGCTGGGCTGCAGGGGATGAAAGCAGCCTGGCTGGGGCTGGTACCCGATACGCAGATGCTCTGTGCTGTCCCTTAAACAATTACATTCTCTTGATGATCCGCCCTCCTGTGAGAGCTCACCAGCTCTCCTGGCTCAACATTCAAATAAATTAGTGAGAAATATTTTCTTAAAGTGGTGGATAAAGCAGGAGTGTAATAACTTCAGGTATAGTCCTGTGTTCCTTGCCAGCCCTTAATGTCCCAGCAGGCTCAGGGCATGCAAGGAGTGAGGAGAGGTTCTTTTGGGGAACAGCACTGAGCATTTGCTGAACACTTGGTCCCCTCACTCCTCTTCCCGTGGATGTTTAGTACTTGAGGGCAGGTATATGTCCTGTGAGTCTGAGCCAGAATAACCTCCTACCATCATTTTGGGGTAGTGGGGGCTCAGGTGCTTCAGCATTTCACCAGCAAAATTGTTGTTCCTGGGTGATGAAACGACCACCCTGCAAGCTGAAGTGGCAAAGCCTCCATGCCGTGTCCCACAAAGCTGAGTGACACGCAAAGATGTGGGTCAGTATGTTTGCATTGAAGTTTTAGTTTGTGCATGACATGACTAGAGGGATGTGGAAGCCTGCTGGAGTCAGTACCTGTTGCTTACACTCTCAAAGCATCTTCTGCTGAGTGGTTTTGCCAAACATTCCTGTCACCTTCTTGCCTAAAACCGTCAAGCCTTTACTCTTTGTTTGCCACGCTTCTGTGAACTTGCACTGCGTTTGGAATAGTAGTAATAAAAGTGAATTATAAGCCAGGCAAGAAACAGGCAAAGAAGTGGAGGAGAGAAACTTTTAAAGTATCTCCTGTAAGAAGAAATAGAATCAGCAGTGGCTGCTGGCTTCAGACAGCACAGCCGGCTCAGCTGGCATGGGTGCCCCTGTGCATGCAGAATACAGCTGCTCTTTAATTGTACCTGTGCAGAGTGAAAGGCATCTGATTTAATGCATATTTAAAAGCAGGAATGGGTTTAGCAATCATTTTTGATTACTGGCTGCTGTGTCTCAATGGCTGTCTATCAATGTGTTGTAAAACACAAGTGTGATATGTCCTAACATTAAATTGGATATAGTCACAGAACCTCAGTCACTTAGCTGGCTGCCTGGGTGCTCTACACTGTCATTCTTCCAACTGTGTTCCCTGCAAAACTTTTCCTGGAAATAATGCAAGTAACTTGACTGAGTCAGTAGATTATCGACTTTAGGAGCCACAACAGTGTAAATTCAGACCTATGGAAACAATTTGGTGAATCAGTATTAACAGTCCAGTGTTCTCTCAAGCAGCAGTCTCCAAAGTGGGGTACACACACCCCAGAGGGTGCTCAAGATGATCCATTAGGGTGAGAGAAGAAAATAAGTAGTAGATGTATCTAATTTATGAATAAATATGCATGTATTGGGGTGCATGCTCAAACATTTTCATTGGTAGGAGAGCACAGTCAAAAAAGTGTGGAGACTGCTATTCTAGAGGAAGACAGCCTAAAGAATACACAGCCACCAGGAATTGCTTTGCTGTTTCGACAAGTTATTTAACAAAGGAGAATGTATATGCTTGGGGAAATGAGGATGGAAATCATCTACTTAAACTTTTAAGAATGCATGTAGGTGAGAGCCAGATATCATGTTTTCTAAGACTTGACTTTGAACAGATGTTATTTTTTTATTATCCTCATTAAATTCTAGTAGCAAATCATCCCTGTTGTTACAACTGTTCTTTTTCAGTCTGTGCTGCATGAGGTTGGTCCAAGTGAGGCGGCCAGCAGCAGTATCTCAGAACTACTGTGGTGTTTAGATGATGATGGTGAAGATAATTTGTTGTTACACATAGAGATGGCATAGCATGGGTGCTGACAGTTGCAAACGTACAGTACCTGCACATTGAAACCTCAAGGAGGTTCCAGTTAAATATGTGCAAAGGGGAAGGTTGTTCTTTGTCAGTGAAATTCTACAGCTGATTCTGTGCAGTTTTGAACTATTAACTTTGGGGTTTAGAGCAGCCAATGCATTTGGTGTTTGTGGTTTGCTGTATAGCTGTTTTTCCACTTAGCCCAAATGTTGGCTAGTGAACAGGGTATGTGAAAACAGAAAACAAATTCAAAAGAAGGAATAACCAAGTCTGATATGAGCCTGGCTGAAGGCAGAGCCTTTAGTTGTGTTAGTCACCACTGAATGCAGTGGCGAGCTGATGCCTCGCGCTGGGTAGGGAAGAGAGGAAGGAAGTGGATTTAGTGCAAAATTGATTGCATCTACTTGGGCTCTTTCCAGCTGAATCCTGAGTTAACTACATTCAGCCTGAACTAATTGTTGGGGAGAATTGGCTGAAATCTCACATACTTCTTAAAAGGAAAGCTGAGCATTAAAGGAACAATATCCTTATTGTACCTGAGTGCAAAAAGGAGTGTACTGTCGGGAGTCCTACCTATTCAGCTCTCTGTCTTGGAAGCTGCTTGTGGTTTTAGTTCTGCTGTGACATGGTGCAGGAAGCTGTGGTCAGTCCACCACAAAACATCAAGGACAAGCCATTTTGGGTGGCTGATTTCTGATTATGTTTCTAATTGGCTGAGCAAGCCCCATTTCATTTCAGTAATTCAATACAATTACAGTTTTTCAGTTTTATTTTATTTACAGCAAAATATACTGCTCACACTGAGGTGCTGACGCATACGATGCTACTGGGAGGAAGAAAGGAAACTGTTCATGTACAAATCCATTCTTGTTTTTCTGAGGCAGCACAGAAGATAGTTGAGGGAAATTGCTCATCTCCCTTGAGGCTCTCCTGCATGTTGCCACAGGATTGGGCTGTGTCCACTCCTTTTGCTGAACATGCTTTTATGTATAAAATACTAGGAGAGAAGGTGATGCTGCAGTTCACTCTGTGCAGAGATGACATTCAGCGATCCAACTTGCCTTTCCAGCTCTTGGTCAGATCTCTGATCATCTGCTTCAGAGCCAGGCTAAGCTATGATTTTTAGCTGAGGCTGTACTTGAATGAAGAAGAGAATAATGACTTGCAAGAAAGAACCTGGCAGCAATGGTGAGGGGTCTGCAGTGCCCTTAGTTCAACAAGTTTATAACTTTAGTAGTTAAGTTTATCAGGTGAAGTCTCTGGTAGGTTCTTGCCCTGTCCTAAATGATGTCCAGATGGCAGTAGGGACGTCCATCCGTCCTTCCTTCCTGGAATACAGTGACTTCTTCTGGGTGTATTCCCATAGCAGTTATCTCCTGTGTGTATGATGGCCTCGTGAAGGCTGCTCATTAACTTCAGGCAGTACAGAACTCAGTGGCTTGGTCGTGTCTCCTGCAGGGAGCTCACCCACAGAGGGTGAACTTTTTGAGTGGGGGTTATCTGTTCCACCCCTACGTGTCTGCTTCTCTATCGTACAAAGAGGACCTGAGCAGACTCTCAAAAAGCTGCTAGATAAAAATACCTGTTGTGCTTCTGATCTGCATGCTGTTCATTTCCAGGTGGCAGCTGAAGACCCAGGTTTCAGGCTTCAGCTTACAAAGCTCTTCCCTAATCTAGTGGTGATGGCTGTAGAGGCTGTTTTGTTCTTTAGGATGCAACAGAAGCTTGGGATCAGCAGAGGTTTAAAACAAAAGGGAGCGCTTCATACAATGCATAATGAAATTGTGGAACTTGCCATAGGGACAGCGTGGAGGCCAAAACTATAGATGATCTCATAGAGGAATCAGACAAATTAAAGAAGGATTGGTCCAGGGAGGCCATTAAACATAATAGTTATGATGCAACCCCCGGTGCAGGAAAGCCTTAAGTGCTGGCTGCTGGAAGCTGAGAGGTTATTCTTGGGAACACAGCAGCCTGTGTGAGCCCCATTTCTAATGCTCTTTCCCATTGAGCTTCCAGTCTTGGCCAGAGACAGAGAGAGGACGCGGCCCTAGATGGATCCTTGTTGCCGCCAGTATGGTGGTTCTTACTGGAGCTTGATGAAAACCACCCAGCATGTTGCACGGGCAGCAGCCAGCACAGCTGCTCAGAAAGGTTTTGTCCTGCGGAGCCAGGGCTGGAATAGGCTGCAGTGTGGGGAGGGATTTATTTTGCCATAGAATGGGCCAGCACTAGGGCCCTGGGGTAGTGTGATAAGACAAGTACTCTTTTAAATCCTGGCTTACAGGCAGCAGCTGGAAAAGTGTAATTCTTTGCTGATAACAAGCAGGGTCTGTGATGGAACCGTGAAAGCTTCCCACAGTGGAAGCTACCTTGGGGGAAGAGCTATATCCCCATCCCTCCCAGCTTGCTGAGCGGTGGGGAGGCCTCTCATGGTTTTTATCCAGTGGTCTGCATTGCTTTGCCATTGTTCTTCACTTTTTTTTGCATTTGAAAACGCAGCCCTGAAAAAAAGAATCTTAATTGAAGTACATTTGGAGCTTTATTACTTGTCCCTGTTAGTGTGTCTGCTTGCTAGCTTATTAAGAAAAATATTTTAAGATATATTTTAAAATATAGGCTCAAAATAGCTATTAGATCAATGCAGGCTGTGGTATTTCTGTTTTTAAATGTATGCTTGGGTTATGTTTTTACAAACTCTTTTTCAATATAAGTCCTTCTTTTGGAGGTCCATGGAAATAATTTATGCCTTAACCCTAAAAATGATGGGTGGTAGGGGATAGAATAAATACCTAAGCGGGAGAGAAAGGAAACATCTGCCAATTTTAACTTTTGCAAATTATATGGAAGCTTGAAAGTATCTGCGAAGTTTGTGATATGGTCTGCACAGGAACACTTTGCCCGAGAACCAGAGGTCAGAGATCTTCTTGTTCCTGCAGCATTAAGTAACCTTTTGGTTAAATAACCTGACTGAAGAGCAGGAGGAGAGAGAAAGGAAGTGAGAATTCCACACTAGAGTAAACATGGCATGGAGATTATGGATACCCTGCCAAGAAAGGTGGGGTTTTCCAGCAAAGTAACAAAAGATATTAGCTATCTGTCTACACAGTCCTGCTGGAGACTGACAGTTTAAGTCATGCAGTTAGGTTGGGGCAGAAATGTTCCCTCCATGTCCTCTCCACCCAGCCTGGGGCTTGCTGGCTTTGGTGCTGGCAAATGATGCAGAGTGGTCAGAGCAAGTTACGTTGCCTGTCTCAGTGCAGAAATGCAAGTTTTTTTGGCAGCAAAGGCGTACTTCCTGGATAGAAAGGTCTTTCCTTCAGTGCAGTAGCTGACATGAGGCAAAATCCTGAGGAAGATAATGAAGTTTTTCATTCCGACATCATGGGGTGTTAAGGTAAAATGCCGAGGAGAATCGAGAGTTTACCCTGAGCTGCAAGCATATCAAAATGATAAACTGCCTTGTTTTCATCTGTTTTTTACCACACGTTAATGAGTGCATAGCAAAGATTGACTTTCTTCTGTCAAAGATAGTACCTTGGGGCAGGTCCAGAGCTTGTGTAAATTGTGATGAATTCAGCGGCGTTGTCACGATTCACACCAGCTGCAAATTAGCTTAGGACAGGTGTGTGGTGGGAGGTGTGTGGTACCAGCACGTCCGTGTGGCAGAAGCTGCATCTGCTGGAGAGGTGGCCCAGGACACGGAGCAGTGCAGGGCCTGGGCAACAGCCCCGGAGTGGAAATGATAGTTGTGTTATACGAGAGTGGGCTTTTGTGAGACTCCAAGGAAGAGCTGGGCAACAGGAATCGGGAGGAAAAACAGTTAATGGCCGTCTGCCTCACCAGGACAGATCAGCCAGAGATAGAGTGGGAATGAATACTGACTTTGTAGCCATAGTTAATTTGCACTGAAAAGCTCTTTTTCGATGTACAAATATGAATTATTATAGGAACTTAAACTACAGAGGAATTTTCAATTTAGATTTTAAAAATAATTTGGTTTAAATTATAATTTAAATTATATTTTTTTAAAAATTGCGCTTTTCCTGCATCGATAGTTTTAAAAAGTAAATCTCCTGACCTCTTAAGTTTTCGTTCATATCTCGCTATGTCTGCCTACCTGATGATAATATTTGATTAGAATTTGTTCACAGACTCTGAATACTCTTTCCTGAAAGAATCTATGTAAAGGGAGAAAACAATACACATCCTGTACTCCACCTTCATAGGCCTCTAGCATACGATGCCACCTTTTGTTTGCAAGAGTTTAAATTTCAAATAAAATCCCAGCATTCTTTTGAAAAAAAGGAAAGGGCCTCTCCCCTGCTTAGATTGTCAAATCCCAGACTAGCCCGGAATTGAATAGGCCAAGTCAGTGACCTCAGGCAGAAAGAATGTTGGTTATTTACGTAGGGCTTCTGCTATTTTAGCAGCAAACCTTTTCTTCTGAAAGGACAATGTATACTGTTTTGTGTTTATGGCCAAGTAAAAAGCTTGTACATTTGAGATTTGCATGGTAATAGCCTCGTAACTCAATATACAGCATCCTCAAAACTAGCAGTGCAAGGCTCTGTTTTGTCTTAGCTGGTGCAGGTCTTTTAGAGGCTTTTACAAAAGTTCTCTGAAAAACCGTCCTAAAGATTCAGCTGCTTCTGCGTTTGCTTTGGTGGCTTTTTTATTTTCTTTCCCCAGAGTTTGTTTTTGTGTGTGTGTGTGGTGCGTTTGGGGTTTTTTCTTTGTGCATGTGTTTTTTTGTTTCATTTCAAGTTTGGTTTGGTTTGTTTTTTCCCCAAAACCTAAAATTACACTGGATTCCTTTATGAGCCATCACACCAATGCTCAAAATATTTTGATGCATCTCAAGTTAAGCTGTGCCTGCAGCTTGAAACCACGAAAGTGTGTGTGTGTAATTCACACACTGGAGCATTTTTCCTGAAATAATGGAAGATCTTTACAGGCATTCTGGCCTGGTGGATGAGCCTGCAATTCCAAATGGTTTTTAAAGTGTGCCTTTCTCAATAGATCGTAACCATGAGGAGCTATTGTGTGAGTAGAGCACACATTTAGGATCCAATCCTGCATTCCTTAAAGTCAATGGGAGTCTGAGCGTGAAAGGAATGCAGGATTGGGTCCTGAAACAGGGGAGCAAAATTGTGTGCCAGATTGCTTTGAAAAGAAGAATACATCACATCCACAGTAGCCACTTTTTAGTGTTTCAGATTTCAAACGGCTGGAGTCTGTGAAAAGTGGCTTCTGCCAACATGCAGTATCTTCTATTCAAAGGAATTTGGCATTGATTTTTTTCTTTTTTTTTTTTTTTTCTATCTTAAAAACCCTGAAAGCCCTAGAAATTCACTCCTCCTTTCACAAAGCCTGAGCAGTTGAGCATTGTGAGGAGCGGATGAGGCAGTGTCGGTGGGGGATGGAGGTTTCTGGGAGCCCAGGGGCTGGGGCTGCAGCACCATCCTCCTCATCCTCCTCCTCGAAGCCCCTTCTGCCACCCAGACCCTGCGCTGCCCCAGCACCCACCACAGAAGCTGCAGCTCCAGCGCAGGACCCTGTCACAAAGAGGTTGTGCTCGCGTTGCTTGGTGGCTTTGTGTGAGCTCTCTGTAGGAGATGGAGGAGAAAAAATTCATTAACAGTTACTCAGGGGCTAAGGCAGCCTTGGTGCTTCCTGCTCTCAAGTGGGTGGGAGTGACAGAAACCTCGTGCAAAGAAAACCTCATAAGTCAGAGGGAGGGATGGAGAACTGCAGGCCCAAACTCACATGTGAGTAACGGAGAAACAGCAACAAAGAAAAAGTATGGCAAGCTTTTGTTTCTTTTGGCACATCTTTAATTCCTGGGCAGATGAACCTCTGCTACAAGTGAAAGAAAACATCTCCTGGGTGAAATTCCGCATCAGTTTTGAGATGACTGGTAGAGGAGGTAGCAGAGGTGCATTGTTATTACTTAGTATTTTCAATGATTTATTCCATGTTCATAGAACTTATTATTTCTCTTGAAGTTTCAGCTCCTGGGATCATCTGGCAACGTAAAAGTTTAGCTTCCATTTTTCAGAAATAGTATTTGTCCAGCCTGGGGGTTTGCAGAGAACAGATTGGGTTTTGGATGTTTCATTCGCCCTTCAGCTTTTGCATTATGTTGGTCCCAGTTTCTCAGTCGTTAGAATGTGTACTTGGAGAGCACACAGACACTCTTCAGAGGGCGGCTCGCTCCTTGCACCGTAAGAAAAGCTGCAGCATCCGTGCCAGAGTTTAGTTTAAGGCTTTGGATGGTGGTTCCCATCGTGCTGCCCCGTGCTGCCGCGATGGTGGCCGCAGACCATACAGGAGATGACTTGGGCACCAGCTGCCCCGGCGTGGGCTTGGCCATGGGCCACAGCCCAAGGGTGGCACATGGGGTGTACAAGCGTGTTTGGGTGCTGTGTGCATTCGGGAGCGTGGGCAGCTCATGGATGGCCACTGCAAGACGGGCTCTGATCAGAGCAGCCCCAGACCTATGCCGGGGGCTTTTGCAAAACAAAATTACCAGGTTTGGTCTGGTAAAGTTTATGTTTATGTTATGTTATGTTGTTCTGTTGAGCAACAACGGAGAATGTGGCCGCAGGTGGGTGGCGGGCACTTGGTACGTTTACTTGGCCCAGGCCACCTTGTGTCTGGATCCACTTGTGCAGGGCTTTGGGGCAATACATGGCAATTTTCCTTCCTTATTACGGTAGCTGGAAAATACTTGAACAAATGTTGTTGCATATTAATCCTGCGTGTATGTTTGCATGTCACTTTAGTCTGACTAGTTTGAGAGACTGTCACTTGAGGTGCTAACATGAGACTGGTAACGATGCTGGTGCCACATCAGTCACTGCAGAGATGGTGTCTGAAGCAGTTAACAAGCAATTAGGTCCATGTTTAGCATTGCCATCTAAAACATGGACAGTTCTTCGGTCATTCAGGCATGAAGAGCCAGGGTCTGAAAGCTGTGCGACTCATGGACCAAAGCTTCCAGAGCGCTGAGATTCTCACCGAGTGTCCTGTTCAGCCTTAGAACTGACAGTTCATAAAATGGGAAGAGGAAGAAACCCCAATGAAAGAAGCAATGCGATATGCGTTTTTCCCTGTTAAAGAAGGATGCTGTGCATTTGTATTGCTGCTGTGGGACAAGCCAGGAGTGTGTGGTGCCGCCTCCCAGCAGGAGCAGCGCGTGGCCGTGCCAGGGGCTTGAGCAAGCCTCCATAGCAGGGCAGACAGAGCCATCCCACCTGGTCCTGCCGCTGCCCGCGCCTCGCTGGCTGCCCGTGCGGGGGCTCCTGCCGGGCCCGTGTCCCCACGGGAGGAGCAGCAACAGAGCTGAGGTCTGTGCTTGTGTGTGGTCAGACCTACCCGGGCATGTCCCCAGCCAACAGGAATAGCAGGTACTTGAATAATACTCGGTGAGAATAGCTTGGGCTGTGCAGGCTTTTAATTATCTCTGCTTTAACGAATTTCTTATCTTTAGCAGTGATACCTGAACTGCTGAACTGTTCGACTGCACTGCATACAGGGACATTTTAATTACATTTTCTTACTAAAATGCAATCCTGTTGTTGCACACAGCTGTAATTTTAGAAATAACAAGAACATTATTAGTCATCTCACGCTTTATTCCATCTAGCGCTGACACTTTCCCACATGAAGTTATGAGAAGGGGCACATATATCGCGAGATATCACAAGAGAGATCGTGATGGTGAGGAGGTATGCTGGTGTATTTTCTCAGCCTGCTGGTAGTCTCAGGGATGCGCCAGGCGTTATCTGAGAGGCGAGGCTGGGGCTGCAGCATTCCCATTATGTCAGAGGGGAGCTGTTTGTTTTTAAGTAGCGTCAGACACTGAGACAATGCAGGCTTCTCTCATGAACTTGCTTACACTACAATGCTAGTAAATCATGATTATTACCCAACAGTTGGGTGTTTTTAATCATCAAAGTACTTAAAATATTATAATAATGCTTGGCACTTTTCAACTTCAAAGCACAGTGCAAACAGTAATTAGGTCTAATAACCATGCTGTGACAGTGAGACACTGCTCTCTCTTGTCTTACAAAGGTGAGGGGGTGGCAGACCCCCGGTGGGGTTGCATCATCCCATGTGAGATGGAAGAACTACCACTGAAGGCTGAGACTTGATAAACTCACCTCCCTTTAGGCAAATACCCACTGCTGGCAGGGAGGGCTCTGAAGATGCTTTCTGGGCTAGTATGGATGGGACAGGACATTTTCAGTGCTCTTTCAGAGCACCTCCTCAAGACTGTAAAGCCCGGTCTGATTCACATTTTGTTCCATGAGGGCCTGGAGCAGCTTTTGAAACAGCATTGGAAAAAGCTTTGCCCCATCTTGGCTTCTTGGTTGATGTGTTTTCACTAAGCAGTGAAGTGTTGTGGAGACTGGAGAGAATAGTTGTGGACAGCATGTGTCAACTACGGGTCATTTTGCCTTTTACAAGCCCAAGTTTTTGAGTTCAGTCCTTTTGCTAAAGCAACAGCTTTCCTGTTCCTTCCTTTTAGTTTGCAAAACATAGGGGAGAAAAACTGTGCAGGAAGTAGCTGATAGACACATTTAAATACCAGAGATTCATATACTGGTTAAATGTGAAAACTGATATTAAAAGCCTAGAGCTGATTGTTATTTTATATATTTTTTAAAGCTCCAAAAGCCTGCTTTCTTTTGGATGTTTGTCACGTTGGTTACAAACACCAGTTGTGATCGTTCCTTGCGATAGGAGTAATTTGTAGCTTGCATTTTATTAACTTCTAGAATATCAGCATGAAACTTTGCACTCCTTGCTGGAGCATTTGCAAGGTCTCTGCCTCCCACCGGAGGTGGTGGAATCCCCTTATCCTGGTGCTTGCTACCCCTCAAATGTGTGGGTGCCAGTCAAGAAATGTAAAAGCCACTTGCAACAAGCATCCGTTGTCACTGTGAGCATATGAGCTTTATTTTCTACAGTAAGACAAGGCTCTGAGGAGCACTCAGGGAGAAAAGTGCCTCCCTATGAAAGCTGGTGTTAGTGCACGTGGGTGCAGGCCGGGTGGCTTCTGCCCTGTCCCCCCGAGTTCCCGGCCGACCTGCTGCTCCTCTGGCCGGGTGTGAAACCGAGCCTCTGCCTCGCTGCTGTTGAAAACTGGTCTGACAGGGCGGACGTGCCAAGGTGGGTATCCAGCAGGAGGAGGAAAGGAGCACAGTGTGAAAGCCCGAACTGGTGAACTCTGTGCTAGGCTGCTCATTATAACTGCTCATTGTTATTATAATGAGCTATCGGCAAGTTGCATCAAGTTTTGTCAGAAACTCTTGACTTTTTTGTTTCCATATTATGAAAGCAAATAGTAACCCAGGCTTGGCTATACTCAATCATTCAAAGGAAAGCCAGGCAGCAGGTTCTGCTGCCAGTGGGCAGGATGATATTACCTTTTCTAGCTGGCCAGGCGCTTGACTCAGCTGGCTGAAGCGGCATTCGTTGTTTTTTTTTTTTAACTTATAATCTCTGCCTGATTGACAATAATAGGTTACAGCTACACAGGACAGGCTGGTGTTGTGCAGGCCCCAGAGTTACTCCAGGACCTCAAGATGTGAAACCGCCTTGTCCAGCACATGAAGCTCGAGGCGGGTACCTGACCCTGAGGCTTTGGAAGTGCCAACCTGCATCTCCTTGGGCTTTCTCCCCCCTGGGCTGCAACTGCCTGCACCTCCCTCTTGATTGCACGTTGCCCAGGCACTTGCAGAGTTTGCTGTTTGACTGTGTTCAATGCTGTCATTAAGGAAACTCTTCTGGAGGGCAAATAGAATGGACGTTCTTGCTTTTATTTCTAAAATGCAGTATGTACAAGCCAATATAGTGCAGCCATGGCTGTTTGTATGATAACCTGCTGTTTCTTGTTTATGTGATAATTATTGTATGATCCTTGAATGAAATTCTTCTAAGGTAAAAGACCTATCTTATTAATTATTGCTAATAATTGTAATTATCATGTGAGCAAGCTACTTGCCTGCTTTGTGAGTTTAGGCAAGTCGGTTCCCTGTTAGGTGGCTTGTTTTTTACAGCTGTAAAATGGGGAAAATAGTATTTTTCCTCACTGCTGAAGTGTTGCTGTGTGAGTGCCATGTAGAATAGAGCTGTTTTACCCCGTCGCTGTGTGGAGGGGCAGCCCGCGGTCTGTGCTCGCAGGCGGGGCCGTGCAGAGCGCGCTGTGGCACGGGCCGGGGCTCACCAGTTGTGCAGTGGCTGAGATGGCAGCTCGCAGCTTTGCTGGGGTGGGGTGAGGTGGTTTCATGTCACAGGGCAATCAGCTGCCAAACACATCTGATAAGCATCTTTGAGAGCCAGTCCAAACTATCGGGTCTGCCTAGTTTTCTCTGGGTTGTAGGCTTCCCACTCCTTCCTAGTCTGGGAGAGGTCTGACTCCATGGGCTTCTTCCAGTAATGCTGTGCTAAGGAAACAACAGGAGCGGAATTAGGGACATTTCTGTCAACCTGAGCACTTCCAGGCTCTGCACACTGGGATACAAAGCAGGCTGTGCGGGTCCTCGTGCACCTTCTGCAGTGCCGTGGGACGTGCTGATGCCTCCACAAATTAGGGCCTTCCTTTCCTGCAGAGATCCTTCCAGCGATGGAGTTCAGGATTTGTCCGTAATTATCTCTGCTGTTTCTAACCACAATGGGGGTGTGGTGAGGGTGATGGCCAGGGCTTCTCCACCTGAAACAAACGTTCCAGCTCTCCACCAGCAATGTCTGTGTGAGCAAGGTAGAAGGGCTGCATCAACACGTCCAAGGCAAGTCCCTGTCCTGAGTGCAGCCACTTCATTTCCACCATCTAACAAGTCATATATTAAGGCTGGGTCTGGAAGAGCCAACATGTCCTTTAAAAAGCCATTATGGCTTCTTTTCTTTCTGCACTTCCATTTACTCTTTACCTTTCACTGGAGAGGTTTACAGACAGCTTGGAGAAGCAGGAGGGAAGAGCTAGAGGTGGTTGCTTCTGCAGTAGTCAAGAGAGGCCCCCTGACCCCCTCACTGCCGTCCCAGCCCTGTGCTTTGCTTCAGTGATGTGTAGGAAGGATAGACTGGTTTTACTGAAGAGTCTCGGAGGAGATGAACAGTCTCAGTGTGTTGCCCATACCACCAGGCTCCTGGTCCCCACCAGAGCCACCAGGCATCTAGAAAGACAAACAAGAGCTGACTCCACCTACCAGCAGTATGGAGACAGCAGCCTGTGAGATCGACAGCCCAAGAATGTGCACACAAAAGAAGCATTTCCCTCGGCCACGACAGTAAAACCGCCAGACAACCACATGCAGCATGTGATTTCCCAAAAGCATCAGCCCAGATCCCAACGTCTTTGTGCCACACACTTTCCCAGGATCGGATCACAGTGGCAACATGTAAAAGGCGCTTTCAAGCACTGAAAATTAATCATATTTTCCTCAACATTGTTTATGGAAACTGTGGAGAGCGCTCCTGCCCATCTGTGCTTGGCCAGCTGGCTCAGCGCGCTGGCCCGCAGAGTCAAACCCTCCGCAAAGATCGGCCGCGTTTATGGTGGAGCTGCTACTCTGCCTCGCTGAGAGATGTCCAGGCTTCTTCTGTAGAGTAAAAGCTTTGGCAGTGACCTGGGAGGGGTCATCTGTTGACCTGTAAATGCAGAGCCTCTTGCCCCCTCCTTGCTCTGTGTCACTGCTAATGCAGCCCCTCGTAGGCACCGTGCCACCTGCTTGCCAAGGCTGCAAATGGCTTGCCGGGCACCCGAATGTTTGGGAGCTTTGGCCAGCGTGACCCTGGCACAGACTGGGAATGAGTCAGGATGAGTGTGGTTTCCCTTCTCCCTCTCTGCTTTTACACTGATAAAATGGTGTTGCTTCCAATGGAGCAGCTCTGGTGTAAGACTGATCTGATCTGATCTGCTGTATCTGAAAACTGGTTGGGCTCAGTGGTTTCTGAATTCCTGGTTTTAATCCTTTGAGTTGGGACTCTCTGGAGTCTACTCTGCATTTCTTAGCAGTAAAAGGAGCCATCGGTTAATGATGATCACAGGCTCTGTCAGTAGAGTTCCGCAAGCACTAATGAAATGGCAAATGTTCAAACTTGAAAATGAAATCTCTTGTTTTCAGTGTGATTTTCCTGCCCTTCTGTCTGTCATGTGTGCCTTGTACTGCTTTAGCATTGCAGGCAGCTGTGGGGGTAGCTGCTGTGGCATTGATCCGTGTATTAATATTTTTAAAGGTGACAGGAACATCTATATGCAGTATCCCTTGCTTGGTCCTTCAGAGACAAACACATCGCAGATGTTGAGTGCAGGGGATGTATGCCTGCTGGGATTTCATCTGCTAAGAAAACTGTCTCAATTTGCAAATGAGCGTTTCCCCTCAGAATAATAATTTTGGGGCTTAGATTTCAAATTTTCAGGAACTGGGTTCCTGCACTTAGGAGTAAATTTTAGTTGATAGGGAATTTGTGAAGGCAGAACCTAACCCTCAGCCGTGTCTCTGGGTGGATCCTCTGGAGAGGAGCCAGGGGTGGGCCACATGGACAGGCACAGCAGGGTGGGCTTTTCGCTTTGCATCCTGAACGACTGGGTTTGGGGGTGGAACACCAAATTCTGACAGTACCGTATTTTAACAGGGAGAAGACTACGAGGAAAAGCGTTCTACAATGTCAATGGCAAGGTGTACTGTGAAGAAGACTTCCTAGTAAGTAAGATTTCAGGCATTTTCAAATTGTTTTAAATCAAGTTGTTCTTTTATATTGGCTTGTTTGCTTTGAGAAGCCATTTAGTCATTTGGGGCCTCCTGCCAGTGCTGGAATTGGGAAGCATTTACCACTAACTCTCCATACAGGCCCTTGGTTTGAAGTGGTGGCTCTGAAACCAAGTACATAACTGTCCATAAGCCGTCACAAAGTGTAAATTATGAGAATAAACACTGGAGCTGCTCAAGCCTGGGACTTGAATCGCAGCCACAAAGCCTCGCCTGCCAAGCTGGAGCTCAAAGTCAAACATCTGGGGAATACCAATCATAACAAGAGGGGAGACGTTTTTGACTGCAGCGCGTCATCGCTGTGCACAATGTTGCTTTGTTGTAGGCTCAGTTTTAATCACCGCTTTGCTCGGAGTGATGTGGAGCCGCATTGTGATTAGCTAAAAACTGTTAGCCACGGAGGAGCAACTAATTTTCTCTCCATGCGCCCAGAGCTTTTATAAACGCTTTGCTTTAATAGAGACTGAGTCATGAAAAGAAAAATGAAGCTTGTTGCTGAGCCATGTTGTTCCAAAAATAAAATATTTGTGCAATTAAGGGTAAGGATTGTGCAGTACACAGAGAATTACTTGATAAGTGGCAGACCATTTATAATTAAGATTAAGAGGATGGCATGCCTGGGAATTGAAATTAGAGAGGAATGATATGTTTTAGCTTAGAGGATGATGAATTGGAGAATCAGTATGATGAATTTATACCACCTTTATTTATTGATATACCATTAATTTAGAAGCTTGGGTGTCCCAGAGTGACGTTCCATTTCTAATGAATAGATGGCCATGCTTTTGGCAAAGGAATTATTCAAAGGATATTCCACAACAAAAATGCTACTGGCAGTTCAAAGTGTGCAAATGAATTTCTCATCAATCTAATCCATAAAAATCATGTACATTCCTAAAATATAAGCCATAATTACCTTCATGTGTTACACCTTTACTCAGCCTACCACAGCTGGAGCCTGTTGAAAAGAGCAAATTGTATTTTGTGCAGAAAATAAGTTTCTTTCTATAATTGAGATGTGTTACTGTTTTGCTTGCATTTTGGAGAGAAAAACATGTTTTCTCCTGTGCTGTTTTCAGCTCTTTCTTTCCTGTGTGACCTCAGAAGCACTGTGTTGGAATGTACTTTCCCCATGATCAAAACTATGGTCAAAACCTTTCATCCAGACTTTATGACATGGTTGTTGTTATTAGCTTGTAATTTCAGCCTAAACGCAAGAATTGTAAATCTAAGAATCTCAATCATTTGAAGAAAGTTCAGTTTTCGGGGGGGGGAACCTCTTCAGTTCTTAGATGTGTTCTGTACTAGGATTTCCCAAGAAAACTGAGGTTAAGGACCTGATAGGAATAAACAAGTTAGGGAACCGTTGGGACATTTCAGGCACAGATTTAAAAGCCCAAAACTCCCACAAGTGTGTCTAAGCACATTCCTAGAAGGACAGGAGAGAAGCAGACGAATGGACTCACTGCTGCACGTCAGCAAAAGAAATCAAAGTCTGACGTTGGCCCTGCCAGTGTTAAGCCAGCTGCTTCTCAGAAAGAGGTTTCATCTTCTCTGAGCTTCCCCTGAGCACACGTCATTGCAAGAATACTAGGAATTGTCTTGTTTCCCTAGTAAAATAAAGTCTATTTTAGACTTCTGTGGATATAGAAAGCTCAAAGCTTTTCTCAAAGTCGGCGGAAAAGGCTGCAGAGTAGCAATTAAAAAGGAAGTGATTTTAACTCCTTCATATTCCCAGGTCTTGCTCCTAGCACTTGAAAACCCCAATCCTCTCTAAAAAGAGGTGTTCTCAGTTCAAAGCAGATAGCCAAATGTTTTTCTGTATAACTGTGAATTTCAGTCTGTACTGTGACTCCAAATCTCAGTTCAGTTTTCATGTCTGGATTCCCTGCTGGCAGTATGGTAGTGGGATGTTAGGGAAGGTAAAGACTGAGGGTGAGTTAGGCTGATCTTGCACTCTGTCCTCCAACCACGGCCATGCCAGCTTTGCAGGCCGAGAAGAGAGCGCCAGCAGAGCTATAGGAGCTGCTGTGCTTATAGCCGACTGTGGAGTTGTCCCACAGGTTTCACAGGGATGTGCCTCCTCCCTCCTGCACGCGTCCTCCCTGTCCCACTGCAGCTGTGTGAGCACGCACTCCTGCCTTCACCATTCTCGCACTGGCAGACTTGTCTTTTAGGGAAGAATGGGTATTATTTATTGGTTTCTTCTTATTGTAACTATTATAAATGTTTAATGTCCTATATATGTCAGCATTTTAGTTCTTCTGCAATAATGCTGCTTTCTGTGTCAGAACAGAGCAGCCTCCGGAGCTGTAGTTGATGGCTCATTCCTGTCTCTTTAACTCCCATTCACTCCAGAGGGTTCAGCTCTTTCTCCCTATTAAAGGTGATAATGGAATTCAGTGCAGTGTTATGGATGGTCCTTGAAGCCAAGACCTTGTGAAAAGCCATTATTTGATCCCTATAAATATTGTGTTTCAAGAGCAGGGCTCGCCCTCCTTGGCGGAATTGTCCCTGTGCGGTTCTGCAGGGCGCTGGTCCTGGCTCCAAGGTGTGTCCTTCCACCGCAGGGCAGGTGCACTTCAGCGATTAAATGCTGTGTTGGTCACATTTTTTAGAGAGCTCAGTTGTCGCTTAAAGCATAGCAACTGCCAGAGAGTTTTGACTACCAAGCTGCTCCAAAATAATTGGTCTGTGAAAGTGTGGCATGAGGAGCTGCTAGCATCAGGCAGTCAAAAACTGGCCCTTTCTTTGGAAAGTGTTTTTGATTTCTAGACAAGAAGTGTTAGAAAAATGGAGATGTTATCATTCATTATGAGCAATTTCCACTGCAGCCATAAAGCTATCCAAAGTGCAGAGCCACCCATCAAAACCTTTGGCAATAGCCGCAAGGTACATTCTTCTAGCAAATAGTTTTCCCACATGTTTGCTCTTACTGAGGGCACAGATTATCTTTCTCAGAATCAGGCGGCTTATTTTCCTCCTCCTTTCCAGGGAAGAAGTGCTAGAAGTCTTTAGACCCACTCGTGGAATTGTAGGTGGGGAAGGGATGCCACATGCCGCCGTGGTCCTCGTGAGAGTGGGGCTGATGTTCTGTGTGTGGGGCTGCGAATCAATGGCTAAGGGATGGTAAACCCTTACCGCCTGGAGGACGTGGCATGTGTCTTCCTTCATGCTTAAACCCAAAGCATATTGGATAAATGTAATGAATGAATCGGATTTAAAATAAATAATTCCATTCCAGAGATAATTCCATTTGTGCCTAAGCATGGCGTAGAGATTGCCTAATCTGTGCAGTTTCTAGTCGGAACACTTCAGTAGTGATAAGGCATGTTACTGAGTGTAAGGAGTAAAAAGAACAAAACCAAATGCTCAGACTGTTCGCTGCTTTGCTTCAGCTCCAGGGAAAATCCAGTTACTCCTTTTCATGCCGCCTTAAGGTACCACGTCCAGCAATATCCAAGTGTTGCCTTAGCCCTGTTAGGATAGTTATTTCGTGAAAGGAAATAAAACAAATGACAGTTTAATCCTTCCCTGAAAGCTCTTAGGACACAGCTGACCAGCCATAACAGGGACACTGTTCCTGGTAAAGTGAACAAAAAATAAATGCCTTACTGTATAATAAATAATCCCAGGCAGATGTTCTTGTTCCATTTTGCTGATATATTTCTGCATAATCATGGGTGAAGGAAAAATAGCTCAGTAATTTTAATTTGTCTTTCCAATGCTTAAATATCATGTAAAGAAATCTAAAAGAAATTACTGTTTTTCTTGGCAAAATAGACTAAAAATGTCACCAAAGCAGACGAGAATCTTAGATGTATTATCTCTCTTTTATTTTTCTTTTTCTTTTTTTCTTTTTGATAGACTTTTACTTTTCCTCTTGAGGTAATGAATGTTATTGAGTAGGGGTCCAGCAGGGGTTAAGAAATGAGGGAATTTCCCTCCAGGGAAGAGATGAGAGGGAAAATGAACCTTGTGACAGATGTTACTTACATTGCTTAATGCACTACTGGAAGACACTGGGATGCTCTGGAAATACCCTATTACAGACACCACAAGCTGCAGTGCATAGCACTAAGGTCATCCAAAACTTCCCCTTTTAAAAGTGTCTCTTTACCGTCTTATAACTTTGCCAATTTTAATCATTTAGGCTGAGCTTCTTTGCGCCAGGTTTTTGCCTCTGGCTAACTTCGCTGTCATTAGTTGTTGAAAGTTTCATCTAAAGCCGTTCATCTATTTCAGTAGGACTGAATAAGGAGCTGTCACTTTGCCCGTAAATCCTTAAAGAGGCTCCAAAACTTCATTTTGCACATGCCAACCGTACAGAGAGTCTTAGCGCGTTGGAAGCGTCCAGGAGGCCTTTGGGCGGCCCGGTCGTGCTCTGGCCAGCCCCGGGGGTGCCCAGCTCCCGTGGTGATGGGTGCTGGTGCCGCTGGGGCTCCCTGCTCCTGATCCTTCTCTCCCCCACACCAGTGACTGGAACCTGCTCAGGACACTCTCCTTGCCACAGCTCTGCCCTCCCTGCTGCACAGCTGGCCACTGCAACACAAAAGCTGGGTGCAGAGAACATACAGGGCCTTGTCTTAGATCCACAACTGTAAACCTCCCAGTGATGTTAAAAATGTGAAAGGAGCAGGGTGTGCAAGAGTGGTAGGGAGGTGACAAATGGAAATGATCAGCCATTAATGGGGGAAAGGGACAGGATATCAACAGAGGGCTAGCTGGGTGATCAGTGTTCATGAGAGCAGGGCTTGCACCTGCATCTGCCGTAGCACCAAACACAACCAGACCCTTACCCTAATCCAGCCCCTGGGCATGGCTGCAGTGTAGATACTAATATGATCAAGGCTGTTCTTCTCAGTTTGTGTACATGCTGTTTTCCAAGCCTGGCAGTGTGGGAAATGGCCCTTCCCAGTTGCTTGGGCCCTAAGAAGGTAGTTTTTATTTAGGGTAATGGAAGCTGGTGTCAGCTGGAGTCAGAGGTTTAATTTTCCATCTCAGCAAGTATACGTGTTTGGAGATCCCCCTTGGGAGGGCTGAGCACTGGGACTGGTGCATTAGTCAGAGAGCCCGTTGCTGCTAAGCCAGACTCTCTCAGAAAAAAACCCAGACTCAGTTTAAAAGGTAAATTATTAAAGCTGCAGCTTTCATATCTAATGAGAATCACAGAGCAAATGGAATTTCTAGGTAACTGTGATGATGTATTTAGGAGACTTGCTATTAGAACACGTACCCCCATCAGAGAACAGACATTGGTGTTTATTGACATGTTTAACAGAATAATGGAATCAAAGCTTGGAAGGGGATTTGCTGCAGTATTCTGATGTACAGAAGTGTAAGGGAGTCTGTGAGTGTCTTCAAAGTGCTGATGGCTGTAGGTTGGGACAGGAGGTGCTTTCAAGTTTGAGACATCAGGAATGCTGCGTTGCTGTGCCTCCAAATACTGTTACTGAAAACAAAGGCAAACAGATTATAGCACGTTACTGTAATCCGTGCATGAGGGAGTAACATTCATGCTGTTACTTGTGTGTGTGTCTTGTTCTGGCCCCTCCCTGCCAAAAAAATTTGAATACTTTCCTTCCTTAGTTTTTGCTAAGTTTGTGGTATGCTAGTGGTCCTGGTTTTATTTTATAAACTAAATTGACAGTAATGATGATTAATTGGGGTATTCGGAATTGAAGTGTTGCATCAAACCTACAGAGGGACTTAAAATTTCAGAATAGTGAAGGAGAGGCAAATATTGTTTGTTCTCTGCACTTTGGACTTCAGTGTGGAGGAGCGTGAAGAGCGTGCAGAGCTGGCAGTTTGGGTTCACCTCTCATTGCAACATGGCACCGTAGTGCTGGATTCTGCACCAAGAAGTTGCAAGTCCATTGAAGCAGGTGGCAGAAGTCCCATTGACTGCAGGGAGGTCTGGATTTTCTCCCAGGAGTTTACCTCAGTGGACAAATTTTTCGAGCTGGGGCCCATATAAAAATGTTGGCACCAGGGCTGAGAAACTAAGAGTGAACACTACAAACGGTGCATGACATGGTCAACTGTAGGTCCATTTATGGAAGGAAATTGGCGTTTTGAAACAGGAGACCAACTGGAATCCAGAAAAATCTCCCAAGTTTATAAAAAGAGCAATACACAGGCAGTACCTGCATCCAGGTGATAATGTAGATAAACATAATGTGATGAAAAGTCAATGTGTGAGTAGGATCTGTATTCACTAAAAGGATGCTCAGCATTTCCTGAATGGGTTTATGGATTGTTAAATGGGTCCCAGGACAAAATCAACAAGGAAAGCAAAGATGGTTTTTTTCTGAGATATACCACTGTGGACTAGCTTTGCAACTGTCCTTTACCTTACATTTGCTAGTGGAATGTTTTGAAGAGCGTGTTACAAAGTCCAGTTGGTTTCATGCCAGATGGTTACCCCCCTATTTCCTCTTCAGATGTTGATCCAAAAAGTGAGATTATCCCATTTTTCTTAATATTACATTGAATAGCAACTTACAATAACTGAAGCACACTTAGGAAAAGCTAGAGCTCATTCTAATTATGTGTAACTCATGCCAAACACTTGTAAGCAGACAGCATTAATTTTTTTCTATGAGCGAGTTAGGGAAAAAAAAGTGCGGAAATGGTGTGTTTCCATTTGTCTAGTAAACGTTGGTATTAGTTGCTGTCATGTTTTGAATTGAAACCTTTCAGCAACTGTTTTGAATAAAATCCAGTTGTTGAGTTTTGTTTGTTTTTTCCAGGAAAATATATTCTAATGCAGATAGTTTATTTTGCGGTGTACATAGTGAATGGTAGCAGTGACAATTAATATCGCATAGCAGGAGTATAGCATTGTGCAATATGAAGTGCTCTACAATGTGAATCAAGTTAATAGATTTTGGGCTGTATGATACCATGCAGGGTTCAAGTTGTTGCTTCAGGTTTTTTTCTTGATCGTTGTCACTGCAAAGCTTCTGCAGGAGTTTGTTTAAGGAAGTTCTAGGTAAGAAAGTAATTACTGGCTCTTAATTAATGAGGCGGACAGCAGCCTTGGTGAGTGCTCACGCGTGGGTTTCTGTGGGCTGCAAGACGCCTGATGCTGAGACGGAGCCAGCTACCAGCTGAACACCTGGTTTTTGGCAGAGTTTTGTGCACGGCCAGGCCAACTGTTACCTCTGTGCAGAACATGAAGTCCCTCCATGTCCTACCCGTGTCCTTCAGGCGCGACACGGTGGAGGCGCAGGAGGATGAGCTGCTGCAGTAGTGCTTCCTCACAGCCAGCAGGAGAGGGCGAAGCAACAGGGTATATGAAAGGGTTTCAGTGAGATGAAGAGTAAAGTTCTGGACTATTTGCCTTTAATTTAATCTCTTCCACCTGCTATGAGGCTCCCGTATCTTTGAGCCTGAGAAGGGCCCGTTTTGTTCAGTTCAGTTTAATCGCTGCATTTAAATATGTGTGTAAAAAACCACCAACAACAAAACCCCATCTGCATGAAACCAAATTTGATATTCTCTCCCTCTCTTAATGTGATCCCATGAATTTCTTGCATTGTTGCGTCCCATGTACTAAGGATCTCATGCAGAGAGCAAACAATAAAGCAGCGAGAAGACAGATGCTCTGCTAATGGGAAACCAAGGAGAAGAGAGTCTGTGAGGGATTACAGGCAGCCTGGGGTTGGAATACATTACTAGCATAGCACCCAATTCAGAAATTAGTTTTCAGAATTAAATGCCTGAAGAATTTTGGCAAAAACTCCTGATCGTCCTTCTCAAAACCCTGTAAGCATAAAAGAGTAGGAATCTCAAGCCTAGGCTGAGCAATCCCTTTCAGTGACTTTGCAGTACCCTAACAGCGAATTGTAGTTTTTACGGCTTCGTACCATTACCGGGGCAGCGACTGCCACACCTACTGAAATGTAACCCGCTCGATCTGCTTGCACAAACCTTTAGCAGGTTTTGAACATCCTCATCAAAGAAGAAAATGGGCCTGAATGAGATTCCAGCGTCTGTTTCCAGGAGGAAGGTTTTGTTTTGTTGAGTGCATAACAGCAGGGAAGTGCGTGAGCCTCTCCTTGGGCACGGTTAGGCATGCGAAGGAGAAGCAGCGACGTGTCTTTTCAAAGAGCTGACGTTGCCTAAGGTAGAAACTTTGAGTCTTGAAGCCTTTTTCAGGCGTGCTGTTTTCTGAATGTTTTTGCTTTTGAAAATCATGATGAGAACATCAAACTTTAAAAGACCCTGGGTAGACAATGAAGACTGGTTACAGTTGGGGAGCAGACAGGAGAAGTTGTTTCTCATAGTACTTGGTGGGATTATCCTCCATGCATAATTGTTCATTATATGCTCAAAATTCATTGTTAATTTCTTTGGGATATGTTGCACGTTAGACAGAGGAGTTATAAGCAGCAAGATTATCACAGGAGGACACTAACAGGCCTAAATATTCAGGACAGAAAAGGACTTGTTTTCCTCTTACATTGAAACAAAGACTCTTGAACAGAATCATTAGAGATTTTTTTGCTCATTTGTTAATCAAAGTATAGTGGACAGCAAACAGAAGTTCAGCCAGCCAAGTCTTCTACTTTATTTTTACTCCTCTAACATATTTAACATATTTCTCAAGGTTTATTTAGTTTCCCAGAGTCTTATTTTGCATAAGTATCATTCGGGAGCTTGATTACGAAGTCTTGACTCATGCACATAAAGTGAGGTTTTATTATGTGGGGGAGAAGTCAAAGACAAGGTAAATATGGGGAAAAAACAGTTGGGGCCCAACTAAGAAACCAGGAAAAATAGTATATCAGCTCTTCAACATGCTCTTGTTTTCTTTTCATCCTGGTAACTAGCACCTTATTTCTAAGTCACAGAAGTGAGAGTAAAGGGTAACACTTAATTTTCAACTTTGAATTTCAGAGCTGTTCTTTTTATATCAACTTCTTTCAATGTTTTTATATATGTTTAATGACCATCTCTAATGAATATTTGGGAAAGTTGACAATTACGTTTCTTACTTGTCCTGAGCACAGACTGTCTGTAGAGTTCTGAACATTTCTGTCTAGTTTGGTCTGCAGTTACATCATCTTACTGGTCTGCCAACAAAATATTTTTTAAAAAAGAAAGAAAAAAAGAAAGAAAAATTGGCACATATGAAAGCTTTCTAGAGGAAGGCTAGACTTGAGCCCAGTACTGCTTACATCACAACTGCAATCGTGTGCATAAAATCCCCTGTGTATAGGAAGCACACCTGTGATTTGGCATCTCCAGCAGGGTCTTGCCCATCAGCCCATATTACGTCACTGTTACACCTCAATACTTTTGGGGGGCTGTTGTGCACAAAAGCTCATTTCCCTCTCCCAGCTATGTCAGTAACAAAAGAGGCTACGAGTGTGTAGAGCATAACGTCCTCTTGTGCTGCAGTTCCCCGGTTCCCGAGCTCTGGGACCAGTGCTGCGTCCACCCAGGAGCCGCGCTGGGAACCCCCCGCCAGGGAGGCTCTTGGGTGTGCTCAGAGATAATAAAAAGGCCGTTCTGCCTTGTCTGCAGTAAGTCACAACTTCTCTCTCATTGCACACACAAGATTTGTGGAAGTTAGTAATAAGTGCTTCAAAGACAGTTTGCCAGTTCTAACGATTATTTTAAGAATTTGTTTGTAAGCTCTGCTTCTAAAATTGAAAACTTAGCACAACAGCTCTGTTGAAACTCTCCAAGTTAAGAACAAACACTGCAAAGCAGAAGTTGGCAGGTGAGCTACAAAAACGTAGAAAAATTAACTTGTTGTTTACCTTTAACCAGCAGTGTCCACAGTGCTGCTGTCATGTAGAAACGGTGCTGCTGGGACCCGAGACTGTTATTGTTTTCCAGTCCAAATGGATTTATAGCACAAGCAGAGCCAAATCCAAACCCCTGATCTCACCGAATCGAGTCTTCAGTTTGAGTGGGATCGATGCTGTGATCAGAAGAGAGAGCAGTGGTAAAGGACAGCTCCCCAAGCCCATGAAATATTTTATCACTGCTATTGGGCTTCCTGCCCCTTTGCACCTCTTCTTAATTCAGTAATCCAGCTCTGGATGTGTTTGACAAGTAACAATTCTCTTGTTAAAAACAAATCATGGTTTTAATTTAATAGGGTTAGTCATATAAAAAATGGGTTTGTGTCAGCAAAACGTTTCTTTCTGACAAACACTGTAATTTATGACAATCTAGTTAGCAATAAACGACATTAATCTGACCACTATACCATTCTGTTCCTGGGGAATAATTTTTCCTGTTAATCAATAGCTGGGTAAATGCTTCTTTGCATTCCTTATCAAATGACAGCCAGATGGTGCTGGTAAATTCATTCCAGCAGGATTTTAGAATTAGCCGGGTTTGTACTATTGTTAATCCCCTACTGTCTGCACCGCTAGGACTTGCCCACCTGTTTCCAGTAAACCCTCGAGTTTGCAACCTTAGGAAATAGTCTAGCCAGATGGTTACTCAGATACAGCGCAGCCAAGAAACATGCCAAGCAGCAGAAGAAAAAGGCACAAAAAAGCAGTATCTTGCAGATACAGCCAGCTAGGGCTGCTGCCTCTGTATTTGTTCCTCAACGCCCTGGTCTCTTCTGATGAAGTTTCAAAGTTTCTTAAGATTGCATGAGCTGTGTTCCTTAGTGTGTTGTAAGTTTGGAGCTGTGACAGCTGCCATACCATCACTTACTGACCGCCTGGGCCCGTCAAAGTGTCTGCGAGACCCTGTCCTTCATCATCACTTTGTTGTATAGCAACGATAATTTTGTCTCCAACCTGTTGATCTGAAGTAACATGTAATCCCCTCATACCAATAAAAAGAAAAACATATGGCAGCTCTAGGCTGGGAGCCACTGGCTTTTGAAGTGAGGGGACAGTTAATCCCCACTAAATCAAGGGGGAATGGAGCAAGCGGTAAGCTCTGTTGCACCGAGGATGCATTAGGTGCCTGAGCCAATTAACCTGTGCTCTGGGAGAAGAGTCCAGTTTACACTTATCCTCCCCACTCCCGTCTTTTATCTTGTGCAACTAAAGTACATTTCAGGTGAGCTTGGCTACAACCTTAATTGCTGCAATAGGCATCACTGTGCAGCACCATACAAATAACGGGCACCCGGTCCCTCTGGCGGAAGGAGTGCACACACAGCACTTGGCTCGCGGGGCTGCAGTGGGTGAGGGTGAAGTTCGGCCACTGCAAATACCAGTTTCAAAATTGCATGGCTGGAGTTCTTCGGGCAAATGCCTCTTGCCCATAGGGTGGTTGTTTGGTAGGTCAGTCGTCTGGCCTGATAACCTTGATATTCTTTGTATATCTCTGAACACAGGGCTAAAGACAGATTTTGGCATCTGAAACAGCAACCGCTTTGGGGACATGAGTGCAAAGTTAAGGAGAAAAGCACTGAGGCAGGGAACACAGAGCTTTGGTCCCAAATGGGCAAAGTAGCTCCTGGCTGCCGTGACCCCAGCACTAACATTGTGCAGGGAGCCCAAGCTCCTGCAACTGGACTTGTAGATTCTTCCCTGGATAAAAAGCTTGGTGTCTACAAGGCAGCTAAATCCTCTTTGGGCCTGCCTTCATTTTTCTAGCCTGTATATAGCACTGAGTGAAATGTAGGTCCAAAATCTGAGGTCAGTAAGAGTCTGGTCACTAATTTGAGCAGGAGTTGGGAGGTAAGTCGTATATTATTTACTTCCCCAACAGCAACAACCAAAAGAATGAATTCAAGCTAATTCCAGAACATCAAATGCAAACTCGCCAAATAGGCTTCAAAAATAAAAGTCAAATTGAAAATAATGTTATTACATTGGAAATCTCAATTGAAGTCTTGCAGTGGGTCAGAAGGCCAAGCTGCTGTCTGAGCATGCTGCAAGAGCAGAGAGAAGGCTTTTTTGCATCACCATCTCCCAAACCTCTTGTATAGTTTGCTATCATATATATATATATATATGGGCTGGAAAATAACACAGTATTCACTTAAAAGGTATTTCTGCAGTGAGAGGAGCGGCTACTAATAATCCTTTCTTTTCTGTCATTTGAACAGTATTCAGGTTTTCAGCAAACAGCGGACAAGTGCTTTGTTTGTGGACACCTCATAATGGAAATGGTAAGAGACCTAACTTGCCGGCGGTGGGGTAGCTTGCTTGGCACGTACTTTGGGCATGCACCGTGAGGTGTGCTCCTTCCCTAGTCAGACTGTCGGTGCATCTTCACTGCTGTCAAGGTAATTTTTGAAACTGAGGCAGTAAATAAACAAAAATGCCTTCATGCTCTATTGTTACGAAGTATGGTGAAGTGGGCTTCTTTTCTTATGAGATCATGGGAGGCTGTTTTTCTACTACGTGTCATTAGAAAATAATAATTTTAATACTAAGGAGAAAATACAGCCCAGCTTTGTATGGGAACATAAAACAGAGGCTGTACTCTGTAGGATGGTAGAATGGCAAGAGCTCTTTTAAGTGAATGATAGCAGCTGGAGAGGACAGGGATGTTATCAGTAGTCCAGAGGTTTGTTACCCGCTCTGTGACTTGCATCATTTATCTTCTGCCACTTGCTCCATGTCAGTTAAAATGCACTATTGCACTGGGATTTGTAGGGACCCGGTAGTCAGAGTTACTTGTACAGTAAAAAAATCCAAGGGCTACGGGTTGGGCCAGATACTGCTGGCGTCGTTTCAGTGGGTGACAGCAGGAAGAGTTTAGTCTGTTCTTCCTAAGCAGAAATTCCCAAACAAAATGAAGTGGCTTGCACATTGAAGTGCTGTCATGTAGTATATATCTATTTTCTTCTTGCTTTAAAATGTACATGAACCTCAGTATGTCTAATAGAAGTAGGTGTTGCATTGCAACCACGGAGGTTCAGTAGGAGCAGGAACAAGAGGCTTCACTAATGAGGATTCTGGCTCATATCCTGGCACCACTGGTTGGACAAGGATATCATTTATTTTAGCCCAAGAGCAAATTTCTAGAGTTGTATCATGCCAGGAGGAGGAGGGGTATCCTGACTCGCGTGCTTCGAGCTGGCCCTAATTGCAGGATCCCAGGCAAGAGTCCATCATGTCTCGGTGGTGCAGCTCAGTAGCTGGAAGCTTGGCAAGTGCTTGTCTGCCTTTCTGCCATCAGCCAGTGTGCTCTGACAGAAGGAAGCAGCTCTGGGAGCTCCAGGCATTGAGCAGGCTGCTTTGGCTCATCCCTGCGTGTCCCTGCCCGGGAGCGCACACACAAAGGTGCCAGGGCGCGGCCGGGCTGGGGGAGGCTGAGGGTGCAGCTGAGCAGGAGCTGCTCCGTGCACGGGGCGGCTGCACAACCGCGCCACGCCGGCAGCGGGACGGGATCTGCTCTGCACCAGCCTAGCCAAGGCTGGATCAGGCCTTTCCTTGAACCCCCCAAAATGCAATAGGGAAGGTCAGTGTGGGACAAGCCTGGGCAGGTGGATAGGTCTGTATCCAAACACACGGATGAAGATGGAATTTTAACAGAAATCAATGGGCCCCTATGGCTGAGTGATAACCAGTCGGTAGCTGTGGTGCAGTAAGATCCTTAATGAAGGGACAGCTATTTATTTGCTTGTTTTGTTATTTTACTTCCTAAGTTTGAGTAATGACTGGTTTGGATTCTGTCTGTCACAGCCTGTTAAGTTTGGTGAATTAACTCTGTATCCCAGTAACTTGCTGGAGCAGATTTTCCAAGAGTGGTTTCTGAAGCCGTTTCTAATTTCTTCTGGCAGTAGTAGCCCTGCAGAGCTAAGACTGATGGGCGTTAGCCTGATTTTCACAGCTCTCCCTCTTTATTGGGAGCCTACTGAAACCCACTGAAATAAGCAAGTTGATTGTTTTAAGAGGCCCCTTGCTGACAGATCTGCAGAGTGGTAATTTCATCCTGAAGTGCTTTTCCCACTGTCATTATTAAGAATCAGATGCAGCAGTGTATGAGGGGGATCTCATGTAATCATGCATCCACTTATTTTGCCATTTGCCTCTTAAGATCTTACAAGCCCTTGGAAAGTCATACCATCCTGGCTGCTTCCGCTGCGTGGTGTGTAACGAGTGTTTGGATGGAGTCCCCTTCACTGTGGATGTGGAGAACAATATTTACTGTGTCAAAGATTACCATACGTAAGTACACCAATCCATTGCATGCTTCCAAAAATTATAGTGGTTAAATTATTGATACAGTTAGAAGCCTTGTAGCAAATAAAAAAGGGTCATTCCTGTTTGCTCAAGTCCCTCAAATACTGCTCTCACATGTTGCATTTGTTTTAAAGTTACATTAAAGGTCACATAATGGGCCCAGTGAGGTTGAAAATCAAGCTGTGTCAGAGGATGTACTTATCTGGTGGCTGTTTCTCTACTTCTTTCAGGACTTTCAATGTTAATTAGACTAATTCTGCAAGCAATGGTAGGTTCTGCTGACTGTTTCTAAGAGTCGCAGTTCTGGTGGTGCATGGCACTGGCGAGTGTAGGTTCGCTTAACCCAAACTGCACAGTAGACATGTAATGAGCAGCTGGTGTTAGAATGACTTTAGCCTCACTGGACAAAAAGTTTTGTGGTTTAAGTGATTGCTTTTGCACTCCTTTGTGCCCCCACTCAAAAGCAACATGAATGCTCTTAGCTCCAGTCAACCAGTGAATGTGAACTCAACCCAACTGGTACCAAGTTGACCATGTCACAAGAACAGAGTAAATTTTGGCCCAGTGATTGTCATTAAATGTAGCTGTGGATAAGAAGACCAGCTGATACATTTGGGTTAAGTAGATCAGCCCCTCTCCTACTCAGCATGGTTATGTCTTCCAGACGTCAAATGGTGAAAGTCCCCAAGTTGGGAGCTGCTTTGCGGTCAAAGCAGCAAGTCCTTGGAAGAATTTGAATGGCTTTATGAGTAATGGAAGGTGAGAAAAAGAGCGTATGTGGGAAGAGGGCTGGATTCATGAGGTTAGAGGTCAGGAAGACCTAAGCAATAAAGCTCTTCTGAGCTTCTTTTCCCTGAATATCATCAAATATTTAGCGGTGTTTCAAATCCTGTGGATCTGTATTCTGCTGAAAAACAAGGCATGGCTAGAATAGAGATCTCTTGGTTTCACTTTTTGAAGAAGCTGTAAATGTGATTTGAATGCTTTCCTCTTTCACCCTAGGGTTTTTGCACCAAAATGCGCTTCTTGCAACCAGCCAATCCTACCAGCACAGGTATGTGTTACCATGCGTTGACTTTCTAGAGAAAACAGCTGTTCTAAAAACACATTAGGTGCTTTTCCTCCCTCTTCCAGAATCTATATTATGTCAGATACTATATTAAATGCAGTTCAGCAGTAATGTCACTCCCAAACATTCCCAGGGGTTGTAATAGTCATGCTACTTATGCAGCATAGTTCTTTGTATCTTTGGGGTGCTTTCCAGGTCTTAATTATGCTGTTATAAATCTCATTTAATTGAAAACCCTGACTGGGACTCCAAGAACAATGCAAGAAGTGAAGTCCTGTTTATTTTTAGAATCTCCCATTAGCTCAAGTAGCAATTTTCCTTGTCTGCTACATTTGCATTTCTGATGTGGATCTGTTAAGATGGCCAGATTTGAAAAGATATCTGAGGGTTACCCTGACCCTGCGGGGAGGTCACATAGTCTGTTGTCATGGGGTGGCAATGAAATGGAAGTGCTTAGAGGGGTGGAAAAGGCAGCAGAAAAGTTGGCTAAAAGGGAAACCAGGTGAATTAACTGCCTGCAAGCACAGCCTATCCTGACAGCATAGTTAGCACTGGAAGACTTCTGCATAAAGACATCCCTATTCTGCCTGCCCGCAGTGGTGCTCCCCCACGCTCTGGTGGGTACAGGACCCTCTGAGTTCCCATTGCTGAGGTCACTGACCAGCTCGTTTGTAAGCAAGAGCCACAACACCTCCCTCCTTTTCCTTTTGGCGTGTTTAAAGAGCCACAGCTTGCATTGTATGAGCTGCTGTGCCCCAGTAAAGCCTGTGGCTGGAGCCTCTCGCATGCCCACCTCCATCACTCTACGCTTTACTCTCTGTAGTTAAAAACCTTATGAATGCTGAGCCAGAACTGCTTGTCCTGGTGATGGGACCTGAGGAGAAAACCCCTATGTAAATTTCACTGAATTTGTGACTTACAAAACTACTTTTAACAAAAATAAACCACAAAGGGCAAGCAGTCCAGCAGTCGTACTGCTGACTCATGATGGTTAGCAGCACAGGCTCCACGTTCTTTCCCATGGAGGTTTCTTAGGATAGTTCAAGTCTAGCAGTGCAGGTACTAACTTGCCCACAGCTTTTCTCAGACATAGTTTACGTCATATCTGATGCTCTAACCACACCTGGAACTGGAAACAATGCGAGGCAACAAATTTAACAAGCGCTGTCTTCAGAGGCTTCAGAATGGATCAGGGAAAGAGTCGGTGAGGTAACAAGCAGGGTATGGGCTGCTCTGACAGGCCTGGGGCTCAGCCAGGAGTTACACAACTCCAGCGCATCCACCCTCACGCTGAGGCTTTGGCCTGTGCACCTTGTTACCTGCCAGACTGGTATGTGAACCCCTATGGGGTACATACAGTGACGTGCAAAATCGCTGTGCAGCAGATGGTTTGAGGGGAGTACAGGTCTTGGAAAACTCAGGCCAGGATGTCTACAAGGAAGGGTTACCCAATCACCAGGTCGTAGGTTTTGGCTGGTAATTCATTCAGATCCTGGGTGCCCTTGGAAAATTATTTCATTTCAAGACTAATTTGTCCCTTGAGGATGAAGTTTTGGCTACACTTCCCAGATGACCTCTACAGCTTAGCTATGTGAGACACCCACGCTGCTGCTAAACAGCAAAACCAGCAGTGCAGTGCAGTGCTGTGCACCGGGGACAAGAGCCGCGGCGGTCACAGCGCTCTGCTCTGCAGAGGAGGAGGGGATGTCGCAGGGAAACAGCTCTCCAGAGTGATAGGCTGGGCACGGAAAGAAAACAGGGAAAACACCGCTCACAAGCCTGCTCTTACCCTCCCTCTGCTTCCCCAACAGGGCTCCGAGGAGACCATTCGCGTGGTGTCAATGGACAAAGACTACCATGTGGAGTGTTACCACTGCGAGGTAGGCACCAGGCACCATACCTGCCCCACAGCAAGGCTTTGTCACCCCACAGCAAGGCTTTGTCACCCCACAGCAAGGCTTTGTCACAGCTTGCAGCCTCTTGGTCGGTGCTGCCTGGCACCCCAGGGTGCGCTGGCTGCTCTCACACGCTGGGGCAGGTGGGTTCTGCCCCTCGGCCCCTGGAGGCGCAGGGTTGTGTGCTGGCTGGGCTGCAAGTGGCGCTTCCATCTCCACTACAAAATTTTCTTTTTTCCCCAGTGTCTTAATTTCAAAAGCTGGGTTTGGTTGTTTGAGTTGAATTTTCTCAATATGTTTAGACTGGGAGAGAACCGTAGGGGCTGGTTCTGTTTCTCCTGATCTCTGGATACAGCTTGTGTGGCTCTGATCTGAGGAGACTTAAACTCACGTTGCCTGTGCAGGGAAGGACCCTCACTCCACCACGAATGTTTCTCTAGGGGATCTGTGTTGTTTCCATGCTGGTTCTTCACTAGAAAAGAGACCGGGATACCACTGATTTTCTGTCACTTTTTTGGAAGTAGTCTCTTTTTGTGCAGAACATTTAAATGTTTATTGAGACAGATCAAGTTGTGGGATTAGTGCTCTTGCTTTGGAGAGGAGAGCTGAGTTTAGTCCTAGCTCTGCACCTGGGAGCATGAGGAGAAAAACAAACTCTTTAATTTGGGATCAACCTAAAACTTCCTTTTGCTGTAGGTTTGGCACACTGATTTAACATGCAAATGTCCACGTAGATCCTAACTGTCTTGGCACCAGAGGCAAAAATGCAGCACTACTAGATGCCATGCACTTCTGTACAAAAGAGGTTTTACAAAGACACTTCCAGTTGAGGGAGAAAACAAAATTCAGGGCATCTTGAAATGTACATTAACTTAAATGTAAGAAAGACCCCATGTACTCAGCTGTCTCCTCCCAACAGAGACACCTGATACTGCATCATTTTCTATCAATTTTTAAAGAGAAATTGGCACAGGAAATGGCAGCATTTTGGAGAGCGGTACTTCCCTCCTCCTCCTTCCCCCAGCTCCTGCTTTGTGCAGCCTTCACCTAAGATGACAGCTCCCTCCCCTTCTCTCGCAGGCTATTGACTTTATATTAGAATGTCCCCATGGGGGTTTATTTTCAGTTTTGTTTCGTTATTCATTTCCCCATTCTCCTTCCAGTTTGAGGCAAATCAAGCTGCCTCCACATCTGCCCAGAACTGCAGAGTGCATTTATGTACAGAAATCAGGGGTGAGCCACTTATTAACAGGGGTGGGTTACTGCCTAAAGGTCTCCACGCCAGCTCTCAAACTGTAGGCCCTGGGTCACTGCTGTCTCCAAATCCTGCTAGTACAGTTTGTGCTGGTATTTTGAGGTATTCACATGGAGATGTTTGCAAAGGCTATAAGAATTTACGCAGCCACTTCTAAAATGATGTTAATGTCATCACCACCTGGCCATGCAAAGTCAATCATCAGTTTGGAAATGTTGCTGCTTTTCTGTATCATCTCTTTCTTGTGCAACCATTTCTGCTGAGAAGTTCAAGCCAGTTTACAGGTCAATAGATCCCCTTTCCAAAACTGTAACACACAGAGAAGGCAGGCTTTCTATTGCAGAAGAGGAATACAATTATTGGAGAGGGGAAAAAAGGTATGAACACTTGGCACATCTGTAGGGTATCTGAAACTGTTACATTCTAATGAGGAACTGAATTTCAAACCTTACACAAAGGACTATGAAGTTATTATATAGCATATAGTAACAGAAAACTACCTTGGCAGAGACTTTGATTAACGCCTCCCTAAACTAACATTTCACTTTTAAACCTTACTTTAAAACCAATTTTTCATTCTTATTTCACTGTTGTAAAATTTGAGGATTTTAACTTGAGCTATGAAAGCTGAAAAATTGTACTTTGTGTCCAATTAAAAACTGCATCAGTTTTTAATACTAAAATGACCTATATGCCCAACATGTTCAATTTTTTTTTTTCCTTAAGTGTGCAGATGTGTACTCAGAACCTCTGGTTTGTCAGAACTGGTCACAGTAACAATATTTTAGAAGTAAAACGTGCCTCATCTTCCCCTCTTCCCCACTCCTCTCATTCTCTACTTAGGCTCCCCCATTTCTTGCTTGCTGCCTTGCTGCAGAATTAGCTCCTTCTCTGTTCTAAGCTCTTCCAGGTTGTATGTGTCAGGGTCAGGCCTTGGTCTGTTTTTGTCTAATTTGCATCCGCCTTTATTAGATGAAGAAGAGACTGGGATGAGAAATAATGCGGGGGTACTACTGTAGACTGTCCTGTTCGACTTCAGTGATGTTGTTTTGCTTAATAGGAGATAGTGAGGGCCCACCTACCAAAACCTTTGGAGGTTGCTGGCTTTGGAGACGTAGGAGGGAGCTCTCAGGGTTATGTAGGATAGATCAATATTGTTATGAGATGACTTACCTAATCTGGGACGTCTGTGTTTCCTCCAGGATTGTGGCTTACAGCTCAATGACGAGGAAGGCCATCGGTGCTATCCATTGGAGGGCCACTTGCTCTGCCACGGCTGTCATATCAGGCGCCTTAATATTAAACTGCCATCACATCCACCTCCAAGCTATCCAATGCACGTCACGGAACTCTGAGAGACATTTCCATGACCAATACGCCGTTTGAAAGAGAAGACGAAAATCTAAAAATGACTTTCCTGTTCCTTTAAAGATGAGATTCCAGTAATAACAGTCTAAACCAGCTATTTATTTTTTAAATCAGAGGTGAGGGGGTCCTTTTCTGATCTTGTATATATGCATTCTTTTATGTAGATGTTTTCACTGAGACACCGTCTACTTGAACAAATAATTCACCACTAAACTGTAACTGTAAATGGCAGGATTTCTAAAAACAATGGTACAAAGGGCTGTTCTGCACTCCCTCCTCAGTTTCCTTCAGTCTAGATTTTGCCCAGGTAAGGAGTGTAGAATTACTTTCCAAAAGTTAGCACCTTATCATACTGCAGCAAGCATGATAAGATAAACGCTAGCATTTTAGCTAGTTTTGTTGAATTCTGGTCTTAGAGAATACAGTCTCACATTTTTTTTAAACTTAGATTCCCAGAAGTAGTGGATAGGAAGCAAAAAAGTGGTTTTAGCAACGACAGGTTTCAGCACGTTAGAGCAGCGTCAGGCCAGCTTTGCACACTGCAAGGTTCACAGTCATCCAAAGACTATTTAGCTTGTTAGCGAAGTGTGGCAAGCGTCTCCTATAGAAACCACATTACAGAGGAATATATCCAAAAGGTTGGCACATGCAGGGTCACAACAGTTGAAGAAAGTTACAGACCTCTGTAATTGCTTGCTGTGTACAAGGATAGACATGGTATCACAGTATGTTTGTTTGTTTGGGATTGGAAGGGACCTCAAAAGATCATCTAGTCCAATCCCCCTGCTGTATCAAAATGCATTCACATCAACTTGATTTGGCACTTAACTAAATTCTTCATCTTTTAAACCTGTTTTTTGTTTAATAGGGTTAGCAGCAACCCCTTTCTATGCAAAGGTACACTTGTCTTTATACTACTACTTTTACACAAGACTTCATTTGTTACCCACTGCTTTATGATTGTATGTTGCTACATTATTAAAAAAAGGAGGGGGACAGTGGCTTTTGGATTATCTTTTCAGCTTTGTGTTCTTTTCTAGATGTACTTTTGAACTGATTATGGTGATTGTCTTCATTGGAAAACAAGTACAGTTTAGCAGAAGTAATAATTTAGAGAGTCAGACCATTGAACCATTGGTATTTTATAACAAGTATTAGATGTACATAGAATGTACACACTTTCGTATTTTGCATAAGCTTTTACAGTAACCTCAGAGCTCTGGGGAAATATATGTCTTCCATATAGGAAGTTAGATGAATCTTTTTTATGGTTTGTTTTCTACCATGTGTTGATGATTTACATGCAAATCACACATCTGTATGCTTAAAAAATTCTTGCATTCTCATGAGAATTGATCCAGCCTTCCTGAATTTATATTTTAAATAAATCCATCATTGCTGTCTTTAGCTGTATCCAAAATTACAATGAAATAAAACTCTTCGGCTCCAGAGGAAGTGGAAATACCAGACCAGATTCTCCGCATGTGTAAACTGGAACATTTCCATGCCAGTTCTTAGCACGTTGAGAATCCATTCAGATCCATTCGGAAATGATCCCATGTTAAATTCAGCCCGCAGACTGATGAAATTACTTATTTGGCAACACCATTGCAGTTTAGTTTCTCATGCTCTATTGATTTTTAGAAAGGCATTTGTGGTGCTCTTGAAAAGTACAAAGAGCATCCAATGGACACTAATTCCAAAGTGGAATAAGTAACTCCCTTAACATAACTTTTTGAAAGTCTGGATTTCCCTCTTGGGGAGGAGGTGGGCAGGACAAATTCTGTGAACTATGTTTTTTCTGCTAGTAAGTAACAAAAGGTATGTTTCCTGAACTTTTGCCAAACTGCCATTGGCCTAGATTAACCAATCCTACTGAATGCTCCTTGGCAAGTCAGATGCTCCTTTAAAAAATAATTTTCTACTTAATATATATATATCAGTTTATAACTAACATATTTAATATGATAGTAGCCATGTTTAGAAGGAATAACAGTGCAACTAGTGCCCTGTTCCTACAGTGTGACCGAAGAGGCCTGGCCTGCAGAAGAGAGGCCGTTGGGTGCACGCACACCTTTTCTGCCTTTGCAAACGTTACCTCTGTGTCCGCAGGCCCGGCCCGGCCGCAGCAGGTGGTGCAGAACATGCGCCTCTTGCCCAAACAGCAGACACTAGAAAAGGGGGGAAAAATAGTCTTAAATTGGATTGTGTGACCAGGTCAATTCCTTAAGGTTATTACAAATATGGAAGAGATCAGAGCTTCAGGATAAACTTTGAGCAGCAACTGCAATGTAATACTTCTTTTTTTTTTTAAGGAAGCTGCTTTGGACCACATTTAGCTTTGAAACATTTTTACTTGTACAATATTTACTAAGGAAGCCAAATTAAGAAAGCAGTCATTAAAATACCCGGAGAAGGTTTGGGTCTGTTCCTGTGAGCAGCTCACCCCACACCAGTACTGGAAAACTGCTTTGCTTCACCAGTATAGAAGCAAAACCTTCAGAATCGCAGTGGGCAGAGACAGCGGTGACTCTGGGGCTCAGCCCCGTCTCCTGCCAGTGCCCCCTTTACACTTCGCCTCCTTCAGGAGCAAGTTCAAGTTTCCACTCCCACATACTTGTCAAGGGCCAGCACACTATCCAACGTGCACATACCACACCTTTCCTTCTTTTTTGAAAATGATCATACTGTAGAACACGGTCATGTTTTAATTTCATTTCACATATCAATTTGTCAGTCTCTTGTAGTTCTACTCACTTCCAATGTGTTAAATATCATCATGGAAAAAAAAATACCAAAAGGTAATATTTCAATAGAGAATAAGCAATTTGTTTAAAACCAGAAAGCAGCAGTTGTTTTTTGCAGTATTTTCTATAGACAGGTGCATTCCATTAGTGTATAATGAAGTACAGCTTTGTTTTGCCAGCATTTAGGGCAAAAACTGGAGCTAGAGAAAAATTTGCCAGGTTGTGGGTTTTTTTGGTTTTGTTTTCAATCAAAGAGAAAAACAAAAGCAAATCTAAAGCAATGATGTGCTGTACTCGTTAGTGCTAGTGACAGCTTCTGCACTTCTTACCTCCTTTCTGGGGAATCATGTAAATGAGGAAGCTTCTTTTAATGCTTTTCTTAAGGAGTATTCTTATGTTAAATCAGTTCAACACAGATGTAAACTTTCTGGAGTTCATTTTATGATGCGATCATTCTTCAGAAGCCTTTGCTGTACTTTGGGAATATTTCCATAAAAATACAACAACTTGTTCTCATTAGCATCAGGACTACACCTTCCCATGCGGTGAGGAACCTCACACAGCCGCTACAGCACAAAGCTGTTGCAGGCAGTTCAGAGCCCCTCGCGCGCTGGACGACACGTTCCAAAGACAGGACCAAAACGATAATTTGAAAACAAAAGAACACAGATCACTGAGCTTTCAATGAGGGTTTGTTTGGGTTGCTTTCCTTTTCCTTTCACTTGTGTGCACGCGCGTGTGTGTATATATTTTGTAAGGTGGAGCTTCAAAAGGAAAACATGGTTAGAGGAGCTCTTTAAGACCAGAAATTCCAGAGTAGTTAAGTAAACCAAAGCTCTAAAGGAGACAAAAGCTGCTTTCTTGTGTTTCAAGAAAAGTTTAAAAGTTTGTGATTCATTCTGTAACTAATGCCGTAAACTAGAGTATATAATTTGACTTAAATTAAGTTTTCATTTAAGAAATATTTTCATTTTCTTTAAAAGAATATAGTTTTCTTCCAAGAACTTGGACCAACGTTGATTTTTATTTTGTAGGAAATATATAAATTCCCAGTTTGTATATCATGTAACTAGTTTACATGCTGAAAATATACATTAGTTTAACTATTTTTGTGTATATATCTTTGTAAAACCTTTCAATGTGCTTCTGTCTTTTAGTCTTTAGAACTACTTGTGGTTTTGTTTCAGTGTTTGATTCCCTTGATTGTTGAAGAAGAAAAAATTGGGAAATGTAGATTTATTTATCTAAAGAAGAAGCTACTTGCTATCATTCTAAGTTATTTAATATTAAAGTCAGAAGTTTCATTTAACCTTAGACACTATAATCTGCTTTTTTCAATAAAGACATTTTGTAGTTATCTTTGACTTTGTAGTTTGTTGTGTATAAGTATTGTATTTTTTTAAATCTAGGTGGGCACTAAAACCATTTCCAGGAGACCTTTGTATTGCCTACGGAAGTGCCTGATATTAATTGTGTAGAGTCTCGCATCTGGGCAGGAACAACCCCAGGTTCCAGTATAAGTTGGGGAATGACCTATTAGAGAGCAGCGTAGGGGAAAGGGACCTGGGGGTCCTGGGGACAGCAGGGTGACCATGAGCCAGCACTGGGCCCTTGTGGCCCGGAAGCCAATGGTACCTGGGGTGGGTTAGAAGGGGGTGGTCAGTAGGTCAGAGAGGTTCTCCTGCCCCTCTACTCTGCCCTGGGGAGACCACACCTGGAATATTGTGTCCAGTTGTGGCCCCTCAGTTCCAGCAGGACAGGGAACTGCTGGAGAGAGTCCAGCGCAGGGCAACAAAGATGCTGAAGGGAGTGGAGCATCTCCTGGGTGAGGAAAGGCTGAGGGAGCTGGGGAAGAGGAGACTGGGGGTGACTTCATTAATGTTTACAGATATCTAAAGGGTGAGTGTCAGGAGGATGGAGCCAGGCTCTTCTCGGTGACAACCAATGATAGGACAAGGGGTAATGGGTTCAAACTGGAACACAAAAGGTTCCACTTAAATTTGAGAAGGAACTTCTTCTCAGTGAGGGTGGCAGAGCCTGGCCCAGGCTGCCCAGGGAGGTTGTGGAGTCTCCTTCTGTGCAGACATTCCAACCCGCCTGGACACCTTCCTGTGTAACCTCATCTGGGTGTTCCTGCTCCATGGGGGGATTGCACTGGATGAGCTTTCCAGGGCCCTTCCAATCCCTGACATTCTGTGACTCTGTAATTGATTGCAGCTGCATTAATGAAAGATTTTGGTCCTCTAGTGCAAGTGTTACTAATTAAGGTCTAAAATATGCCCACAGCTAATGTTTTGCAGCTGCACTTAGAAAATAATTTAGCCACTCTGGCTATTTTTAATTAAGCTTTAACCAGTCTGGCTAGTTCACATGTAGGACAGTCAGTACTGGGGATCAATTCCTTTTCAAGACTCCCATTATTTTTGGAGTGTTCCAGAAGATAAGTATTTGCCTGGGCTATGAACTTGCAGAGCTTGAAGCACTGGGACCTTGGTTTGGGGAATTTTCTCAATTTTCTTGCTAAAAGTCACAAGAATTCAGAAACCATGACCAGATCTGATAGGATTGAAAAGATGCTTTGTAAATATTTTACCTTTTTGAAGCTCTTTGCTACTTTCCTGTCTTCAGCTTCAAGGCACAGATGGGAGCTTGGTCACCTTTACCTTCCACACACCGTGGTCCTGCAAGAGCAGCTGTGTCTTTCAGGCAAAAGGTTCATCAGTGCTGGGATCTTGTCTCCAACTGTAGCCAAAAGTGGATGCCTGGGGAAGAGCAAAAGAACCAGTCGTTTTCCTCATATTGCATCATCATATTCAGTGGGTTTCCTTCCCCTTAAGCTGGTCAGTCTGCCATCCTTGGGGATGCTCTTTCCTCCTGTGACCTGCAGAAGCCAAATACTCACAAGCTGCTATGTCAGTGTGATGCCATCCTCTCCTCCAAAGAGGGCGGCTCTGCAGCTCTGCCAGCCTGGCTTTGAAAAGTACAACTGATTTCACATTTGGAAATGCAACTTACTGGTGGTGTTCACACAACGGCTATTTCAGTCATTTTTTATTCTTTTGCACAGTCAGAATGGAAAGAGTTACAAATGCCACAGTTGTTTTAGGGACATGGTCTGCACTTCTGTGCTTTGACACAGATGGCCTTCACACACATGCTATTTTTCTCACTCTCCTAATTTTTAAAAATTCATTGAAAATGAGCAATTCATGCCTCCCTTGAAGAAAAAAAAAAAGGCACAAAGACTGGCCAGTTCAGCACATTTTGAACAGTGCCCCACCACATGGGTGACACATATGTAGTCAGATAAAAACTAGGACATAATGCAGCAAGAATTTATACCAACCCATAACAAGCCTTGTTGAAAAGAACAAACTGCTTAAAAACATTAACTGCTGCCCCTTGTGGGGCTCCTTGCAGGAAGCACATACTGGAAAACGAACATACATTCCCTGCAGGACGGTGAGTCAGGAGGCAGCTCCAGGGGGGAGCACCACAGAAGTCTCCAGTGTCGCGGGGCTCCCTGGCACCGCGGCCGAGTCTCGGGGCCGTGCGTAACAGGAAGCTGCGGCGTGACACACGGTTGCTAAATCTGGCACACAGATTATTCAGGAGGGCTTTGGTAGCCCTGCGCTTCACCTTACCAGCTGTCCCCAGGTCTGCACCCTCCACCTTGCAGCTGCTGAACAGAACAAGGATTTTTCCAGGTCATCCCAGGGCTGAACCAGAGACACTTGGCTACTGCTGGGAGCCATCAGGAATACGTGAAAGAGGCTGGTGAAGCTGCCTTCAGCTCACATCGCTCTTGTTCAGCCTTTAGACCTCCTAATTCAGAGAGTCATAGGGGAAGTGATGTTGGACAAGACTTCAAGAGGCCATCTGGTGCAACACCACACCACCAACACACACACTGCAAGCCAAGTATATATATTTGTGTGTATATATATACATATATATGTATTATAAGTCTCATATATATATGTAATACCTTACATGTTTCCTTGGGTGTGTCGTTGGGAAAGCTGCTCCTGCCACTACAGCATTTCTTAACTGGCCCAGTCTGACGGTGACAAAGCTGCTCAGTGTCCACATTTGGCGTTGCAGGCTCCGAGACACCAGCTGGCTGGCTGATGGGTGCCCGTGCCTTCAACTTCACAGCAGCAAAGAGGAGGAAAAGGTGGCAGAGCCTGGCAAACGTAGAAAGGCAGAGAACCTGCATAAAACAATGCAAACAACTTCAGATCAAGTGCGAGCGCTGCCCTTTGCAAGCTTTCTGGGCTGGCATAGGTTTTTACAAAGGCAACATCGGTGATTGATTTATATTTTTTTTGTTAAAACATCCTAATTTCAAACACTGATTTATGTACACTAAACACTGGAGGATAACAGCGGACACCTTTACTTGTCGGATCTATTTAAAAGCGTGGCACAGTAGCCTGCAATTACAGCCACTCCCATCCAAGAACTCAGACCTCATTACTCTGAATGTGGTTCGCAGCAGCATCTGCCTGCGGGCTTCTTCCTGCTTGCGGCCCCACTTGCAATCTGTCACTTCGTCCAGCTTTAAAAACAATGAATTTAGCCAAATTTGCCAGACTATGATCCCAGTTGGTGCTACAACCTCATGCTTGGGGTTCACTTACAGATAAGAAACTTTGAAGATAAGAACTTTTGAACTACTAAGCAAGGTCTGGAAATAGTGAACAAGAGCTGGATGTTGAGCAGGACACATCAGCCTTCTCTGGATGCCTAAGCTGGACATGAAGGTGTCACTCATTGAGCAGATGGCATTGGTTTGTGGAATAAATTGCAGGTCATCCCCCAGTCACCACAGCCATGCTCATCAGCAGCTGAATTACATATTTTAAAGGCTATGGAGTTAACCACAATTTTTGATAAAACTCCAGAAGACCAGAAATATTTTCTTCCTGTTCAAAATTCATTTGTCCATCCCAGTGCTAAATGCAGTTCTTACTATCTCTTCACTTAGCACTGAGACAGCAGAAATAAGTTGCCATACTGTTTCTTAAGAGCACATAATAAGAACTAGCGCATTTCTGCTGTACCTTTTCCCTGTGCTGGTCAACTTCTGTCCCGTCAGAAGAAAATACACTACATTAGATGGCATAAATCACTGTGCTTACACACACAGCATAGGATAAGTACAAACTGAAAACTACAAAGAAACTGTGCGGAGAACTGGGTTGCCAGAAGTGATAAAATAAGTATCTATCCAGTAACACATTTAAAAACAAATTCTTAAAGGTTTGTGTCACAGCTGAAAACTCCACATTTGTATGTACATTTGTACGTACATGTCTGGGAAGTCATCACCTCCAAGAACAAGTACTGCATTGGTTAGTTACAGTAATTCAAGTGGTTAAAAGGATTAGCAAAAAAAAAAAACCCTGTTCATTAAAAATTTGGCACATTTAAACTGTTGCAGGAATGTTAAAGCCAACTGATCGGTTAATTACTGGCTGCTGTGGTGAGGCAAATCAAAGCCAGAGGCACCCCCTCAGCGCTTCCTTTCCAGTAAGGAAACAGTGACATGCGCAGTTCCCAACTGGTATAAATGGGTTTTACGTGGCTAAAACCATGGAAGCTTTGCCAGTTATGCTAAATGAGAATGTCTCATGGCCTCTGTGGACAGGGCGTTAGGACAGGAATGAAATTCACTGTATCAAGCTGTGTCTTTTACCACCTAAATCCTGCAGCTGAAAGCTGCATGAGTCAAAAACGACAAGCTCACCAGAGGGGAAATAGAGCAGCAATAAATTCTGCTCTGTGAGGGCCAGTTATTGTGTGGCTCTGGTGTCACCTAAGTGCCTTTAGGTAAAGTTTGCAAAGCTCACACAGCATGTGTAAGGATGGATGCTGTGACAGAGCAGGGAAGAAAATGAAACCGGCCTGTGTGGCAGGCTAGAGTGCAGGGAGAGAACAACGGGACTTACCTGGGACACCTGCAAGCCAGAGTTTACCTGCCCTCACCTCTGCCAGGGAACGTGACTCCCAGAAATTTTTTCCACAGAGCTTCTTCAAAGCAGGGAGGAAAGAAAGGACAGCGGTGTCCTGCAGCAGGACCGGCTGATGGCTTCCAGAAGGACAGTGGTGACGCACTCCTCCGCATCGCGCTGTGCCTGGGCTCACCGCGGAGCTGGGCCTTCTCCTCACTCCTCCTTCCTATATCAGAAAAAGAAAAGAAAAATATAAGCATCGCAGCTTTCTGCACCGTTCACTTGTCTGTTCCTCATGAGGGCATTTCCCAGCAAGGGAAGAGGGGCAGGCTGCAGCCTGCCAGGGCTGTGGCACCTCAGCACAGGCCAATGGCATTGGGTGCCCTGTCACACCTGAATGAATCCCTTTGCTCAAAATGGCAAGTCTTGCTCCAACAATCCTCATGGCCACTTTAAACACATCCTATGGCTTCTAGCAATGTCTTATCATTCGGAATAGATCATTCAAGACCTGCCTGGACACCTTCCTGTGTAACCTCATCTGGGTGTTCCTGCTCCATGGGGGGATTGCACTGGATGAGCTTTCGATGTCCCTTCCAATCCCTGACATTCTGGGATTGTGTGTGATTTGTTACCAACATTCCCAACCCATAAAAGCTATACCTACAGTTTATTTGGCTCATTGTTCTTTTATCACCTCAATACACCACACTTAATGGTAAAAGTGACAGACATTCAGCTGTAGTAAGATCTTCCTTCAGTTGGCTATAAACATTATTTCATTCTCCATTAAAAAGTTTGTAACTTTTTGTTAAATAACTTACTTTCCTTGCAGGCAGCTGCTAGCCACTCTCTTACTCAGCACATTTGCCAAGCTCTGGATCAAAACCATATATTTTTAAAAGCCAGAAAGAGCTGTTTTAAAAAAGAATAAATTTACTGTCAGTTAATACATAATTGACTGATTTTTTTCCAGAAGCCCCATCAGAATTGGAAAAAAAAAAAAAAAAAGATAAATATGTCTATATGGAAGAGCCTATGAATGCCTCTGAAATGGAGCAGAAGTGCTTAAAGAATGGGCCTCTGCATCTTCCAAACTGAATCAAAAAAGAAGGGGAGTGGAGCAAAGTTTTCTTAAAATATTTCTTATTTTATTCTGCGACATACAGCAGAAAATATGCTAAATCAACAGCTCTGGCAGCCACCAGACAACGCTTTGATAAAGCATGCTGGATTTCATGATATCATTTAACTTCAACTTTTTAAATTAATCACAGTATCTTCAAAGTTGAAATATTTTCCTTTGCTGATGAGCCAAAAAGACGATATGAACCTAGGCACCTGCTGCACCGCAGTCAGTAATTTCCATATTAACTTTCCCAAAAATTTCGTGGCTTTATTATTTGCGTCCCAGGTCCAATGTTCTCCTGCAGCAGGAATTTGCTTGCAGGCCTAGCAGGCACCGTCAGGCAGTACTGAAGACTGCAGATTGTCCTTGAGCTGGATCCTCAGCTGCAGCCTTGGATATAAACACGCAGCCCAACAGACGGTAGCCCTGATGAGAAGATGCTGCAGAGACTCAGCAACGCTTCCAGATTAAGTGGGAGTGAAGAGGTGAGCAGGAGGGTATGTAATGTACCAGCTGCCAGCCCTGCTTGCAGAGAACAGCAAAGCCAGCTGGTAGCTCTTGCTGTGGGGCAAGAGCAGTCTCTTGATGCTTCATCCAAAATCTCTGCAGTGCTACTACACCTGCACCTGGTCCTTTGTATCTGCTCATGGAAGTGGCAAAGGTTTTGCTTGTCCTACTAGCACCTCCCGCCTCAAAAAAAACCCAAACTCACATACATTAACTTACTCTCTACACTATACACAATATAAATAAATAATAAATCCACATGTAGAGGTGTAAGGGGGCTGAAGGGCTGTTTTGTGCAAAGATCACATTTTAGAGGAAACCAGGTCACAAGAGATTCAGTGGCAATGGATTACAAAGTATTTTAAACATATCCAGGATTATCCTTTGGAGTCAGGTGATAACAATCTTTGCGTGTCGATAAGCACATTTCCTCACACTATCTGGCAGTGAACATCATCCCTTACTCCCTCTCCAGCTGAAGTTTACTAAACATCCTATTTTACCAGCAAGGAAGTTCCCCAGTCCGAGTTGCCGCGATGTGCTCAGGGCCAGGCAGCAGAGGTGGCTGGAGCAGCACCCACGAGCTCTGGCTGCCGGGCCGTGGGGCAAGGGCCAGGCTGTGCCTACAGATGGGGTTCAAACTCCTGTGCTGCTCTGGGTGACTGGTTTAGATACCGCCCCGCAGCCTGCTGACAACAAAGCACAGCCTTGTGAGCACAGCAAGAGGCACCCTCCTGGGTTTTGTCGTGTTTGGGTCTTCGGCGACAAAATAGTTGCAGTATGTTGAATAAAGAAGGCCAAAAGGTGGGAGAGCCAGAGGTGACCCAGCCAGCAGTTCAGTCTGAGGAGCAGATGGCCACTGGTCAGCCTCCTGCATGCTACCAAGTGCACCAACTTTGAAGGACATGGGAATGTCAGCAGAGAACCTTTTCCAGGGGAAATATCAGAGTGATCTCAAAACAGGTACCCCTGAGGAGCACACCCCACCCTCCCCAGGGCCTCCTGGAGCGCACGGCGGAGCCAGCTACCAAGCAAGCGTTACAAAGGCAAGAGCAGCACCACCAGTCCTGCTCCCCCTCTTCCAAAATGGCTGTTTTTAGCTGGGACTGGCACATCAACCCCCAAACGCTGTGTAACCCCAAGAGGCCCAACAGCACCTCTGCCTGGAGGAGATGAGCAATTATTATCTGGGAGGCCATGGAGGAGACCCTACGCTTGCGCCTGCAGCTGTGAATTGCAGTGAACTCCACCAAGTTCCACCACAGCAAGTCCAGGTTCAGCTGTGCAACTATCTCAATTTTTTTTTTTGTAGCAGAAGCTTCTGGAAGTCACTAAAAATAAGTTTGTTTGGGTTTTTAAACCTAACCAAAACACATTTGTGTCGTCTTTCAAGATGGCACTTCCCCCTTGTCCCTACTTGACAACAGATTTTTCAGTCATTAAGAATGCTCTGCATGCACAGAAATATCTCGGGTTATTTTTCCCATAATCAAAAGAAAACAAATCCCAGAGCAGCTCTGGCAGGCGGCTTCCGCCCAGCACCGTGGCCCCCAGAGACCCATCATGCTTGGCTGCTGCCGTCAGAGGACAAACGGGAAAGTTTGCTTTCAATGTAAAATTAGACATTGAAACAAATCGGCTTCTTTTTTTCAGCCCCCAAAGAAAGAACCCCAAACTCTTGCCCAAATACTTTGCCATTAAACATATCCTGAGACAGTAATTCAGATGTTTATGAGTGCCTTGGATTGTATGAGCCAGCGCCGATGTTCTCTCCCCGCTCCCCTCCTGCTGTGTTCGTTGCTCTCCTGAGCCTGGCGCACGCTGCGGTCCCTCCTGCCAGCCGCCCAGATCCCCTCCACGTCCCGCTTCTCCTCATGTGCTTCCTCCTCTAAGGCCCTTCCTGATTGTACAGAACTGGCATTTGGGAGGAACAGCAAAGTTATTTACCTCGTTATCCTCCTTTAAATCCCTCCCTAATACTCCCATCTGCTGTGATACCTAAATGAATTAGAGCTGGTTAACACACTATGGCTACCACCTGTACCCATCTATCCGGTCTTAAATTTGGATACTAAGTTTCTGAGGGCAAAAAGCTGGTTTTTAATTACAAGGAAGACATCCTTGCAACTCTACAAGTTTACAAGTAAACACCAGCAAATACTTCAGTATTGCCAAAATCCTCTTTGCCTAATGTAATTGCAGTTCTGCTGTAGGAAGTATTTCTATGTCTAGCACGGAAAGCTGTCCTTACAAACAAACAAACAAACAAACAAACAAACAACAAAATAAACCTCATCACAGCCATCCTTAGCAGTACCATTCCTGCAGTGGGTTTACATTGTTAAGTGCAAACTAAAGCGATTTTGTAAGCACTTCACAATGATTTACTCAGTCTTTTTCTTCCTCTGTCCATTATAGATAACATTGGCTACCATCTAGAATCATTGACAAAAACTTCCGAAACGCTTTGCATTCGTGTGATGAGGACCTTAGCAAGAGACCACTGTCACATTCTTAGCCTTGGGTCTACAAGGTCAGATGAGTCACTGCAGTGTCTTCTTTTCACATCTGATCAAGTGTGCAAAAACCTGGGGACAAATGCTCCTGCACATTACTCTTATGTCCCGGGGATCTTCATTCAAGAGTATTCAGAGAAAACAAACCTGAAACAAGGCTGCAAAGGGACATCACCTAAAAATTTAAATAGAGTTATAAAAAACATCTGGGGGTCTATACCAAATTTTTGCTTTCCACATACAGCACCCAGCATAATGGAGACCTAACTTATTATTGAGCCCATAGACTATGATTTGAACATTTTCATTTCAGCGGATCCGCTAATTCATTATATGTCTGACCTTTGTATTTACAGCAGCTTTGAGCACTACAGGATCTTTAAACCTCAGCTAAGTTTCTGGCCTTAGAAATAAGTATCATCATACTGGATACTCCACCACCAAGAATGCAAAATAAATGTTTAGTGTCACTGAGTTTTTCAGTGCAGAGTTGCATGAACTACGCTCCAGAGAGCTCTGGAAAATAAAAAAATTACAGTAGCTTCGATCACTATAAAATATTCATGAAGTGAAGCTCAAACACATAAAGGATCCCAGTTGTGAAAGGTTCTTTCACTTCTGTTAACTGCAAAGAAATAATCAGAGGCACCACTGACTATTGCCAAACCCCTCCTGCATCAGGCTTTATACATGTAGGATCGCACAAGCCACTACAACAGGATTTTATAGTCCCTTTTAAGCTGAAACCTAGTTCTTGGTCTTATTCTCCGCTAATGAGAGGGGTGTCCTGAGCACAGAAACGCAGAGACTAGATCATGGCAAAGAGCAAGGAGAGAAGACAGTACTGCAAGGGGGAGGAAAACAACTCCCTGCCTTTCCTTCAGAGACAAATTGTTTCTAAGGGCTGGGTTTCATGAAAAAAAGACAACACGGCTGAGCACAGCTCTTGAGGTGGTTCTTTGGCCTTGGCAAAGCCACTTGGCCTGGGGGGAGGCACAACCAGGTCTTAGGACATCTTAATCCCCTCCAAGCTTGGTCCATCAGCAAGTCAATCAGCAAAGTGTAGTGCAGCTCCACATCCTTTGGGGAATTTGAGGATCATCAGAAGTCAGGAACCTACCAAGCATACTGTGTCCCCTGGTGGTGTGGACACCTTTTGCCTAACCATCCTCGTGTTTCAACTGGCCTCCAGGTACCATGAGCAGTTGGAAAGGTCAGGATCAGACATTACACACATAGACTTTCCCTTTAATGCTCAAATCCAAGCCTCTAAGAGCAAAAGCAGCAGCAGCACCACCAGCCAACAGCAGCAGTTACAGTCCAGTCACCAGAGTCACTTCTGTGGTGGGCTCTATCCCACCTGGGCTCCACAGAAATGAAGGTGTCTGCAGCCAGTCACAAGCTTATAAAAATAAAATGGCTTTATTCTTTAAGTTTTTTTAATCATACTGAAGAAGAGGTGAGTAAAGGCAGAAGCTTTTCCATTTGAGAATGGTCCATTCCCCAGCTTTTACAACATTTGTGTACAGGATATCGCAGAACTCCATACAGCCACCTAGTGCTAGAAAAATCACTCCTTCACTTCTGCATCTGTCCTCTGCAGTCCCAGAAGAGTATGTGAGACTAAGTGTCAGGCAAAGAGGAACCAAAGCCAAGTCTCTGCAGAAGTCAAGACTGTTCACTTCCAGTTATGGGCAGCAGCAAGTCTGAGAACAAAACGGCCGATGAACTGTGCACACAGGAAACATGCCCTTATCCCAGTAAAGAAGATTGACAGACATCCCACAAAAGACACAGCTACTGACTGTGGATTCTCCAGCCGTTGTTATCTGTGCTGCTGGGCTATGCTGAGTAGCAAGTAGATCTTCTTCTTTACAAGGGTACCCCAGCTGCCCACCCCACTGCCAGCCTTCCAAACACATTGCTCTCTTCCTAACATGGAACTACCAAGATTTGCTTCAATCAAATCCTTCTCATTTCTCAGCAATTCCTTGCCATGATAGGACCGAGACTGCCTGTCCTTGTGTTTAATCATGACCATAAGAAGTGTAGCATGCTCCTTCCAAGTCACTTGCTTCTACATTCACACCACCTCCTCCCGTGTGGTGGCAAAGGCAATCACGCAGCTGCACAGTGGAGAAGATCAGGGAACCAAACTGGGTTAAAACTAATGAGGAAAGAAAGAAAAACAGAAAGAAATAAAAGGTTTGCATTCAGCCAGATCAATTACATGGTTTCTGTTCACTGTATAAGTGAACAGATGCTCATGCCAGCAGGAGGTGGGGGCCAGCACCAGTGCAAGGTGGTGGCCTGATGTATTCAGCAAACTACGGCCCATGTCCTCATGTCTGTCCCCACCGTGGCCAGAAACAGTCACTGGGAGTCTGAAATATGCCCCGCAATGCCCCTATCAGGGCATGACCCTGATTAAAACAGTTCAGTTACTTAATACCTTTCTTTAAAGTCATTGTTCTTCTGGAAGATGGCAGAGCTAAGCCCACTCAGGAAGCATTCCATTTGGATGCCAGTTTGAAATATCCAACTTTTCCCCCCCCCTTGGAATTCTAAAAGATTTTGCTATGCAACCAGCTAACCAGGTCTTTGAGGGACAGAGTTTCTTGCTCTCTTGCTTATAAGGGAAACTTGAAACAAATTAAAATTATTCTGGCCTTGTACTAAAGGTCAGCGTTGTGGGGAAAGATGACTTGTTCGGAATTCAGTCAGGAAGTTTAACACAAATAATCCAGCTTGAAGTTCTGTGAGAACAAGTCCCAGCCAAAAAAAAAAAAGTGCTGATAGAACTAATTTAAGTACTAAACCTCTCCTTTCCAAACATTTTTTTCCATTGATAAATCCAGAGGCTTTTAAAGCTGCCATGTGAACAAGTATTTAGCTGAAGTGTGAAGGAGATGCTATTGGTATCTTCCCAGATAAAACCAGGCTTTTATCAGGAGATTTAAGCAGGAAAGAGCAGAGGAAGGAACAGAAGGTATTGTTGTAAATTGCTGTGAAGATGGACTGCACTGGAGTGTCACCATTACTTGTTGTAAAGCATAAGGCTGCCTCAAACTTTTTTAGCAAACTGTTCTGCCACAGAAAAGGGAGAACAGCTGATAAAACCCAACAGCTTACTTACAAATAAATAACTAATTCTTTGTTAGTAAAGAAATACCTTTCAGGAGTACAGATGCCTTCTGCATCTGTAAAGCAACATTTGCCTCTCTGAAGCTACACCATGAATTACATTTGGAAGTGTCCACAACTTAGAGAAAGCCCAGAAGGACTTTAAGAGATTCTATTCCTTCTAGAAACAAGTATTAAAAACCAGATATTAGAATTAGTAAAAGAGCAAGTAGATACTCTACCTTCATGTCACTGCCAGCCTTGAAAGGATGACTTCAAAAAGAATTAGAGAGAAAGCAGTTATGGTTTAGATAATATATATATATGTTTGTGTGTATGTAAATACCCATGTACAGGGGTTTTTCTTAATAAATTCTATAGGGACACAATGGGTCTGGAGTTCCATCCCCAAAATTCTGGAAACAAGAAGAACACAAGCTATCAATTCCTCACAGGTTTACACCTCTGTGGTTGGTCTGACTGAAGCCAGTAGGGCTACAAAAGCATCTGCATCCAAACATTTAAATCCAGACTTGGCCAGTGTGGTTTTGTTTCTCTTGCTGGCCAAAAGCTGTTACCAAGAAATGAGGCTTTCGATCCCATCTTGTCATTACAGAGCATTCGGTTCCACTGGTAACTGGCTGTTCATATAAAACAAGTTGTACTTGGGACTAGAGAAGCATCAAAACCAAACAACCTGCAATCTTCCTGTAACAGTCAATAATACAAGTGCAGGGTGCCATGGTCAGTGCTGACACTGTCCTGCAGACAGAAAAAGCCATGGATCAACCACGAAGTCTACATAGTGCTTAAAAATTTCAGAGTTAGAATAATAATCAATTCACTTTAAAAATACACTAGTAAGCTTTACGTTCAGTTTCTATACCTGAATCTAACAAGACAAGCTGCCAAGTACTAGTAATAAAAAGCCTTCATGACTTACGGACAAACATTTTGATAATTTCTGCAGGAAGAGCTGCTGTGGCCTACATTTCACCAGCAAACGTGCTTTGTAAACATTGGTGCAGTGTTTTTAGCACAATTCAACACTCGGGTCTTTCCAAAGAGGTTTCTGCTGTGTTACCTGCGCACCCAGTTTCATCCCATCCGTCCCTGCACGATCGTGACTCGCTGCTGCCCTCTTTATTCCAGTATCGGCTCCAGTGCACGACAAATTCAGCAGCACCAGAAACCTCTCTCGCACTTGGTGACTGAGCCTCCATTACTTTAATATTTACCCTCTCTTCTCAGCAAAAATAACCTGGAGAAAGTTAGGCTTCATGTAGTCCGCGGAGGAGGGAAACACAATAAACAGTACAAATGACTTACTGAGTGGTCTCTTCCAACAAGCAATGTGAGGTTTTGCCACCCAAGGTGTTGTAATCAGACCATTAAACTGTGGCTGTTTCCTTTGGGCTCTAATGAAGCATCAGCAAATGGATAACATGTCTACAACCTCTCTCCTCCGTCTGTCTCTGGGAGGCAGGTGCAGACTCGAGTGAGGTTCACAACATGGATTCAGATGTGACCGATTTGTGAATTCCCGGGCAGCTATCTGGAGAAAGCTTACTGCTGCCAAGAATGCGCACGTTGGAACACCGCTGAATGTCATCTGTGCTTACAGTAACGGTTGCGCTTCATTCAGTTCCTCAAAAGAAAGGATCAGAAGGACATTGGAGAAATATTAAATGTTATGGTGTTTAAATAAAAGTGCCAACACCAGTGTTCTCACTCCAGCTGGTTGGCAGAGAGAGACACCTACAAGTGCTCTCTCCCAAGGCAACTGCTACATTTTGCTAATGCATTTTGAACAGTTATTTCAGTGGGAAAACCCCCAAACCTCAGTTTCCTAGATTATATAATGTTATATAATAAAGTATAACCACATGCAATCCAGCTCTGCCTTGAGTAGGCAAGACATTTTAAAAATAGCTTTTGAAAGGTTACTTCTCCCATACCATGTAAAGCACCAGTTTTGTATTAGTGATATAGAAATATGAATTTAAATCATGCTCAACTTATTTTTTGCCAGCTGACTTGCTCAGGATGTTTTTTTTCAGTTTGTCTTGTTTCTCAAACCAGCAAAAATGAAAGGATTCACTGAAGTGTCATTTTTAATGCTGAACATTAAAGACAAATGTTCCTTTTGGCCAAACCCAAAAAAGTTTCTACAACTCTGCTCTTCACTTGTAATAAAGAGTCAGACAGTCTAGTATTTATTCTGTTTCATAATTTAGTCTACACAACGTACTGAAAAATAAGAAACAGCAATGCTAACCAAAAGAGTAAAATTCATCCCAAATCTTTGTTTATACATGTAATGTCAGCAAAGCCCCTTGGTATGACTGTAGCACAGCAGCAGCCCCATTTCGTGCTCTGAAGGAAGAAAAGCTTTTCCAACAAACCTGTTAAACTTCAGCCCAATTTACTAATAAGTATACCTGTATTTTTTAAATTCTTTACTTGTGTATAATATCCATGAAACAGAGAAATGTATTATCAGATATTATTTAAAGGGTACCTTGTCACTGAAAGACAGTGACAGCGAACCAGATGCAGCACAGTATTTTGGTTTTCCTCCAAACCCTCTTTGTCCAAAAAAGGATCTTGGGTAGATCCCTAAAGTATCAGCTTAACTGTAAGGCTATGAATCATGCCCTAAGCAACCATTTGCAAGCATCAAAGCCTGAGAGCCATCTTCTGAGCAGCAGAGAGGTGGGAAAGGCAATGGTGTTCAGCAACAGCAGGCAGTCAGGAGGCTTGGAGTCTGTAATTTATAACTCATTACATCCAAAAGACAGTCCCACAGCAGAATACAGGGAAACAAGCAGAGTCCTGAATTAACGCACAAATACTCTGATCACAATACCCAATGTATTTTTTCAAACTCTCCCTATTCACCGAACAAGGGTGAAGCTCCCTGCACGACCAGCAGTGAGGAGCTCTGAGCAGCACTATATCCCTCCCATTCCTGCTGCCTCCAATGAAACAACAACGTGACAGCAGTGACACAGAACAGCTGCCCACAGAAAGTTTACTTTCCCGGGCCTGCAAGAGCCTACCATCCCCAACTCCCTGCACAATGTCACATCTACCTTTCACGCTGCTCGGGGCTTTAAAAAGTCTCCAGAGCAGCAGTGGATGGCATGCAAGGGAGGAAACAGTAAACCTCCTACCTCCAGACTACTTTTGCAGTTTTGAGGGTATTTTTTGCCATCTTGGAGGACTAAAATAGATCAGGAGGTCTGTCTCTCCCACCACCCCAATTATTGACACAGATTCTTCCTGGTTGTGAATGCTTCGTAGGGCTCGTGAGGAGCAGTAAACAAATAAACAAAGCCTAAGAGTCCCCCAGTCCCCCCCCATTAATTTTTTTGCTCTAGCCTCAAGCTCAGAAATGATACAAGGAAGGGAAAAGGAATTCGAATGTATACATAGAGGACTATGTAGCTACAGCACAAATGCTTGAAAATGTAACCCATGGGAATACTGACTGGATGCTGAAGAAGCCAGTTGCACGTAGAAAGATTTTAGTTGCTAAGTTAGACTCCAGACAAGGTTTTAAGAGCTTCGAGAACTTGTGCTCAGGTGTGTGCCTACTTCATTGGTTACCACTTTGCCACGCACACTTGAGCCAAATCAAACAGCCTTGCAGTAGCCATAGACACGTTTCTCCAAGAGAGGTGGACCAAGCTCACTTGTGACAGACACCTGATGTGAAGGAAGCTTCCTCTCACATTCTTCCCCATGAGTGTGGTGAGGCACTGGAACAGGCTGCCCAGAGAAGGTGTGGATGCCCCATCCTGAGAGTGTTCAAGGCCAGGCTGGACAGGGATTTGAGCAACTTGGTGTAGAGGAAGGTGTCCCTGCCCACGACAGGGGGTTTGAAACTAGAGGGGCTTTAAGGTCCCTTCCAACCCAAACCATTCTGATTCCATCCAGGAAAGCCTCTCTCTCCACACAAAAACCTTTGCTGACTTGAACTATGTATTTACTGTTTTCTTGCTTTCCTTGTAGAACAGCAATATGATAATTTTGCCAAAACAGCAAAACCTTATATTCTCTACTGTGACTTTTTGGAAATGGGACATTTCTGGTAATCCAGAAGAACGCTCTGGTTACATCTTGGAAAAAAACAAGTCTCCTATGTCTCTCACCTAGTTGTCTCTAAGGCTGCAGGAACAGACTGTATGCTCACATCATTGTTCACTGTGCAGTAATTGTTGGTGTGCCCCTACCACAAGATAACTCAATACCCCAGGATTGAGTGGAAAAGGCTGGAGACAAAAGGGAAAGGTGCAATCAGTAATTTTCGAATACATGCATGCCTTGTTGTTTTTCATTTGTTTCTGCATTCTTGACCTTCTGAAGTCTCACTCGAGAAACTGAAACTAAGGCAGAAGTTTTTATTGAGTGAAAAAAAAAAAACAAACCCGTAAAAGAGTCTAGGAGAAGTCAAAGATATCCCATTTATGCATCAAGGCATCACTTGGCAAGTATTTGAAGTGGGTAAATAATTTTTGAGCAGACGCATTGCCGCTAACTTCAACTACATGCATAGCTTCTTGCAGAAGCTAAGCCTTTATATTTCCCAGTGTAAAAGCAAAGACTTGCTGGAAACCAGGCAGCAATAAAGTTGTTGTGTCTATAGATTTATTCAGGTAACATTAAACACATATCTCTCACAAACAAAGCAAAACACAGGTAACTTAGTGCTATCATCATCAGAGAACCAACTCTTTCAGATACAGCATCATTTGTAATTACACAAACACTCATCATAAGAAGCTGAACAGCCTATGGCCATGATCACATCGTTACACTGGGAAAGAGAATCTATGGACAAAATTTACACAGAGAACCCAAAAAGCATTGCAGCTCTCCAAGGAAGCACATAAAATTGATATTCTGAAAGAAATTAAATAGATTAAGTAATAGCAGTTCTTAGGAAGGAAGCTAAGTATTAAATGAAGAGCAGTAACAGCTCTTTCTCTTAGCAGAAAAACCTCACATAATGGTGCAGGACATTTTGACAAGGCCTGCACACATACTGAAAAGACTTCTCTGCAGTCTTACTATGGCTACATACAAGCCAACAGCAAACCTCAGAGCCAAAGAGTCAACAAAATGACAAAAAAAACAAAGATGAGAACTGCATTTTGAAACTTGAGCCTGTCTCTAATTCTGCACGGAACAAATTTCCAAAGTTGAGATTTCCAAAATGAGTAAGGCTCAAAGTGCAAAGAGACATTTGTTTCCAAGTATTTTGGTGGATACCATGGATGTCTGGCCTGCTGACATAGTTTAAAGTTTTGAGGGAAGACAGTGTCATACACGAGAGTGGGTTCCTGTCAGCTGAACGGAGAGCTCATTTGTGCAGCGCTGCCTGAAGAGTGGTTGCAAGGTCAATACTTAACACTTCTGCTCCTGCCTTCTCTCACTGTCTTCGAGCAATTTGCTTAATCCTCAGGAAGCCATTCAGAGAGCTGAAAGAGCAGTATCTATCTCCCAGTGGTATCACAAGAAATAATTTGTTGACATCTGTAAGCTGTTTTGACTCTGTGGTGATGGACACCAGAGAAAAATTTAGAAACAGATGTCTATGCAGAAGGAGAAAAAAACAACTGTGAATGTGTAAACATAAAATATTTAGTACTTATATAAATCCAGCTCTGTCTAACAGAGAACGTCTACTTAGTAAACATAACTAAAGGATAGTTTCTGAATGAATTAAATGACAACACAAGGTTTATGTGATTTTTCCTTACAGAATTCAAACACAAAGACTATATTTTCCATTATAGTATCTCCAGCAATGCTTGTGAGATAACCAAGAGGATGGTTTGCACTGGACATTTCTTCTCTCCTAAGAACACAGATGAGGTTAAAAGAAGACAGATAGTCAAATTGACATAAGACTGTACTTCAACAAGCAAACTTTGTGTAAAGATTAACCAAGATCAAGATCTTCTTCCCCTCTAGCAAAGACTCTCACACACCATGTGTGAGAATCACACAGCTGATACCCAATAAGGAAGGATTTCTGTCATAAATCAATAAAGTTAGAATATTATCAGCAAATGTTAGACGTAAGACTCACAATTAGATTCTGTATACAACAAAGCCTTGATCTGGGTTTCCACAGGATCGCTGGCCTTAGACACCAGTATATTCCTGTTGCTCCGTTCCTAAACGTTAGGATTCAGAGAGTGGTGCCTCACTGAAGTCAAATGACACCACAGTAACCTGCAAACTCGCTCTTCAACACCAGCGAAAAATAATGTTGCCTCACTTAAAATGCTAATCAAGATCTGAAAACTGGCTGGGTAACATGCATTTACTCCAACTTCCAAGGGAGGTACAATTTAAAAGCATTACAAGTTATTCATCTCAGTGCACCAAAAAAAATACTACTAATAAAAGAGTGCCTGGGGCAAGCACTTTTGAGCTGCTTATCTGGGACAGTTTTTAGTTATGGTTAGTCATTGGTACATTCTTGTTATCATCCCACACTACTTTTTACCTCAATTGAGAACAGCTGACCAAGCCTCACAAGGCATAGTTGAGACATATCACAAGGTTTCCTACAGTACAAAATTTGTTGCTATTATTTAACCTCTGTTTTCCTTAGTGTTTAATTCTTGCCCTTTCATAGCTTCAGGTTCACTCTTTTGGAAACCAGTCTGCTCAGTAACCCAAATCTCACTTTTTTCCACAAAATGACAGCAAAGCAGAACAAAATGTTGATGCTTCCAATGGTGGAGACTGGAAGGAACACAAGGCTTGCAGGAGAGAAGCACACTTATACAGAGAGAGGGATGATGAAAATTTACTCCATCCAGAAGCTCCCAAGAAGCAGCTGACCAGTGTCCACTTCAGAGAGATCATGCATAAAGAACATAGCAGCTCCAGATCTAATGCCTAGTTTGACCCAGTCCTAACCAGAACAGATCAAGGACAACAAAGCTCTTCTGTGGCAATTATAAAGATCTGTATCTTGTACTCCTTTTTTTTTCTTTTTCCCTAATGCCACACAGCACAAGGTACAGAAGTCCTATAAAACACAGATATTTTGGCACAGTTCCTCAACAAAGAGGAATGGCCATCAAAACACACAAAAGAGTAGATGCTGGGGATTTCACTGGGATGTGGGATCCCCAAGTTCAAGACTCATCTTGCCAGGCTCCAGTGACCTGAAGTGGAAAGCTCTGCTTTGTCTCAGATATAGTGGGTACTTGTTTTCTCATGCCCCAAGTGCAAGCAATCTTTCTTCTCCCAGTGCTTCCTCCCCATCTCGCTCATCCCAAAGATGTTCCCATAAAGCGATGCATTTCAATTACATCTCGTTCAGCCCAAAATAGCCTGACAATTCTTAATCTCAGCATTTATCTTCCCTCCTTACTCCCTGTGGTCACATCACTTCAAATTGTCCTGTGTGAAAAGTTATTGTCTTGGATACAAAAGTGCAGAGCAGAATATTTATAATACTTAGGAGACCAGCAAATTTGTGTGTTGCTGAACATGGAGAATCACTAGATAAATTCCACGTGCATAAGAAAAACTGGGGCAAAAATCTTAGTTTTAAGGTTAGGAAGAGCCTTTTACCATGGATCTAGAAAGGAACTAGCAGTAACCTTCGGATCAGTGCACTGAGTGTACTCCTTGCACAAGGGACACTGCCTAACCCACACCCACCATGCGTTTAGTACAATTAATAATTTTAATAATGAAAAAAAGTATATTGTGTTTAAAAAACTTGTAAATACCCCTCCCTCCCAAATTTTCCTAAAATACACTTATTAAGCTTATATTATCATCTTGCATCAAACCTAGATGACACTTTGGAAGTCTTTTATGCAAATTTCACATGTACATGACCATTTCTCAGGCATTGGTATGACTCAGCCAAAACCACTGAAATCACCAATATACAAATATTAGTAATGAAATAACATTGCATTTGGCAAACAGAGAAAGTTAACAGATGGTTACATTTACTGCAGGAGTGTTTGCATACAAGTTTTCCGAATAGCAAAACATGAAATCACCTTGCATTCCAAATACAGCTGTTCTACTATTAAGTAGGAAATAGACTTTTAGAACTAAAATCCTTCTAAACATATATGGGAAGTTTTGAAAACACAGATTGTTTTCCATCATTAGATGGAAATTTGAAAGCTGTATCCTAGCAGAACCTTTAATTGCAAATATTTTGGACAGTTTCATCTCACTTTAAAGTCAATTGAGATCAGCGCTTGCACCTGTCCCCAGGTGAGCAGAACAGGACGTTTCATCCAGAACTTAGATGAGATGGGGAAGGTGGAGAAGAAAAGAAACTGGAGACAGTGCTCAGTATGATACTGGGGATCACATCACTGTGGATGTAGATGGCAGAGTCTCACAGCCTGCCCTGTCCCAAAGGTAGGCACTTGGGCCAATTTTCAGATAAGGCCAAGTAAGTGGGACTTTTTTCAACAAAATACCTTCTTCATCTAGAAAATGAAACAGGGGAAGACTTCACTGTTCTCCCTAAAGATCAGACCAAACCATCCATCTTTGGAGAAGCACCATGAGTTTATTCCATTTTTTGACAAGGGCCACATGCTGCCGAATCAATGGAACAGAGAATGGCACACCACACCTATGCTCTCCTGGCTGTGAAATGCATCGACTTGGATGGGAGGAGATGTTTCTGTGACACCTCATTCTCCTGGCATGCTGCACATGGAATTAACAACAACAGAAGGAGTGGGACATTTCTCTGTGGTTTACAAAACAAACAGGAAAAAAATCCACACAAACCCACACCACAAAGACGTCTATGACTAATATGATATAGTGAAAAAAGAAAATCACACAAACATCTCTGTTTCCATGACAAGGTTTATATATAGCCAGATGGTAAACAAGAAGAGCTGCTGCGTTCAAAGTGTATCACACTGATTGTGGAAATACAGCTTTAGTTTACAGTATTGTGATATAAATGAAACCTGTGTCTAGCCATATAGAAGCCTTATTGACAATCTGCAGCTAACATTTATCTCTGTCTCCAAGAGGCCAGTTCAAACAAAAAAGTGTATGATACCTGATATTCATCTTTATAATCACTGAAGGTGATGAAGGGTTTTGAATTCTGAGAGTTCTTGGGATCAAAGTCACTTGAGGGAGCTGGGAAGGAAACATCAGAGAACTCCCTGCCTCCTCCTCCTCACATGTTTTCCACACACCAGAGCTAATAATCACTGGAAAGCAGATTTTAAGGCAAGTGTTCATACACTAGGGGTTACAACAACAGGTGTGGCCATGGAGGACCTACTGGAGCCGAACAGGAATTCGCTTTAATCTGATATTTGTTGCTAATATTTGTGCATATGCTAAATTACAGCTCAAATAATAGAATTACAGTCACAAGTTTGGGAGTTTCTTGAGAAGACAATGATGGCACCATTCCTGTTTGGTATGAGATGTGACTTCAGCTTTTAGAATTGGAAATGTGTCCAATGAAACAAACAAAATGCTCACTCAAAACTCACCACAAACATACAGACATTAGTCACTACATCCTAATGCACTGAAAAAACCCCAAACATCAACCATTGCCATCTAAAAAAAAAAAACCCTCAGCATAATAACACACATGAAAAAAGAAAGCACATTAATTGAAGTATTTGCTATTAATTATCTACAGTGGATGTAAAGAGATTCATCTGAACCTACCAGGTAGCATTACTCATGTCTGCATGCCTGTAACAAAAGGAAAGATAAGGTTATCTGCAAGCTATCTACAGATACCAAAGATTTACAAGGAAAGCAACATGATAGTTTCCATAATTCATAGTTAACTTGTTGGATTTGGGGGGTGGGGGAGCTTGGATGGTGAGAAGACAAAAGAGATCATGTTACTTTTCAGCTCTAGTTGGATGGTAGCAGACAACTTCAAACAGTAATGAAAAAGGGGACTTCCAGGCACCTTGCAGTATTTGTGAACAGCTGGGCCCAAATATGGTTCCTTATGCAAACAGGTACTTGAGCATGTAAATCAGCACTTAAACAAAAATATCTCACTGTGTGCAAACATTTCCCCATGAAAGTTGCTAATTTCTTAAGCCAAAATTTTCTCCCGTTGAAACCCAGGGCACGATTTCTTTTGACTTCAGAGGACACGAGAATAGAAACCCAACTTCAGCAAAAATATTCTTGAGGTTGCTTGGGGCTCGGTGTTTGTATGGGGGGCTTTTTTTTTTTTTTAAACACACACCAATTTAAAAACCAAACAAACAAACATACACCACACAAACACAACAGAGTTACATATGGGACTGCCCATCAACTTGAAGATCATTCAGTAATCGGAATGGATTTAAAGAAAGTTATTTCTACAATCTTTTCTCAACACAAAGTTAGTAAAATTTTCACAAGTAGTTATTTCCTGTAGACTGCACTCAGACTGCCACTGCTGATGGCACCCAAAGGCCCCAGGAGTTTTGTCTACAGATTCAGAAAACTGAGAGTCCGTTGCATTTGGGATGCATTCACTTTTTCATTCCAAAGGACAGCACATGTTCTGCTTCCATAAGGAGTTTGACAGAATTCTGGTGTGTCAAATATAATGAAGCCCAAGAAGATAAAACCTATTTATTAGTCACAGCTAGCTTTGGTTAAGCTCCACACACTAATGCCAACTTGTTTCTTCATTTGTTTTCTTACAATTTTTCCATCAACTAATATGGTTTTATTGGTGACTAAAAAGCATCCAGGAAAAGTGATCCATAAAACACAATAATGCTGTATGTTTCCTGTGGCTACTCAAGCTATTAAAAGGTTAGTTCACGTCTGTAGGCAGTGAAATCATAGAACCATTATCGTTGCCTTGTGGGAGCAATAATTCTGGGTGGTCTGTAACACTACAGCTCCTGGCCTCCTGGATAGTATGACGATGTTGTCAAGAAGAGCCTATCTAGGAGTGTAACTAGGCTGAGGCTTTTTGACCTCATAGATAAATAGGTTTTGTTGACAGCTGTTCTATTATTTTTCAGATTAGCTTAGACTTGCATTTGGTTCATTCTCTTCCATGGGGGTGTGGAAAGAGAGAGGCCTTGAGATATCCGATAAATGTTTATCCAGCTGCAGTAGCTTGATTCTTGAAGTATAACTGTCAACATCTCTGCTCCCTCATGCAAATCTAAATTTGTAAACAATCCTAATAATTCCCCCTTGCCGTTGTTCATTTTAGTTTTACATTCCTGACTGAACAGCTACAGTACTTGTAGCAAGGAGGGCAATGCTAGTCAATCCAGTGCTGACTGTGGTGGAAAAAAAATGTACTAAAACCCTGAGCTCCCAGAACAGACTGTTCAATGCTAATTTTAAATCTTAAAAAACAGTGCCAGTCTGACATCAGAGTGGGGTATTTTTTCATATTTTTTAAATAATCAAGAACAGGGTTTTTTTTTTTAGAAAAAAAGAAAACAAACATTTGATTCAGTTCCCATTCCCTTGTGTAAATAGCCTTAGAACATTCATAATTTTTTTAACTATGTAAACAGAATTGCACTCTGCAAATGTGTTCTTACCACCATAATTCATAAAATAAAATTTCTTTATGCAATTTGTCCAGAGTTTGTTTTTCCCAGCCACATTATATTGAAGCAGAGGGCTAGTAAGTCTACAAAGGCATCCACTCAGTTCTCTATATCATGAGCAAACTGAATGGTATAATTTTTCCTTTTTGATTACAAAAAACTCAAACATCTTGGAGAACATGATACACTGTCACTGAAGACATTTCACTCCAGCCATAGTAAACACCTCTTTCCAGCATTTCTGTAGTTTCAGCAAAGGCCCAATATTGCAGTCTTTATAGGGAATAGCTTTAATGAAATTAATGAGCCTAATGATCTGTCAAGGCCAGTTTTGCACATAAACATTTGTAGCACAAGGGACTAATAGCCTAAAAATTATAGAGACAATTCTCTTTAAATGTAACTTTTAAAAGTTCTTGTTAAGATGTTAAGACAAATAGTTCTTTGAGCAGCAAAATAAAGTATTATTTCTCATAGATTTTATGTTTTGAGATTGAAGTCCTCAGAGGATTTTCTAATGAATACTGCTTTTCCCTCAGAAAAAGTTCCTTTCCACTTTCTCCCTAGCTATTTTCACATCACTTTAAGAACAACCAAATTTGGTTAGATGTTGGCGAGAAGTTCAGAAGTTATATGAGAACTGATAAAGCAATGGCATAAACCCTGTTTATGGAATGATTGTCTAGCAGAAGACTTCTGCCATGGAAGTCTGAAAAAAAACAAAGAAACAAACAAAACCACCTATGGTAGACCCACAGTCATAAAAGACGTGTCTAGATTGTATCTATTGAACTGCCAGATTATATGCTAAAAAGAATATGTAAGCACAGGGAGTCAGTCCAGACTAAAGTCTGCATTTCCTAACTAATGCTCTCAGCTTTGATGCAGCCTTTATATTACTTCCTAAACACAAAAGTTGAACAATGTCTTTCCTCACCCTCGTTCAGCTTGCCAGCAACTGGAACATTGCCATATACAACCCCATAGCTTTGATATTACTCCATATTTCCTGTGGAGTCTCCATTCAAAAAACCATTTGAATGAAGAGCTCCACTCCATGTCAGGCTACCTTCAGTTCCTGGTGGTAGGTGGAAACCTGAAATCTAGATCCTTGCCTTCATTTTCCCCACTTTTTCTTTCTCTTTTCTGAGATGTACACATGTGGCAGCTTTATTAATTTAACTCTTCCCTCTCCCTGGTCCCTTATCATCGTAGCCTAGAATTTTCCACATCTGGTCTGGAGAAAATAGTCAGTTTGGCTGCCAAGCAGTCCCCATTGCTACCTCTAGAGCCCTGGAGGTCCCACACCCTCAGATGGCTTCTCATACCTCATCTCATCACAGGCACAATGACATCTTATGGCCACAAGTTGTTCTGTGTGTCGGTATTCCCCAGATTTGCCATCTGACTAAAACTGCACAATCTTAACATGGTATTCAAAAAGATGCTGGGATTAGCACGCATCACTACTGAGGGTCACATATCTTTCCCTTGTAAACGTCTAAGGACCTACTGTGCACCAGGCACTGAAACTCGGTCCGGATGCGTGAAGCTGAGGAATTCAAAATAGGTCTTCCGGGAAGCAGAGGAGGGGTATTACATCCTCTTCCTGGGCTCAATGAGCTCTCCATCATTCAGTGATATTAATAGTGGAACATGATGCGAAAAAGAGTCATCTAAACCTACCAGGTAACACGATGCATGCCTGCATGACTCTAACAAGGACCGTATACATGTCTGAACGTCTGTTTTGACACACACAGATAGCGCCCTTGTGATCCGACCCCCTTTCTGAAGTAAAAGATTATTTATTTTCCTGGAAAGTTTTGCTAGTGTATATGCGAGGTGGATTCTATTAAGAAATAATTACAGAATTCAAGATTTCTGAAAATGTTTTCCTTTTTAGGAATTGGTAAGTCAGCTAAATCTCATCTTCAAAGTAAGTTTGTAGTGTCAGAGATGGACAAAGATCCCTTAACATCAATGAGAATACTTGATCTGTGCACAGATGAATTCCCCACTTTCAATTATTTCTCACATTCTGATTATTTTTGAAAGCTTGTGAGCCACCAAGTTAGCTTTCCCCATTCTGCATCATGAAGAGACAACGTTAGGGCTATACATTACTCTCATCCTTCATTACAGCCATTTAACACAGAACAGGTCATGCCGTTCTACTTCAGGGACAAAGGTCCAGCCTTAGCCTCTGTGGCTATGTTCCATGATGCAACTAAAACCGCTCCATTTTCTGCAGTAAATGAAGAACCAGTATGGCTAGTATCAGCTCCAGTTGCTTCTGACTCCTTAGGCAACCAGGCACCATTCTGCCAAACGAGTCGAGGCAGGTGGATTCAAGTTAATGCCAGAGCAAGGCTCAAACTGCCCTGCTCCACAGCGAGGGCGCTGACCTACTCCTGCCTCCCGCTTCTGTCCCAGGAGGGTGTAATGCACGGGTTCTGGTTCACTTGAAAACTTGCCAGGCAGTAGTTGTTCAGCCTGATCGAGGAATGCAGTACATCACAGGGCAACGGGCAAACCAGAACATCTATTGATTGAATTAAGCCACAAAACAGAGGAAATTCTGTTCGCTTGCTTAATGGGAAGTTTCAAACAGGTCTCAAGACTGAGCTATTTAAAAAACAGTTCTCTGGATTTCAAATAATTTAAACGAGGAGATTCATAAAGTAGGAAGAAATCTATTTAAGTGCCATCAGCTCTTTTCCCTCCATCATTCTGCCTGCAGAGAATTAAAGAAGTGGAAGAGAGAGATGAAGAGGACAGGAAGAGTCAGAGTACAATACGACTATAGATTTCTTCTATCTAAGTTCTTACCGAACCATTCCACCACAATGCTCCTGTCATACATACCAAGAAACAAAGAAAAGCTGCACGGCTGTGTTTGTTTCGGGGAAAAAAGAATAAAAAGAAAAACCAAACACAAAAACCACCACACACCACCAATGCTTCTCTTGCCCTACAAAGTTTTACCCTTATACCTTCCCTTGCCTTTATTTTCTTCATAAACTTTGTCTCCCTGCAATGTCTGAGATTTCTTTTTAATCTTTCAGTTACTCCCCAACATCCATTGTCTCAACTCTCTACATCTCTCCTGCTTTACATGCAACCCATGTCCTGCAAGCATGCAAGGAGGCCAAATACCAGTCATCTTGGCACAAGCTAGTACTTTACACCTATTCACAAAGGGAAAACATTCCTCTTTTCTTAAGGAAAAATAAAAAGAGGGGGGAGCAGAGCTCCACCAAGTACTCATAGCAAAGTTATGAAGCAATGTTTACACTCACCCTTTCCAAAACATGTCTGGTCCTTTAATAATGACCTGTCAAAGCTGAAAATCAAGAGAAGCCTCCAATACACTGACTCTATTAATTATTATGCATAAAGTAATTATTTGCCTAGGTCTTGCAACTGTCTCCATCACGCTAGCTGCTTTACATCCTCAGAACAAGAGGGTTTCCACAGGTAAGGTACAGCCCGGTGCGGGACAAGGGCAGCACCCAGGCTGGCCCAATGTCCACAGGCATGAGTGTGGCACAGCAGCACCTGAGAGGCTCTCAAAGCCCTCCCAAAGTTTAGTCCCAGACTCAAACCCCAGAGTTGCCAGGGAAAGAGCAGAGGAGTCAGCAGAGAGCACCAAAGCAGCCTTGGAGAAAGGGTCTCCAACAGGGAAGGTCAGATGGGCAAGAGTGGCTCTGGGCCAGCTGGGAGGGGGTGATGCCAAGCAGAGAGCAGGAGCAGAATTTGTTTGAAGCAGGGCTCAGCTAATAACTGAGGTTGGGACTCTCCACCCTGGACTGTGGGCGATGGCTCCAGACATCCTCCTTCAGTCACCAACTCGAACACAGTGTCCCAGGGATGAGCAGAACAGCACAGGCCCCACGGCCGCCCTGGCCAGCAGGCAGGTCCAGAGAGGGGCTGGAAAGCTCAACCAGGACACAGCACTGCCTGGGAGAGCACAGGGCAGCTCTGCCAGGCTTCATGCCATGGGGAATTTTTTCTCCTCTATCTTACTTTGCCAAAGAAACTACCATGAGCAACAAGCCCAAGTCACAGCAGAGGGAGGTCTTTGACCCAAAGCATGAGGGTGTTTTACCATCAAAGTACCCTTTTATTTCAGAATCACTTCTTATAAAATAATTAGTTACCTGCTATCAAATAATGAGCTCTATTTAGAGGACAGTAAACACCATGCTATTCCTCAAGGTTCAACAGATTGTTTTTGAACTTACACCATATTTTCATTATCTTCTTAATATTTTATCATGCTCTTTAAAAACTTTGCACACATGAAGCTGGTTAGGGCCTCCTGTGGGCACAGGCAGCATTAGCTCATTGACTTGCACAGCTGAGGATGATGTGATCTAGGCATGGTGGAAAGCAACCTATTAAGTACAAAATCTCTCAGTTTAGAAACCTGCAGTAGAAATATTTCCAGTACCTATTTGTCCTTTTTCAGCTCTGAATTTTCAAGCCACTAAGTCAACAAAAATAGCAACATATGATGTAGTCTCCTTCTCTTAGATCATAAGACAGATCCAGCCTCTTGTCCAAAGAATTTGCAGTGTGATCATCAATCACATACCTTGTTTTTGTTTGCAACATCACCAAAACACACAACAGTTACCATTTTGACATAAAGCACCATTCGTGAACACAGATCAGTACAATTTATTGTTTTTATGGTCAATACCTCATCAGAATAATTCCTCTCCTATTCACATATTTCCACAAATCCATCCTCCAAAGCAAACTTCTCATTCTCGTGGACACTCAGACAAAAGGACATCAATTTATTCTCAACAGAGGGAGGAAAAAAACCCCAATAAAACAACCCCCAACACACACATAAACAAAAACATGCCTGGGAGCAGCAAGACCTCTGCCCAGGGAGGTGAGCTGGGAGCCAGGGGGGCAGCAAGGCAGGCAAGGACCTCACAAGGAAGCGCCACAGTCACACAGTCTCTGTGCAAGCAGAGCAGGTCTGGTGGCATTAACCGGGGTCAGCCACAGTCCTGCACTCACCAGACAAGTTTGCAGTGATGAAGCAGGTCCCAGGTCAAGCCAGGAAGCCAAGGCAAGGTCAGGGTCAGTAAGGCGCACAGCCAGGTACAGGCACAGCAGGCAACTGAGATTAAATGTGACTCCTGAACAAAGGGAGAAAGCCCCCAACAAGCCCTCTCACAGCTTTTTTTTTTCTTCACACCAGCCTGATCCCAGGTTACACAGCTGCCCCATATCAGGGCTGGCCTAGATCATAGCCAGGGGGTGGGGAAGAGGTTGCAGATCCTGCTGCCACCCTTAACACCTGACATCCACCTCCTGGAGCAGGGGACAAAGCCCATAGCTGCACAGCCCATCATTGCTACAACTGTGCTTCTCAAACAAACTTCTTCTGTATTACAGACTGGCAGTACGAAAATTTATTAAGCAGGATAGTTTTTGCATTTGTACTGCATGCATACTGGCTGACTTTTTGAAAGCAGTGTGACTAATGCAACAAATATGAATGTGAGTTTATCAGTTACACTGAATGGATTGCACTGATGGACTCTTATCTGTATATTTTAAGTTAGGTGTATGCTCATATTAATGGCAAATTTGTGAAAGCAAGAATTAGGCTAATTGACGTTCATGGGTATTGTGGGTAAATATAAATAGGATTAGATACTCACATTTGAAAAATAAAGACAGCATTAATATTTAAAGGTGAAAGGCATATTCTTCATATCAGCCTGATTAAAACAAACAACTAGCACCCTAGCTCACCTAGGCAAAATGCAATTGTATTCCCCTGTATAGTAGCTATTTGCAAGGTCTTATGTTCCACAAATACATTACAGTATCTGAGAAAGCCTGTGGTCACATGTTTGACTTTTCTGAAAAGCACAGTCATGTTCTCAAACATCTCCTAGAAGAAAAGCAACCTTAAGAACAAGCCAGGTTTTATTCTTGCATAAGGGTAACTTGGGCAGAGGAAGATGTCTCCTCCAGCATCGCCCCCAGGGCAGGGCTGGCTGAGCACGGCTGCCAGAGAGCAAAGCTACGTTCAGGTGACGCAAACCAGCCACAACAAGGGCACAGGCACCTGCCTGGGGTCTCCATTTGCCCAAAATTTGAAACACACTACTTGGAAGAGATTTCTGCCTACTCCTATTTTCTGGTATTGAAAGAGAGTTTTTGTTCAAAGAACATGGATTTTGTTCAAACCTGACATTTCTGCAAAGCTGTACGTTGTTGTGGTCCTGAAAAGCAAGAGTTTAAAAGGTTAAGAGATTCCTTGCCAACTGGGACTTATTGTTATGTTTTTTAAAATCTTGTCTGAAAGCCTGCTGGTAGGCTTGTGGCTATGAGAACTGAATAGTTATTATAAATGATACGAATGACCATATACAGAGTACACTACTCCAGGAGAGAGATCAGTTTTCCAAAGTCAGGCAGACATCTGTAGACCTACTCCAAACTATTCTTTCATTAAAGCTTTTGTACTACTGCTACCTCCTTAACAGCTCTGTGTTATTAAACTGAAAGTCAGTTGAGCACAATAAAGCGGTGAATTTAAAATATGCAGTGGATGTCATGTGTCACAGTCACAACAGCTTATTAGCTGGCAGTCAAAAACCTCTCCTGGCTCAGCCTTTCCTCAGGATAAACTGGGGAGTCTTAAATTCCCAAATCGCTACATCTTGCAGTTGGAGCTTTCCTGCAGGCGGTGCAGAGGACGAGAGGTCGGCACAAGAGGCTGTGCCAGCCCTTCTGCCCTGAACACACCACTCACATTCACGTTTCCTCCTCCTCCTTGGACAAGCACACCTGGGCCAGGGTTTGCTCTTTACCAAAATGCTCACATTGGCCTCAGTCATTGCCCTATTCGTAATGCATATGTTATGTTGTTTAACTACAGCCCCTCTGTCAGTAAAAGTTTTGGGGTTTTTGATTGTGCATGTGAACTAATGAGCCCATCAAGATTTTAAGGACAAAATCTGTCCAGTTACTTAAGACAATTTCGACAGACCTCAAGTAGCAGAGATGCACATTTTTTCTCAAACTAAGCTTTTATAATTATAGCTAGCTAGATAAAGATCTCAGAGAAAGCCTTCCTGCTCTGTCTGCACTGAGCTGTCAGGTTCAACTCTGTGCATGTACAGCACAAACTTTGAAGCCAGCACTCATGAAATACCTCTTTCCAAAACAAGACCTATTCCTGCAGTTTACACATACAGGTACAATGGATAAAATATCTAACAATACATGCGGTTTATCCTGAGTAAAAAAAAACCCAAATGTTTTTTGGTTTTTAAATCAACCTACCTTGTATTGGTTTACAAGCAAAACAATCTCTACCAGCAAGTGTTTTGCTAATACAGTTATGTCTGCAGTCTGACCTTTTCTTGCACAGAGCCTGACTTGAAGACAACAATAAAAGCCTTCTACAATCCCCATTGCAGGGGGAGAACTCCAATTCAATTGAATAGTATAGACATTCACATTCCTTAATCATATGATTCAGTATACAAATGCTACAGAATTGTGCAGGCCAAAAATAGAAAGCTAAAGTGGTCACATTTGAAATTCTTTATGTTGATGTATGGTCATTCTCTGGCTGACAAACTTTTACCATCAGTGTCTGCTGCGTCAAGAACTGGCAGAATGAAGAAAAAAACATAACCATTAAAAAAAACCCCACACCAAAAAAATCCCCAAACACAAAACAACATCAAAATAACTCTAGCCCAAAGATGAAGACTTACAAGTCTTTGGCTTTATTTGGCATTTTACTCCCAAGAAAGATTTCTAGTACAAACAAGTCAGGATGTACGGATCGCTGCACCATGTTATACTTTAAAGAGCACTTGTCAACTGGGTAAAGAACAGGGCGGGGTTTATTTATTTTTTAGAAAAAAGAGTCATTTTATTCTAGTACAACAACCTTTGAAAGACAATGATTATGTGATTGTTCATAAAAAGCCTTGGTTCAAGGAATACAGCAAAGATGATTTTATGAAAACAAAGGTATACCAGGTTCATAAACAACACCCTGCTGCTTCTAAAAGTTAATGCTCTAGCAAATCTGGATGACACTTGTCATTTTTTCTCAAATCTATTTCCCTGTGTGTTTGGGGAAGGAAAACCATTGGAAAAAGCATTAATAACACAGCCAAACATATTTGAATTGTAACCATAAAACAACTATTTTAAGAAATTTTTCCTCCCAAAAGTCTAAATCAAAATGATTTTTGGAAGAACTTTGTCTTGTGCTCCCAGGTACTGCATATATAAACGCAGTTAAAAAAAAAAGTCCATAGACCAGATATTAAGTATATATTGTCAACAGATGTTTTTGATAAAACCTGACTCAGTCTCTACACACAGCACTTAGACGCTCAGTACCAGCCTGGTTCCTAATATGTTTTTATTTTTAACATATGAAAGCCCTTTGATACGCATTTTGTACACAGGGAGGAAGATGGCTAAACGAGACATTCAAAGCCACAGGGACAGTGCTCCCACATTCCAGCCAACACTGTAACCACCCTGCTGGTCTCCTTTTCCACATGGGAACACTCCAGCACTGTTATCACCACAGTTTCTTATAACTAGTCCACCTGTCACTACCATCCTCACAGGGCATGATTTCTAACCAGACAGTGTGAATTATCTTTTCTATTAAATCTGCCTGTCCAGAACTCACTCATATAAAAACATCCATCCTGATCTATTTGCTCTGCTGTAAGTCCTTGAATGAAGAGCAGCTCGCTCCTCGGTACAGCAGAGCGCCCCGGCATCCTCAGAGAAGGGCTGCAAAATGAGTTTTCCAGAGCGGCTCCCAACAAGCAAGACAAAGCTACTGATAAGCCCCTACACAGCGATCAGTGAGAACTCCCTGTGGTAGAGAACTCCAGGCTGGCCTGACTTCACTGTGAAACACCCATGTGCGATGTATAGGAAACACCTATGTGCAATGTATAGCCATCGTAAGGGGCAGGCACCTTGACGCTGCAGTTTTCTCAAGCACTTCTGAAGATGCAGTCTGTTTAACTCTTTCTATGGAGAGATAAGTTTCTTTAGAGCTCCCTCTATTGTAAAACAGAAGAAAAAAATTCTCAGAACAATTTACCCAAGGACTGATAATTTTTATATAGCAGAAGAAAACACATTATAAGAAATGTAAATGTAAGAATTAAATTATCTCAGGAGTTAGCAACCACAAGGGAATATGTAATTTATTTTTTTCTTTGAAGAGCGAGATATGAAGCTCTGGGCATGGGTTTGTTTGTTTTTTAATTTTAAGTTCATAAAATTGCAGCAGGCAACTCAGAGACACTTCAGTAGCTGTTTGAACTACCCTCTTCCCACAATTTTCAAAAAAATCCTTTTCTGAGTGGCAAACTCTGACCGTACTGGGATAAGCACAGCTTTGGTATTCCATTCATTTTTTGTAGGTCACAGTAGGGATGAATATGACCCCATGTTTGACTTAGGTGGCCAATTCAAATTAACAATTCGAGCGAAATGTTAGCAAAGTCCTGAGAACGCTACAAGTGAGAGCAATGAGTGTGTTGAAGTGAACAGAGTAAGCCAAACCAGAAAAACATGATGAAGCCTGGGTTGCGATAGTAACTTATGTGACATTTTAAAAGGACCACAAGATACCTAATTATTTACTAAAGGCAACAGAACAGAGATATCACCTGGAATGGGAAAGTAGCTAGACCATGCCTAGCAGTAGAGCATAAAAAGTCAACTAGATTGGAAGAGATTTACTGTGTAATATACATTGATTCGTAATATTTTTAGCCTTGGAAGTTTAAAAAAAAAAAGGGGGGGGTAATTTTATGTGGATTTACACCATACATGGAAACTGACCATTTTGCTCGGTCAAGCCTGCTTTCTGTGTCAGTATGTTTAAGTCCTGCAAGCATGTAAGGGAGCATAGTTCAGGGTTCAAATGGTTCTTAGTTATGCACCTGAACTTTTCATTTGCTGACTGGAGATCATTAGTCCAGACCCACTCTTGCTCTGGGAAGCACTGGGGCTCAAGAACTGGGGAAATGGGCTGCTGGGACCACACGTGAACTGGCCAAAAGAAAAAGTAACGGACAAAATAGAAGTAGTTTCTATTTCTCAAAAAAAGGTGACCCTGGAGATTATAGTGACTGTTCAAGCTCCCTGAGCTTCCTGTGGTGGCCTGAGAAGCTGCGAGTGCCCGTCTCACAGTGGTGCAACGCCACAGCCACCCTACAAGCCAGGGAGAGCAAATAGAAACCCTCATCGTCCCCATGGGGCCAAATTTGACTGGAAAAGCAGCATTAACATTTCTGGTATCCCCAGGGTAATGCCAGCATGTTTTTAACAGGAAAATAATTAGCACATCAGAGTGCACAGTGCAAATTAGCATTCAGGTGCAGCTTGGTTTTAAATAGGAATCCAGAAACATTATACAGCAAGAGTCACATCTCCATATACCACCCCACTTGATTAAGTTACAGGGATATTTGCAAGGGTGTAAACAAGCTGGCCAAATCTGTATTCCAAAAGCAGTTCACACATCAGGTTCCACCACTGCTCTGAAATTTTGGTGCTGCTGCATCACCGCGACTGACGTATTTCAGTGCCCCTTGGTAAACTCAGGTGAAAGACACAGGAAAGGAGGTGAATGCAAACATTGTGGAGAGGGTTGAGATTTTTTTCTCTTTGCCTTGGAAGAGACACAAATAGCTGAAGGCTGAAGGTCAGTGGAGCCCCCCCAGCAAGTCTTTGTAATAACAGACAGCAACCTCCAGGTCTGCAGGTGATAAGCTATCGTTTTTCAGAAATATTTTGTATACCTCCTGCTGAGCTTTTCCAGCATTCAAGGGACAGATCAATATTTGGTATTTTCACTGCACTTGAGGTGCTATTGTTCTTTGTATCTGGAAACAGAGTAACTGTTCAGATGTTTATAAAGGTAGCTAGGGCAGCATCAGAAGGAATGCGAACAAGAAAGAAACTAAAATATATTAAAACAAGTTAAAAAAAAAAGTCTTGAAACTCAGCTTAGTCTAAAGGGTTCTACCAAATCAAAGAAACAATACAGTATTTCTTGGGCAACACATACAACAACTGTCAAGTGGTTGCAACTAGAGGCCACTGCTTCCCTTACTGAAATCATGTCTAAAAATTTGACTACTTAAGTGAAGCCAAAAGAAAGACCATAAATAAGTTGGGGTTTTTATGTATTCAGCCAGCATTATTATAATGGTGTTTTTATGAATTAAAGAACAAGTGTGTTAGTAAGGCCTACATATTTCCCATCTTATACCTAATGGACTTTGGAACCTCTCTCATTTTTGAATGAATTAAGACTAAGCCAGGTTACATATCTGCATGTATGAGGTGTGTTTAGGTGGAGTAGAGAAAAGGAGGACCAACCACGCTTATCTGTGAGATCACAAAATCAAAATAATTGCCTGTTCTACAGGACTAAGTAAATTGCTTAATTGTTTACTTTCTAAAATGTCTGTGTTGCCTGAAGAAATTTCAGAGCCAAAAGCAGCTTTTGTAGATCATCGTTTTGGTCTGCCTTTAACCACTCTGCACCAGGCTGCACCGCTCCAGAGTAAGCAGCTGAAAATGGAGATCAGGTATTTCTGTGGTGCAACTCTCCTTATTTAAAGGGAACATACCCAAATCTGGCTCCTCTGATATACATACTCAGTGCTAATAACAACAAAGAGCCACTTACCTTGCAAATTCCAGGTCCACCTTTTTATTCAGGCCTGTGTCTCAGGAAATCCTATCTCTCTGCCACCCAGAACCTCTTCCCTTACCTCCTACCTTCTCTTGCCCTGCTGTGCACACTCACCCACACAGTGGCAGCTCAGCATCCCCAATCCCTCCACACTTCCCAGCACTCTCAGAGAAATTCTCCAGCAACTCCCCAGCTTGACTTCAGCTCACCCCATTGCCTTCAGCTCCCTAGTGCTTTCTGCTTTCATTCTAGAAAGGGCTTTTCATTTATTTTTCTGCTTGCTGTGAGAGAAAGCATTTAGCCTACTCATCAGCTTTAACACGGCCTGTGGTTGCCCATATATCAAACAGCTGTGGCTGCCATAGTCATCAGCATATAGAGACAGAATTAAATTAAATTAAATGGAAAAAAATGAGATTCAGAAGTGTCTGTAGGCTGACTGCCCCATCACCATTCCCTATATGCCCTCCATAAGCACTCAAAATCAAACTCCGGCCATAGACACATAGTTTTGTTTGCTGCTGTACTAGGAAAGTAAAACACTTACCTGCCAGCCTCTCCAGGCTCTTTGTTATCATACTCCATACTACATTTGTTCATTTGTTGATGGCAAAAGCACCCACATTTTCATTAACGTAAAGTCAAAAGCCACATTGTTGGGAAAAAAAAAAAATGAAAACCATACACGCTAAAAAACAAGGCAAGCAAGGGGTTCTGCACATCCCAGGCCTGTTATTGAACTACCCTGTACTGTCCAGGCTTTCTGCAGACCAAAATAACATCAAACATGTTTCTGTTTCTTTACTAATGTGTAGTCGCTACAGCAACAATGCTATCACCTTGTCAGTCAGCAGCCACCACTCAGCCTCACAGTTCACATGGCATTGATAACAATCTAGACTTGGCTTTACTCAGCAGTAGCTTAAGTTGTTTTAGAGATGTGGTAGGAGTTCATATAAAATATAACAATACATAGAAACGGTTACAGGCCTTAGATGTGAGGACTACGATGAACATGTAACTGTACAGCCTTCTGTCTTAGGATCCACTTTAGCTCAGTCTCCTGCCTCCCAGGCATCCTGTTCATTGCAGAAGAGCAGGAATGAGACTAAAACCTCAGTTCTGAAGAGTACAGACTTCCATAGATGGTGAACAGAGAAGGTAATATGTCCATTTTTAGATACTGCCCACACTGCAACGCTATTGCATCATCTTATCCTTTTTTCCATGCACTTTCATCCTGTAACACATGGACAAACAAGCTAAAACAAGGTATAAAGGGACTAAATGGGCTGCAGCAGAGCAGTAAACCAATCTGGTCACACTGCAGCCTCCTAAATCCTAAGGCTTCTAGGGCTTCCTGGCCTTGACCCTGTGCCTGACATAAGAGCTGCTCTTCTTTACAGCAAGACAGTGAATAGTCCAGAATAAGTCATAGAATCATTTTGGTAAGATCAACCATTAACCTAACACTGCCAAGTCCAAAACTGGAGGCCATAACTCCATCCTTTATGTGGTGGTCTGCAGGGGAAGTGGGAATCAACCTTTGCACCACATGAAACACTATGGCCAAAATAACTTAATCCTCAGGTCACTAAGTGGGAACACTGAACAAAAGCAGAGATTATCCATTCCTGCTGCATATTCTGTTGGTGTAAACCATGAAAAAAATGACCACAGTTCTGACATATTTAACTCAAGAAGGAATTTTTTTTAAGAAGAAGATTCAGAAAAGAGTTACAAGACAACGTCAAGTACCATTACAAGCGACCAAGTGAGCGGCTGAGGGAGGCTGATCTGCTTCCTTCAGTATAGTCTGATTTGTATGTGCTGTTTTAATCTTAAGGAAATTGTGCTTGTTGCACCATATTTTTACTGTATTCCTGTTGTCCAAAATAGGCTAGGAAACTGTATATGTTTCTCCCTTTTACATATAACTTGAATTTTTAGGAGTTGTGATGGAAGATGGAAAATTGATGCCTTTTCCCTGAAGTAACAAACATTAGGTATAGCCAAGGTAATCATGCTCTTTATGGTATTAAACATCTGACACACAGGCTTAGGCAAAGTTAGGAAAGCTATTAATTCAGATCAGATTGTTAAGGAAAATGACAATAATTGTTTAGCCTTCTTGTGTACTGTAGTGCATAGTTTGCTTTTCAGATAACCTGGGAATGTCACTTAACAAGTTCCATGTTAATGCAAGGATCCAAGGGCAGAATTAAGCTCTTACTTGCTCCAGATATCTTCCAGTGGGACATGGCACTTTGCAGCTTTTGATCTTTTACATAAGATTAATAGTTCTGAGTTTGTTGTAGGGTGTGTTTTGCAACCTATGGTTTGTGCAACCATGTGGAGTGGGTGTTGTGGATACCATTCTGGACTTTCCAGACTATTTCACTATGACGGTGGCAGCAAGCAAGGCTTGATGAAAAGGTGATTCCTTTTAATCTTATGGTCCTACCTACACGAGCAGGACAGAATTGTGACGTTCACTGTCATAGCAAGTCCTTCAGAGGTTTTGAGCAAGCTGCCTAATTTCACTCCTATATTTCTGTATCCAGTCAGGTCAGGAGAAAACAGAGCTCCTTTATTTCACAACAGAGAGGGATCAGCTAACGCTAGTAATGCTCCTGACAATGGTATATGTTGGTTAGTGAAGATACAGGCAAATAATTTGATTCTTATAAAGGGAGTTCCCTTTGCAGCACTGTGAGAAACACAAAGAAATCCTGTTTTGACTAGTTAATTGAGCAAACATTCCATTCTGCCCTAAAATATGCTTGCTATGCTTTTTCAGATTTTTTTTTTGGAACTGTATCACCCCTTAGCATGTTCGTGCCTCTACCAGTCTGAAGAACAACTGTCTGTTCCAGCCCCTGGGGCTCACCTGCTGCTCCCCCACTCCTGTCAGGTTGGATTTCTTCAAAGAGTGTGCTGGTTGCAGCAAATAGTTTCATGCACTGGGAAAGGGAAGACTTTTATTATTTACCACCAGATTGGTTGCACTGTCTACCCCCCCACCAAGCTTCTACCTCCCTTGACTGCTCTCTGCAGTGCCATTTACAGCATGCTGTCAGCCCTGCTTTTGCTTGCCCACCTCTCCCAGAAATGCTGGCTGAGTGCTTTTCCACCAGGTGCTGCTTCAGCTGTGCCAGACTGCCCTTCTGCCCTCCTCCACACAAAATCCAAGTCTCTCCCACCACTGGCAAAAATCCCCAGTCATCTTCCTTCGTCTCTCTGATGCTCTAATTTCTGCCCCTCTCCTGGATGTGCTTTTGCATTACATGCAAGCCCCCTTCCCTGGCTCCCTGGCCTGGCCCCTCAGCCTGCTGTCCCCATGCCGTGCCACCCACGCCTGCATTCCTGCACCCTCCCCGCAGGACTGCAACCCAATAGAGATGCCAGGCCTGGACCACATCACCACGCTCTCTCCGTTTTCTGTACTGTACCCTTGACGTGTTTTCAGCCTGATGCAAAGCTCATTCAACCAACAGAAATAGCTGCTTTGACTTCAATGGATTTTAAATGAAGACTTTAGACTATGTTTCCACAGCAGCACAGAAATAACAACGATGTTGTGTAGAGACACCCAAGCCAGCCTTGAACTAATTAGGTTGGATCCCAATAACCATCTAATCATAGAAACAGGGAGCTCAGTACTGGGTAATTTACCCTAATAAGACTGTACTGTAAGGTTGTCAAAGGAGAAAGCCTGTGTTTGCTTTAGTCCAGTTCCAATTTAACATCATATGGCCATTGCTTTTTAAGAAACAACTACTACTATTTAAAATCAAACTGACACACGTCAAGATAATCTCTCCTTTCATAGTAACGCAGCTATACAAAACAACTGTCTAAAACATTCAGTGTCTTGTGGTCAGTTTTCTCCTCTCTCATCTGCCTTCTGCACACTAAACAAACATAACATGTACCTACAAAAGCAACGTTTTATAAACAGGAAAAGCAGAGTACAAGAAAATATGTGATTTATCTATCAGCCTATTAGGAAAAAAAAGGGCAATGAAACCTTTGTGCCACAGTACACACAGAGAGAGCTACACTTTTCCTCATAAAAAAATGTAAATCTTGGCATTATTTTATCCTTTCAAAATGCACAAACAAGATACAGGACTCTCCAGCCAGAAGCATAGGTATTGCCTTGGAAACCGGAGGTGATCACACCTGCAGGCTTCAGACACAGGAAAACTCAATAAATTCCATGTAAGAAGAAAAGCATGTTGAATGGACAAATACAGGGTGTTTCCTATATTTCAGCATGTACTCCAAATTCCAGTTATACAAAACCTACAGGTTAGGCTTCACTTCAAAATGTTATTTTCAATCTTACATTTGCATATAATTTTCTGATTTTTTTCCCATTCTGATTTAAGGACAACTTTGATTCTGTTTTAAGTCTATATACAGGCATCATTGCCACATTCATTCTGCCAAAGCTGTCTGAAACAAGCACCCTTGTTTCTGAAAGGAGACGCCTGACTTCTTATAGTGCTTTGCATTCAGCAGCCAGCACTGAAGCCAAAGGTATCTCCATACTCTTGAAAACCAGCCAACATAAGCAGCAGCCTAAAACATGGATTTGGGAGTCTAACTTTGCATTTCCAGCTTTGAAAGGTGTGATTTGACTTTGCTAAGTACTCCTTAAACCAAATACCATGTGTTCACCACAAATGCCTTCATTCCCAAAAGCAAAGCAGAAGAGGAACGTGCAACATTAGAGGAATGTATATGAGCATGTTCCATATGATACCGTCAGGCCTGAGAAGATTAACAACTATCCTAGCAAAAATCAGATTTCCTCTGAAATAGCAGGCTGTGGGCAAAGGCAAACTCAAGTATCAGTGTGCTAGCAGAAGCTGGAGAGCTCTGGGCTTGTGTTACCTTGTTTGATTTTGTTACCCAAAACCCATTGGTGCCTTCCCAAAATTGCTTATTTTCCTTCAAGGCAAAGTCAAGGGAAAGCTCTAAACTGAGAATATTTGTGAGCTTTAGGAAAAGAAAGTTAAGCCTCTAGCTAGGCTGTAAACAAGTTCACTCTTGTCTCCTCCAAAAAAAGTGGAGCTTGAAGCAACTACTGGTTAAAACACCATCCCTTTGGAATTGCTCCCTTTCCTCAAGGTGAGACCTGTCACGGGTTGCTGGTGGTTTTGGGGTTCCTGCTTCTCATTGACTACAGCCTTTGTGATGAGTGAGAGCCAAAACTTAGGAAACGCAGAAAAAATGGTGTGCTGAAGAAAAGCCTGCTAAACCCCAAACGTTTCTCCAAACTTATGCTTTTCTGTCCTCACCATCCCGCAGAAAATTACTCCTATGTGGGACCACAACCAGCCTGGGACAGCAGCTGTATGACACCAAGGCAGCAGGACCTCATGGACCATGGCACTGATTTGCCCAATCAAACCACCGTGCACACAAAGAAATACATTTAAACTAATGGGCTCTACGCCAACCCAAAATTCCATCTTTATGGGTGAGATTGCAGGATCAAGAACATGAAAACCAAGTCTTAGTGTTGTTAATGTTGGTGTTCTTGCTACAGTGACAGGCTTAGTAAAATTAGATTAAGTTACATAGCACAGCTTGACAAGAAATACAATTGGGAAGGACAGAAATTGCATGCATTTAATAATTTTCTTCTGTAGAAATACAAAGTCTGCTTCAAAACAGAGAATATGAGTCATCTCCATTGCCAAAATTAAAATAGTGATATCTATTGTCCTTGTAAAGCCTTCATTTATACCAGTGACATTACTGCACTGTTTTAAGTCTAGAGGTAATACCGGGGCTTAAATGTACTTTGAACTATATCGACACTTGAAGATAAAACACCTGACTGAGAGAGAAAAGGCAAGATGATGAAAGCAGCAATCGCACAGCATGCCTCCAGACTGAGTTCAAACTGTGAGGAAAAAATAAAATACAGCTAATCCCCCTGAAATGTATTGACAAAGTGGGTCTCCCCCACCTCTGGCTTGCAATTTTGCTCATTACCCAACACTGTTTCAGTCCTAGACACCATGATATACTGTTAAACAAAGTCTACATCATAAAGCTTGCTGTACATAGTTAATTTTAAATGCCTCTCAGTTTTTTTCCCCACAAACTACCTTGAGTGACAAATTCACCCTGAAAAGGAAGCCATTAACAACACTTTTATCATCCAGTCATTCCTTCAGCTTTATATGTGATTTGGACCAAAGATTATCATTTACTATGATGAAGATGTTTTTTGATAACTAGAGATAGCAGGTGCTGAGTGCGGTTATTGGAGAATGAATGCTCAACAGTTTCAGAAGCCATCACAAAACCTACATAGAGACATGATAGACATATATCACTGGTCAAGGCACATTTATCATAGAATAGTTTGGGTTGGAAGGGACCTTCAAAGCTCATCTAGTCCAACCCCCCTGCCATGAGCAAGGACACCTTCACCCAGATTAGGTTGCTCGGAGCCCCATCCAGCCTGGCCTTGAATGTCCTCAGGGATGGGGCATCCACCACCTCTCTGGGCAACCTGGGCCAGTGTCTCATCACTCTCATTGTAAAAAAATTCTTCCTCATGTCCAGCCTGAACCCTCCCTCTTTTAGTTTAAAACCATCACCCCTTGTCCTATTGCAACAGGCCCTACTAAAAAGTCTGTTCCCATCTTTCTTGTAAGCCGCTTTAGGTATTGAAAGGACGCACTAAGGTCTCCCCAGAGCCTTTTCTGCTCTGGGCTAAACAACCCCAACCCACTCAGCCTGTTCTCACAGCAGAAGTGTTCCAGCCCACTGATGATTTCGGTGGCCTTCTCCGCACTCTATCCAACAGGTCCATGTCTTTCCTGTGCTAAGGACTCAACATCTGGACGCAGCACTACAGGTGGGGCCTCACCACTACACAAGGCATTGGTACCCTGCCACAAGCTACATGTAAACCTTAAGCTTTACTAAGTCCCGTTTTCCTTGAAAACCCTGTAGATTCTCAGATCCAAAATTTCTCATTAATTGCTGTTCAAAATTTCCTTCCAGCAGAAGGGACCGAGGAAGTGAGGAGGAGGGATCCTGGCACTGCAGGACCAGGATTTAGCAGCCAGCATTACCACTCGGAGGACACAGGCTGCTCCTCGTGCTGCTCCACTCCCATCCTCTCATCTCCCGCCACACAGGATAACCTTACATTTCCCTTTGTTGATGTATTAATCAACAACTGAACTGCTGTATCTGTGTTTGGATCATAATTATTTGTTCTTAGTATGCTACCACTGCAGCCCCACATCTAATGAACCACAAAAAGACCCATTAAAGCTTCAAGCAGGGAATAAATCAAACATCCCAAAGTTATTCAGTCTCAGCTTGATGCTCCCTGTCATTTTTCAACCTTTTCTTAATGCTTTCTACTTTATATTAGAACACTTAGCATTTCAGAACTCTGAAAAATCCCAAGCTATCCTTCAAGACTCTTCATTTTATTAATATATTAAGGACACTATTAACATGCTTTAGTTCAAAAGGAAATGAGTGCCCTGTTAAATTTAAAACCACATGAAACCTAAAGGGAAGCAAAAAGTCCAAAGTAAAGCATCTGGGACTAGACTGCAAAGCTATTTAGGTACCAGACTCCTGCTGATTTAGGAACCAACATACCTTGTCGACTAAAGTTGATTTATGATTCCCTCAGGGAATTCTGCATTTCATCACCGAATGTTCTGTTACCATAACACTTTGTCAACATGCTCAATCCCCCCTTTGCACCTCTCCTTGAATTGTTAATCTTCATTTTGCAAAGTCCATTAAACGACTCTCCTTTTCTTCTATTTCCTTTCATACCATTTGACTGTGTTGAGTACCTTGAATTTCTGCTACATTCCAGTACTATCATATTCTTGCAAAGCCTGTAGGTTTATGGTGCTGTATATACTAAGATTACACAAAGTTAACTACATCAATTTACAGCTCCAGATTTTCCTATTTCAGCTGACCTATTATTTCCTGCATTTCTACAATCCAGGAACTTCTGTCCAGCTAGACACATTAGTATCCTCACAACTTCAGCAGGATTTAGACATTTCTGTCCACTATCAAGATCCTCACGATTGCTATTTTTCTGCTACCCAATCACTACTCGTTTTTCCAATCAGCATCTGCCTTTCTCCAATGACTGTATTTTATTACAGAAGAACAGCTCCATGCATTGTATAACATTTAGGCAAAAATCCAGTGTTTTAACTAGACAGATAAATCTCAAAAAGAATGACCTGCCACTTCTAAATGTGAAAGCTTAAGAGAAGTATATCAGGGCATATTTCCCAACTGAAGCCAAGTCTAACAAGGGAGTCAACAGGGACTAAGTGGTTACAGAGGCAGATGTCTCCAGATGTGCTGTTACAGTGGCCACAAAGAAGCAGTTTGAGTATTTGAGGAGGCTTCAGCCTTTCTTCTGCCTGAGTGTTGTATATTTCTGACTTAGAAGTCATTTTAATTAGAGCTTACCAACCATGAAAAGTAACAGACTGGCAGCCCAGGAGGCTCCATGGAATGTGACCAAATACAGAAAATGAGACAATGTTCAAAATCAAACCAGGTTATCTTCTTCCCATATGCCATTTTCAGCCATTTTCAGCTTAATAGTGCTGCGCCCCCAGGGTCATCTCTCCCGAAACTGAATCCTGACTGCATGGTGAAGTGATCCTGACTGCATCCAGAACAGGAGCCCTTCACACAATCTGCCATGCGGCTTTTAATCAGGAACCCTAGATAAGGCCTTTGCACTAGCAGCCAACAGCAGTGCAGTATGTGAAGTTTTGGCTTGGAGCCACGTGCACCAGGAGAGAGGAGCTCTGCTCAGCCACAGCACGGGCAGTGAAAGGAACGCTTTTTCCCACTGGTGCTGTTTCTAACATCCCTTTGAGTTTCACAAACTTTCCTCAGTTTCCTAAAAGCAAACTAACCTTCTCTTCCAATTTCTTTTACTTTGCCCCAATAAGTTTAGGTAACTGTATTTTACTTAATAGTTTCCCTTAGTTTTGTAGAGTCATCACTCATTTATATAACTGACTGCAAGACAAAAACATCAAAATACAATAAAAATCTATTTTTCTAATGAAATATGATTATTACCTCATTGTAGTAATACGCAAGGGGCTAAGTGCAGCTCTTTCTGTTAAGGCCATGTCAAAACCCGCTATTTTGATTTAACATGACTGAACAAATATTCATAACATATTAATAACATTTCTAACCAGAGTGCCGTTCTGCGTTAGGGCAGCAGAAACGGCCAGTGCTGAAGGAGGAACTGCTTTTGTACTCCTGTAGAGCAGAAAGGTAATATTACTAACCCGTTTGTTCGTGGAACAAACCAAGTATTGTTTCTTTGGGCCCAATCCTGCACCTTTGGCTGAAAACATCCTTTCAGAAAGAGGAGGTTTCCTGCTAACGGAGACAAAGTCACACAAACCTCTCAAGCATTCGTTTGTTTTCTTAATCTGTGAAGAAATGAGGTGAGATCAAGCTTCATGCAAGTACACAATCACCTATCATCTAGTAAAGAAATTGGCACGTTTTCCTGTGACTGTTCTCAAATTATCTTCTAGCTACATAGGGCAGAAAGGTGATTTATTATTAGAAGAAAGAGGTATTTTGTAAAGCACCTTCTGATATTTGTGTGCTAGGATGCCAAAGACCACCACACATCCACCACAACCTCCATGCCAAAGATCACCAGGAGCCCAGTGAGTCTGTTCCAGTTGATGTTGTCACTCTAATCTCTCAGGAAAATAAACTCTATCCAATTAGCAGCTCTATACCAAAAAAACTGCATCCAAACTGAGGGGGTTACATTAATTTTGTTGCACTGGTTTAATTACAGTGGTACAACCTGTGAGCACACAAGGCTTCAGTATATATAAAGAAAATACATTTCCTTTTGAGACAGTGGGGTAAGAATTTAATTCCCTTAAAGTCAGCAAAATGACACTGGTGGTGACTGAGGCCCAGTGCCTCTGATAACTAATATTGCTGTGGCTGAATCCCCTTGCAGATCAATTAATTACCTCCATACCCTGCTGGTGTGTTTCGAATTTTATTTTTATTTCAAAATCAAAGCTAAATAACTAGAAAAATCATGTGGCTGAGCCAAACTGTGACTTTATGGGTTTTAATTTTTGAGATTAAAGCAAAGTACAAAGACACACCCAGTCAGCAAAGTCTGGAGACAATAAGATGTAAAGCAATCCTCCTTCTGACCTCACATTAACACAGAAATCACCCTACAGCATGCAAGTGTCAGCCAACAACGGCACCTACTTATTTCCTGTCAGCTTGTCCCTTTGATCTAACCTGATCCTTCTTCACTTTATTAAAAACGTTCTAATCTTTTGTCTTTGATCTCCTTGTAGGATTCTTCAAAGAGCTTCAAATTAGCAAACATGCAAACAACAAAAAAATGTACTCGGTATCTGTATCTGCAAGAAACAATGATGTGGGGAGCTGTTTCCTTCCTCAACACACAAGTTTAATGAGGGGCAGCATTTTAAAGCCAAAAGATGCCAGAGTTATCTGTTGTTTATTGGCATTAGGGTGGATGACAGAGTCCAAGCTTTTTTTACTGGGGGGTGGTTTGCTCTGAAGGTGTAACAAGGCAGCCCAGCAGGGGTAGCAAAAAAGCCATGTGCATACTTCATTCAGCATGCCAGATGAAAGGATTATGTCACATTCAAGAGCAACAAAGAACTCTGTTTAAGTTTGTACCAGGCTGGAACTGCGGGGCAGCCGTTAAAGACCACCAAGGTTTTAAATAAAACCGGACACTTTTAAGTTCCCTCTAGCTTTCCTTGCGGTAAATCCACCCAATATGAAGGGAATGTATCTCCCAGGAGGAAGATCTCTGATGCTTTAAAGAGGAAAACAAGTTTAATGTATTTTTACATATGTAAAACTCATGTGTATATTCTAAATAGGTATCTTTATATGCTCTTTTTTTCTTATTAAAGGTACCAACAAATTTAAGGACAGCTTAGACTTATTCGACGGCAAAACATTTTTAGCAAGGAAGAACGCTGCTCTAGGACCTCTTCTACCATGTCAAACAGCTAGCATCATTCCTTTCCTAAAACTTGAATATAGGCCCAAAGGTACACATGTTCAAAATTAAATTGGTGCTTTTTATTGTTGAATACTACCCACCTCTGAAAAGAGTTGTGAAATGAGTTTAGAAAGACGGTAGAGGCTACACTGTAAGTTCCTTGCGTGTGCATCTGCCTCTCAGCACAGACTCATTTTTAACTCTCATTCCATGGACAAGTAGATCTGTCGCCAGGCTGAAATAACCAAAAATAACTACGCCAAATAATCCAGGTCACCCAAATCCCCTCATGATAGCAGTTAGTAATCCAAGGCGCAAACCAATGTCTACTGAAGTCAATGAGATTTTTCACTGGTCCAGGAAGTCCTAGTTATACACTGAGACACAACAAGTCTTCTCAGTAAAAATCTCAATCCCCTGAAAATATAACTAAGCAGGATTTGACCCAAGCTTGTACACATGTACCTTGGCCAGCAGTCCTGATACCATGCTCCATACTTCTAAGATTAGAATGGATGAAGTCCCCATGCCTATTCTTTTTTCACTTCTTTGTTATCCTAAAATCTACTATGATTACAGGCAGCAGGCAGATAGCCTGAGAATTAAGCATCACTTAAGCATCAGATCATTAAAACTCTTCCAAATCAGAACAGTGTAATTTATGTTAAAAGGCTATTAAAGATCAACACTGATATATTTATGGAGAGATCCAGTGAGGTCCAAATGATGCCCTGTACCATCTCTTGCAATATTGGTTTTGTTAAGCGGCTCAGGAAACACGGCTGCAACAACACAGACCATCCAGCCACAGAGCTATGCCAACAGCCCTTTTGTTGGCTATGTTAATGTCTATAATGGATTTGGGAGAATAAAGCAAACATTGAAAACATCCATTAGGTAATGTATCAAGAGCAAAAAAGCAAAACTGCACAGAGATTTGTCCATAGAGCTAAAAATATTGTACCGCTTTAGACGCATTTCTTGAAAAGCCTGGAGAGACAGTCCTAAAATGAGCAGCTGTGCTCAAGCAAAGCACTTTAGTTAGTCTGGGAGTCCCTGAATCAAATTTAATAATAAATTAGACCAACTGTAAATTGAAATCTTTGTGAAAAGTCATATTCAAGGTTTGAACTCATCAAACTCATTAACTGCTTAAACACTGGTTACCCACTTTATTGACTTATAAAGACAAAAGTGGTGGTTTTAATTAGTCCAAAACCACATGGGAATATTCAACAAAAAACTATTGGAATTGTTACTCATGAATTTTTTTTTTCTTTTTTTGTTTTTATAGTTCACTAGCACTTAAAATCTATCCAACAACAAACAATATGCTATGCTTTTATCCTGTGTGAGAGGGATCTTTCTACCAGATATTGTCCCTCACGGCTATTGTTAATGATGAAAGGCAGAGCTCAGCCTTTCGAGGAATTGCTGCATACTTGGGAGCGCTCCAGATGCACGGTCCCAGGCCAACTTCTTAGAAGGCTTCTTGCCATCTAGCTCTCAGCTCAGCTGAATCCACCGTGCAGCCTGATTTCTCACAGCCTGGGACAGCTCCATTCAGCAGGGACCGTGTGGAGAGTCACACTGAGTCAAAATATTTCCTTAGAGGAAATATTACATAAATCTCAAAAACTACAGTTTAGAAAAATACTGAGAAATGTGTTGACTTGTGAAACCACCAAGTAAATTCCAGCTACCACGACTGACAACCTGACTATAAATACTTTTTGAGACTATGCTTCTTGAAATTCCAAGCAGGTTTGAGAACTTTTGTTTTGTTCTGTTGTATTACAATCTCAGAATTTTCTATTTTTCTTCTGTCAGAAAACTCAAAATGAGAGAGAACACAAAGGAAAAATTCAGGGCACAGTAAAGTTATCTGGACATTACCAGCCCTCTGCAAACGTTTAGTTCTGGAACTATTTTTTATCTGATCTATTGACATGCCACAAAACTAACAACGACCTGAAGAGCCTCTCTCAAAGAGGGTAGAGCAATACATGTACTAGCATTCAATTTTGACTGGGACAGCAGATAAAAAGCACACTCTGCTGAATTTTCATTAATAATCCAAGTTGCTAAACACAACCCTGGAATCCCAACTTCTATTGGTGACACTCAGTAGTCCCTAAAATACTGTTAACATAGGCTGAAAGCCAGTTTACTTTTATCTACGTAATAGCTGACAAGATGCACACCCTGTCAATATTCTACTGAAACTTCACAAGACCAGATTGATGCAAAATTTTAATGCTCTAGACTTCACTATTCTATTGCACACCGTACTTACCTACCAAACTCTCCAAAATCCATTTCCTTTTAACAAAAAATAACAGCAGAAATCAGCAAAACAGAATATTTTTAAGAACATCTAAATATAACCACTTTGCCTGGAAGAATGTAAAGATAAAAATGAATGAATGAGGTAAAACTGTTTTCTTTTTACTTGACTGATCTGCACAGACTCATGGCCTGGCTGCTTCAGCACTGACACGGTAGATCTGGAAGTGCTTTTTGCTTCTCCAGAACAGCAACAGGTCCAACTGAAGCTCTTGGTGTGGCTCAGGAAATTTTATTCAGCTTATCCGCCTTGAAGCAGTCTAAGCTCACACCATTACCATCATTGAGTCAGCAGGAATTCCGCATGTAGCGCTGAATAGATCAGAAATCAGAATAACCCCAGTGGATCAGATCACTGAACTGGGCCAAAGGGGATCACTTCTTATTCTTGTCTAATTCTCTTTAAACAAAAGAACTGGAAGATGTCTTCACTGCATAGTAGTTGAGACAGTCTTTTTAGATCAATTACAGTGCAAACATTCCTCCTTTAATCTCCTACCCACACAGTCTATACAAAGTGCATGTCCAGTGGGAATACAATATGAATTTAACACAATTTTCTTTAAAAATATAAGCATTTCCCCTTGAATACAGTAATTACTTACTCAAGAACTCTTAAAATGTATTCACGGATTTTGTCTTTGAGAAGTTATTATATAGTCAAATTGGCATTACACACGTAAAGACGGTATTTTATATAAATATGTCACTGACTTAACTACTTACACTGACTGAAGCATCCCCACACTGTATTTCCTCAGAGGCCTTCAAGAGGAATGTAGGTCTCGTGGGTAATGCACTGGGCTGAGGATCAGATACCTTGTTCCAGCTCATGGCTCTGACAAGTTTCAGCTTACTTTAGGCACGTTACTACTGCCTTCCACACTTGTCATAATACGACAACACAGTTCCATCAGGGAGCTCAGCCATGCCCATTACACTGTCCCAATTAGAACTGACTAGGGTGCACCTTCTCGTTACTAGAGCGCTATTTATGAAGAAATCTATTTTGTTCTTGCAGGAATCAGACGGCTTGACATTGATTCACTGAAGGTGACTCACTGATGCTCAAGTACCATAAACGGAGTCATAAACGTGTGTTTTATTGAACAGGACACGTGCTGGGGCGGCAGGTGAGCCCAGAGCAGCGGGTCAGCGCGGGGCCAGCCGGGCAGCGCCCACCTCAGCACGCTCGCACAGCCGCTCCTGGGCAAGGATGAGTCCTCGCCAGACACACAAGTATTTTCTTGGCTCTCAGCCTTCAACTCCCACCATTGACGTGACTTCCTGAACCATTGGTGGGTTTTATGCCATCTCATCTTCAAAATGCAGCCACAGTCTGTTCCCTTGCACAGTGTCTGTGATCTCTCTGATCATGCCCCCTCCAGTTGCCACAGAGGAAAAAAAAAAATCTCCTTTTAAAGCTTCTTTACTGCTTTTATCCTGTATTTGACTACAGCCATAAGCCATTATGCCACAGAGCAGTCATTTTCACATGTTAACTCTAAGGTAACAATTTTGGCATCCAGGTTGATGAGCCAGCAAGTTGCTGGTAAGCAGTGCTTCACTTATCCCACTAACCTCACCATCAATTAGCACATAACGTCTGCACCCAAGGAGCAGCCCCGAGAGCTCTCACAACACGCAAGGGCCCGCTGGAGAGGGAGGGCCTGGCAAAGTCAGGCCCCGCGGAGGAGGCCGAGCCCCGAGGAGCAAGCCGAGCCCCGCGGAGCAGGCCGAGCCCCGCGGAGCAGGCCGAGCCCCGCGGAGCAGGCCGAGCCCCGCGGTCTGTGGGGCGGTTTCCTCACAGGAGCCCGGGGCAGCCGGTCGGGGCGAGCCCCGCGCGCCCGCCGCCAGGGGGCGCCCCGCTCGCACGCAGAGCCCAGGCTGCTCTTGGCGGGCAGGGTGATCCATTTGAAGTCTTTTCTGGGGGTGCTGAGGGAAATGTTTCCAACAACTGAAGTTAGGCAGCCCTCCAGAGCCTTTCTCTGTGTAGAAATCGTGAAATGCTTCTAAAATAAAACTTTTTATTTTCACCCCCCCTCCCCCCCACTGCAGGAGTATCACTGTACAGAAACAGTGCCTTGATCTTTCTGTGCTGCTTTGTGTTTCAAGTTAAAGGGTGGTAATACTGGCAGGACAACCAATAACAGGACAAGGGGCAATGGGTAGAAACTGGAACACAGGAGGTTTCATTTAAATTGAAGAAGAAACTTCTTCACAATGAGGGTGCCAGAGCCTGGCCCAGGCTGCCCAGGGAGGTTGTGGAGTCTCCTTCTCTGCAGACATTCCAACCCGCCTGGACACCTTCCTGTGTAACCTCATCTGGGTGTTCCTGCTCCATGGGGGGATTGTACTGGATGAGCTTTCCAGGGCCCTTCCAATCCCTAACACGGTCTTGTTCACAGAGACACACAATCTGACACGTGTTATATTTCACATCAGTAAACACTCTGCAAGAAAAAAAGAAAGGTTTGGAAACAATACCAAGGTTAGGGAATAAACAAAGAACACCTCTTGCTTCCTTTCTTCTCCATGAAACATTGCTGGGGTCTAATTTGCAAGAGGAACAGACAAAAGGCACTCAGACAAAACAACAGGTTTTGCCCTTCACGATAGGTATCTACACAGAAAGATCTTGCCTCACCTACCTCTACAGATTGAGGAGGAAGGTGGGCTTCAGCACATGCTTTTACACAGCTGGATGAAAGGTTTTAAAGCCTCATAAGAAGAGAACCCACTAGAAGGGGGCATGATGCTTTCTTATGTAGAGAGATTGCTTGATCTAGCTGATCAAAACCAAAGCGTGTAGGTACTATATATACATATTTAGTCTGAGTTCAACAAGTCAAACCCATGCAGCCAGATTGCCAAGCATTATGGAGCTGTTAGTGTGCCACATCAGCAAGATAAAGCTTTTGATCCTGCCAATGAATACTGCAGCAAACCTGTGCATTAAGTTATAAGCTCAGACTTTGCAGCCAGAGGAGCATTTGCCATGAAGAGTTCAGGTACGAGAACCACAGTTAACATCTTGTTTTTCCTTTCAATGCTTGTGTCTTACCTTTATTAAAGGTGTTACAGAACAATAGCCACAGCATGCCAGTCTGCTAGCAAAGAGGGATTAACAGTGGTAGAGAATAAAAGAGGATATAAGCAACTTGTTTACAAATAGTTCAGCTGTTCTCTATTCATATTTTTTGTTGGAACAGTGATGCTGCTTTGAGAAGAGTGAGAGAAACTATCTCTGGAGAATATCAAACCCACATTTCTTCTGCAAGTGATCCCAAGCTTTTGCTTCACAAACTCTTAAACTGTTTGGAAAATTAAGATATTGTTGTCACCCCAGGAACTTTCTTCCTTCTGGACAGCTGTCCACATAGGGTTTTCACAGCTTATGGAGAATAATCAGGAGATCTTTTACTGAACACTAGTAAACTTCCTTTTTCACAGTAGCATTGGAAAAAGAAAATCTAGCTTGCTCAAATGCATCAAATTATGCAATCTGAACAATCTACAAGCATAGATTTGATTCTTCGAACACGTTCTAGTTTCCAGTTTACAGCAGAACCAGTCCAAAAAAGACAGCAGCTCATTTACTTGGCTTCAGAGGACCTTACACACTCATTGAGGCAAATGTTACTAGGTCTGCACTTTCAAGATACAAAGTGAAAAAGTTTTACTCGTCCATCATACCTTTTATTTTCTAATATCAGTATGTGATCATCTTTAAGGAAGTTGAGGGATAAGAATTGAGGAACATACCAGCTGCACTTTACAGATTAACAGCCACAAAAAATAGAAAGCCACTATACAATCTCTGGGTTTCACAAAACTAGTTTTCATTTGTAACACTTGACGTGACAAGATTAACTGCAACAAGTGAAGAAGCTACATCTGTAAAGTGCTATTTGTGTTAGAAGTGGCTAAAAAGCACAACTACAACAGATTTGGGTACTGGGTGGTTAGATTGTCGATAGCCTCCAAATCTTTGATTTCAGGCTCTGTGCTTTTTGATGAAATTGATGAGCCCATTTGTTGAGCTGTCATGAGATGTCACTGGAGCATCTGACTCCAGTTCAGGCTCAATTTTCTTGGCAAGTTGTTTTCCAAGTTCAACTCTGCATTTATAAAAGCAGGAGAAGAAAGAAGAAAAACAAAATTAGTGCTAATAACTTACAGTATTTATCAAAATCCATTGACATTAAAAATAGCTGCCAGTAAAAAGTCACTTGACAGTGAACACTATGATGAATGTTCTTCCCTTTACAAGGGAAGTTGGTATTATTCAACTCAGTGCCATTCAGGAACAACTGGAGTTCTCACAGCTGCTTAGCTGAACAGACAGCTCTCAAATTACAGGATGTCTAAAGAGAGAAACTTTTAAAATAAAAGTTGAGTCTTTTCCCCCTTCAGTACTCAATTGTTACATAGCTTGCCCCAATGCAGAGTGCATTCAGCTCACTACTGTTCACTGTTGAACATGACATCACTCAGAACACTGATTTGTAGCACCAAGACTATAAACAGCAGAGGTGTGGGCCAGGAAGCCTTCCCCAACACCACAGCATGCTACCCAGGCGTTACAGCCACAGGCAGGATAAGAACCCAGGATATTCCAACAGCTGCAAGAAACCAGGCTGGTTTGACAACATTCCGACATTCCACAGTTAGTTTTGGATGCCATTCTAGATTTTGATATGTTGCAGTAAAAGCTGTACTTGCTCCTACCCCACTCGTGATTTCAGAGTTTACGGCAGACATCAGTTTTTATTAGACAGTCTTTCATTATCAGTTTCTACTATAATATTTTAAAGAACTTGCTGTGGTAGCATAGCTCTAAGAAAACATATACAAATACTTATCTTCAGCCTTTAAGAAGAGAGCTTAGTTTAAACTGCTCTTCTAGGCCTGTAAAGCAAACTTGCTCTTCAAAATAAACCCTCACGACACAGGCAGGTTTCACCTGAAAAATCTTACTCACTTCCCAGTCCTTTTCTCTTGTCTAAGTCTTTATATAGTATGTTGTACAGTTAATATTACTATAGATGTAAAAGAATCTCATTAGCTTCTGATTAAGTCTCCCATTTTTAAAGGTAACAAAATTACTAACTCCTCATAAAGCTGCTGTTCTCCACATGGAGTTCTATCATTAACCTTGGCCACAGGTGCAACCATGCATTAGACACAGGGCTCCTATATAAAGACATCTGCCAAGAATGTTCTTGCATCTCCAGTACAGGAAAACTAAGAGGTGCTCAATCTTCTGCTTAACAGATCCCATGCAAGCTGCCTACTAAATGTTGCTAGAGGTAAAATTATCATTTCCCTTCTATAAGGGAAATTATTTTCCCTTTCTAAATCTCAGTGCAAGTGTTCAGTCTGATCAACTATTTTGTTCATTATTACCGCCTCTTTTTTGCATTCATAGTAATTTTAATCAAACTAAACAACGGTCCATAGCTAAAGTTGTAGCTACGAAGTCATTATGCACAGCTGAACAAGGATCCATGATGATTTATCCCCAGAAAATCTGTTTTCATTTAAAACTATCCTATGATAATTTGCTTTACTTATAAACACTTATTTTTCTCATTGTATTTTTTCAACGTCACAACAGATTAAGGAATACTACTGTCAATAACTATACAAGAAACAGATAAAGGAGACTTACCCCCATTGGTCATAACTGTTAATATCCCAGACAATTCCTTGAACAAATATCTTGTGCTCATACATGGCTATAAGCAGGAAAAGAAATTCATCGTTAAGTTTATCAGAAAGTCTTAACACACACACACACACACACACACACACACACACAGATGAGAGATCTGTTTACTCACCGATGAGAGCTCCCAGCGTGAATGGATTGAGTTTTGTAAACACGATGGAATTGGTTGGTCGATTTCCCTCAAAGACCTTGCAAAACAAGAGTTGTTATCTAGTATGTTGCAAAACTCACATCAGAAACTTGCAGTTTATATTTTCCTTATAGCCCACATTATTTGTATTAGCAACAAACACAAAATCCTGGAAGCTTTAAAGGCTAACAACTTAAATAATAAAATTGTATTGTTTTCATGTGTTATTACAAACACAATGGCTAAATGTTATCTCCAACCCCCACTAGTGGCTACTGTAGGCTACAGAAAGAAGTAAAATACAAGTCAGCCACACAACGTTCGCGGCTGCCAAGCCAGTAGAACCCGACTGCCACCGGAGGGCACTGCCCCACCAGCCAACTCCACCGAGCAGCCCAACACACAGTCCTCACCACCAGTGCCAAAGCCCTGTTACCTTGTGGGGAAGGAGCTTCTCCAGAGCATCTCCACTCAGTCCTGATGCTTGAAGTTCCTTACGAGCTTCATCAGCAGTCTTGCCTTTCATCAAGGCCTCAGTCTGAGCAAGGAAGTTGGCCAAAAGGATCTAGCAGGTAGAAATAAAAACATCAACTCAAGCTGTTTCATTAGCTGGAATAGAAATACCTAGTGCTTGAATCTAGACCAAGACCTGCTCTAGAGTTACAACTCTAACACTATGGCAGTAAAATGTGCAATGGTTTTAAACTGTTTAATGCTCACTATTGCTTTTTACCTCAGAGTGCCAGGAGGCTTGATTATTATTTTAATAGTGCATGTATCCAAGGACAATCAGGACTGTTTTGCAGAGTCCTTCCCCTGCTGAAGCGGGCAGCAAGCCTCCCAGGCGGAACAAAGGACTTTACACACCCCTTTCACCCAGTATAGTCTATACTTTCATCCCATACTACACCATGTGCCTGGAAAGCCAGGTGCAAAGATTAGTCAAAGGTAACCAACTATAATGTAATTACTCTGTATAAAGGAAAATCCCCACAGCATACCATATACTGATCCCTAGCAAGACAGCAGAAGTTTTTTGTTTCCTACTCCCTGCCTAATGTCACCTTGCAAGTTCATGCATAGATTTGTCCTGCCAGTTACACTGAAAATAAACTCTTACTATACCTACAGTCCAACTAAACCTTTTGTCACTTTCTTTCACAAAGTCATCTTCTAAAACTTTCACCTGTACTTAGTGTTACTCAACAAAAAATCACTATTAAACTGTTTAAATAGCACTTGTAATCTGAAATCATGACAACGTTGAAATGCAGTGAGGAATCATGCTTTTTCTAAATTATGCAGTAAAGAGTAGACATGGACTAGTTTGCACCTATGGAACTTAAAAATTCTTATACACAGTTCACTGAATATCCTTAGTTGGATTATACATTAACCTAAAAATATTTGACTTATTTAAAAATATGTATGTGTATAGAAGGCTATCAACCTCGACATACTAGTATACTCACTAAATTTTGTCCCAGATTTTAGGACTTGCAACAGCATCTGAGGAAGTTTTCATCAGCTCTGAGAATTTGCTTCTTCCTACTGTGCAAGAATTACATTCCTTACAATTCCTACAAAGAAACTTCTCTCCAAATACTTAATTGCTCTACTCTTTCTAGCTTCAGTAGGCCAACAGGCCACATAACCGATCTGCCTCAATAACTGGGGCTGCAATTTCTTCAAGAACAAAAATACCACTGTATTACATACATACAATATGTAATTATAATTTCGATATTTTCAAACCTATTGTGAATGTTCATAGAGCCTATGGGTATAGTTTCAAAGGGACATTTAGAAATCTTGCACATCGCAGTTCTGAATAAGCTTCAATACCTTAGCAGCCACAAGAAAATACGGGTGCCCTGACAAATAACTTATTACCTTGTGATGCAAGCCATTTCTGACTGGATGCTGGGTCTGGACTGGGATCAGGAAGTCACAGGGAATCATGCGAGTTCCTATTAAAAAAGCCATGTTAATAACCCTGCAACAGGAAAGCCTTTAGATCCCAACCTCTAAATTAGTCTCAATTCTGCAGACTCTCTTTGAAACCTTTCATTATTTAATTCCAAAACAAGGTATAGAACAGTTTCAGCCTACCTTGATGAATGAGCTGGTAAAAAGCGTGCTGCCCATTGGTGCCAGGCTCCCCCCACACAATCGGGCCGGTATTGTAATCCACACGAGAGCCTTTCCTGGTAATGTATTTGCCATTAGATTCCATATCACCCTAAAAGAAGGGAGGGCAGTATCATCTTTCTTGCAGAACCACACAATATCGACAGAAGTTTCCATAAATACCTCAACTACAAGTGCTGCGAGTGTTACCCTTTTATATGAATTTCATAAGTGCCAGGGATATAGCTGTTCAATTTACAGACATCAAGATAATGGAGGTCTGAGGAAAAAACTCCCTAAATTAACTGAGCAAATAAACTGATATCAGTCTTGGCACCAGCTTCTTTAGGCCCTTGATTACATGAGCTGAAGTGATTGCAATTTTAACCTAGAAACATACATTCAGGTTCTAGAACCAAGACAGAAGCATATCTACATATTTGCTTTTTGAAATCTTTACTCCGAGCCTTACCTGCTGGAAGTAGGCAGCAAAGCGGTGCATGTATTGGTCATAGGGAAGAAGGGCATGGGTTTCACATCCATAGCAGTTTATATACCAGACCCCTAGCATGGCCAACAGCACAGGCACGTTCTTCTCCAGGGGGGCTGTGCGGAAGTGATTATCCTATGTGACACAAAGGAAAATAATTACACTTTTGATAAGACAATTGTCAACCCTCCCAACTCTTAAATTGTTTTTGTTGTCTTGATCCAGGGAGAGCATCCCAAGCACAGTAATTTTAGAAACACTGAGAAGACATGGGGAGCTGAACTTTAGAAACCAACCTGCCTTCAGTTATCTTCCTAACAATGCTGTTAAGGAACAAAGGTGAAACAGACGTCCACTCACCATCCAGTGGGCTCCTGCAAGCAGGCTCTCAAAGTTGTCAAAACCTAACAATGGAAAGAGTCAGTTTCTATTTACTATTAAAACTCAAACCTTATTTTTCTTGTAGAAAAAAAAATGCAAAATGGTTGAGATTCCTTGTAGAACTAATTTAGTTCAAAGTTGCACTTTGACTTCTCTTGAAATTCGCATCCCATAAACCAGATACATTTAGTTAGGATTAAAGCCTGGACTTCAGAGCAAGTCCAACTCCATGCAACATACTTTAAAAACCTTTGCCTAAAACCCCCATTCAAGCAGAATGAGCAACTGGAAGGAAAACAGAGGCTTTAAAACCAGGCTCTCTATTAAACGCTACGTAGTTTTCAGCAAGTCTGAACACTTAGCCACTTCACAGCCACAGCGGGAAAAACATCCTCAAAAAAACAGGACATGGATAGCACAGCAGGCATTTATGTGCTGGTCTGAGGAAAACACAACTGTAATAAGGTCTTCTCAAACAAAAAAGGTCCATCCCCCCCTTCCCTGTTCTCTTAACAATTCACTTGATTTTTCTTTGCTCTATAGGGTGTTAATTAGGGTGTTAATTAATTTTCACTAATGAGTAGTTTAACCAATACCATCCTTTCCTGCAAAGCCAGAAATCCTGATTCTTTTATGGAAAAATGGAGGTGAAACGTTTGGCAATCAATGCAGCAGCTCTACCTATGGTCAGAAGCCAGCTTTGGAAGATGAAGGATATGAGAGCAAGAAATGCAGATAGACTGGCATGTCAGCAGTCAACACCAAATCTATCTGACAGCAGAGATGAACAGTTCATTGCAGACAAAACAGTAAGTCCCTGACTGGTTTATTTTGCTGTTCACATAGGTCTTTCTACACATGACAGCTCCTATTCATATCATTCCAAAAACATAAACCCCAATATTTTTCTTCTAACTTCAGTCCGAAGGAATTCTAGCTGTATTTAGGAAAACAAATTACGGTTTCAGACTTTAGATATCTAAAGGAAGTGATGAGGGAACAAATGCAAGTAGTTAGAGCCCCTGGACATTCACTGTGTACTTTCCACCTGCTTTTGAGAGCTGCATCAGAAATGCCAATGCTACCCTGCAACAATACAAGTAGGTGGGGATCAATTTAGCGAGTCTATGTTTGCTCCACAATCAACTGCAGATAGAATCGGCATTCCTAGGTCCTATAGACTAGAAGAACAAATACTGGGGACAAAATGAATGGGAGAGATAGTTAACAGTGCTAAACAGAGCTGGTATGCAGAACTGGAGACAGAGGATTTTGATGTTTAGTGTGTATGTACTTACAGAAATTAAATACCCTGCTTTTAAATAGTTTAGGAATGTCAGTTGCAAGGTCTAATTTTCAACACTGACATGGCTTTACATGAATCAGGCACTTCTGGCTATGCAAGTGACTAAAGAAATTTAATTTGACTATATTTACCTAATATGGGTAACTTCCAAAACTGCTTTTACAGTACTAAAATACCAACATTTCCATCACATTACAGATTGGTTTTTAGCACAAACATCCAAGCACTCAGAACAGGTTGTGGTAAAATAATATTTGCCCCTAAGATGATCCACTATCCACTATTGTTAATCCATTTCACAGTTATATTCCTGAAGCAAACAGATTAATTGTTGGCATTGTTACCTCATAGGAATACCTACCAATATGCAGGGCAATGGAGAGACCAATGGCAGACCACAGAGAGTAGCGACCACCAACCCACTGAAAACAAGAGGCTGGTTTAGAGATAAGTGCAGGGCTTTTAAATCCAAACTATTAGGAAATAGCAGGATACATTTAGACTGCTTTCAGCAAAAACAATATTCCTTCTGGTGATAATTCACTACACATTATACGGCATGGTCAATGGGACATGCACTTTACAGTAGCTCCCTAATGAATCCTTAAGTACGCAGTTTTTGAGACTTTGAAGTTATCCTGCTTGTTCAATTTATATAACAACTGTTGAAGCAGATCCTCTGATAATTCCAGTTCACTTTCAAATACTAAATTCAGTGCTTGTATGAACTGCTTTCCTAATATCACTCCTCTATAGGTGAAACCTGCTTCAGCAAGATTACGGCACTATCTAGGGAAAGGTAATGCTCCAGATAATTTCTAAACAACAGCTTTAAAATCTAGTTTGTGAGGCACAGAGCCAATGAGACAAACCAATCTGTTTCTGATTAAGGGCCAAGACTAAGGGCAGTATACCTAAAATATGCATCTGCTATAAAATATCAAATTAGGCTCCCATTTCTGATGTTTGACCTTTACAGGCCTAGATTACATACAGTAGACCCCAACAGTCAAATGTCACATCTTATAATAACTACTTACACCAAGGAATAAGCTAAGACTTGTATCTCCTGTTACCCAACAGCTGATCACACAGCCAAGAACACAGAAGGCTTCTCTTCAGACCTTTGACTGCAGGATTTTAATGGAATGGCCAAGAGACAAGACTACTTGCTTGCCTGACATGTTCTCAATTTGCCTTTAGTTACAAGTTTTCAGATGTTTCAGTACCAAGAATACAATTTCTATAATTTACATATTTTGGCAATTTCCTGACATCTAGTTAACATTTTCTGAAGTTATATTATTCTAACAGTTAACATCTACCACACAAAATTAGATATTTACTCACATCCCAGAATTCAAACATGTTCTGTGGGTCAATCCCAAAGTCTTTAACTTTAGGCTAGAATTAAAAAAAAGGAAGTGTGTAAGAACACTAAGTAAAACCAACATGAAAAGTTTTATGTCTAGCAAATAAAAAGCACAGGTTGAGTACCTATTAAATACACAATTTCTCAGTTACATCCTCTATTTTAAAAATACATAGCATCCATAAGAAAAAAGTATACCTTTAATTCCAGAGATCACCCTCAAAATCAATTACATAGTCGCATTTTCTGACCAATCTAAGTGGCAATACAAGTAGAAGTTGGACTGACATTCATGTTACATTTAACAAAACCAGAATGGAAGAAAGGAATTTCACACTACAGTACCTGACAGCCTCTTAATTATTGCAGAATCTTTTTCTAATTGCTATTGGTCTTTCTACTTCACACTTTTGCATGAAACACCACATCAGGGTACATTATGCTCATCAAGTGCTTCAGATTATTCACACAAACTACCTGCATCACTTCAGCACTTAATTGAGGAATCTAGAAGAGCAGTATTTGTTTACATAATAACTACATTCACACACACTGAAGCAATTACAAGTAACACTCAATAACAGTCATTTCAAGCATAAGAGATCCTGACTTCAGATTTAAAGCTCTAGCAGAAAAAGCACAAATCTATGATGAAGGTCCAACCTTGCTGCAGTTCATTACTCTAGAAATGTTTCAGTTCTTTTCAGTAGGAAAAAAACATATGCTTCATTTCAAGAGGAAGGCCAACTTGGTGTTCAAGTAGTGGTGTCTTAAAAGATAGGCTTCCTTACTGGATTTTAAAATGAGGCCATCTTAAAGGTACACAGAAAAAAAAAATAGATTATACTTACACCATTGGTAGACAAGGCAACAAAATGCTTGGCCACTGCTGAAGGCTTAATAAAAATAAACAGACTGTTAGATCTAGAATGTTAATTTATTTTGATTTCTGGTCATAAACCTGATCTGCTACCATCTACATTTAAACAAAATACTGTTGACTATCATCAGTTATTTTTGCATTAAGAACTTGAAATCATTCACTTCATTCACATTCAGTGTGAGATTTGGCAGCATGTCTGTCAAGGGTAACATTCTGATAACATTTTCATTAAGCCCAGTGGAAACAGTCTATTTAGAGCAGCACACTATTTCCTCAAGAGCACATTATCAGTTTGGAACATCACTATGACCACTGTGGAGCAGCTGGAGTTTGTTGTACATGCACTACACTTATGGCTGGGTCAAAGGATCAAGATAACTGGAACTACTGATAAATCTCAAACTCCAGATTTAGACTTTGGTCTTTCAGCAAGTGTTCTGGTGAACAAAGAGGAGGTATCTGTAACAGTGGTGTAACAAGGAATTTCAAAGCCCAGCTTTCAAACAAAATTCAGCTATCCTGACTGGAACGGGTTAAACATTATCTTAACTACCTGAGCAGGCAGTATCTGGCTTTATTTTTTTTCTTTTAAAGGTTAGAAACAGGAGAGAATGAGCCAAATACAAGGTTTCTATTCATAGTACAGACATCTGCCATAGATATGTCAGTATATCACTCCAATCATAGCTTCTTTTCTAAAGATTTGCCAAGAACTGGAAGGTGAAGCCACATAGGCACCATATTCTTGAATTTCTATATCTGTGGTTCCACCAAATTATTAGACAGCTCTAAGGCCAGTGCTACACCCTATTACTTAACAAGCAGGATTTGGGGGAATAATGCATGACAACCATTATAACAAAAATCTAGTGGTTTTATCACTTTGATTGGATATAACAGCCTGTCACTAACCGTGAAGCACTGAAACGTTATATGTACAGCATTTGCTGAGCTATACAGCTTATGTCTGGGCAGCTACTGGCTCTGCTCCAAAGCACACTGAATGATCATGGAGAAATTGCACAATAAAAAACCGTTGCATTCTGTTACGTAACCTAAACATGTGAGACTTACATCTTTAGCAGCATGTAGGAACCACTCTTTGGCCGTTTCCGCATTGGTGATAGTTTCTTGGGTGGTGAAAGTCTGCACAGCAGAAAACAAGGAAGTATGCAAAACACCTTAATTAAAATTGAAACAAGTCCAGGCTCCTAAAACATGTGTTCCAGACAACCAGAGCAGAGTGATGCGAGATGTTCACGACAGCTGCTGCCAGATTTCAGCAAAAAAATAAAAGCAAGCTTATCAATCCATTAAAGACTAGTGTTGCTAGATTTACCTATCTAGTTTTCAACTAGCATATATCAAGAATTTGAATAATTATTCCCCACCTTCCCTCTCCCAAACTGGTATGCAAAACCTTGAGACTAAATTTTTTTTACTTCATTCTTCCACTAAATCTGAAGTTTTACCATTTGACTAAAAAGGAACTGATTGAACACCAACCTAGCTGGACTGTCCTCTTGTTCTTCAATTCCTACTTTTTCATGTAGTAATACTCATTTCTGCTAAGATTATTGCCATAATTTTGATTTGCTGATTAAAGGAAAATGTTTTCCTGCTTCATGAAGTATGCACAGAAGTTCAGTCATGCAGTTTTACAAGTATCTACAACCATTCTGATCTACTCAACCATCAAAATTTAGCTTTAAGGGTGAACACTAGATTCAACCTACTCTCATCCATCTCCAGAAATATTTCGTTATGAAACACAAGCCTATTATGGAAAAAAAAGAATGCCATTCATCCTCTTCCAAACAGATCCAATTATCCAACTACAGGCTGGCAAACAGAAACTGAAGCGTTACTCTTTCAATTTGGCAGTCTCCTAAGCCTTTGAACCGTGATCGTGAACTCATTTACTCAAAGTGACCATTAGGATTACTTTGTGAAGTTTCCTTATTCCATAAGTTGTTGCTCGGCTGCAGTATTACCAAGATAAGATAATGAGCACCACCACAGAGCATGGCCAACATTACACACATGTGCACTTGTTGCAGATTTTCTTCCAACAGCAAAAAGGTTCTACTGGGCTTTACAAACAAAGGTGACCCAAGTCATATAACTATGAAGTTTGTCTTCACCAGTTTCCTCTGCTAAGACAGCAGTATTCCTCAAAGGAAGAGGGCAGCTAGCAATTATGTTTACAGAATGAATTATCAGCAAGGCGAGACTTTAAAAAAGGGCAGCTTTTAAGTCTATATTCAGAAATAAGTGTTACCTTATAAGCTACCAACTACCTTTACCTCTTCATAAATAAAGAAGCTTAGTACTTATAGTACTCAAGGAACCCAGGTGAAGATCTTTTGTTACTACGTTAAAGCAGAATAGATTCTCCAACTACATGCAATTCATTAACACAAAACATCAATGCAAAAAACAGAACACTTAACAAGTAACACTGTCCTTAAGATAAAGGACCAAAAGTAACATTAAATAAAAGCAAGGAATGTGACAAGATCTTCAATTTCAAGGAAACAGCTACATAGCATCCTACATTCCACCCACAGAGAAGTACATGAAAATAACTTTTGAATGTTTAAACTTGTGCTGACTGAGACAGACTCTAGACACCATGAAATCCCTCATGTGTCTTACTTGCTTAGGTTAAGTCATTGTAAGGGAAATTCCTGTTCTCTAATAGTAATTTTTAGCACTTGGCTTCTGGATCTAAGTATTTCAGTAGCAACACAAGCAAGTTGAGGAGGAATCACAACAGGCCTTATAGAAACAGTCCACACTAGAAATCCCTGATCTAGATCTTCCTGTGGACAGATGTCTATTCTGACTGAACCCTTTACAGTTAGAAAAGTCACACCCCAGGGCTTGCGTTGGACATACCTTGGATGCAATGATGAAGAGCGTAGTGTCTGGTTTAAGCTCAGCCAGGGTTTTGGCTATATGAGTACCATCAATGTTGGACACAAACCAAACACGAGGGCCTCCCTTGGAATATGGTTTCAGGGCTTCAGTTACCATCAGAGGGCCCTGGATGGAGCAATGATGAGATTTTATCTTCATTGCAAGCATGTACACACACAAAAAGATGTGGAAGATGCACAGAAGTCAGGAGCTTACCAAGTCAGAGCCACCAATCCCAACATTGACCACATCAGTAATCGCCTTTCCAGTGTAGCCTTTCCATTCGCCACTACGGACTCTCTGGGGGAAAAACAAAGTAATTATTTTATACCTGCACTAAAGTTAGTGATTCTAGCACTGGAAATAGGCTGTGTTTTCAGGCATTGTTGTAGAAAGTCTCCAAAGACAACTTTCAAGCTCATAGACTTTAAAGCCTACACTCAAAGCTACCTTCTTAGCTAGACATCTAGTTATGTCTAAGATGATACTTTGTTAGGTGTTGGAAGTCTAATGCACATATTTAAAAAACACACCACAAGATCAAACTCTTGTTCTGTGTGGACTGTTATAATATTTACAGTGTTGGCAAAGTCGAGAGACGTCAAGCTAAAAAATGAAAAAACTAAAGTATTTGCCACAAATATTTGAAACTGAAGGGGTTCTTTAAGTATCTTTAATTAGAAGCAACTTCACTAACTAAACTGAAAAACAAATATTAATAAAGCCATGGAGACAAATTTATTGGCAAACCAAACATTCAAAAGCGCTTATATTCTATGTACATTTTGCATCAATATTTGTTTCTGGGCTGCACCTTAAGAGCACATAGTACAGGTTTCTGCTCTCTTCTTGCTGTTTTAACAGTTAGAGTTCTGACAAACAAAATTGCAACCATCACATTGAATTTTGTCCATCATATACCACCTATGCATTAAATTTGTTCCCCTCACAAAAGGAATGTCTAGTATCATGCACATTTCTACATACCTTCTCTACTTAAAAAGCCACTATTCTACAACAAATCACCTGGTTATGCTGATAGTTGCTTTCCTTCCCTAAGGGTGCTTAAGTTAAAGCCTTTTGTATTTCCCAACAGAAAAATCCATGTTTAGTATACACCATTCCTGTAGGCTGTAGTTGATACTGCTGTACTTCTAAAGTAAGTCAACTGAAACAAACATCTTTGTCACTCTTTTCAAAGGAACTGCTTAACTTGATTTTTATTTTGCAGATAATATGGACCCGCATGGAAAGCAATATTCACAGGTTTCAGTGACTGACACCAGTGAAAATCTTGTCTTGCACTACCAAAATCTTAATCAGCTAAAAAACTCTACAGTGGAAAATGGACCACTGAACTGTGGGCATTCGACTATCACGTTTTCTGAAGAAACTACCAAATTCAAACCAATTACTGTCAGCTATTGTGGTTTTGGCATTTATCCATTAGGAACTGGACATAATCCAGGCTGATTTTGTATAGGTTAACAGGTATGAGTTAGCAGTGATACTGGCCGCTGCCACCTGGATAAGACTCACAATAGCAATCAAACAGCTCCAGATCCTCACAGCCACGTTTAAAAATCACTAGAACTATTCATTGAGCTTTTATTGATTAATCACACATAAATCTGACTTTGTTAAATGCTCTATGAAGTTCTTCAGTGCATTTCCTTCAACTGATCTGACAGATGCCTACATTTTCTAGATGACATACAGAATCAAAGAACAATTAATGATATTTGAAAATAATTGTTAACTGCTGTATTTAACTAGGGTACAAAAAACTTTGATGCTGCTAAAGCTGCAAAATGAATAGAATCATAAAGGGATCTGCCCTAAGACCAGAAGATCTTTAAGAAACCATTTGAGTAGAGCATAATCAAATGGAAAGGGAGCTGGAAGCTTCTACCTCTCTCCTGATTGTACACAGATTTTAAGAGGCAGCCTCTACTTGATAAAGTAGTTGAAAAATTAGCAAGAAATAAGGCAATATTTGAATGGTAATTAATGATTTACAAGACTTCTGAAGTAAATGCAAGATTACTGCTGAAAGAGCAAGATCTAGAGATCCCATTAAAGAAAAACCCAACTGGGAACATACTAAGTGAATCATACTAAATCATACTAAAACCAGCTCCAACTCCATGCTTGAGCCAGAACTATCATAAAAAACAAACAAGGGCACAATAACTGACGTGAACCAGCCCACAATCACTCCTTCACATTACATATGTAAGAACCTGGCTGGGTATAGAACAAATATATGAAAAATAAGCTATGGTGGTATTTTATACCTGGCAGAAGTGTTTCATTTTGTCCAACACTTTGTTTACTTCTGGAACAACATCCTTCCCATCTACAAGTATTGGCGCATTGGAACGATTTCTCAGAGCAATATGAAGCACAGCTCGGTTCTGAAATAAAGAGGGGAAAAAAGATTAAACCATTCCCAAATTATACCCAGAGGCCTCAGGTACCTCATCCCGAAGGTCATACAATCGTCAAGTCTTAAAAATCCTTTAAGTTAACTGGAATTAGTAGTTCATGTGTGTATGTGTATACACACACATTTATCATCAGCCATACAGACGACCCTCTCAATACACAGAATCAGTACAGAGAGCTTACAAAAGCATACAATATGCAAAATAAACAAATAGCTTATTTGGTTGCTTTGAAAAAAAGCTCAAAATCCCTTGAAAAGCATTTAATGATTGAGATCCAAAATTCAGCAATATTCAGTACTCAGTTATCTTAATTACTTCAGCATGCTTCAGGTACACAAGGATGAAGTTATTTCCTATTTGTGACAATAATGAAAATCAATTGTAATAAGCAGCCAAGGTTATTTTCTATGGCATTTTGTCAATTATCCTGAATAGTCCATTTCATATAGGAAAAGACAAATACGTATTTAAACATTTGACAAAAAAGGAATACAATAGCCACATTATTCTACCCACTGCCCACAATTAAATGTTCCCTGAACCCATGCATACCAGATATGTAGGTGGTAGTCGTGTTATGAGGAAAAAAAGGTCTGTTGGCATGCATCATATTATATTAACTCTCCACAGTTATACACAAGTCAAAGCACTGAAATCTGGCCTGTGATTTGCCTGTTCAGGAGCTTTAAAAGCTTTAATCTAGAATGAAGGAGTTAGTCAATACTAATGAACAAATTAAAAAATTAGTCTGCTCTACCTCATTGTTACTTGTTACAATAAGAGGCATTGTGAGACAAAGACAACACAGACAATATGAACTGCCAAGTTATGATTCAAATACAAAATGCTAACTCAAAAATCATCGAGCTGGTGGTTACTGACTTGGAATACGAGAAAGCTCTTTCAGTTGCTAATTATCCAAGTGTACCCACTTAAATGCAGGGTGAACAGATGTAATTTTTTTTTGTAACATGCAGCTATGGAATGGTATTATTTGGTAACTACTGCTCACTATTGGGCTTGAAGGAAGCTTTGCCTTGATCAAGAGCAGCAGTCGTATTTGACCTGACATCTACCATTGACCAGAAGTACTTCCTAAGTATGCAGACTGTCCCCATGAGTGGTCAGATGAGTTCCCTTGCAATGCGCTGTCTTTGTGCCATATCAAGCTGCAAGTTTTAACTCATCTGGTACAGACACCTGGCAGCAACGTGCTTGGGTGCGCTATAAAGGATTTCCACATAAACACACATCATGCAGTCAGTGCCCGCAGCACCAAATACAGACAAGTCTTAAGTACTTCAGACAAATAAGCTAAAAAATGTTCTAAAGCAGAACAAAAGCAGCACACAAGTCAGTTCTTGCCATTAAGCAGCTCCCTTCTGTCTTATCGCATTAGGTTTATTTACTCATGGTGTTTGACAGCATCCTTTTTTTAAGGTCTCATGACAAATTCACACTGTCCACATGCTCATATTCCAGAGCCAAACCAACTTGATTCTGTATTCTATTCAAAGAGAAAAAAATAAACCAAATCTAATTCCAAGCCAACTTCTGACTGTAAGTGAGAAACAGCCTGATAATGAAAAAGATGTTTCTAGACTCCTCATGCAAGGTAACTGCTACATGAAGTTGCCTTATCGAGACAGTAACAAAATCAGGAGCTAGCAGCAGAACAGCAACACATCACGGTTTAAAATCACATTTAAGTGCTTCTGAGAAGGTTTCTGCTGCCTTTGCTCTCATGTAGATGATGAAGAATAACTCCATAATACCTGGCCAGAAATAAGTTGTGTTACATGAGGCTAATGAGGCAAGATCTGAAAAAAACAGCCTTCCAGGCAGATTTCAGAGTTATCATCCTCTTTCCACTTCCTTTTTTCACTAGCTAGAATTACATATGTGAATTTAAGGCATTCATACAGAAGAGGAAGCATTTCTCCGGTGAAGCTGTATCTGTTTCTGTCTGTGCATTTTTACAAACATGCTGTATTCACAAACAATACAATGTCCAACTGCTGAGTTAAGCAAACAGCTTGTGCAACAGCTACGTCAGTCAATAACCAAGTCAAAGGAAATACTGATTCCTGTTAATTTACCTCAAACATACTAAATAGCCTTTAATATTAAAGGCAGACTAATAAATCATACTATAGAGTTGCCAGTTTTCATCCTATTTATAACTTCAGAAAAAAGGTAGTTTTCTGTATATTTTAATGAAGATTTAGCCGTAATTACAATATTCCGATCTACAGAAAAAGGAAGATGCTTGCCATCTTACTGAAATAGGCGGTTAATTTCCTAAGACTGTTTATGGTCTCTGCTGTTAAACTACCCAGAGATAAGTAACATCAACAACCCAAAGCAGAAAGTCTTACACAAGCCTCACTGAAACTTTGTATGCAGCTCACTAAGCTTTATGAACACTGACATTAGGGAAAAGCATGTATGGGATACCCGGAATGCAATACCCTGCTCCATGGCCTTCGCAAAATCTAACTCATCTTCCTCCCTACAAATGAGGGAAGACAAGAAAAAAAAATACATACACCAAAGTCTCAAAAAAAAAAAGTAAGATGTCTGTTGAAGGGAGGATTGAATAGCTTCATCCACACATTTTCTTCTGTCTTTTTGTCAGAGCTCAAGAGATGAAGCAAACATTACAGCCAACCAGCATTTCAGAGTAGCTATTAGAGTAAGTTTTTTCGAGACTTCTCTTACACAGATGCACAAACATCCACAATACTTGGGCACAACCGCAGGGCAAAAGCCATGGACAGAAATAGCCTCACCTCAGTGAAGTTGATCTTCTCTCCGCTGAACATGCGCTCTCTGGCACTTTCCACACCCCTTGACTTTGCCTGAGAAATGTAAAAATAGAATCCTCTTAAAAATAGTAAGAAGTCAACAGGCACTACAAAGGTCCAGCTACCTTAAGGAGTGTGAACATTTACCACATAAGACAGCAGTTACATTAAAAGACCCACTAGATTCTACCTTAAAAATTGATCATCTGATTTTAAAGCAAGTATTTCATGCAGGCTGTTTATTTCCTTAAGACGTTACACAGTAACATGCTGAATGACCAAGATGCAATGAATCCATCTTAATTATTCAGTTTCATCTTGTCATACTGCTGCAGGATTCATTAATGATTCTGTGTACCATCGTGGAATTTTTTTTTGTATTTTACTTTTTAACTGAAGATAGCAAAAGTAATTTTGCTATGGCTATTTTTGCTAGTTCTTCCCTTTTAAAAATCTGTGTCCTATCTGGTCTAAGCTTTTGGTTGAACCAATAGCTAAGGAAGGGTTGCAAATATGGACACTATGCTAAATTGAAGCTAATGACACAAACTTCTTTCTTAAAAGACATCCAACTACAAGTGAATCTCTAAGACTGCATGACATACAAAGTACTGTTTCAATTGCGGGTATAGAAGACATCACTTTCTCTTACAACTTTATACTAATATCTCTTATTTTACTGCAGATCTCAACAACAGTGTCATATGCCAGCTGGTCTGTTATGCAGACAAAAATCTTTCCACTAAGCACATTGAAACAGGTCTGCACACTGAAAAATGGCCTTGCGGCTAAAGGACAATGCAAGACTCCAAACAGTGCCAAGATTTGTAAAAAGATGCCTTATAACTTGGATGGTCTCTCAAATTCAGAGTTATATGTATATGAGCAATGCTAGAATAACCAGTTGAAGGTAAAAGTTGACTTTTTAAAAAAACTTATGTGGTTTATTAATTCAATATTTTAAAGAGTTACCAGTTCCACCAGCATTTTCATCACTTCTTCTGTAACAAGGTTCTTTGAATAGTCCAGTAAGATATCCCCATGATCGGTATTCAGAGTCAAGCTGTCAAAACAAACAAGTTAATTGCACATTCCTGAGGAGTGACTGTTTTAAGCAAGATGATTACTCCAACAGAATACAAAATAATTGGAATTCTAATCATATTAAGTTAGTAAAGATGACCTGAGGGACTGATTTGCCCCACAAGTTTCATAAAACAACTTACTAGTGTGTTGTTCTAATTTAAGACCATGGCTTTCAACAAGCTAAATCATAACATCAACTTTCTGCTGATGAAAGTTCAAATACAATAAAGTATATTTAACGCACAGTTGGACAATCACATTCTGTTTTCACTGAGCCACTAGTATTCTCTAGTGATAATTAGTGTTCTCCTAATATATCACAGGTAAAAAGCTAAGCACAGTCTATTCCTGCTAAACAATTAAACTGTCTCCCTACAGATCCTTTCAACAAATACAGTCAATCCTTTACATGGAGGCTTGAACAAACCTTTAAAAATCTGTACAACTTCATGTACAGAAACATCCTTTCAACTACTATGCAGAATTAACCCTCATTTGTGCAATGGTGAAGTCTCGCTGTGCTCACAGACTCAGTGGAAGCCTCCAAATCATTTCACTAACCCTCTTCTGAAAGCTATTGCCTAACACTTCAAAATACGAGCACTTTCAGGTTTACATCCAAGAGGAATCACAGAAACGGTGTTCCAATAGAGATCAAGTGAGACTGTATTTACTAGCCTTGCATCTATGTGAAAAGTTCTAAAGTCCCTTCAGTGCTTTACACCACAGTTTTCTACCAATTTCTTCTTTGCACTAATTTACACCCAAATATATACATTTACTCTAACCTGAAGAATCGAAGCCCTGTAAGTAATCCAGCAGGGCTTCTATAAAGGCACAAAAAGCCTTTTATATCTTACATTCCCTTCTGCTCCACACGCACAAGCCACAGGAAATTGTCAACCATCTGAACTCTCAATGTTTCTGTGTTGTTCATTATTTCCCCGCTTTTTCTTTCCCAACACTCGAGCAGAGAAATATGCACTGTTATTTTAGTGACCATGTATGCCAGAGACTTCACAGGGACAAATCATGGCATAATCGCTACTTCAAAGGGATATGACAGAGCAGGCAAGATTCTGCAAAGGGAGAAGGGAGCTGAATTTGCAATCATAGTAATAATGAGCAAGGCCTAGATATTTGGGTCGTTTTGTTAACTTCAGGAAAAACAAAGTAACATCTCTGGTCTTAAAATACAAGAGACACTAAATACAAGAGACACTAAATAACAAGGTGTCTTCAAACACAATATTAGAAGCTTCTTTCATAGCCAAGAAGGTGAGGCAAATGAGGAAAAATGGTATCAATGCTGTTTATCACCCTTCTCTTCAGTGAATCTCTGACCATCCACCACAAGGAGCCCTGAACACAGCTAGCAAAGGGAAGGGCTGTTACCTCTCACCTGCCAAATTTGCTATTTAAGAACAAACCCAGCAAGTCTTTCTATTTGAGATTTGATGCAATTTATTTACAGTCAGGTCTCAGATTTGAACATATTTTACTAATGATACAGCAAGGCCATTATTATACTAATACTTCTTCAGATTAGAGGAGAACTCTAAAAATTCTGATGCTACAATTTAACACAGAAAGATAGTCTTCCCCAGTGTTCTACCCCATGAACACGAAATTCTTACAAACTTCTCTTTGTGTTTACCTGACATATGCCTCACTTATACAATTCATTGTTATTTTACTTATATGAATAAAATCAATCTCACTAGATCTAGAAGACAAGGTATCCTGTGAAATTCTGGCTGGATTCAAATCAGTACTCACTTAAAGAAAGCAAAGAAAGATGGCATCCCAAGTTATTTCATGCAAAACAAGCAAGCAATAGCTACCAGGTCTAACTTCCCCACACACCAGGTGGAACACACAGCATGCAATGTAGCTTCATCTTAAACCTTTGCACCAAGAGATCCACCTTTTATTTATACAGAATCCCAAAACCCTGCAGCTCAGTTGTGTTCAGCCACAACACCCATTCTGCAATGCAGCAGCTAACTGTAGCACTACCCAGGTGGAACGAGGGGCTTGTCACATAAGCCACATCCACATCTAAGTGACACAGTCCTTAATCAGAAGGTCACCTGCAGCATCTCCAAATGATTTTATCTCCCATCTAAACAAAAACTGAATGAGCAACCCCTAAATGAATTATTACACACAGATTCCCCAGTGCTACATTTAGATAGAGGACTCATTCTGACCCTTCATAATGGACAAGCCAACTAGCAGGAGTGTAGTACTGGTACTTTATATCCTGCACTAGCCATTTGAATCAAGAGTACCTTAATCAGCATCCAGGTATCCATTATCTGCTGAGTTTTATGATAGCTGCATCATATCAGTTCTATCCTCTTCAAAACTGGTAGAGTTTTTCTAGTAAAAAAGCCACTGCTCCTACCAGACAGGTTTCCCTTTTCCTTCTCAAGGAAGAGAGATAGTCAATGATTTTATGATCATACTCAGCAGAACTAACTGAAATGTATTCATAATGATTAATTTCATATGAGGAGCGAGGTGCAAACTACAGAGAGGATCTTGTAGCCAAACTTCCAGACTGCCTAGGCCTTCAACAGATGTTAACTATTAATACCACCACCCTGCTGATCTGGCTCATAAAGTGGCCATCAGCAAGAAGCGCAGAAGCAGATCTGTCAGGCTGACAATTCTGCAATCATATTTTGCTATGAGAAATTTCTCCTGGTAGTCCATAATGCAAAGGTTTATTAGGAAACAGGACTGAAATAATGAAAGGATTAAGGTAGATAAGTAAACTTAAACCACTTCAACTGTTTTATGGGCAGCACAAAAGGACATTAAGCTGGAGAGCTATTTGAAACAACCTTGGCAGAGAATTTCACACACAAAAAAAATCAGATAAAGACATTCTAGGAGATACACTGGTCACTTTCAGCATGGAGAAAACATTTGAGAGATGAGTATGTGTGCCTGAAACAACAGCTGTCAAGTATCTTTGCTTTGAGTAACTGTACATAGTGACGGTGTAGCGCTCAAAAATGACTAAGTACACTACAGAGTCACAAAAGCAACTATATACTGACTAGTTGAGATTGAGAGCATATTTGATGGTTAAAGTAACTTTAATATTAAAATGACAGCCAATGAGACTAAGACACAGTGCTACCCCAATAAGAGTACTTGCTTAAGCCACTGAGGAAGGAACCCTCTAAGAAACCTCTTGATTATACCTTTTGGTTATAGCAAATTCAGTCTCTTGGGAAATACTGGAGATATGGAAAACCTGAAAACAGAACTAACTCTATGAGAGAAGAACTAGATTTGTGTGAGATAATATTAATGAAGTTCTTTAACAGTAGCAAAAGTCCTATTAGAAGAGCCAGACGAAGTCAATACTCGAAAAATTTAGCATATCTTCTCTATCAATGCAAGTGACATTTTAACTCTTGTATAATGGTATGCAGGACTTCATATGTGATATTTAATTACAATTTAAGAAATATCTAACAAGAAAAGTCACTTCACCTAGGACGCTAACGAAAAGCTTGATGCACGCAATAAGTTTTATCTCAACACTCCAGAACAGAAGCTCCTTGTATCTGTATTGCCCAGGGTCACTTTAAAACTCCAGTCAAGAATGCACCTACATAGTATTAGACCTTCCAGATTGCTGGTGTAGTCCAGCAACGTAACCACACACACACGACTTCTTAGCAGAGTTTCCAGTGTACAGAAAACATCAGTGCTGCTTTACAGGATGAAACCACTGAACGTTATCATGCCGCTCCCACATCTTGCTTCCTCCTCTAGCAGAGAGTATGTTGCAATGCATTCCTGTACCGTGGATAGCATGCGGCAAGGGAGGGCTAAACCTGCTGAACATCCTCCCGTTCCCCGTCTCAGGGCAGGGGAGGCACCGCCAGACCCCTGACAGGCGGGGGCACATGGATGGGCGACTCGCCGGGATCCCATCACGGAGCTTATCATGACTAAGCACACGGGTGCGAGAGCCGGAGGAGCGGAGGACCCACAATGCCGCTGTGCTCGCCGCAGCCGGCGCTGTGCTCGCCGGCACGTACCCTGCTGCAAGGATGAGTCAAGGACAAGTGCGCACGGCCGCCTCCTCGGGGCACCGCGGAGCGCCCCCCGCTCCCTCCTGCCCGCGCCGCGCGGGGCTCCCGGAGGGCGCTGCGGGCCCGGGACACGTGTGCCCGACCTGCCATCGGCCTCCGCGGCTCCAGCCGGCGGCACCCGCCCCGCCCTGGCCCCCCGCCCGCCTCCCGAGCAGCCGCGTGTGTGTGCGCGGTGTGGCCGGGCCCCGCTCCCTCCCCGGGACCGCACGGGCGGGAGGAAGCGGAGCCCCACGGGACACACGGCCCCTGCCAAGCTCCGCCGTGAAGGTTCATCCCTCCGCCCGCGGCGCGGCCCCGGCTCTCCGGCAGCGCCCACCTGCGGGCGGGAAGGAAGGCGAGCGGGAGCCAGCCCCACACCGCCCCGGGCCTCGCACGCGGAAGCGCCCGTTGTGCCGGCAGCCGCAGGGCCCGGCGGCCGCGGCGGGGAGCGCAGGAGCGGCTGCCGGCCCGCTCAGCCGCGGGGGAAGGCGGGCGGGGGCCGCCCAGCCTCACCTGAACTTCTGGAAGCGATCCTTGTCGGCCTCGAACAGCTGCCGCAGGACGAGCTTGGGGGAGTTGGCCTTGTGCCACTCCGCCAGCTTCTTGAAATGGGGGTCGCTGGAGAGCGCCATGTTAGCGGCTAAGAGCGGGATGAGGCAGACACTGGCTGGCGCACGGAAGCAACCACGGCGAGCAGAGCTCTCCCCTCCGCCCCCGCTATTATAGCGGCGAGCTCGGCCTCCTGCAGCCGGCCCCGCCCTGGCCTCGGCCCCCTCCCCTTTGCGGGCCGCCCCGCCGGGCGCTGGGGTTCCCTCCCTGCCGTGCCAGAGGGGAGGGACGAGCGCTCAGCCCGCCTGCGGGTCCGTGCGCGGTGGCGGCGGTGGCTGCGGGGCCCGGGCTGCCTGCCCGCCGTGGCTGGGCGAGAAACGCCAGTGGCGCCGGCGGAGGGGTCGCTGCCCCTCGGGTTATGGAATCGGGAAGCGCGGTCTCCCTGTCGCGGGCACCTGCGCACGGCGGCGGGCTCGAGGGACCGCGGGCGCGGCGGCTCCGCGGCCCTGCCGTGCTGGCCGCCCTGCTCACCCGCCCGCCTGCGGGCAGCCGCCGCGGGGCGTGGGGAGGTGACCAGCTTAAAAATAATGTCCCTTCCCGGGGTTATTTTTAAGCTGGGTCAGCCCCACGGCCTGCTCTGCGTGGCACAGCCCAGCCGAGCGGTGCGAGCGGCCGGGGAGCTGGTGAGGGCAGCAGCGCTGCTCTGCAGCCGCAGCACCAGGCGGCGGGGCAGGGATGTGGCTGTGCAGCCCCGCCTGGCATCACCTGCGCTGGACCGCTGACCCCCCAAACGGTGCGCACCCCTTTCGCCAGCGTCATCTACTCTCTGCTTCAGCCGAACCCTGCGCGACGTGCCGGCTGCTCCGCAAACTTGCCCCCCCGGCCGTTACATAAGGCGCTCACAGCCGGGCTGGAGCGGGCACTGCCGGTCGCTGCCCGGCCAGGGCACGCTGGGGCAGGCCTGTGAGCAGCTGAACCCTGCTTCGGGGGCAAAAAAGGCTGTTCTGGGCATACAGCGGAATGTTGCTTAAACATGGGCATGTTAAAGAGATTGCACTCTGCGGCTTAGGTGAATAAATCCCAGTGAAGTCATATTTTAAGCACCTAAGCCCCTTTCTGGATCTGGGCCTAAATCAGAGTCACAGAGCGTAAACTTGGCTCAGATCGTTAAAATCACAGCCCAAGTCTTAAGCAGTAGAATCAGCATTTTTTCCTTGCTGCAAAACAAAAAACATTATTAATTGATCCTTAATTATATTAAATGTGTACCTCTGGTATAGTGATAAGAAATTGTCTAAAAAAGGTCCTTCCTTACCTCACACTTGGTTTTTTTCTAAGGTTTGGTTTTTCAGACCTAAAATAACTGTTTAATAGGCCAAAGTCTTTTCTTCTGCCAAATAAATTTTCATCAATTTATACATGGTGGTTTTGTTTTGTTTTTAACATTTTTGGAGGCCACTCTGATCCCTGCCCATCATAGGTTTGGGCGATTTCTCAAAGGCAAAACTGCTTCACGCTGTCTAAGTCTACCTGGCCATCCATCAGTGCGTGTGGTTCCCTGCATACCATCACGTAAGGAAGGAAAATGAAACTACAAGGAACAACTGGACAATGGAATTTGACAAGGAAGCACACAAGGGTCCAGGAAGTCTTTAAGAAGGCACTCAGGTGCATACCACCGTGTGGACTTTATACATTTTCCTTCCTTTTCAAGGCCTTTAGGATAAACCCCTCACAAATCCTAGACTCCTGTTCATAGTCAGTTTCAGCACAGCTCTCTTCAATTTTTCCTTCTCCTTCCCTGTCTTTTTTATCATGGTCCTTGCACTGCTTGAATTGTCTCCAAATCCTTAAGATCTTAAACCTTGAAGATCTTCAAGTCTATCCAACCCAAACCCAAAGCAGGATTTTGTTGGTTTCACATCCCAAATCTACAATCGTTCTACTCATACTTAATTGTATTTGTGCAAGAACATATAGGCTCAGGTAGTCAATAATATAATCAATGATGTATTAATTCTAGTTCACAGTACGAACAAAATGTGACTGTAACGTCACTGTCTTACTAACAATTCCGCTTTCTGAAATGCTAACTAATGTGCTTGCTGCTTATATAACATACATTCCATTTACTTACTTTTGTAATAGTTTATTCTAAGATTTTGAGATGTTCTCTCTCATTTTGTTAACCCTGAAGTTTATAAATTGTCTGCCATTCCTATTTTCTTTTCTTAGACCTCCTCTTTTCTTACTTATTCTCTTCTTTCCCTGGGGTATGGGGTATACACACCTCAAAGAGTTCTAGAGTTCAAACTACTCCTGCAGCAGACTGTGCAAATTTTATGACATATGAGAAATATATCGAGGGCAAGGTCCTAATTCAAATCTTTAAAGACCACAGGATAAGGTTTGTGGCTGTTCCAGGAGATGGTTGTCTCTCCATAAGCTGTGCCAACAGCTGAGCACTACAGGGACAGTAAGGCCTTGTCTGCACTGAAAAGACCAATTGATTTCATTGTAGAGGGTGGAAGAAGATTTGGACCTGGGAGGTTCAGCAGCTGAGACAGCTGTTTCTCTGACAGCTGATAGCTGTCATACCGATGTCCCTCAAGATTAATTCTGAGGCAGCTCTAATGTAGATGGAAGCAATAATGTAGAGTCAAGGCAAAACCTTAAACTAATGGCAGATGGATAGTGTGAGCACAGTGGTGCTGTGCTTCAGCCCTTGCAAAATAACCGGCTGAAACACATTCCCATTCCAAAAAGGCCAAAGGCTATCATAGCGAGGGACAACACCCCTTGGCGCTGAGAAAGGGCATTTTAGTAAAGGATATTCTGTAATTGATGGAGATCAATTTTGTGACCGTTAGGGTACAATGGTGGATTTACCATTTTACAAATGCCAGCGTCTATTAACAACAGCTGCACAATGACCTACTTATGAAGAGACAAGTGAAAATTCCATTTTGGAAGACAGCTGCATAGAAATTAATATTTCCAAATGAATGTGGAGAGCCTAAATACTACTGCCTCAGGCTCTTTCACCAGAAAGGTTAAGTGGCACGTTTAATAGATAATCTGTATGATTAATTTATCAGAAAGAACCAAGTGGCTAATTTCCCCTAATTGAAATTTTTCTGGCATGATAAAAAATTTTCATATATAATTCCACTTCCATTTAAATCCATTGTACTAACTTATTTTATGATATGAAAGCAAACGAAACTACAGCCTTGGATCCTGCTTTCATTTTCCACTAACGAACAAAAATACTTGAGGGGCTGCAGAGAAAGTAGAATGGATCCTTGTGAGGACTGATAATAAGAAATGGGAGCAGAATTTCAAATCCAGTCCCAGGTTTCAAATACAAAAAAAGGAGCCAGATGTGCAGAGTGCTTCACAGCCATCAACATTTGGTTTTAGCTGTGGGAGAGACCTGAATGGACACTCACTACATTGCATTGGGTGGAACAGGGCTCAATCAGATCAGCAAAGAAACGTACTTTTTATGAGATTAGAGCAGGCTTCAGGGAAAAAGCAGACAGCAAGGTCAGGACTGCATGTGTCAATGTACTAATTCTGAAATATTTGAGCTGATCATCTATACCTACATTTTAAAGTATTTGTAGTAAATTTAAGTGCCTTCAATTTTTAAGGAAGGGATGGCTTGCAAGGAGAGCTAATCTTTTTACTCAGGCTGTGATAGTCAGACCCAAGCTCTTCTTCAGATCTGTCACAGAGAGGAAACTTCATGCTAATGACATACAGGAAAAAATTGCTCTGAATTTAACTTTGCTAGGGAAATCAGTTAAACAATTTGAGGGGGAAAAAAGGGTACCTGGCATCTGCAACAGTAGAGGAAGCTTGAAAGGAGGGAAGCAATATGGTCTAACACAGAACAGAGAACAGCAGTTACCCATTTCCTTTGGGCCATGAGATGGTGTGTGTGGAAAATGTCAAATCAATGCCTCAATTATACCCATGTTTTTCTGTCCTGTCATTTTTGTTCCTGGGCTTGTCTTTTCAGAATGCTAAGTCTTTCTTGATGGTCAGGACAGCAATCACAAGTGGTGATTACTTTGTTTAAGGCTCCCACTGCTAATTCTTTCTAAGTTTTATCACTTGTCTACTGGAACTAATTTCTGTATGTAGTAATTGTTTGGTTATAGTAATTGTATGTAGTCCTTGTAAATATTTTGCTTCATTAGATAAAACTAAATTTTGCAATTTGCATGTTTAGGAAACATGGATATTGACGGATCATTTGCAGAGGTATCAGATCTGGAATCCACCGTACAGGTACCTGGCACTCCTGAAACTTGCAGCAGAGCATCTCGGCTTGGCAGTGTTGGAAAAGTGAAGCTCCGCATGGTTCTCTGAGGGTTTCCTGACGAGTCACTGGAACTGGAACTCCACAGTCCTGATTCCACGTCTTGCATCATGCCTTTTCTGTTGGTTAGATTCACAATACACAAACACTTTTTAGCTAGAAAGTAGAACTGTGTTTTTAATGTGCTTTTTATCTGTCGCAAGTTTTGCAGGTTTTAAAATACACACAGAGAAATTTTGCAGATTCCACTCCCTTTTCCCCCCCCCGCCCCGAGGGTGGGGTGGGGCGAATTCCTAAATACTCCCGCTACAGACCTGCCTGGTCTTGGCAGGCCTTGCCCTGGGCAGTAGCGTTAGGTGTGGAATAAGGTCTGAACAATGTGAGCCAGAGTTGGGAGCCAGAAGCCCCTGTCCTGTCCAGCCAGTTCCTTAGCGCAGCAGTACAGGGCAAGTGCCCAGCCAAGGAAACGCGGCCTCCTGGAAGCAGAAAATATTGATAATCTACAGCAAGTCAGTGTGGCAGTTCATCGTCCAAGGCTTTGTAGCAGTTCTTCTCCAGCTTTGCTAAGTGGCTACCAACAGATGGCAATACCGCACCGAGGATTCGGTGTCTGCATGTGGCCCTGAGGACTGCCCCTGTCCTTACTACTGAACTGCGACATGGTTACTACCTTGTTCTGAACTCCTCTCACAATGATGCCACACAAACAGGAACATCACTTGTTTTGATGATTATACTCAGGGGCAGTGCTTCCGAATGCCACCCATCAGGGGTGGCCCATTCAGTAGTTTCACTGAGAGTTCTGTTAATAAGCAACATTTTTGAAAGATGTCACCTTTAAAAAACTGGAGATTTGTCCAAAGTACCAAATTATTTTCTTTCTTTTTTTCTTTCTTTTTTTACATATAAAGCTCAAGTTTCAAAAGTTTAAAATTACAGGTTTTTTTAATAAGGCATCTTTCTCCTTTTAAGAAATATTTATGCATGCCAAACCCCTGTAACACAGGTATCCTAAGAACATAGATTGTACTATGGTGGGAAAAAATAATTTCCAATTGTGTCAGAGGCATGGTCCATAATAAAGATATTTGCTATAAGTTTCTTACTATAACAGATAACTTTTCATCTATGAAAAATGGAGCCACAGTAGAAATGAGTATTAAGCCACCATAGTTTAATGACTTGGCATTCTAAAATGGGTAATGACAGCAAGATTTTAAAACACAGTCAGAAATGGGCTAACTTTCTCATAGACGCAAAATTTATCAAACTAGAGCTTTTTTATATTATATTAGCAATTTCACTAAGTAAAATTATAGTTCTCTGTGATTTAATATATTTATTACTGATCTGGAAAGAAAGCAAAGATCTGAAAAGGGAGCAGCCAAATCTGTAGAAGACAGGTTATTTATATTAACGTTAGAGAGGACTAGAAAGAACTTCAAAAGACACAATTTGACAACATCACATGGGCAGTCTGATGGCAAGCAAAACTCAGTTGAGATAACTACAAAGTATTGTGCTATGGAAGGGAAGAAGAGAAATTATTTATATGAGTCACAGCATTCTAAAAAGGTGTATCAGCTTAGAAGAAAGTCTGAAGTCATGTTTAGCTGTGGTCAAATCAAATAAACAAAATGTTGGGATGCATAAGGAAAGTGATAATGAATAAGTTGAAGAATGTTAGAGGAATCAATATTGATATCTTCATCTGGAAGAAAGTGTAATGATACAGGCTGCAAAGATGTCAATAAAGATGAAATTAAAACAAGGATGAGAAGAATGACCTGGGCCTGGGAAAAGGCAAACTGAAAGATGTTTGGTTAGAATGAATCAGGCCTAAAAGGCCTGTGATAAGAAAACATAAAAGTATTAATATTACAAAAAAGGTAGATTTTGAACTTCAGTTCTTGCTGTCTTGTAGCAGGAAAACAAGAGGAAATTTGTTGTGAAATGTAAAAATAACAACAATTAAATAAGCATGTAATTATATTACAAAACTAATTGTTAAGGGAAATAACTGAGACCAACATTTTCACAAGATTCAAAAAGAGATTTAGTGGTTAAATTGTTGCCAGTAATATTTGAAAGTAGTGATTTCTTTGAGTAAAAAAATGTGGGAGGTATATGAAAATGCCACGCTTCAGGTTTTTACCATTCGAAACAGATTTAAGATCATGTTGAGATCTAACATGTACGGCAGATTATTCATTACCTATGAGTCTTCTGCACTTTTCTTCAAATCATCTGCTGATGGCTTCAGTTGGAAACAAGACATTAGGCTAAATGTATAATAGCCGAACAATTCCTATACCCACACTGCACAAAATTTCGATTGAGAGTTGTATTCTGTAGTGATCATACTTTTTAATTACACTGAAATCACAAATAGATTTCAGGAAACCTGTGTAGAGATGCATTTTGATGGACCTGACAGTGGCTTCCTAATTTGCTTATAATTTACTCTAGTTATAGCAGGCAACTTTCTGGGGAAAGAAAAAAAAGTGATGCAAACCTTACCCTCCTACAGAATAGCCAACAGGGTCTCTGTTCTTTCCTTGAATATGCAACTGCTGCAAATCCTCAAGAACTCTGCCTGGCTCCTTAGCCATTGTATTTGGGCTCCCACGTGTCCTACACAAACCTTCAGGCTGCATTAACATGCTGCTCTGGGTACCACTGAAGTTGTTCACAGCCTCTCCCAAAATTGTTCCTGCGCCTTTTGGGCTAACTTGATGAAGGATCCACGGAGACGACTATTGCATAAGCAGATAATATCTGTAAATACCGGACAGGGAATACACATATGAGAGAACCCCAGTCTCATCCTTTCTGAAGAACCTAATATTTCCGTGCTTCAGTTATCAGCCCACAAAATGACTGTAATGCTAACACTTTACATGAATGGTAACTAGTTAATTAACATTTCTTAGAGTCCTGCAACCTCAGATTAATAATGCTCTGGAGTATAAAGACATAATATTATTTTGTTGAGCATTTGTCATTTAAAAAGCTCTGTGCCTAAAGCTTTAATCAAACTCTGTATGATGAGAGCTATTTCCTTTTGTCACATATGGGTCTCTTGTCTCCGCTAAGATGTAGTTAAACTATGTATTTCTTTTGAGAGGAGCACTGGTACTGCTGTCTGTAATGATCATGCAAGGCAAACCCAACAGTAGAATCCTACACTTGAAAGAGGGGTATAGTTGTTTTAAGAGTTATTTTTAGAGCTGTTTCCTGAATTTACAAATTGTGACACTATATCACTTCTATTAGCACAGGAAAAAAATCTCCTCTTCATTTAACTATTGTTTTGCTAAAGCTACCAAGTCACAGTGTCTCTAAAATGTCCTGTTTCTAACAAAGACCACTATCTTTTGTTACATGAAACCATTACTAGCTACCAGATTTAAATCTCTTTTGGTAGCATAGGAATCCATCTTAGGTATGGTTTCTCTGTATGCAATGGATTTTAACAAGGCAGGAAATTTTTTTCTAATATACTGTTATGTCAAATACTATAGAAAGCAAGGCTGTTCTTTTGAAAAATGAGCAAAGAACTATGAATTTTCAGTCATGTCCACTGCTACAGCAATCAGAGCTCTTACTGGTGGTCAAGAACTACGCTGGTTGTCATCACAGTATCACACAGTATGTTTGGGATTGGAAGGGACATCAAAAGATCATCTAGTCCAATCCCCCACCTCAGTGGTAATCTCAAGAGTCAATATGGGTAGAGAAAAGGAAGGAAATAAAGGCTGGTTTAATTAACAGAACTTTGTTTCTAGAAGAACCAGCAACTTCTAAAACCAGATAATAAAAATCCCCCACACTTACTTGAATGGTATAAAAATCACTTGAGATATATGTATGTGTGACCTGAGGCTAAAATTTCATGGTCAAGTGGCAATTGTGCCATAAAAATTAATATAGGAACACAACTGAAAATGCGGAGATGCTCGTGACTTCAATGGCAATAAAATCAGGCCCAATTCAATAGCCGTGTCCAAGCTGCAGATGACGTCATGGAGCATCAGATTGCTTACTTGGACTCCAGTTAGTGTCATGCAAAAATCTTTCTCTTTTTGCAAAAGACCTCTGGTGAAAAAGATAATACACAGCAGAAGATTGCTATTCAAGCCTCACCGTCTGGCCGAGCAGATAGTGTCAAGAACATCACTGCATCTGCAGTGCGAGAAGCGGCAAAGTCCGAGGCTGAGGGCATGGTGGGACCGTCCCTTTCAAAAGCAGCTGAGGTTCCTGCCCCATCAGACGGAGCCCACGGCCGTGGGCTGTGATCATCCAGGCTCCAGGGGCTGCACAAAAGCAGCTCTGAGTACACGTATTCTTTTCGTGTATCCTGGGAAGCCAACTGTATGCAGAAAGCATTTTCTGCTTTTTTTTGTGTAATCAATACTGACAGGTAAATTCATTCTGAAGTATTTTTAGACATTACGTATGAACTTCACCCGGTCTCTTGCAATTCAGTGTTTCTTCCCCTTTACAAGCAGAGAAGCTGAAATAAGATTTTTACCCTGAAAGCTGACTGGAAGAACAACAATGATGCTTCCTCTGATTTTTATATTACAATCAGTTTACAACTTCAATAAAGATCTATCTATTTACTAGTTGTCAGCATTGCCCATTTAATATCAAAAGTTACTGTTGCTGAGTTCAATATGAAAATTAATAGAAATTCAGGAAGCACAATTAATAATTCTGTTAATGATGCAATGGCCAGGAAGCTTACTCTGTCATAACTGCATTAGTGGTGTCACACTACCGAGACAAACTAGCAGGAAAAATACTCATCTCAAAAGAAAGCAAGCGGATTTATTTTTTCCTGTAGGAGAAAAGCAAAGTTGTTAAATTATGTATACTTTTTGACTATACTCACAGTAAAAGCACTTGCCAAGTTCAGAGAGGAAATCACTGCACAAGCCTGGTTTGCAGGTCTGTGATCCAGCCAGCGTTGTCTCTTGTTTTTGTAAGGTGAGCCAATCAGTTAAGTGAAGTATGGTTTCACTGAAAACAATGGGAAATTAATTTTAATATTAGTGGAATCATGTCAGTTCCCATAACTATTGCTTTTCCAGGTAATTGTTATATTTATTATAAATTATATTAGCATTAATTAATATAATTGTGTGTAATTATAGTTATCTAAATATTACATATTGTACTTATTTTGCACATATACTATACAATAGAGAGGAAAGATCTTTAAACATACTCTTTAGAGAAAATGCTACATATTTCCAGGTTAAAAGTACTTTCCACAATGGAAATGGTTTGATATTTAAGTTACTTTGCTTTCTAGAAAAACACATTTTTGCACTCATAGGGTCTGATCTGCTCCTGCTAAGTTTAACACAAAGGCTGCCGCTCATCTTAAAAGCATCAGAACCAAGATCTCAGATGTATCAGGTGTCCAACTCATTTCACCAGGGGCCACACCAGCCTCACGGTTGCCCTCAAAGGGCCGAATGTAATTTTAGGACTGTATAAATGAAACTAGTCCTATACTACTCCGGTGAAAATAAGTTGGACACCCCTGGAATATATTATTTACAATATGTTTACTACTTTAAATGTTTATCTTTGCTGCAGTGAAAAGCATACACATCTGATGATTGGGAATCTGCAGTATCAAATAGGAGGTGACTTCAACTGTTTTGGTGATATGCATATTAATTCAAAGTTCTGGCAAATTCCCTAGGTGTGATTTTTGCCTTGTAAGTCGGGTCCCTAACGGGAAGCAAAGACGGCTTTAAAGTACCGCCCACATGTAGGAATTCTTGGCAGCTGACCCACTAAAGCGGGGTTGTGAGCCTTGTGCTTTGCGCCGCTATCAGTTCTGCGCCTGGTTTCCTTCCTCCCTCCCAGTGGGGCTCCTGCTGGGAACGCACCGCACGTCGCTGGAGTGAGCGGGGATGTGCCAGTCTGCGTCTGCTACAAAGCAGCCTAAAAATAAACCCCAATTGGACAATGCCGCTTGGTGTGCGGCAGCACATAGTCTAGTAACGCAAACCAGGCTGTCAGCAAAGATAAATGATTGTTCAGCTACATGCCAAACAAATCTCGGGGTCTTAAAAAAAAAACAGAAACCATCCTTTGATATGCATTTATAAAGTTAATCGCTCAAGATTTATTATCATTGCAATTTAATGAATCTGCATAATGAGACTGTCTCATCAAAATTTACTATTAATATTTTAAGAAATCAGCCCATCCTACAGCTTATTTCAGTTCAAGGAAGTTCTCTGGTAATGTAGATTTTGTTTTAGAGGATGTCTACCCTTCAAGTTGACATTTTTTTCCTGTGCATATCAGATGAGCCCAATTCTTTTGCCAGTATCTCTCTTTGATATCCCAGTTCTTTAGACTGAATCTTTTCAAAATGATCTACATGTTAAGATTGTTCTTTCTACAGATTCTGTTTGAAATACCTGCCTGTAGTTTTTTGCTTGTGCATGTTATCAGGCTCCTTGAATTTTAACAGGTATGGTCATACAGAATGCATTAATTACTACGATGCAAATAATTGCAGGCTCTTAAATTACAGATACAACTTTGTGCCTCATCCTTCCTGCTACCATACAGTTTTGCAGAGCGAAAGCTCTCCAGATCTTTCGCGTTTTTGAGGTTTTCAAATTTCTATTGAATTGGATTTTGAGGATATTTACAAATGTTATTCTTAATTCATAAATTGCTGACCTTGAAACAAAAGCCCACATTTATTTTATGTTAAATGGGAGTGCAATTAGACACAGAATGGAATCAGGTTAATGGCAGGTCCTGGGCCTTCAATGAGATGTGTGTAAATGGATCTCATTGCAAGATCAGAGCCATGATTTTTAAAATCATTAAGTAAAAACATTACCAAGGCTGACAGGCTTTAAACATGTTTTGTAACTGCTACTATAGTTACAGCTGGAAATCCCCAAATTACATATATAGATGTACAGCTGGAACAATGAGCTTTACAAAGATTTCTGTTTATATATTTTCAGAAGAATGATTACACACTCTTAAAAACACAGGGTATAAAACCACTACAGATTGACCTTCATTCTTATTATGTACTGTGCTGGTTTGCCAATTCCACATGCACAAAACCATGAGAGAGTGTGTCCCAAAGTATTATGAGCTGGATTTTCCCAGGAAACCACGAGTCCGAGAATTGTGAGACAAAGCAAAACATGAAGTTGCACAGAACTTGCAATCAGAAGGCCAAAATTAGCAACGCTGAAGACTATCAATATGTCATTTAATCCATACGAGGAGAAAAACACAACTCCTGTCAGGGACAAATGTGTCTAATTCCCAAATCCTACTCTTCCGAAACCATCATTGGGGTCACCCTGCGTACATAGCCGAGGGTTTCTTAGTTAGAACAGGGGTCAAGCTCACATGTTTGTGGGCAATTATTCCAGGAAATAGCAAAGCCTGTTAGCTCAACAACTCTACAGACTATTTGTGCTCTAGAGGGAATATTGAGTAGATTGAGGGATAGATGTGCATGTTATACATTCTAATTTAAGAGCACAATAATAGAAGTTTTGAACTACTCCTATGATTATTGTCTGATACAGTCTTTCTGACAGGGCAGAATTGTCTCCAACATTGTACAGAAGAGAAAACATTTAGATCTGCATCGTGTCCCTGACACAGAGTACTATTTATAAGCCCTGATGCTATTGCAGTTTATTCGCCATCTTCTATTTGTAGCCTTTGGTATGGTGAAAACCAAAGATAAATATGACAAATCAAGTCTGCGTATTTTTATCATATAAATATTTGCAAAAGTAGGCAATTAATTTATTTTTCACAATATCTATGGCAAAAATTAAATAGAAGACAAATATGTGTATGTACCTGTGCAGGTACACATGCATTTCTTGGCATGTTTTAAGGTAATCTTTGACCTGGATAAAAACTGATTACAGCTAGTGTTAGTGAAATATCAAAAATGATAGAGTTACCATTCTATACTACCTTTTTCATATTGAGACAGAATGTTTTTATCTTACTTAGAGGAAGCTAAACATAAGCTACTTTATTGTGATAAATTCAGAATAGGTTCCCTTAGTAATTAGTTCCCTTACTAATTAGTTTTTTCGTTGCTATATGACTGTGCATTTCAATCTCTTTTCTTCTGCTTTTTCTTTTATGCTAAACTGAGCATCTGTCAAGTACATCAGCAGGTATGAAATATCCTCCCATTAAAAAGGAAAAAGGGTATACTCCGTATCCTATTATTTACTGCTGTGTCATCTTCCACCTCGTGGAATTACAGAGATTGTTGAGCTGTATATACAGTGTGTTGACCCTGAATACCATTAGCAAAGCTTAACTTTGAAAGATCTATATCTATATAAGTCTTGGAATTCCAAAAGAAAACTAACATCTGCAAAATCCAACAACAGAAAACAACTGATGTATATAATTTGTATGACCTATAGATTGTTTTACTACTCTGTTATCTTTAGTAACTGGTAGCTTGATGTTGTGTGTCTAAAAGCATCTGAAGTTTATATATTTGGGTTATAGTATCTTGATTCAAGCGTGTGAAATTAAAAAAAGAAACGCACCTGTGGGTACTGTTTATCTGCTTCTTTGAATGACCTAGCAGTGCCTGCACAAAGCTGAAAGTGTTTCTTCCCCTCAAACGTCAGCTGTGAGTTGCTACCACAGGGCTGTTGTCTCGTGGTCCCTCGTGCTAACAGACACAACAACTTACACCAGAGTTGCACCCCGCATATGCGCAGTTCTTGTGGGACCCACATTTTGTTTCCTGCCTCTCAGACCAGCGAGAACTGTGATCCAACAGTGTGATATTGACTTTGTAGCTTTTTATACCTCCTTTTACAATACTGCAATTGATTAGATGTCATGCAAAAGAGCTGCGAACCACAACTATCAATTTCAAAAAAGCTGCACGCAGTTTTTATCAATGACAGATGAATTGGGACCTTTGGAGCCAAACCATAGTAGAGAGGTTTGCATGTGCCTCTTGAAACAAGGAGGATGTAGAAATTGAGACAGGAGTTGCAGAGAGTACCTTTAATGAGTTCACTCAGACATAAAGGGCATCTTTCTGCTTTAGATGCCCTGGTGCATTTGGAACATCGTGAAGGATCTAAAATTATTGTGGGATGCCAGATAAATAACTTCAGGTAGCCCTTAAACTTCAAGCAAATGAATACCCAACTGAGGAACTTTTGGGCTGGGAAAAGGACATCAGTAGAGTGAACGACAAACACTGTGAGACCTGCTCCTGCATTCTCAGCACGTGTCCAGCATCCAGGGTATTTGCATCTAATAACACAGGCAGTTGTGTACTGTTTCACCTGAGGAAGTTTAAAAAGCAAGCAAGCAAACAAAAAAACCCCACTGGGCGCTGTATCACCACCTTTAACTTAGCAATGAGGAGAGTAAGCTACTCAAACACGATGTCAGATTTATCAGAGAGAACCAGGCCCAGGTGATGGACCACAATGCAAGCAAACCAAATACACTCCTGGCTGCAGTTACAGAGAGGGTATGAAAGCACTAGAAGCTGACTAAACAAATCAAGAACCTGAAACCGGCCAGTGAGGTCAGCAATGCTGGCGTTCTTGTTGGAGCCAGAGGAAAATGGTACTCAGCCAACCAAGCCTTGCTATCTGCACTGGGCCCTTGGAAAGCAGACGAGATGGGGTTGCCAAGCTTTAGTAGATAAATCCCACTCTTCTCTGTCAACATCCTGAATATCTTCTCAAGCATAGAACAGACAGGTGGCCAAAGCTCCGTCATGGCCAGACTAGCTCATAGGCATCTCACATTTCATGATGTCACCGGCAGACCTGGACTGGCTGGGACAGGACACCCAGAAGAGGCTCCGTATTGAGGGGTTTAGCAAGAGTCATTTCTGAAGGAAATGTCTCATATTTCGTCGTTTCTGAGAAATGCCTCCCTATAAATGGATTACTTAAATCCCAATCCGGGCCTTTGAGTATTTCTGTCATTAATGAAGAAATGCTAGAGAAAAGAGTAGTTCATTCACCTGTCATGCCTGCATCAGATCACAGCTTTATCTACTACACTTTTCTGTAATTTAGCAAAATTTCAGCCATGAGGTATTGGACTACATGTTTCTCTGTTATTTTCCTGTTCAACCTACTTTCATAATTCCATGTTTTCCATCACAAAAATACTCCTTATTTGGTAGTTTTCCACAATACAATAATCTGTATAGGCAAAAGGTAATAACAGTACCACTAAGGCAGCTGGAATTAAGTCGCCTTTGTTACAGTGACCTAACAAAAACTAAGGCAAATGCAATAGCATTCGGTCCCCTGTTCAGTCCTCCTGCCACGATCCTGTATTGCAGGAATTACCACATGGAAATTCTTTAAAACTACCATTTAGGTGTCTTTCTAGACCACCTTAAATATGTATATATATTTATAAACATGTAGAATTTTTGTGTATTTATATAAACATAAGTTAAAATAAATAATCTAAAATTCACCATTCATATGGTAACATGTTTTCTATAGATTTATAAAATAAGAATTATGTGTCCAATATAAGACACTTCCTAAGAAAGTCAAATTCTGTTATCTGAAACATACATAACACTATATTGCAATCATTTGTACGAGGTCAGACAAACAAAACATAATTTGGCAAGTAGCCTCCAATTTCAAACATTTAGTAGAAGGCATACTATTTTCTATACCTGTTTATAAATGTTCCAGAATTAATTCTAAATTGGGTTTCACTACTTCTTAAGTAGTGTTTAGACTCTGTTATATTAGAAGCCCTAACTACCATGTTCATAAGTTGGGTCAGTTACATAGAACTACATTTTACTCTTAGTCACAACCTTACAATGGAATATACTTAAATGCCATATTCATTTCTAAGTTTAAAAAAAAAAAGTCGATTTAGTTCTCATTCACACATTTACAGCACGTCTGTTTTATAACAATTTTCTAAGATCTAGTATTACCAAATGTCAACAACAGTTCTTTCTGTCTCACAGATATTCTCTCAACAGCTCCATATTTGCTGCATACTTCGAACAGTTTCAAACCAACTACTAATGGGTAACTAATTATGAATTCATAATCACTTGCTACTCACTGGAGTAAATTTTTTAAATATAAAAACTTCTCGAGTATTTAGATGGCCATGTAAACTTCTTTACCACAGCTGGCTAAGAAGGACATTCTTGTGGTTTTGCAAGCTGATTCCTTTTTGTGGAAGTTTTTAAGAAAACAAGCAAAATGAGATCCCAGACATCTGAATCACCAGACTTTCAAAAAAAAATTATACATGTGTTTAAGTAGTTGACTTCCCGAAACAAAAACTTTAAATGCCAGTGACCGTTTAGTGCATGTAGTTGGGAGTACTCCATTCTGCACCCATCTAGCTGGCTGCAACAGGCAAAGGTTTTATTTCAGAGTCTAGTCCTTCATTTCAGCACAACTGGAAGACACTTTTTTTAAAGCAGAACAGCAATTTAGGAACAAACGCATCTTCTCCTTCATCTCTGGACTAGGGACAGTGACCTTAAAAATATCTAAAATTCTTCCAGTGCCTGTAAACAAAAATGGACTGCAGGCAGCCATGATCGTCTGTCACTCTTACCAAACATTCTTACTTGTTGGCTACTTTTTGGAAAGGTTATTTGCTATCAATCAAGTGACAAGTTCTGCTTATAATAATGGTAATGACATCAGACCCGTAGAAGAGAAGATTAGTGTGGGGAGTCTAAATATATAAACTAGAAGGTCATGGGACTCATCCAATGCCAATTGAAGTCAATGGCCTCCATTCACTTTGATCAAAACTGGACCGATCCATGCAGGATTAAGAGATTTATGTATATATGCATACATACATATATATATTTTTTTCTCAATAGCCAGTATCATTGGCTTGCAGCCTAGGATTTTTTAAGGTGACCTGGATCTTTGATTTGTCTGACAAAAAAAGGCAATTGTCCCTATTTTTATTTTTAGGTGACCATATATAATGAGTCATGTTCACTCTTTCCAAAGTGGGACTTGCCCTGTTGAGGTAACGGGCAAGAATTTTTCCAAACAGCAGGCTGGGGGCTCTAACCACGTACTTCTTTGCCATTTGGTAGTGTTTACAAAGGAGCTGGGCAGGAAGCCAATTCTCATTTTAAGCCTCAGGTTGGACACAATGGTCGGTCAGTGTACTGAGGGGTATAAAGCCTAGGTCAGCAGCTTTCCTGTCAGGCAGCAAATAACTAAATTTCACTTGTCTGAAATAGGATTTTCGTTGTCCAGGGCTGCAGGACAAAAGGACTGTTCTCACCCTGACAGCTGGAATGGATGATTTGTGAAAAGTATTTTTAGAAGTCTTATTTGCCTAGATGTATGCCTGCATTGTCAAACATTCCAACAGCAAGAGCGAGTTAGGCTATGAGCCCCGAGAACTGCAACATAATGTACAAACTGTATAACATACCTAGATCTAAACCTGCATTTTCATTACTTCTCCAACTGCAAATATACAGTCCAAACATTAATGCAACACTACTGCTGTTCTTCCTGTACTTCAACATACCATCACTACAGCATTCACGGCAATTAGTAACCACAGAGGGAAAATCACTGCTGATACAATAGGGCATCAGTGATCAAGTCTGTTTTCCAAAATTGCCCTGGTTTTCCCCACATTTCCTTTTCTTAAATGTATCTCTATCTGATTAACAGAAACAACAACCTCTTGTAAATTAGCTTTTTCCTTCAACAAGACAACCCACTCTTGTGGGATTTCAGTACTTACATTTATCCTCCTAATCTGATCCCACACTTTGCTGATACTCATATCCTTATTAAAATTTGCACAGGCTATTGTGCCAGTGCTGCTTTTTTTATAGCCCATGACATCAACATGCACTCATAACACATTTCAAAGCTGGTTTCCTCTCTCTCTAAACAACATTGTTACACTCCTTGTTTAAACTGCGCACTGATTTCCTTCCCTTCACATGTGAGGGAGGCCTTGGAAAGCACTTTCCACATATATGCAACATTGACAGGAAAATCATAACTATAACTGCATACATCTATGCTGATTCACATATGACTTTACTAAATAGTTAATCATACTACCATCTTTCAAAACATTCAGAATTCACAAAATGAAAAAATAGAATATTCAGTATAAATATAGCATTTTAAGCATTCAGGAAAACAATGTTAAGGTATGATGTCACAATAGATATCTACACTACATATTTTCTAGTCCTTAAGAGTTTCGTCTTTATTCTGCATTGGTTATTATGCACTTCAGCTGAATTGAATGTTTTCATACTCGCTTCATATTAAGAAGTGTGAACTTCCTATTTATTTCTCAGTCAGTCTTAAATTCCTGCCATCTGGTTAAGACATATTAGCTTTAAAACTAGGATCTTACCAGCCTTCTGTGCCTTTATGCTCTTAAACTATAAACTTCATTTGTAATACATTTCAAATTAAATGTCTGATCTTTAGAGACAGTTACGTGTTACAAGTTGTTATAGACTGTAAAAAGGTGATAATAATGTATAACTCCACTGTTAGTGTTGACAGAACCGAATTCTGCACAGATCCACTGAATACAATTAACTCACTAGGGTAACAAAATACAGAGCAGATTTGGAGACCTCCCGATAGTGTTAAAGAACATGTTCATGCATTGTGTCAAACTGGAAGATGAGGTCTGTAGAACAAATTTCTGCCTGTAAATACAATACGTTTTAGTCAGCGTGGCTTATGTAGTTTTGGGAACTACTGGTGAAACTGCATGTTGGTAAAACATACTGCACTATTAGAAAAAGTTCTGGTGGATGGCCATCAGCTAGCGTGATAGAATTTGCCAGCTGTTATCAGAGCAGGAGACTTGTAATCCCATGAGCACCATATCAGGCTCTTCATATGACCCAGAATTTCAAGGCACCTGCCTTGGAGAGCAGAACAGTTTGCAGGTGAGAAGCATCAACAGCTCACCAGGGGTTCTAGATTTAGTTTTGGACAGGCCTGGACATGCAACCAGACTCCAGTGTGAGTGGTAATGTTTGCCCAACTCCTGATGGTTTGCTTCTTCCTGCAACAGTGCCCGGCGCTGCTCTGCACTGGCTGTGACACAACCTCAGCACACCAGCAACACTTGAGCTGTGGGACCACGGCTTGCAGCCAAAAACCTCCAGACAGGCCAACCTGCTTCCTAAGGGCAGGAAACACAAGTATCCCTAAAAACGTGTCTGTTTGTGTGTGTTTATCTTTCTCCCTTCATTCTTTAAAAACAAACAAAAAAAACCCCCAAACCCAAACAACACAAAACCAGGAGGTATTTTGTGGGGGTTTTTTAAATTACTTTTAAGGTGTAGCCTCAGTATGTGGCCTGGGAGGAATGAAAATGCATCCCAGTACTTTCTTCTCTCTTTCCATTCCTCTTCAGCTATTTCCAACTTCCTTTACTCTCAGTTTTTGCACTTAATACCTATACTTCCAGCCAAAAACTTGTTGAAACCCCGAGTCTTTTTAATATATATTTTTTTTTAAATTGATGTTTCATCTACCATTTAGTTAAAAGAAAAAAAAAAAAAGGTACCTTCTCCAGCCCTTTATTGCTATCTTGTAGTACAAAGAATACTCCAACACCCCTCTCTCTTGAAGGAGCCAACAATATGACAGCCTTCTGTTCCCTTGTGTGCTTTCCAAGTATTTCCCAGGTATCTCTTAATTTGAGGACTAAATTTGCTAGGGTGAGACACGCTTAGTAGACATGCAAGAATCAGAAAAGTTTGGAGGGAACACACTGATGAGAAGCCCAGTCTGCCAGCAACCATCTGTTACGGAGAAGGAAACAAAGGCACAGATTGCTCCTAGGCAGCTCCCCACAGACACTACTTGAGGACTATTTCTAGCTTGTGGCTAGAAGGTGTCGAATAAATTGACAATTTCACTTCTTCCCACAGAGTTTCCTGATTAGCAGCACTGAAACTGGTGGAAATTACTGTTATCTTCACTTTATTAGTATCATATCCAAGTGTGTGGGTTTGTTTTTTTGGGGCGGAGGAGGGAATTTGAACCAGCTGACTGGATGCTCACCCTGCAGACAAAATTTTTGCTTATATATTACAACAATTTTTAACTGCTCTCCAAATATTACACATTACCTTATTTTCTAACTTCTACCAGACATTTCTGTATGTTATTAAATGCTTGTTCCATTTCAAATACAAGATTCTAAAAAAGCCTTGGAAATAAAAAATAATCAGTTTCTACTAAGAAAGACAGGATTAACAGAAGACTATTTTGATAGAAATAGGATTTGAAAATACATTGTATTGCACAGCAAACTTTTCTGTATAAAATCTGCATTAAGCCTTAGAAATAATAACAAACCAGTTTAAATTCACATAGCAAAGCCATCATGGACCAGGCCTGTTTCTGAACAATTCCTGACGTTGGCAGCACCACGACAATTATGTCCAAGGGATCAATCTGAGATAATTTTTGTGCATTTTTACCTAATTCCCAAATAAATCCATTTAGCAGCGGTGCTGAATTCTGCAGTTTCTCCAGCTACTGATTTTGAGCGGAAGAGGAATAACTTTGCAGGTGTCACCAGCCATCTCCATCACAAATGGCTCTACTGAGGTAGGGCACTGCATCTGTCCGCAAAACAACAGAATGAGAAACCTCTTTATTTTCAGCACATATAAAATATTCGCTGATTGTTTTGTTTCCCTTTTCTTCTGCCTGTCCGTCCCGCACCCTCGTTCCCCGCACCCCCCGCAGCCGGGGCCCGCTCCTGGCGGCCCCTGTCAGCTCCGCACCGGGACAACCCCGCCGCCCCTCTCCCCACCTCACCTCCCGTCGCCCCCGCGGCCCCGGCCCACCCCGTCCTAGGGACGCCCGGTGCCACGGCCGCCCACCCTCTCCTTCTCCTTCTCCTCCCCGTCGCCCCCCGCCCGCCGCGCACCGCCCGTCCCTCACCCCTCAGCCGCCCGCCGCCCGCCCTCTCCCGCCTTCCCCTTCCCGCTGTCACTCGCGGCTCCGCCCGCCCCCTGGCCCGGCCCCTCCCCGGCGCCCGGCGGAGGAGCCGCCGTTTCCGGAGTACACAGAGCGGGGCTGGCGGCGCGGCGGGGCTGTCGCGGGCAGGTGAGTGAGCGCGGCCGCCGATCCCCCGCTCCCGCCGGCCGGCCCCGCGGCGAGGGCTGGCCCCGGCCGCTGCCCGCGGGCGGCCGGCAGCAGCCCCGCAACCCGGCCGGCGGGGCCCTGGCTGTGCGAGGCACCGGGCTGGCATGGACGGCGTTACCGCCGCTCCTCCCTTCCCGGGCGCCGAGGGGGACGGGGCGCGGAGGAGGGCAGCGGCCGCTCGGGGGAGCCCCCTGGGCCGCGGCGGGGGGCGCCGGCAGGGGCCGGGAGGAGCAGCCGGCGGCGCCTGTGAGGAGCCCGGCCGGGGGGAGGGCGGCGGTGGGTGCCCCGGGGCGCGGCCCGGGGGTTGTCGCCGCGCTCCCTCGGCGCGGCCGGGCCGGCCCTGTGGCGGCGGGGACAGCCCGGGCACGGCCCGGGCGGCGGCGAGGCTGCGGCCGCCCGCCTCACCCCCCCTCACCACCTCCGTGACCCGTGTGCGGGCAGCGCGGCGGGAGCCGGGACTGCGCCTGCGGGAATTCCTGCGCACCTTCCTGCTAAATAGTGACCCGCGGCCGCCCGGGGCGCCAGCCTGCCCCGGCCCGGCAGCGAGACCCCGCCGGGGGGGCCTCGCCTCAGGGCGGCGCTGCCCTGGCCCGGCCCCGCCGGCTCCAGGCGGTGAGGCGGCCCCGCCGGCCGTGCGGCCTCCGGGTGGTGCCGGTGGGACCTGCCCCTCGGGAGGGCAGGAACGCCGGTCCCCGGGAGCACGCTCCTCTCACGGTGCCCGCGGTGGGTGTTCTCGGAGCCCCCGGCCCGAAGGCCCGTCCTGGCGGCCCCTGCAGTGCGCTGCGCTTGTGCGGGTTTCTCACCTGGTGCTGGCTGGAAGTGCCGTTTGTTGTCATCCAGCCTTGTGTGTGGTACGTTGTGTGCATATGGTAAGTGCAAGCAGAAGATGATAACTCTCATTTTGGGCTGTAGCTTAAAACTTTACCAACATACCTTTGCTTGTCCCTGCTTGAGGGGTTTTGTTGTTTGAATTGAGAGGAGATGGTGCAGGGATATATTTGTCAGGTGAATGTTGGCTTAGAAATTTGGAAGAAGTGAAAAGACCGTGTTTGTTTGTTTTATGTGAGATTATAAACCTAGTTACAGGTATAAATCAGCAATTATTGTCATTATTATTGGTTTTATAGAGGAACAGATGTCTGGGTGTCTTGAAGAGTGGTGTATGTGAGTTGTGTGAAGCCGTAAACAACTGCTTGGCGTTTCAGAGTCGGTCAGTCTGTGGCTCCAGAGGCACACACAGCTGGCGAGAGGTTGAGGCTTGCTTCCCAAAATGTCACTGCATCTTGTAATCGCCAGTGTGGCTGTTGGATAATCTTAAATCTAGAGGTTGGGGAAAAGGTCGCTGTGGATTTTAAGGCTATTGTTGCCTGATGTTTCTGTTTTCTCAGCCCATGTCGTCTCTCAAAGGTGGAGTGGTGCTCTTGAGGAACTGCTGTTGTTTTTTGTGGGTGATGGGCAGCTGAAGCTCCCTCGAAACTCTCTCCTTCCCTCACCTCTCAGAGGTATGTGGTATGTGTAGTGTAGCTCCCAGCCACATGAAGGTTTTGGTATGTAAGCTCGTGGGATCAGGAGTGTTGGCTGATCTCGGCATGTGCACAGGTGCTATTTGTATATCACCGGTATCAAACGGATTTTTGCACTTGACTGGAGTCTTCTGCCAGGCAGCGTTTCACCAGAAAATAAGATGGACCCTTTCTCTATAAAGAATTGCTATTTTTCTAAGTTCAAGACTTGCACACGGTTTTATTTTCTTATTTTATTTAATGTTCTGTACTTTCGCTCCTAGAAGGAAGGACTTCCTAAGTATTTAATCTGCAGTTGCTGAAAAAGGTGTGTTTCAGGCTAACAGACGTGTTTCTGGTGCTTCATGGAACATTTGGGGTGTGGGGATCCCATCCGGATGCAGCAGGAAGCCACTGCTTCCCATGTACCTTCTTACTCAGGGGTGTTAGGAGACTAGAAATAGTGCATACAGGGAATATTTTTTCTAGTTAAAGTCTTCCAAGACTCTAAAATTTGATTAACAGTTAAATAATCCCTCATAGCAGATATTTTCATATTACTTTCTACAGATGTTTAAAAGAGAAGTCTAGGTTTCTTCCATGTCTTAGATGTCAACCTGTATTTGATTGCTTGAACCTTTTTTGACTTGAATCTTATTTTTGGGTATTTTTTTTCCCTGCTGTCTCCAACCTGAGAGCTTCCCCCGTACTGCTTCTTCCCACTGTTTTACTTTTCAACACCTCTTCTTCCCCAGCATACAAATGGTGGCCAGTTTTTCTCTGTAGTAAAACAACTGTGTTTTTGCTGTCCTATAAGGTATAAGTAAGCATCCCTTTATACCCCGAATTGACTGTAGTTTTTAAGTGCTGCCACTTGCCTCTCGTTACTCAAAACAGGATTGTGTCAAGAGAAATTGTGCTGCTGCTTTTGTTTATATAGTAGTAGTGTAATAGGAAAAGACTTGTTCTTGGTATAATGAATGCTGGTACATCAGAAATCCTGCTAATGATAGTGATTAATGGGTGCTGCTCAAAATAGCTATCACTGCTGATATGACTAATTGTGCCACATGAAAAGAGCTCCTTTATTCCCAGTAATCTCAAGGTGTTTCTACAGTTTTAGAGAAATGCCTGATCCATACAGACAGATAAATGCACAGTGAAATGCAGAACTTGCAGTGAAGTGTGGCAATTCTTTAAGAGCTTGCTGCTGCGCTGCAAAACCACTTGGGGCTGAAAATGAAGAATATCTTCTTGTGGTTACTGTAGGTAGATAGAATATTATTACCGGAATTGGATGTTAGCCAGAACAACACCCTGCATGTTGCAAACAATGCCAGAGTATTGTTAGTAGCTATAGAAGGGGGTTTATATCATACAAGAAAGATGACATTTCCAGCAGTACGGGTAACCTCATCACAAAACATCATACTGGGCCTGGCTCAGAAAGCAACTGGCTCTGCTAGGCTTGACAAAATCTACATTATAGTCGGATCAGTCCTCCTAGAGCTTGGTGATGTGTCTGAATTAGTGTTTCTTAACATTCATTGGCCTTTGGGTAACAAGAATTTATTAGTAACATGCCACAGGCAATCTTGTGCTTTCCAGGCAATATCGTATTCCAGATCCTGTTTAGATTTTGTGCGTGTTGTGGCTGAAAGTAACGCTGGAGGCTTGTTTGGGGAGTGCAGATCTAAGCCACGGAAGGTGCTGTTTCTTGATATCTGTAAAATCTGAAGTTCTGCCTGGTAGGATGAAAAGATATTTTGGAAGTGAAGTTGCATTTGTTAAAGATGGGTTCCAAACTCACTGAGAAGAAGTTAGGAGTAGTTGTGTTTTGTTGTGCCTCTGGCTTTGTGTGGGTTTCTTCTCTTCTGCCGTTTGTGTACCTCAGGATAATTTCATGGCGGGAGAGGTTTAGACGTTCATCCTTTCTGCCCTGAAAGCAGCTATTAAGGTGTGCATGTGGGGAAGTAGGAGGCATTCATTTCACAAATACTGCTTTGCAGGTTAATTGCTGATTAGGTCTGATATAATCCCAGTCTTCCAGTGTTCTGTGAATAAACCATTTTGGTTTAGTCCTTGGATTTTGCCAAAACAGTAGTTAAAAAAAAAAAAAAAAAAGAAAAAAAAAATCTATAAAACTTAAAAAAATTGGCCGTGTTAATGAGGTGTGTTTCTACTTTGAAGTGCTCTAACATGACAAGACAAATAATTCTGAGAACTGTGGTTATGAAATATCAATCAATCTTACCCAGCTGTAATTAACGAAGATTAATGTGTTGATTACTTAAGATAAATTTGGGGGGTTGATCTGTGAGGTTCTATTAAGGTCCTGAACTTTGCATGAGGCAAATGGACTTCAGGGACCCAGACCAGAGCAGCCTTGGAGTCCAGGAGAAAGTGTGGGAAACTGCAGAACAGAAATGCTGGTTAAGGTTTGAAGAATGAAAGAAAAGGGCTGAAAAGGGGCTTGTGAAGTACTCCAGGTGTGGCTGGGGGAATCCTGAGATGTCTGTGAGTGAAGATCAGTGTGGGTTTATCTGAGGTGGGAATAACTGGTGCTCTGTGAGGCTTCGAGGCGTGTTCAAGGGCCTTTATAGCCAGTCAGAGGTTTTTCCAGCGGTGGTACATCGGCTTCAGTCTCATGATAACATATGACAGCTAATCAGGGCAAGCACCTGTGACAACTTTTTATTAAAACAATTCAGGTTTGAAGTGGGATATTCTGGGCCTTTGCTTTCAAGAAGTGTTTTCACAAAGGCAATAAATACTCTCCCTTCTAAGGAAAGCCCTCACAGGAGAACATGGTAGCACTAATAGATAGAGTTTTTACTGTATTAGCTAAACAACATACCAAAAGTAGCTGTTTGTGTGTTTTTAAATTTTCCCTTGTATGTTTTTACTGTTACGGTCGCATCAGATAAAATAATTCATTCGGAAACATCTTTACAATACCTCCCTAAATTGTGACCAATTCCTGATTAGGTTTTTAGTAAAATTTTCTCCTTGGAACGTCTGATGCATATTTTCTGTTTTAAGCTAGCTAGATTTTCACTGTCTGGCAACATAGCTGTATTCCTGCTTTGTAGTCTTTTGTTTCTTGCTTTTCTAATGGTTTTCTGCTTTTTCAAGTGGTTAGGGTTTTTTGGTCAATGTGACCAATGTGTTTTGCTTTATATAGTCATGTTTCAGTGAGGTACTTGTCAGATGCTAATGTCTTCTGGTAAGCATTTCTGTATCATAGCATTGCAAAAGATTATTTGGAACATTTAAACAGGAAGATCCCTCTACCACCTTGTCAGCCACCCCTTCTCAGGTTTGGATATTCTATTTTTGTGCTTTTCTAATACTGAATATGTGTTGGTCAGAAAGTTATAAGGGAACATGTCAACTGGTTGTTTAATTACAGAATTCTAGGTGTGATCATCGCTTAGTTATGCGCTCAAAGTTGACATTTAAATGGTACTGTCTGACTACAGACAATTCTTCCCAGGCGCTGTGGAGCGTACTCTGCAGTCTGGGAATGGAACAAAACACCTCAGCTTCACCAGTTTCTGAATGTAAGGGAAAGTTTGTTTCCCTTGTTAGAAATAATACTATTTAACTTTTATTCTTTAATGCTTTATCCTAATGTGCTGTATTGTGGGAACTTTAAAGCAGCGTATGGAATGTGCTGGAGAGGGTAGAAGAGTAGGAAGGCTGGACCATGGTAGACCTTTTCTCCATTTACTTCTCCACAGGGCATCCCTAGTGTGATTCATTCATGTGAGAGTTATCTAGTAATGAAATAGATCTTTAATTCTGTAGGAAACTATAACCACTCAGTTACTTAAGTAGATTACCTTACTGTGATAACTTGGTATGTTTGTGAGTTTCTGGATAGTATTGGGAATTCCTCTGGGTTTACTGGGGTAAAATTACATCCTTTGATGCCTGTCTACGTGGTCTGTCTGATACCAGGATGTTTAATGTTCCTAGGTTTTTTTTTTGTTTATGAAAGTTGAACTTCCTGCTCGTCTGTACAGATTACAGAACTTGGCTGATTGTGCCTTAGAAGAACAGTTTGAGTCCAAGCACAAGAGCTTCCCTGGAGAAAGATAAAGCACCTGAATGCCTACAGCTCACATTCCAGAAAAATCTGGAGATCTTTTAAGTGTTGCTTCCCAAGAGTCTCAAGCACAAGGTAATAATTTTAAAAGTTCCTTAAAAACACTTGAAGCTGGCAATCTCATCCTGAAGAAGCTAGACATTCCTTTTATGTGTCCCCAGCATGTAACAGAAATGCTGAGAACCAGTGAAAGCTGCACTGACGAGAAAGGGCAGACACATAAACACTCTTCTTGTTGAAAGACTTTTCTTGTATCTGCATCTTCACATCTTGAGTAAAAAGACTGAGTGTCGCAGGGGAAAGATCACTTTGGGTAAATGTAATACTGTGCCAGGCTCCAGAAGATTTGAGGGACAGAATCTCTTTCTGTTGAGTATTTAAATGTTTGTCTCAGAATTCTATTTGCAAGTCTTGCACCAGATGGTATTATGGAGAAGGAGGAAGAGGCTGCCTAAAAATGTAATTCTTCTCGATCTGCAGAGTAACTTCAATGCAGAATGAAATAGTTATCCCCAAATACTCAGAAGGAGCCACATTTGTCAAATTAAGGTAAAAAATTATTGCAGCTTTTCATCATTTTGTAACAATGCCTGTGTTTAGTAAAAGATGGAAAGATTCTGAAGTTAGGGGATTTTTTTTTTGTGGGAGGGAAGAACAGCAATATCCCCTGCTGTTGATGGTCTGCAATTCTTTGTCCAAGTAGGAATTGAACACCAGGTGGTGTAGAATAGTGTTACCTAAAACTGCACAAAGACGTTGTCACAGAACCCAACTTCATCAGTGTATGTTTCATAGCTCCAGAATAAACTTTATTTAGCCTCTTACCCAAGGCATAGTTAGATGTGCTTTTTTGTCTGAGCAACACAGTTTGCAAATATTTAAATAGTAAGGTAATAAGATACACCCATTTTCCTACATGGGATGAATATTTACAAGCAGATGATGTAATCAAGAAATATAATATGGTGCTGAAAAATAGGTGTACTGCTAAATATACATGTATCATTTAGAAAAGCTAAAACCTTTCATTTATTAAATAAAAAGCCAAGAGAAGGAAAACATTGTGTAAGATTTGGTGGTGACTGGAATTTTTTTCAGTAGTGCAAATGAAATAATTAAGGCTACCAGGTGGCTGCTGTTGTAGCAGGAAAGCAGAGGTTTGAGTGGATACTCATACATTGTTCACCTAGAGAGACCAAAGCGGGCATACTCACAAATACACTGGCTTTCTGGGCAGCTCTTGGTGTAGAAACACAAGTTATGGTACAAGCAAGCTTAAGCTTGCACTTCTGTTTTAGCCATTTTTGAAAAGAAGCTGTTGAAGTTTCTGTATAGAAGGGCAGAATAGGTTAATGAAAAATTAAATTCCCTAAATGAATGCAAGTGTAAGTGCATTTTTAATTCTGTGGCTTATTTTTCTTAAATGACTTGTTTGCTGATGAAAATGGTAGGGGGTGCTGGGAGGAAATATCAACTATTAGAATAAAATCCTGAAAAAAACCAGCTCATATACTGTTATTGGGAATATGCTTGGTTTTGCGCTGGAATTTTGGAAGAGTCCTTACTCAAAGAGCTTTCAGTCTTTCTGTCTTGCGTTGCTTTCAGGAGGAGAATGAAAACATTTTCTCTCAAGCAATCCTATTAGACCTCATAATAAACTTCTTTGTCTAACCATTGCAGTAATTTCCAGGGTGACAGATTTGATGTCAAATTCAGCACTTTGACCTCATTTCTGGTCTAAAGAGGGGAGTGATTATTGTAAAGTTTAAGACAAGTTATTACAAAATAACTTCAGTAATTAGCAAACTTGGTATAAAATTTGGCTATGAATTTAACACGGGTTTGTTCACAAGTTGTTCTAAGCAGATACAATTCACGAACTATAATTTCAATATTTCATATAACGTTTGATCTTTAAACTGCAATAGTAATTTGGGTCGTGGGACAGCGCATGGTGTAGTTGGGCAGTCGTTGGTCAAGTGCACTTACTGCTTTGTCTGTGTGGAAAAGTGGTGCATTAGAACTGTGCTATTTTGAAATTAATCTGCTGCTTGCTTTTGTGGTTAGAAAGGATCCTGGTCTGGTTAAGTGAAATCTATTGCTCTGCAGATGTTGCTGGACATGAAATCTGTTGAAAACCACTAATGATACATTTTTTGTTTTTATATAGGAAAGCTACATTTTTGTGGCGATGGACTGGTATGATAGAATAAATCTGTAGTTGACACACGAGATTTAGTGAAGTGTTTTTTTTGGGAAAAGTGCGTTTTCTTCCTTTGAAGACGCAGCAGGAAAATACTTTTCTTTTTTTTTCCATTTTTGTTTCTGGAACAGTTGTATTTTAGGAGGTTTAATTAGGATTGTCTGATAGTCAGATAAATGAATAACAGACTATGATTTGCCTCTTAGTTATGTTTCCCTGAACATGTGTTAAAAGATTCTAGCTCCGCTCCGTCTCTGCCTCCTTTTTCTGTATCGGGGTGACCATGAGGGCTGCAGAGGTCCCTTTCAAATCACAGGCACTGTCTTTCAAGCATCAGGAGGTGTTTTTGTCACTGAATCTCTAACACTAAGTTGTTGCTGGTCAGATGTCAGAGAGTTACTACTCCAAAACCTTTCATGGTGTCTTTGATTCTGAATGCTTTTCTGAAGACTGTTCTTTAATCGGAGACATTGTTGGACTCATTGCGGGTGTGTGAATTGCTGTTGCTTACAGATGGCAGAGTTCAGGGCTGAATAGCTCCTCTGGCTTTAAAGGTACAAGATATGAAGTTTAATTTGTTCCTCAACAGCCATACAGAGTTTGTTGCTTGTGCACATGACATGTGGGGTTTTGCGACAATTTGTTGTGCTTTCAAATTAAACTTCTCAAGTCAGTTTCTGAGGAAATATCTATAGATTAGTGTGGTGCTGTTGGTCTCTTCAGAATCACCTCTCCTTACAGTCTTATTCACTGTTTTGTCTTTTAATGTGTGCTTTTCCATCCCTTGCGCTTTGGGGGATTAGTGATGGAAAATAGCTGTGTAGACTCTGCCTCCTCTTGTGTTCCAACACCTTTTGCTGTGTGTTTGTTCCACCTGACAGGCCTTCACGGCCACCAGCTTTGTGATAGTTGGAGGTGACTACTACTAGTATGACTGATAACATTTGCTTGATATTAAGTTGTGGTTTGCTTGTTCTTTTTCCTGAGACATTCACATTTGTATGGGTTTTTTCACAGTGCAGCCAGTGGATGCTTTTCTCTGATATAATATGTGGTTGCTGATATTTTAAGATGCATCCTGAAATAGGAGAGAATTATCTATTTCCGTCAGTGACTTTCTGCTAAAAAGTTCTATCTGTATTTTGTTCTGAAATTGTTTTAGCACAGATGAGGCAGTTTCTTTTCAAAAATTCTTGTGATTTCAGGGAAGTAATATATTGTGTCTTCCTTGCTTGTGCTATTTGGTATATTCTGCTCTGGAGCATGAGTTGCTCATCTCTGCTGTGTTGATTGTTTTTCGCTGCACATTAAAAAGAAAAAAGTAAGTATAGTTTATAAATTTTTCTACACTGCATAATTGTGCTCCTTTTCATTTAACTTAAGGTTTTGTACATGATACAGTCCTCATAATTACAAGGGTAGATAGGAAGGTATGCTGTATTTTGATCTAGTTGCTCAGTGTGTTGAGGAATAAATTATAATATGAATGCAGGGCATCTTGCATGCTATACCTATGCTAAATATTTTTCTCTAAAATGAATCCTAATGTGAACAAAGTTAAACTGGTGTAATTTGGAACAGTAGACTTGGAGCAAATATTATGCAACTAGATAAGAGAGAATATTGATCATAGTGCTTGGCAGCATGTGAAAAACGTGATTGTGCCTGAGAGCACTGTTGACTTAACGGACTTCTTATCCCTTATTTAGCTGTCTCTAAAGGTTTGTGTGGTGAGGGTTGGTGGTGGTGTTCTCTTTTTTTTCTTTTATATCACACCGTTGACTCAAGACCTGTAGTTCATTGGCTTTGCTTACCTCCCACTGTCACAGGCAGAGAATGTTTTGGCCAAAGGACAGTGTTGTGAGGGACAGGATCTGAACTAGTCCAGACCTGCTGACCTCAGAAGACCCACTTAATATATTCTGAAAAATGTAGGGAATAGTAATTGCAGCTGTAGAATATCCCTCGGACAGGGGAAGCATTTGACAAGCTGACTGACTTACACCAATGTGTCCTCAAACGCTAGATACTGCTGTGTGTTCCTGCACTAAGATCTTCTGTGTCTTTTAGATAAGAACCAGCATTTTAAGAACTAATACTTTGAAACTGATCTTTTGTAGTTGATGTGAAGGGAAGATTTGTTTTTTTGTTTTCGCTGGTGAAATTATTTTGTTTCTAGGACTACTACTTATGTTCCCACATATGGAAAGTATTGGCTCAGCTTGGACTGTTGGTAAGCAGTAGGTTGTGTGGCAGGTCCTTGTGGCTTCCTCACACCTCCATCGGAATGCCTCTCCTTCTGCTTTCTTCTTGTTTGTTTTCTCTCTTCAAAGGTTTTGGTTTCTCCTAAATACCTTCATATTGAAGACTATGGTAAGGAACATAGCAAGAGCAACTACTCATAGTCATAAATTCAATGAGTAATCATTGAGATTACTCAATATCGTCTTTTAAAATTAACAATTAAGTAAAAAACTTTCCATTCGCTTACGAATAAGCTTAAACTTGACACAAATGAGGATACAATACACAGATTTTTACAGCATTGGCACGTGTTAAAAACCCAGATGCCACAAGATTTTTTCACTGTTTTTTTTTTTTCTTGTAGTTATCTTCTAGGAACTTACTAGTATAGATTGCTTAATATAACGTTTAAATTGGTTATATTAGTAGTGAATAAGTACTACTTCTGACCAAAACAAATTGACTGTCTTGTCCAAAATATGGACAAAGAAATGTCTATGTAAATGGAGTCTATGTGTTTCAACTTCAGAGGCAAAGAAATGCCATCATCATCACCTGAAAGATACAGAAGGCAGTCCATGGAAGAATTTTCTATTCCAGACAGAAAATATGTTTGCTGTAAGAGGAGATAAGGCTCCATTTTATAAGTGGCTACACTGTTTAAAACTGCTGATATTCATACAGCAACTCAAAAAGCAGCAGAATGACAGCATTTGAGAGCCCTAAAATAGTTTAATCTCAATTTTGAATATCATGTTGATACACTATAAAGAAAACCATCGGTATCATTACCAAGCACACAATCATCTGATTTTTCCTTATGCTGCTGAATCCATCACTCTCCTTTTCTCCCTGTGATTATTTCGGTTTCTCCTTTTGCTGCCTTTTTTCCTGCCTTACGCTTAATTCACGTTTAAAACTGTCCTGTTTGTGCGTATTACACAGTGAGGATTGGAATGTTAGCTGAAAGATGGGGAGAGAAATCTGCCGTGCTGAAAATGTGAAAGATTTCCTGTTGTTCTCCACTCCATTTGGTAGGAGTGTCAGTGGCCGTGCCACCGAGTGCTGCTTAACTCCTCTGCTGCTCAGCAATGCAGGAGCGGTGCTGGAGGAGAAAAATGCCTTGATGTATCAAATAATACTCTGATTGTGGTTGGTCCCAGTTCTGACTGTAGTACACATTGTTCCTAACAAAATAATACATGAAAAAAGTGGTGTGGTCTGTTCCAGCTGCACAGTGTTACCGGACACTTTGAAGGAAGGTGATATTTCTTCTAGAATGGAAGTTTTGAGAAAATGATTCATTGAAATTCGAATGCTTTAATAACGAAAACCATATATCGTGTAATATGCACAGAACAGCTATTATGTGTATGCAGGAAATATGTATTCTGAATTCTGGATGAAAACTAATACATAGATACCTTAGTGTGTTGTAAGAATGCATCTCTGATACTGTGGTTTTTTTAAGCTTGCTGGAGTGGATCTAAAAGGAGGAAAACAAAATTGAAAATTGGACCAATGTTGTTGAATTGAAAGCAAGAAAGATATATTTTTAGTGTTCAAAAATTGCAGGTGACTACACACATGACATTATAATAGCTTTTTGAAAAGAAGATGCAAAAAAATAAATGTAGCGTGCTGGTGTTTATCCTTTGGAGTGTTCCCTGAGAGGTTTCTACAACTATATATTGTAGGCTTATGTGGGATATAGAAGTTGTAATTGCCTAGCAGAATAGCTCTAGAAATAGAGCAAGATCTTTACAGAGCTTTGGAAGGCAAGAATATTAGTAGCTGTAGGAACACAGTTTTTTAGGGGTGGAAATCCTTCCTGCAAAGGTGTGTTGGCTGTTTTGTTTGATTGTGCCGTAGTGATTTGCACTTTCGGCTGCCGTCAGTAATTTGGGAGCAGAGTACGTGCAAGTTCAGGTTTTCATCACGAGATTGCCTAATGGAGAAAAAATGTGGAAGAAGATGTATTATCTACAAATCGAGAACACAGTAAAGAACTGTAGTGGAAGTTTGAGCCTTAGATCTTAGGGTCTAGCAACAGGGTTCTTTCCAGACAGTTAATTGTTCTGTAGGGGTCTGTTGTTGTGCTGTTTATCTTAAAGCAGACGGAAGGTGAACTTTTATCTTAAACATCATGTTTACTAGATCAGGTTAATATTTTGTAGATCATGTTAATATAGGTAATATTTAAGTGTGTTTTTTTTTTTAAATTTAATAACTGTATTGTTAAATACCAAACAAAACAATCAGCCATTATGATGATCATTTCTTTATGCTCCAGTATTGAGAGCAGCAGTAACAGTGTTGCTGTTAGCGCTGTGGTGGCTTCACCTGATGGTGCTGCTGGGCTCTAAGTGGGCGGCATTATTTTTCAGAAATCCTTCTCAGATTTCCTTTCAGAAATTAAAATAACCCAAACGTTTTCAGTGAGCTTACATTTTTTTTTTTCAGATGCTCACTGAGTAATTTGAATGTTTCATATAAACAATTGTACATTAAAAGGGTTGTTTTGACTTAGTAGAATGTTTATTGCATGCTCTATCCAAAATTAAGGCACAAATTATCATGCATCTCCAGCCTGCGTCAGTGATTGTACTCCAGGAGCCCTTTCCCTATGAAAAAGGGATTTTTTAGATGGTGTCAAATATGGATTTACTTCAGTACGTGCTTGGTTTTCATTCTTTGTGAGTAACGAAGAATATTCTTACATGACTAAAACCACCTATACTATGTTTCCACAAGTTTATGAAAGATGGGAGTGGAAAGAGTTTTGAAGCAGTAAAGAGCTGTTTAGTGCTGTCCTCAGTAAAGGCTTTAGAATTGCTTCTGTAACTTTGTTTCTAAGGATAGAGACTGTGGAAAATGTTTTTAAATTATATTTACATTGACAGGCAATATTAGTTTTTTAATTATATATTTTATAGAGACCACAGTAATAAAATGCTTAATGAATTTAATGTTTTGAAATGGATGGTTGGGCTGTGGTGCTGTGATACTCTTTTTCCATTTGAATAACAGTATCCTTTTGAAAACATACTTGCAAATATTTTCCTAGTGCTATGATAGATTTTTGTGGCTGTCATTCATTGACACGAGAACCTCTGTGAGGTTTTTGGAGATGTTTCCAGTCTTCGTTTCGGGGTGGGGCGGAGAAGCTTTCAAACATTGACCCTTAAGACTCAATGAAGGTACCATTCGAAATACTTTTTTATAACATCCTTTCTTCTGGGGAAAGGGCACTCCTGACTTGCAATTACTATTTATGTTGACAATGTAATTTTTATTTAAGTAAGGAAAGAAAGTGTTGTTACTCCCGCAGCAACCATCTAGGAATGAATCTCATGTCAGATTGCGCTGCCCCTGTTACCGTGCTAACTTCTGCTTTGTAATAGAAATGGATCCAATAAGTGTGTTGATCACTTTTGACTTCCCAATTTCTATTTTTGTTGTTTCCAGTCCATTTCAAAATCCAGCTCTGCTACCTTAAAGTTCTCACACTTGTTTTTCTCTAGCCTGATTGATGTTCACTTATCTGCTTTAATTCTTAATTGCTAGAGGCTTTCCTCCCACGTGCACTATTCATTTTCTGTGGAACTAGCAATAAATTCACACGATACCCTGCTGAGAATAGGATGGAAGCTGAAGGAGTGGGAGAGAGAAAGTAGAACAAACTAACAATATTTATTAGAACTGCCTGTGCAGACCAGCGCAAAACAAACTGTATTGATTGTAAAACATGTTGATAACATGTATATAAATTTAACAAAACACAGCTTAACGCTGTCTTAGTTCAAGGATTATTCCTCCTTTCCTGATTTTACTTGTGTGGTCAAGTTGTTCCAAAGCTGATTAAGTTGTCCCGTAACTGATTATGTCTTAAATATAATTCAGAAAGTAATTTTGTGAAGCACCAGGGGCAATCACTTTGCTAATCACTGACTAATTTTCTGATTAATCAACAGAAAGTCATATCAATATAGTTGGCCTTGTTTTGAAAGGCTAACTACTAGCTTGGTATAAGCATTATAAATATTTTGGTATGTGGATACACTGGAATTTGCCTTTTATTTTTTAAACTGCGTGTTAAGCGGAGTGTTGCCGATACTCCCTAATGCCCAGTGACCCAATGGGCTCCTCTGCGCAGGGCTCATGCGCAGTGACGGATGTTCCCTCCACGCTGTGTGGGGACGTGTTTTCTGGGACTGAAAGAGCTGATTTTGGCGTCGGCAGAAGAGTCTGGCCCGTGGCTGCTGAGAACGAGCCGTGTGCTCGTACCTGCGCAGCTGGGCCGGGCACGGCTGAGTCCGGCAGCCTTGGCACACGGGCTGGAAACTTCTTGGTTTTCAGCGCTTTGGAGACAGAAAAAGTCTCTTTTCATTCTTCAGGGAGCTGTTGTGTATCCAAGTGCTTTTGTGGGAGAATGTGTGCGTAGAGGAACATTTTGTTTTAGCACCTGCACAAATTGGGTAGAATTGATAAAAATACGAAAGAGGGTTATAGATAGTGCTAATTAAAAATATAAATTTTGATCTCTGCCGTTGTGGTCTAGAGTGACGTCTGATCCAGTAGGCCATTTTTATTTTAATTTATATTCTGTAAGAAATGTTACAGAATCGATGGCAAACAAATGACATATTTTATTGTTGCAAAAGACCAAACAAGTTTAAGCAAAGTCGTTCTCATAAATAGATGGTGTCAGATGAGAAGATGCCTTTGTAATAAAACCTTGTGATTTGTTGAGGTTGAGAGAGGTTCTCCTGCCCCTCTACTCTGCCCTGGTGAGACCACACCTGGAATATTGTGTCCAGTTGTGGCCCCTCAGTTCCAGCAGGACAGGGAACTGCTGCAGAGAGTCCAGCGCAGGGCAACAAAGATGCTGAAGGGTGTGGAGCATCTCCCGTGTGAGGAAAGGCTGAGGGAGCTGGGGCTCTGGAGCTGGACAAGAGGAGACTGAGGGGTGACCTCATTAATGTTTACAGATATCTAAAGGGTGAGTGTCAGGAGGATGGAGCCAGGCTCTTCTCGGTGACAACCAATGATAGGACAAGGGGTAATGGGTTCAAACTGGAACACAAAAGGTTCCACTTAAATTTGAGAAGAAACTTCTTCTCAGTGAGGGTGGCAGAGCCTGGCCCAGGCTGCCCAGGGGGTTGTGGAGTCTCCTTCTCTGCAGACATTCCAACCCGCCTGGACACCTTCCTGTGTAACCTCATCTGGGTGTTCCTGCTCCATGGGGGGATTGCACTGGATGAGCTCTCCAGGGCCCTTCCAATCCCTAAAATTCTGTGATTCTGTAAGGCTTTAGCTTAGCGTCCACAGATACTCTCCAAGTATCAGTAATTGCTGGAAGTTAATTGCTTTGCTTTGCAAACTAGCCTGGAGTGCAGATCTGTTGTATTTTAAGGTCTTTATCTAAACCTTGTAACAAATAAAGCTGTTTCATTGCAGTGGAGTACTGACAGTGGTATTGAAAACCTCTTTTTCAGAGAACCTATATTGCACAAATACTGTTTGTTTCTAAAGCTCTTAAAAGTAATGTAAAATTGTCCTCAACAATAAACATATAGTTATATTCTGACAGGCTGTGTGTGCTATCCTGACTATAGGAAGCAGAGTCTGCAACGTGAAAGAGATTTGATTTAAAAAATTGGGATAAGGGTCGCGAATTGTACGCTAGAAATAGAAATTAAGATTAGAGGTTATGTTTCAGGCATGGAGCTGTCTCTGGGGGGGAGCAGAACAAGGTTACTTCAAGGTTTGGAGCCTGGCTGGGGGATGGGGAGAAGGGAGGAAATCCAACAGTGGCTAAAAATGGTGCCTGGGGGGGGGTTGCAGTAATATATAAAGTAGAAGTTGCCAGGCTTCACCTCCATGCTTAGTGCTGTGTGTTGTAGCCTCCTCCTCGCTGGTGCCCGATCAGCCATGGCCAGTGCCTGGTACCAGTGGGGTGGTCCTGGCCGTCAGCACAAGCAATCCTGCTGGTTTAAAGGTCACTTTTTGCAAATGTAATGCTTAGGAAATATATTTGAAAGGGGTTTGGCCACATCCATGATAGATGCATCAGCTGGTATTGAAACATTGCTTAAAAGTATTTGGCATCTTTGCAGTGTCTTGTGGCTGGCAGAGCGTTACTGTGTCGCAACGTCTGCAGCAGAAAACCCGTTGTCAACATAAGTTACTGGGAAGGAGTGTCAGTGTGCTTTAAATCACCTGAACATAATTGAAACGTAAGCCTAGGCTTTCATGTTGATAATAATTTTTTAGTATAATTGACAGAACGGAAGATACCACTTAAAATTTTAAGTGTGTCTTTCCAGTCTTCATTTGTGAAGAAAATTTAGCTCTGTTAATGAATATTGAGAGATACCATTGCATGTACTTAATTAGGTGTGAAGTGAGGATTCCCACTGATGCACGTGTGATACATCTTGGACTGTTGGTGTCAGATGCTTTGGGGGACACACCTGAGTTTTCAGAAAGATCTAACAAATAATGAAAGTTTAAGATTAAATCTTTAGGTTTGCTTATGGATGCTTGATTTCTACTGAATAGATCAATCACATCATGTTAATGTCTTTTACGGATTAAAACATTCCATGCGTTTTGCTTTCAAAATGTATTATACCAGCATAAATATCCTATTGTATCCTCCGCTGGGCAAAACATTTCTTGCACAACTCAATGCGGAAATATTGGCACATAACCTGGTGACAAATCATGCACATGATTGAGGGCTTGTTTTTTATATAAAACTATCAGCACTTCTACTTTCAGGACATGGTAAGGTGGTCTGTCTGTGCTTCATAGGTCGTAATTAGGATTGATAATTATTTAACAATTGATAATTTTATTGGGAAATACTTGCAAAGGTTTTTTGGGAATGATTTTTAACTTAAGAACAACGCATTTTTTTTAAAGGAAAAATCAGAGTACATCAGTCAAATGCCATCAGTATTTCTCTGAACATCAGTTTGACTGTTGTGTGCCTTTCCATGCCATATACTTAATGTAGCGGCTTAAAGCCGGAAGCCAGGAAAGCTGTGTGTGCTGCTGAGGCGGGCGGCAGAATTCCATCTATGCACTTGGTAGCAAGGAGCTCTTGTGGGAAGTTATTTATATTCTTTGGTAGCATCTACACTAGATATAAAAAAATGAGATTTGTTTTCTAAATGTGTGAGTTTATTTGTATCGAAGGAAATTAAACTTTGTTGTTAAGTGTTAACCTTTTTAAAGAAGCAGGAGAACAGTAGACTCTTAAAATAGTAAGGTATTTCGCTTTTCTTAATAAAAGGAAAATAACTTTAATCAAGCTCATCTTTCTAGGAAGAACATATAAAATGCAAAAATCAAGTAACTAATTGCTTTTAAAACCAGAAGTTTCTCAGAGCTGTGTCAGTGTGAGGAGTGGATGGAAGAGCCAGGCTTGCTCCAGCATTCCTCAGCCTTCAGTCTGCAGCTTTTGATTTTAAGTTGACCTGTGGCCTATTTTGGCATTTACATTATGTGGATAAAAGGCAACAAATTGCTCTGTGGACTGAAATAGAAAGCAGGATGACTGAAGCGGCTCACGGACGGCACTGGGTGCGGGGTCTGGAAGACGTGAGCTGCTGCTGTGGGGCAGCGGGTGGTACCTGGGGAGCACGGGCTGGCTGCACAGGGGCAAGAGGAGAGTCCTGTTGTCTCCAGTGCTTGAGTTTGAACCCGTTGCTAATGGCATTTGCAGAAGATTGAGCAACTCAGGGAAGGATTTTTTTAGTTATCTTCTGTGTAAAGCGAGTGGAACAACTAGCCGAGAGCTAAGCTTTGGATGTTCTTGAAGGGGGAAAGGTTATAATTGGCAAGATTGGGCCGTATTTTTCCCTTCTGGTTTTGTATTAGAGATTTATGAACTGGAAGGGTATTACATTTCATCTTATAACTAATCATGTTTGACCCCAACTATTCAGGATGAGTTAGTGCTATTTTAAAAATCTCATCTATATTTAATTAAGACTTATACATCTGGTCTTAATGAGGAGAGGAACGCCGTGCCCAAGACGCATAAGGAGCTTTTTTAATAGGAAGAAATAAAGAAAGGTTATGAAGTATGCATGCTACCATTTCTACTTTTTTTAATCTTTATGATCTCAAATTACTTGTCACCACTGTTCCTTCATCAGCTACAGAAATTAGTTCTGCATAATCTAATATATAAAAACCCATGGATTTGTCAGAAATAAAGCACTTCGACAGTTCCGAAAGTCTGCTGTTACGAAGATCTAGTTCGAGGATGATTTTTAGAATTAAGGTTAAAACTATTCAACTACTACTATTTATGAAATTGCTATTTGCAGTAGTATTATATGATGCTTTTTTCATATTATGTATACACTAATGTTTGGTTTTGTCATAGGAGAGAGCCGGCTATTCACACTGGATTGCGCCAGTGTATTCATATCCTGTGACAGTGAATCAGATACTGCTGTCTATATACAGACTGAATTGCCAGCCAACTTTCTGCCCAAATATGGTAAACATAATTATGTTCATTTGCTGTAAAAATACATTCTCCTTAGTATAACATTTTCATGATTACAGTTTTCTGATAATTCCATAATTTTCGACATGAGAGGGAATGAAAGGCCTAATCATCATGTCCCTCTTTTCTGTATAGAATATTGTTTATTTTCCTGGGCAAAACTCCAGCTGTTCAGTGCTGAATCTAATGCTACTCGAATCCAGTAAGCCCAGAAACCATTTGGAAAGTGTTCTCGGGATGCAGGAGTTGTGGTGCGGAGACACCAAGCTCTGTATTAGCTACATGACAAAAAAGCTTGTGGCTGCAACTGTCATGAACCAATAAGTGTGTGTGCTGAGGTCAGTTTTTCTGACATGTGCTCCTGTTTCCTATTTTTGGAAATGAAAATCATATTTTGGAATACTTAATACTTTTCAAGTAGGAGACTTTCAATGAATGAGTTGGGGGGGAAAGGCAAACATTAAGATAGATAAAGCTTGTACCCCGAACTGGAGAAAATAAATATTAGTAAATATTAGGTTTGGTTTTAATTTTAGTCACAAAGGAATAGCATGGTAATACACTTATTAAATATGAAAAAGTGAATCGTTTACATGTGGAAATACGTGCTAATAGTAGCCACTTCATTTATATGAGTGGGTTACGATTAGTATGTTTAATGCAACTAAGAAAACACATTTACAGGGCTTTTTCTTTCTCTTATGTAGTCTAGTATCAAGAGAATGTTATAGATGTATTCTGTGGCAAGTGTAGAGAATTTAGAGGCAGTAAAATGATTTGGAAAAGGAAAAATTGTTGGTGTTGAGTTACTCCAAATATTTTTTGAAAGGTTTCATCATCCTTGTAGCAAACAGGAAAAAAAAAATCACATAAGGGCTTTATGGGATTTTCTGTACATAATCTGTCTTATGTTTCTGGTACTCAAAACTTCCTTCTACATATAAGAGCTTTAAATGTGTAGATAATCTGTGATTTTTTCCCTGCTTTGAAATGCTACTTTTGTCTAACACTGACTTCAGTGCATGTTTTATTTTAGTGCTCTGTGTTTGGGTGTTCTTTTTAAGAAGTTGCGCAGCATCACACAATCAGTTAAAACAGTCTAGAAATTTGGTTTAGGGATGTTTATTTCAGTGGAAAAATTCAAGTGTGTATATGCTAATAAGTGTGAGTAATGTGGCATTTATGAAATGTGCTATTTATGTTTGCAAGAGCAGCAGAATGGCTGGAAGCCATGTCTAAAAGTTGACATCTGATTTATCAATGAGGAAATGCTGCTGTTTCCAGAGCTTTTCTAAACAGTATGTCACTGTGATATACTGCTTTCCATGATCACTCAGGTAGAGGGAATAAGAAGGTAAAAGTGACCACAGTGATTCAGATTTCAAAATTGATCCAACTCAACCTTCTTTATCCCGTGAAGTTATAAACGGATACCCTGGGGAAGGCAAGAACAGGGTGGATTTGTGAGCTACACTTATTTAAAACTCTGTCTTCAACAGTTTGATGTATATAGGATTTCCCGGGCCTGTGGTTAGTCTACCTGGTAAACTGAAAGAGCCCCTCTGGAAAAAAAGAGCAATAAAGAGACCAGAACCTCCTGCTAAATTTGATGTGTGGGTAAATGATGGATTTATGTGGTGGCATAATTATGTTTCTGGTTTTCCCAAGAGTGACGCTCCCTTACAAATTGCTTTACTAATAATTTGTAATATAAGATTTACTCTTCTGACTCCACCATTCTGTATCAGGGTGATAATTTAGCAAAACCAGTCAGTTGTAACACCAAGATCATCTTCCTAGGTGGTAATGATCGGGCCAGAGCCAATCATTTTGTGTGTGAGGCCAGGATTGTTTTTTCTCATGTATGAGTTGATAAATGTATCCATAATGAATCTAGTCTCTTATTTTAGTCCCTCAGTCCTGTAAAGTTACGCCATTCTTTGTATGTGTGTGTATATATATAGTAGTGCATATAGTATGTCATGCTTAAACGCTTGGGCTCTTACTCCCACTTGTCTTTCCAAGTCTTGTTTAAAATCTGATTTGTTTGGGGCAATGAAAACTTCCTCAGAAGAACCTGCCTTTTGAAAGATGTATTGAAGGTAGCCTATACAGAATGTATTCAATTACTTCTCTTAGGTACTTTGCCAAAGGGTGGGAATTATTTCCATTTTTCTAGCTTTTTATGCAGTATTTGAGTCCATGGGCAAGTAGCTTTAAGCCAGTGGGACTAAAAGTCTATGTAGAGCCCTCTGCTTGGTTTCTTCAGCGGCACTGGCTCAGCAGTAACTAGGTCTTCAAGCCAATTTTCTAAACCTCTTCAACAAATTTCAGTAGAAGTTTTTACCACACATTTTACAATGTGTATTGAAAACTTCTCTTCCCGGTGAATGATACTGAAAAATACATATGGCATTTGCTTATGCCAGAAAGCTGCAATTAATGATTTAAGGAGGTACCTGAGTATATGAGAGACACCACTAACTTCAGTGGAACTAAGCATATGCTTAAGTCCATTGCTGAAGTGAGCCCAAAGGTTAAGCTGCATCCAGCTTTAAGATGTCTACTATGCCATTATAGGGTTGTAGTTATTTGGTTTTGCTGTTCTTTGTTGTATTGTGTTCTCCCCCATGTAAAAGCTGGTCTTCTGCAGAAACACGGAAAATCGTGATTTTTGTGGTTATTACAGAACTGAGAAACAACTTCATTGTGTTTTCTTAATGCTTGTTTTCTTTACGTTTTAACAAGGAAATACCATGCTAGACTCTTGGTGCTTACTGTGTTTAGAAGTGAAACTGCAATCGGGAGTGACAAGGTAAAGAACAGTCTAACACAGGTGGCTTGTCCTATAGCTCAGAAAGACTTCTAAGTGCACATATGATGTTTGGGGTAGGTTTGCAAGGAAAGACTTGGGAGGGGGTAGGTGGATGGGAATTATGTAAATTGGCCATAGTTGGACCATGATACACAAGCCTGACCAAGTAATATTCCTGTTCTGCATACGCTCTAATTGAGTATTTCTGTAGTTCAGCCTTTTCTTGCTCTCATCCCTTCAGCAGGAAGAGAAATGTGTGGCTGAAAAGGCCATTTGTAGGAATAGACGTTAACTTATTATCAAGACATTTCTAGAAATTGTCAGCGCTCTGTCCCTTCCCTGAAACCATGGCCTTCAGTTCTTTTCTGGATTTTGAAGTGTGTGTTTCCGCCGGCTGGCTGTGACATGTGCTTTCGGAATGAGCAGCGTCTGTTCCCAGCAGTCCTGCCGGCACTGACCAGCATCCAGGAGTTCTGCAGGTGGTGTTTTCTGGGAGGCAGAGCTGTGCCTTTTCTGCAGAAAGTTTCTGCTGTTCATACTCACTCTTACTGTGGTCTCATGAGTCTTTTCTTCATCGTAGCATGTTTTAATGTCCCGATGAGAGAGCAGGAGGGAGTGTGCTGGTGGCTGCTGTGAAGCGCACCCTTTTGGGAGGTGAGACACGGAGTCTTGAGTCCCCTCTGGCTGACAGTCACATCGCATGGGAATTTCTCATGCTGGGTGCAAATGCTTTGTTAGGCTATTTTCTTTTCTCTCTCTTCTGCACCCACAGTTCTCTTTCAAAAGGGAGCTGGTCCTGCTTTCAAAATAGATAACCTAAGCACCTATTGCCAAGGGAGGATTGAAACAGTGATCCTGATCTGACACAGGCATCTATTTTTGACATTCAGGGAGGCACCCTCATCTGAAAGAAGGTCTGGTTTAACACATTCCTTTCGCTAGCTTTTCCTTTTGCTGTCATACGTTATTGCTGAGACTTCAATTAGTGCTGTTTGGTGTGTTATATATTTTACTTCAAACAAAATGTGAGAAGTCTCCTGATGTGCTGAAGGCTCTGCCTTGGAAAAATCCAGCTCAGGATTGTCCTTTAGGGCATCTGGCATAGATGTGCTTGTAGAGGATTTTTTCAGTGTAAGTGCAAAAGGCACAAATCGGCACAAATAAGTTAATGGCTTTTTTAAGGAGGGTCATTTTGAAGGGAAAAAGGCTCTGGACAAAGACATACTAGATAAGTTCAGAGTCTGTCTGTAAATATTAGGTAGATGTTTCATCAGTGAAAATAGCGTTTGACTTAATAAAACCAAGTTGCTGGAGTCTTCCACTTAGGTTTAACAGATCTCCATGCTTCTGTTTGTGATTGTTTCACTGGTAGATGAAATCAGTTTCTGTTGGTCCGTTTAGGTTTGTATACATTTCAATAGCACGCTCCAGATGATGATTCTAGTTAAACTGCAGTAACTATATATTCCCTGTGGAGCATGTCCTGGGAGCTGTGCTCCCCAGATGGTGGGGAGACACTGAGTTGCTTCTAACACCCATCCGACCCTGGAGTAGCCTGGAGAGTGGGCCAGAGTGTCTGGCCAGTCTGTATTAGGAAGGGGGATATTTCCAACAGGACCTTCATGGGTTCACTAAGGATTGGCTTGCATACTTTTTTTGTTATGTGTTGGTTTTTTCCTCCAACTGTTCTGGGCAAGCAGCCAAAAGGAATCCCAATAAGCAATTCATGAGCTAACAACAACTGAAATGATATTGGTATAATAGGCTATTTCTGTCTTCTCCTTTCTCGCCCTGTCCTCCTCTAATAGGAGATTTTTTTACAATTTGGATAACAAATAAAAAAAACATAGGAGATGCCCGTGTCTCCTAGTGGCTGCCACTCACCCTGTTGTTGAAAAGCAAGGCTGGTTTTCCCTTCTGGCACCTGCCCACTGGGGTTTGGTGCCGCGCGTGTCCAGCCGAGGGCTGAGCCAGCGGGACGCGCGTCCTCCCCACGCCGGGCTCGCGCTGCCGGGGTCTGTCTGAGCCCGGAGAGAGTCCTGCGAACCAAAAGCCACCTCTGCCCTGGTGGTGAAGATAATTAAACTTGTCAACCCCTGCAAAAGAATTTGCATGCTTTAAGTATTTATGATGTGTTGGTATGAAATTACAGGTGCAAAATAACGTGGTTGATGTCAGAGATTAAGGCATATTTTCTGCCAGTCAGCATTACTTGGAGATGGCTTTTCTTGTCAACTGAAAAGTCTAATTTTGAAAACATGGTTTCAGCTCTTGTATTATTCTGAAAACTTTTATGACCATTAAAAATGAAAACAAATTTTAAAAGTCCCCACACTTAATTGTATGTACGTTCTTTTTATGGATGTATTGAGTACCTTATACAGTGACCATTTTAATATTAATAGCTGTGGTGTCTTAATTGAGAGTGGAGATGATGTAGTTGGAATCTAATTTCTCAGGTTATGAAATTTGTTACTGAAATTCTAATATTCTTTAAATTGGATCTCTGGTATGTGGATTCCAATTTCTAATCTTTTTGAATGGATGTGTTTTGTAAATGCTAAGCACACTGTATAGCTGTAGATGTAGGCTGTCTTTAGTTTGGGATAGTGCAAAATGAATCAACTCCCAGTGAAAATCTGTAGATTACTATATTGATGTCTGTCTTCAACCCCCTCGGCCCTCCAGAAGTAGTTGGGATTACTTGACTGTTTTTCTTAACCTGTTTATTTACAAGGATCCTGACGAGTTTATTTGGGGAAAGAGTTTCCACTACTTGTCTTAGTTCACTTGTATTCTTACCTGCAACTTGTCGCGTCTGAAAGGAGAAGCAAGAAATAACCTCCCAGTTTGCTATTTGGACACCAAAGATCATTTGAGATATTTTTATTTTTTTAAGGTATCCATGGTTGGAGTTTGGGTGGCCTGGCCAGGTGATGGATCTGATGTGCACGCAGTGACAGCAGAACTTGAAGGTGGAATGACGCCTTTCATAGCGGAGTAACTTGGGGATTTGCACAAGATTTGTGTCACTAAATGTGAAGGAATTGGTGTGCTCTGCAAAGGGCGCGCTGGGCTCTGGCAGCTCGCTGACCTCCTGGCCCTGCAGTAGCCTTTGTTTGTTCAGGCGTTTCCCCAGTGAGCAATCTGCCTGCTCTGGGTGGTTTCTCCTGGAGTTACTTTTTTGGAGACATGAATTGAATTTAGTTGCTTTCAAGTTTGTTTTACATGAATGGTACTTGCAACATTAGTTCATCTGGAGATCTTAGAAGCTGTAGCTCATAAAACTAAAACCAATGTACAATATCTGGGAGTGTTACTCTTAAAAAAGTAGCTCAGGTATTTTTGAATCATCTTACTCATGTGTTATATTGTACATTGACTGAAAAGACAACAGGATTCATACAGAACACCTTTGCAAGCAGTTCTTAAAATTGAGATCAGGATCTTTTTTAAATGATGAAAAATCATTTTTTGATTTAAAAAAAAAAAGAAAAATTACATACAGGGCCTTTCAAAAAGATGGACCCAATTAGAAATCACTGTATCTCTGCAGCCACACAGTGCCTCCACTTGGACAGGTCACACGGGACCCCAAGACTTGATGCTATGCTCTTGGTCCCCAAGATCCCCAGATATTGCACTTTGCAGCTTTTTCTTGTGAGGATGTGTCAAAGACTGTGTTTTTGTGAAATATACTGCTTTCAAATTGGGTCCATCTCTTTGAAACACCCTGTAGTAAGGCCTGCAAAGCTTTCACGTAGATGGTAAATGAAGTTGGCTGAAAGGATGCTGACAGTGTGGGTAGTTGTGTAACTAAACTAACTAGTGATAGACTGGTACGTTTTACTCACTACTTCCTCTGTTCAATTTCCCATGTTGATTCAGGGGAAAAGTTGGCTCCTCTTCCCGCAGGGCAATCCCAAATGGTTGGGATGGGGGATTAGACCCTTTGGTGCTGATCCGAAACGGAAACTGGGAGGCGCCAAATTCCATTTGTTGGAAAGTCTTCCCTGTTGATTTGTATCTCTTGCAATCACTGAAGCTGGAGAAAATAGTTTTGATTTTCTGGGAATTATCTAAGCAAAAAATTTTGTCTGGTACATTTTAAAAAAGGATAGCGAACTTAATTTGCATATGCTCTCATTTTCATGCAGTTTCTGTTTCCTCTATGCAAATGTGGCCATTTTTAGAGCAGCGAGCTCGTGCAGATGTCTGCTTCATTCTCTGTGGAAGTTCAGATAGTTCAAACTAGTAGCAGTTCCACAACTATAGCATTAATTCCTTAAAGTGAAAACATAAACAGTGTGGTGAGCTTTTTCAGGAGCATTTTACAGCTTTCAAGAGTATAGTATTCAGTGTGGAGCTTGGTTTTATACTATATATTAGTTCTATTTATAATGTTTAATAGTATCTGAGCAACGCTGTTTTGGTCTTGATTACATAAAGGAAAGAATAAACTGTCTTTATTTGTGGCAGGTTAACTTTTAAAATACTTTCTACAATTGATTTCTGTGAATATTTGTTTTCTGCAAATGAAGTACAAGCTTAGGGTTTGTATTTTGGACTGATAACGTGCTGCTCTTGTATCACTAGAATGGAACAGGGTTTTTTGTTGGTTTGTTTTTTTCCTAACATTGCAAGAGTTAGATTGGCATAAAGTTCATATAGGTACAACATGGACCCCCCCACTTTTAGGCCGCGCACCAAGAGCTGCGGGGGAACCGTAACATGGGAGAAGGGAGGGGAGAGCACAGGAATATTCTCCGCTTCACTTCTTCAAGAAAAGATGCAGAAGGAAGAATGTTTATTTTGTACATAGCATGTTGGAGCTCTCATTACCGAGCGTAGAACATGTAGCATTACCCACATGCCTGGTGTTGAAAAGTGTTAAGAACGGTAGCTCTCCTCTCTCTAAATAAATATAAATAAATATGTCTTTAGATGCTAAAGATATAAGCTGTTGTCTTCAAGATTTTGTGTTGATTTTATGACAAGGGAGTATTGAAGAATTGAGTAGGTACCTGCAGGTCTGACTGTGAAATTGTCCAGAAGTAGAACACAATGATTTATCATGTTTGTTTATAGCTGTAGAAAATACAAAACCACCGCTTTTTTCTATTCATTGCGTTTGTGTTCTTTTAGGATGTAGCAGTTTTGTGTACTGGCTAAATATCAGACCATGTCAAATGATCAGTGTCTCAGTTGAATCGTGAAGGCTCAGTGTGTGACCAGAACCACCAAATTGCAGTGTTGCTTTGCAGAAGCTCATCTAATTCCGTGCTCTATGTAGAGCTGGAAAACCCCTTCTTCTTATCTCTTCCTACTTTTGGTGCTAATTAACATTTAGATGTTTCATGATCATTTCTGAGTTCTTCTGCAATGTGAAATTCATGTCTACTTAGGGAAAATAATCACCAATTTACTTACACAGTGCATATAAATTAACCAACCCTTTTGTTCCGTCTACATTTATATGCAATCAAGAAAACCAATTTAATCACACTTTCCACGGTAAGGCACCATAGCTTGTAAAGCAAGGGGAAGAAGATTTTCAGCTATGCATATGATATCAAGCCCTCCTAGAAAATTCATTTTAATGGGTTTATTGCGTTTTGACGCATTCATTGTGAATACTGAACTACTAAAGTAGTTAGAAAGACAGTCATCAGCCTAGAGTACTTCCATAAGGGATGCTGAAATGCATATGGGAATTTCTGCTGGTTTGTCTGTTTATCATGTTTTAGAAAGTGGGAATACACAAGAATATTTGCTCTAGATCTTGGAAGCAGAGCCATCTGCAGCAACGACTTCCTGAGAAACTTGTGTGCCTGTTGTTTTAGTGGGTGTGAGACTATCCAGCTCTGTACGTTGGTTTGTCCTGCCATGTCTTGCCTGCTTCTTTATCTGTGGGATTTTTGTATCACATGCATGTGTCAAAACACATTATGTGAATGAACTGACGTCTTCTTTCTTCAGACAGGTGGAAATAAGAAATTTTGTCTGAAGAGAAAATCTTTATTCCCAAACCATTTTGACAATATTAATACAGGTTTCATATTTCAAATATAATAGCTAAAGGAACATTTTGTTGTTGAATTAAATAGATCTTTTCTGCTATATCTGGATTATTCTTTTAAGTGCTTAGGGAAAAAAAAAAACTATCCTGAATTACTGTTTGATATTAACCCTGCACATTGCAGTTGCAGCAGTAAGGAAAAGAATGTCCATATTTGATGGAATCAAGCTATGTGTATGTGCAGGAGAGGGAGGGAATGACCTAGAGCATGACTAGCTAGGACTAGATAAACTGATTGAACAAACTGTATTTCTCTACATTATACTTTCCTTCTGATAATGTCCCGACATTGTTCATCAGTGTCTTTTGCAGTGTCAAAACACAGAACGTTTCTCTCTCAAAGCGAGGAACGCTGTAGCAAACTGCCTGTTGAGGACACAACAGGTTTCTCAGCCTGGCCTAGCTGGTGGGATAGAGGTAATGGGGTCTGTGGCACAGAGGAAAGGAAGATGATTGAGGTGGGATTAATTGACGAGCTATAAATTCATAGTGCATAAAAAAAAATTCTCCTGTCACACACACATATGTATAAATAGATATGTGTGTGTTTATATAAAGTGTGTATATAAAGATATGTAAATGAACTCCTAGGATAACTGTGACCATTGTATGGATATATGACTCCAACCTGTAAACATGACCATGGGATGCCAAGCCCTGTCCGGTTCAGAGCTGTGTTTGGCTGAGGGGAAGGGCTGAAACGCCCTCACGCCCTTTCCCAGAAGCTCCGGTTCCTGCAGCCTGGCCTGGAATGTCTCCTGTGCAAACTGACCCTGTCTGGCCGCTCAGGCTCCGTTCACCTTCCTCCAGACCCTGCAGGAAAGTCTTGGCTCTCCAGCTCACCAGAGTTTGCTAGTAGGAGCAGGGCAGTAGTAGCAGCTGTATCTCCTCCCTGCTTTCATGTCTGGTGAGTGTGTTATTTAGGCCAACCTGTTAGGCATTTCTCCTGTGATACCTTGCGTATGATAGATGCTGTCTGTCACCCTGAAATGGAATGTGTATGCTCTGCTTTTTGGCTCATCTCGTTTAGAGTATCGACAGATTTGTCTGCTGTCGTACTGGGAAAAAAGTGAAGGACCTGTGTCTGTTGATTTAGTAAATTATTAAAATGAATGGGAGTCTCAGATTTCTGCAATAAATTATGGTGCATGAAAAAAAGGTTTCATTTACTTAATTCTTAAATTATTTAAAAAAATATGAGGTTAGAAAATGTGCTTAACTCCCCTTGAGCTCTGCATTAATAGCCTTCCACTGCTCTTAACTGTATAAGGGTTGTGCTGAGGATTGACTATAGTCTTAAGCTTGACAGTCTAGGATGGGAGAATAAATAAGAAAATATTGAGCAGTGTTGAATTTATTAACAGGATGGCAGCAACTTGTACCTGCCTTTTAAATTGTCAGTGCAACTCCCCCTTCCTTTTGATCTTGGATATTGATGACAGCATATGCCTAGAAAAGTATACCAGAACACTGCAGGAGTTAAAATCTTAAACCTTCTTATTGTTCCATAACATTTTAAACTTTTTGTTCTTTTTTTTCCCATCACAGGAAATGACCTAGAGGCCTTACAAATACATTTGTGCATTTTTGTTCCGAGTCTACAATTGAGGACGAATGCAGTCTGGAAGCACCGCTTAACGTTACAACGGAAACAACTACCTCAACAAACAAGGAAAGGGGAAGAAGGCTTGCAATAATAAACACTAATTTTTAATAGCTTATACTTGCGAAGTCTTCTGTAAACAGAGTCCAGATTTTTTTTTTAATCCCCTCCAGTATTAAGAAGAGACACTACAAATAAACTAATTTGGCAGACTGGATCTGTCAAAACATTTGAAGATATTTGATCTGCTAACACAACAATTTGCTTTTTGAAGGAAGGAGCCTCTGCACTGCTTTTACAATCGCTGTTGATCGGTGGTTTGCTCCACTTTTCCTGATATTGCTAATGGGGAAATTGTATTAAGGTATTGCTTCTAAAACTATTATTTGCATTGACAAAAGTAACTTTTGTAGACTTAACAGCAAGTGACAATAATGTGCTCATGAAGAAATTGTAGGTGATAACTTCTCTGCTCCAGTGTTGCTTTTCCGTGTGCAGAGTGGAGACCGAACCAGAGACAGAGCATGGTTGAGAGAATACAGTTTATAACTGCAGCAGGGCTGCACTGAACACTGAAAATATAAAGTCAGCAAGTCTGCTGCCTTTCTCACTGCTGATACAGATTATACAGACACTTGCCTTTTTGAAATGCCTTTTGTGAAACCTATGTACGCAGTCCTCCACTGTTACTGTACATAACTATATATTTGGGGAAGGAATTTGACAAGTGATTGTTAATTAAGGAATCTTCGGACAGGCACTCACTTATGTATTGCTGTAGTGCACAAGAAAGCAAAATGGACTATAAGCGGCGCTTTTTGCTTGGCGGGTCCAAGCAAAAAGTGCAGCAACACCAGCAGTATCAAATGCCTGAGCTAGGCAGGACCCTGAGCGCTCCGCTGGCATCGACGGCCCCGGCGTCCCCTCTGGTCTCCTCAGCTGCTGCGGGCAGCTGCAGCCACCCCGTGTCCCACACGACTCCCATCGCAGACATCCAGCAGGGAATCTCCAAATACCTGGATGCACTCAACGTGTTTTGCCGTACGAGCACTTTCCTTACAGACCTTTTCAGCAGTGTATTTAGGAACTCGCACTATTCTAAGGCAGCTATGCAACTGAAAGACGTGCAGGAACATGTCATGGAAGCAGCGAGTCGACTCACAGCAGCAATAAAACCAGAAATAGCAAAAATGCTGATGGAACTGAGTGCAGGAGCTGCAAACTTTAAAGATCAAAAAGAGTTCAGCCTACAAGACATTGAGGTAAGTTACCTTGGGGATACTGTTTTGCATGTGAATTTGTATCATTCCTTCTTAATTGGGCTCTTCCAAATCACATCTACATCAGAAGTTCTCTCTGCCTTGCTTTGTATGTGTGGGCAATGCTGGTAAAAAGAGCAGCTCTTCTATCCTTATGTTTTCTTCTTGAAAGTATTAAGTGTTGTGCAGTGCCTGACTTTGAACTATGCTGAAACAGGTTTTTAGTAGGTATTTCTGTATAAGAACTTACACCCTATTTCAACATTTTGTGAAATAAGAAAGATGAGTTATAATTAAATTGTACTACCTATATAACTGGTAGTCTTCTTACATGATTTAAATCTATAACCAGCAATCCAACAACCTCTTTGCATAAACCATGCTTCATTTAAAAATAACAGTAATGCAAACCAAAAAACTCTCAACACCTTGCCCCTCCAGAGCAGCTAAATAAAAGGTTTAAACAATTTTGGTTTATGCTAGCTTGTATTTCTAATGACATTAAGCCATCATCTTCTAAATAAACCTATACTTTCTGTAATATTATCCATTCCAAGTGGAAAGCTGAACAGTTGGGACTGGTGAAGTGTCATCAGCGTTTGTGTAAAACTCTATATTAGTTGACTAAAGGTTGAAGTTTGTGTAAAATAATGTTTTATCACGCTTCAAAACTTCTTTGTGTGTTTGAGCTGTTGTGCTTAAAAGGAAAACACCATGCTGGCATGAGGGTGACTTTGCTATCACTGCCTTACGCTGGCAGCGAGTGCCCACCAGCCAGAATTGAGAGGTGGTGACGTTAAGAGAGGATCCCCAGCTCTCCTCATGCCTGGCTGCCTACTTCTGGGTATTTCTCTTGTAGTAAATGTCTTAATTATATACCAGGCAGCATTAAGTGATAGTCATATATATTAACTTTTAGTCATCTATGAATCCCTGGTGTTCCTCGTGTTTTGACATATTTCTTAACTTTGCAAGGACTACTGTATAGTAATTCCTATAGGATTTCATCCTGAGTGGAAAATTTACTTTTGAGTTCTCTCATTTTTCAGTGAGGTTTCAGGTAAGTTTGTAATGATGACTGCTACACACATGCTTGCCCAAGCATTATCTGCTGTCTATAACTGCACAACAGGTGAAGTAGTTCAGTAGAATGCTGTTTGTAGTACATAGCTGTAGTGAGAAACATGACTGACAGTTTGCAGTCTTGCATGCTTAGTATGGGATTAAGTAAGATTGGCTATATATTTGTTATAAATATCTACTATAGACTGGTATTTTTGAAAAGATTATAAAAACTAGCTATGTTTAGCTAATGCTGTCGGAAAATATATATATATATATATATAAATAAATTTAAAAATTAGTGTGGGTTTATGCAATTGAAGACCTGGATAATATCTGTCCTGAAAGAGAGTTTTTTCAATTAAAAAAGGCAAAAATATATGAAGCACTGACTGACTGACTGTCTTCTAGGGCTTTTTTTATGGACTTCAAAACTCTGTCTTGCAACATATAGGCAACTATTGGCGTACTCCTTTTAGAAGCTAGTCAAGCAATTCTGGGTGCTGATTCCTCCCCTGCCCCACGTGCTGTGTGGGGAAAATGCCTCTTCAGCTGTGAACAGGGTTCATGAGCAGAAGCAAAGTGGTGTTTGCATAAGCTGACTGCATGTGCTGCCAGCTTAAAGCGAAGGCAGAGAAACTTGCTCTGGTCCCTGCTTTACCTGTATGGACCCAACCCTTGTTCCTGAGCTCCAGGTGCTCCTGCAGCGCTCTGAGGTAGGAGCAAACATGAAGAGAATGCAGGTGAAACAGCTCGATCGCTTGTTTTTCTTTGGAGGCAAATCTTGTGGGAATTGACGCCTCGTCATTGTACTTTTCCTGTACCTTTTCTTAATTAAAACTGCGTCTTGCATGTGCCTTTATAACTAGTCAACATGCAAGATTTTTGGCAACTTTTGTGTAGTGAGGCAAGTATTGCTTTTGCTTAAAACCAGCAAAACGTAAGGATTTGACACTCACATGGTTGTTTTGTAAGTCGGCCAAGGAGCGTCGTTTAGATGACGTAAGTGCATGGGTGAGGTAGTTGGATGATGGTGCCCAGGAAGCAGTTATCAGTTGCTCACTGTCAAAATGGACCTTGGCAGAGGTCACTATAGAGAATGTATTTAAGTTTGGAGATGACTTGAAAGTACATGATAGGAGTATGCTGGAAGACCTGCTGAGTTAAAAATACTCATGAGTTGAACAAATGAGCTTTCCAGTTGGGATGGAATTCAGAGGGGAAAATTGAATGTGGCAATATTTAAACAAAAACTTTCAGCCTCACAAGTGGAGTCCGCTGGGCAGCGGCTCTGAAGAACCATTCTAGGGCTTACGGTAGCCGTGTATTGAGTAGGAGTCAGTGTCGTGCAGTTGCAAATAATGTATCAGTGGCGTTGCTGTTGTGCAAAGAGGCAGTTGTCGTGTATTTAACAGAACTATAACCTGCAAGAACCATGGAACATGGCATTCAACTCTCTTCATGTTGGTTATTATGGCCTTAAACACAACGGTGCACACTCACACTGCTGCTGTTGCACTTGGAGAAATAGTGAGCAGCTGGAGAGACATCAGAGGAGAGTAGCGAGTGTAATGAGACATCTAGGAAACAGAACTTCAGAGAACAAATTGAAAAGACTGACTCTACAGAAGAGAAGACTAAGAAAGAAAACCAGAATTGCTCAGGTATGTGAGCAGCTGCCAGAAGAAGTGGCAGCGTTTGTTCTTCGTGTCCATGTAAGGTGGAGCAAGAAGTAATGAACTTAGATTTCAGAAGGAATGATTCATATTAGAAGTTATGGAAATACTTTCTAATGTCAGTGAAGCGCTGATGTAGGTTGCTACAAAGGGTAGGGAGCCTCCATCATGGGGAACTTACAGAACAGGTTGAACCTGCATCTAGCAAAAGTGACCCAGGTGAAATTGCTCCTTGCTTGGGACAGTAGGGTGGACCTGTTGAGAGCCTCTCCTACTCTGCTTTTTTGTGGTTGTGAAGACTGAGATAATTATGCTGAAGACTGAGATATTTATGCTGAAATGTTAATTAAAAAATGCGTTGGGGTGTTGTGTTGTGGGGGTTTTTTTCCTTTTTTTTTTTTTCCTCCCTGATTATAGAAAAGCATTGAGAGATGGTCAAATGTCTGAGTGGCAGCTCAGCAGTGTTCCATGAAGACACGCTGCAGAGCCTCCCGGGTGAGGATGGAGTCTGGTGGGGTGGGAGCTGCAGGAGGGGAGTTGTAATTCCTGGTGGGGTAGGAGGACAGAACCCTGAATTCACGAGGAGGACATGGAAACAAGGCCCTGTCTGTGCATTAGCCCGGGGGGCTCTAGCCCCCAGGGAAGGCAAGATCAAAACAACCTCAAGTTCTGATAAGCATACACTGACTTGGATTTGGACTAAAAGCAGCAGCTGTGGGTGAGGTTTTTAATTTATTTATTGTTTTTTTAGCAGAACAGAGTGTGCTAGTTCAGAGCTGTCTGCCAAGATGTGTAAGAAGGTGACTTCTCTAGATCAAAGTGTCGGTGACAGATGGAGTCTCCCAAGGTTCCTTAATTTCTGAAATGCAAATGCTGATTTTTATTTTCAGCCTTTCCTTTTCCCCTTTAAAAAAAACCCTATGAATTCTCAGGTGTTTTGTGCCTGTATGGGAGAGGAACAGCTTGGAAAGCAGGGGGAACTAGAGTGTGTTTTATGTTAACTTTTCCAGATCTGTTGTTAAAGTTTTGTAAGCTGGAAGAATGCAGTAAAACTGGGCTCTGTTAAGCGCGCCAAAGGAAATCCTGGGCGGAGGGGGAAGAATTAAAACGGGGAAAAAAGTTTGTATGTTTCCTCATCTTTTGTGAAGCTTTGCAGAGGCCTCAGTACTGCAAAATATAAAGAATGAATCTTGTTACATGGAGCTTGTGTATTGTCTTAGAAGTGGTAGTAATGACAGAGATGTATATGTTGCCTTCCTAAACAAAAGGAAAGCATGAATGTGCACAGGATATTTACTTGGACACTGTTTTCTATTAAATGCAGATAATTTTTGGCTTTTATATGTATAAAATAACTGAAGATTTTTGAATAAGAAGCTCGTGGGACAAAAATGTCTGAGAAAATATAGAATGTCGGTTTTCCTCAGCAAACATTGTAAAGCCTAATTTAAGTATTTTAAAACATTATTTATTATCTTTCCTGTGATTTGCAGGGACTGGTTTCAGATTTTCAGAGTTGAGGAACTGTTAGTAGCAAAAAGCTGCTTCAAATGAGTAGCAAATGCTGTGACTTGCTGGAAGGACATTGTACTCTTGTCTTGGTCTATAATCTCATGGTCTGCTCTCAGGTCTGCTAGCTTTGTCTTTAGAAATATTTTGTATTGCATTTTAATTGCTACTCTTTATTTTTAAAATGCTTAACATTTAAATGCTTTTTTTTTTTTTTCTCAATTTTAATTAGCATTTTAGTAGCTGTCAATATCAGATTATCACAACTGGGCTTTTAGGTTGACTGACAGCAGAAATGAGTCTGTCGGGTTGTCAGTGTGTCTTCATGCTGTGAATGCAAAGGTGCAACTTCTGCTGGAATCTGGTTTCTCTGCAGGTGATTTTTTTGTCCATGAGCAGGATCACGTCTTTTTGGTAACGAGGTCACTCTTCTGAACTGCAGGGCATTGCTACATAGTAAAAATAAATAATGTTCTGCCCACTTTGAGCAATATGTGGGAAAGGGCATGTTCTCATAATCTGGTACACCAGTTTGAGTCATAGCTCATTGTTAACTTCAGTTTATTGCTATTTTAATCTGGTTTCTTCAGTGGGTAAAGACAGGTTGTGTGCATGGCTTATCGTTACCAAAGCCATTAAGAACTCCGTTAAGGGAAATGAGGGTGGTAGGAAACCACTGAATGCTGAATGAGTGTGTTGTGGTGGTTTGGGTTTTTGAGGCTTTTGTTTGCTTAGGGAAATAGGCAAAAAAAGAATAAATTCTACTGCTTAAAATGGTACTTGAAACTGCAGGTCAGTGTTTTTATCGAGTTTGGAAGACTGACACTGGTTATTTGCTAATTTTGTTAGTGGTAGTTTTAAAGAATCCATTGCACAAGGTTTGCTTGCCAGGGAATCTGCCTGGCATCGCTGTTCAGCAACGAAATCTGGCAATTTTATGCATGCACTTTGTCCAGCAAAATATTCCCAAGTTGATGGTGTGCCCCCAGCAGGAGGATGATACGGGACAAGATAACCTAACGCTGCATCTCCACCTGATGCCCTTGTGTGTATGTAACCAGTTTGATTAACCTCATCACCTGCTTCAGAGACAGGGAAGTCTGCAGGGAGACCACCCCGCAAAGTCCCATTGCCCATTGTGTTTCTTGGGACAAAAAGTGTGTGAGCTGAAGACTTCATCCTATAGGCAATATACATGACTCTAAGAAATGGAGTAAGAAAACACCACCACTACCAGGAAGAACTTACTAGTTGACCCCTGTGGTGATTCCAGCTCATCTTTGATTACTACATAGTCCCTCGGTTTTAGTTTGTTCTTATTATGGTCTAAAGCGGGAGACTCAAACACTTCTGCATGGGCAAAGTAGGGAAAAATTAACTCGAGGTGGTGCCTTTAACTGAAAAAAACGCATCCATATGCTAACATTGTTCTGCAGATTTCCAGCAGAGATTTAGTGTATTGCTTTACACACTTGGATAACTGTGGGCCAGCCCTGGCTGTATTTATTGAACTGGTGGTGGTCGTACTTCTTTCCCACAGTTAAGGGTGTTTCAGTTCTTTTAGAAGAAGATCCTCAAGAAGTGAACTTTAAAGCAAAGTGAGTTGAGCATCTGCAGGGAATGTTTAACAGTGCAAAACCCCTCCACTATTTGGATTTTAAGCAGTTAAAACCACTCTTATCCATTTCTGAGGAAGACTGAAACAGATTATTTTTCAAACAAAATAGAAGTTCAGTAAAGCAGATGTTACTATTTATCGTTACTGTTTGACATTGTAAATTATACTAGGAATGTTGTGTGCTGCCACTTAAAAACTAGATCATTTGTTTATTTTCAGCATAATTCCCAGGCAGGGGAACCTTCAACCTCTGTACCTTAAATATTCTTTGAAACTTAATCGGCTTGAAATTCCTAATGAGTCCTAGTTTCTTCTTCCCCTGAGAGCTGCATTCTTCATACACAGAAATATTCAGTCTGCCAGTTGTCTTTCCCAGAGTTTTCTTATAAATCTTTCTAATCTTGTAGCCAGGAAAGTTAGAGTTTTATTCATTTTATCATTTGCTGACTGCCTTTTTAATAAGGCAAACTCCACTTTCAGAGGTCAGTCAAAGTACCAAAAATGTTTGATTTTATGCCTTGTACAAAGAAAGGAAGTGATCGAACCAGAATGGAATGTCAGAAGGAGTCCGGATGCAATGGAAAAAAGCGTTGCCACCACTGGTTCTTCTGAAGTAGATAGTTAATGCATATAACTGATCGTGTGACTGCAGAGTCTTGCCAGTAAGATCATTGTGTCTGAATATTTTTATTCCAGAAGAATGTAGCTGAAAATGAGCCAGACGGTTCATTTGCTCCAAGGCACGATGGCTTTGTACATTATCTGGGTATTTTATGAATTATTCCTAAAATGGAATTCAAGTTGAGTCTTTTTTAATAAATCAAAGTCAAATATACATTTTTAAAGCACTTTGTGTGACAAACTCCGTAAAAGAAACAAAACACTTTGAATAGCTTTTAAATATTTTCTGCAGTAATTTGGAAAATACTTGCTTCTCTGCTGTGTTCTGGTGACGCTTTGTTGTAAGCTCTCGTCTGCTTCGGAGAGCGCGGCCCGAAGGCAGTCGGAGCATCGTCCTCGTGCCGCTGTGTCCCCAGGCTGTCCCTCAGGATCCCTTCTACATGTGGTGGCTGTACCTAAGTACTCAGTTTCTGTGACCTGTTCCATTTTGGTTGTAGTAACTGAGGCATATGTCTGTCTTCAGTCAGAATTCTCATTAGTGTTGGTATGAGAGGGAGGTAAACGGGGGATGGACGCGCGGGGCTGGCAGGGCTGGGCAGCCCCTGCTGCCGCTGAGCGGTTGATGGAGCTGGGGCTGTTCAGCTGGAGAACAGGAGCTGAGGGTGACCTTATCGCTGTCTACAAATACCTGAAAGGAGGTTGTAGCATGGACAGTGTTGGTCTCTTCTCCCAAGTAGCAAGCGATAGGACAAGAGGAAATGGCATCAAGTTGTGCCAGGGGAGGTTTAGATTGGATATCAGGAAAAAATTCTTCATGGAAAGGGTTGTCAGGCACTGGAACAGGCTGCCCAGGGCAGTGGTGGAGTCATCAGCCCTGGAGGGGTTTAGAAGGCGTTCAGACGAGGATCTTAGGGACGTGGTTTAGTGCCAGAGTTGGGTTATGGCTGGACTCGATGATCCTGAGGGTCTCTTCCAACCGAAATGACTCTGAGCGCACGCAGGGACCGGCAGCCCTGCGCTTCCCAGCCTTTCCTGGGGCTTTCCCAGCCAGTATTACGTGACCCACTTCAGTGAAATATTCTGAAGAGAAGATTTGTGCCAGCAGTAGCAGTTCCTGTCAGACAGTGCAAGTGGCAGGGCTGTGACTTTGTGTGTGTAGGCTGCAGTCACTGTTACATTCTAAAACTGGCACTGTGTTGTCACTGTCTTGTGTGGCAGAATGTTTTTGATGCATATTGCTGGTTATTTCTCTGCTTGGAAGATAAACTGTTGGATTAAACTTTTCTGATTTTTATGATCATGTTTTAAAATTATTCAGATTTTTGGTTTGGGGTTTTTAGCATAAATTCAGCTATGCCTATGCACAGATGGGTTTTGCTGTTGACCTCGTCCTTGTGATAATATGTTACTCTCATTTTTGTATCGTTTCATGTGTTCCATATTGCTAAGTAACTAAACAAGCTTTTCCTTCTTCCAACCTTAACTTGATTGTGGAAGTAAAAATGACATGGGATCAGTGTGATCTCCCCTTCATTGCTCACTCACTGTTCACCTTAAGTAAATGGTTAAATATCATGTATTACTTATGAACTGAAGCATTATTTCAATTAAAGACAAATAATAAATCTGAGTTTAACTTAGATCCTTACCCCAAACACGGAACAAAAGGCAGGGGGAACTTCTGTGAAATCTTCTATTTGCTTGAAAGTGGTTTGTTTCTCTCCCGCAGGTCCTCGGGCGGTGTTTCCTGACCGTGATGCAGGTCCACTTCCAGTTCCTGTCCCAGGCTCTGCAGAAGGTCCAGCCGGTGGCCCACTCCTGCTTTGCTGAAGCTGTAGCGCAAGAGAGAAAGAACGTTAGTGGGGCTGGAGCCTCAAATTTAAGCCCCACAAATGAGCTAGAAGATGCAATAAGATCATGGAGAGGCGCAGCAGAGGTACGGAGGGCTTGCTATAGTGACATTATATTTAGTGAAACCTAAATTGAGGCTGGATGACCTAATAAAGGAAGAAAGTCTCTGATTTTCAAGTCATGCTATATTTGAAGGGAGGAACATGGTGCAGTTAGTGTCAGAAGCTAAAACTTGTTTTACCTCTACGGTTATTATACTGTCTTTGCCCTGTGTAAAGTTTTCTTTGTGATATGATTGTGCATAAAGACAAACAGTAAAAACCATGTTTTGTTATTAGTAATGAATTAACAATGTTTGTATGTGGTTTGGCAGATGGGGAATTTAAAAAAAAAACAAACCACCACACAACAAGTCTGTGCAAAAACAGAGCAAAATCTTGATGAAAAATAATTTAGATGTCTATTTACCTTAAATTTTGAGCATGAATTCTATTTTATATTTAAAATGTCTTGGAAGAAACTTTGAACACTTTTGTCGTCACGCTGTTAAGTTTCACGTTGCTTGATCCATTAACTGTTGGAAAGTTAATCATATTACTTAAATGTACCACTCTCTGGACTTGTATTTTGGCAAACACTTGCTATCTGTGGAATCCTTACTCTTCTTGCTGAAAGAAGTACTTTACAAACAAAATTAGCTTTATGGGCTATTCTGCTTTCCCTCACGCTATTGAGGTCTGCAGACTGGTAGGTCAGAATGGACTCGGGCGCTGAGCGCGTGGTCTCCTTACACTGGAGTCCTTGGAGCGTGTGCTTTTGCAGCCTGGTTTGGCAGCCCACGCAGGCACCTTAATCATTGAGACTGGAAACCTTGTCACGGTTTCCATTTATCAGCTGACATCTGCAAGGTGTGCGAAAGCAAACAAGCTTCCTTTAGAACTATGAATGCAAAGGAATTATTTCTAATTTTTACTGCAGCATAAATTTATTTCACTGACTGAAATAAGGATTTGTATTACAGATAATTGTTAACAGGTCTCATGCTGGTATAGCTTTACTCCTTTTGCATAATAATAGTTAATTTTGTGTTTAATATAAGTAGTTCCTTAAAACTGTGTTACGTTTTCTAGAAACGTCCTGCAATTGCTTTCAAGTTTATTTAAGATGTGGTTACATTCAACTTGGGTTTGCAGAATGTGGGACTTTAACTTTCTTTTTTACCTCCTTAACAACCCACTTCAGCTATTTCTGTTAACAAAACCTTTATATTGAAATAGTTTAATACAAGAGTTACACTAATCAAATACTTTTTAAAACGTGCATGGAGAGAAAAATACAGATTCTCCCTAGCTCCAGAATAGCAATAGAAGAAACTGGTCAATTTTTATGATTGACTAAGAGAACTAACCTGAAGTAGTTGTGAGGGGTTTTAGGATAGCATAAGAAAAATCTGTGCTCTGCAAATAAGTAAGATCTCTGGTTTTCTCTTATAATTGTAGATAGACTAATTTTGATAGAAGGGAGATTTGACATACTGAATTATTTCCAAATTGTACTTTGTGGAGTGGCAGTCCATCACTTCCATATAAAATCAGCCTCTGGCAGAATATGCTGCTGTTTCAGAATGAAGTCGAAGATTATATGTTGTCAGTAGCTCAAAACTATTTTTCACTTGGAAAATGCTGTAATTTTGTATGTGTGGATGAGGTGACCAATGTGTCTTTCCATTGGCTGCGGTATGAAAAATCCACAGTTCGGACACCCTACTTTAGAGCAAGACTCCTTCCTAAACTGAAAAATAAGCTGTTTCTGAGGCCTTAAATGCAGTTAGGACTAGGTTTATATTTGCTTTACCCCGCTCAGTAGCGTAATATTTTACAGTTAAAACCAGGTGTTTGGCTTTTCATATGTCTTGTTTTTCAAAATCGTATTATACAAAGCTATTCTCTGGCTGCGCTGAGTTGATCAGAGCCTTGTGTGGCTTTTCTCAAACTGCACCGCAGTAATCACCCTTAATTTTATAAATATATCTTCTTATGTACACACGAGTGTTTGTACACATGATTAAATGTATCCTCTGTGGCAAGTAATACCCTTTATGTTGAAGTTATAAGTCCCTCCTCTGGTAAGCACAGTCATCATGTGGCCTGTGTAACAGGATCCTCAGTGCTGGGAGGGAGCTGAAATAGTAACAGCAAACAATGTTGAATTGAGTTGCTGGCCAACACCTATATGCCATACAAATTATGGGAGAGCTGTGCTTTCAAAGTAGCAGTAGTGTTTTAACAAGTTATAATAAATAATCTCCTCCAGACTCTTTCCACCAGGTGTTGCCTCTCATCTCCTTTATAACGTTTTAAGCTCTGTGGGGTATTTTTGCTCTTTTTTTTTAAATTTAATTAAGCTTGACCTGGTTTAATGTTGAACCTCTTTACCCTGGATTTTTATTTTACATTACAGGCCACATCTCGCCTGCGAGAAAGAGGCTGTGATGGATGTTTGGCAGGAATTGAAGTGCAGCAACTCTTCTGCTCGCAGAGCGTGGCAATCCCTGAGCATCAGCTCAAAGAGCTCAATGTGAAAATCGACAGCGCTTTGCAGGTGAGTTGGTAACGTCTGCCGCTTTCATGTGCATGTGGTACAGTCGGTGGGCGAAGGAATGAAATAGGGAAGGAGTATATTCCTGTGGAAATGTGTACCACAGGCAGCCATGGGCTATTTGAGAATTACACTGAGTCCTCCTCCTAAATGTGGATATGCCGTAGGACAGAGTTGAGTAAATCCATGTAACGATTCTTAATAAGTATCCAGACGGAATGACTGCATGCTTCCTTCCTGATATGCCTGTTCTATCTCAACTTTTTGTTTTAATGTCAGGCTTACAAAGTGGCTTTGGAGAGTTTAGGCCATTGTGAATATGCAATGAAGGCTGGCTTCCACTTGAACCCAAAAGCTATTGAAGCAAGTCTTCAGGTAGGATCTGCTAAACCGGCTCTCTTTCATCCTCACCTTGGAATTAGCTGTTATGAAAAAATGTGCTCGTTTTAGCATTTTGTTTTGATGCCTTCATTTCTTCTAATTGATCTTGCATATTGCAGGGCTGTTGCAGTGAAGCTGAAGCCCAGCAAACGGGAAGGAGACAGACTCCGCCTCAGCCAATTCAGTGTGAACTGCCCACTGTACCTGTTCAGATAGGATCGCATTTTCTGAAAGGAATATCCTTCAATGAGTCTGCAGCAGAAAACCTGAAGCTGAAAACGGTAATAACCCTGGATCTAACCACAGGAGCAGAGTTAAAAAATAAATAGAACTCCTTAAAATTGAGAGAACAACTGCAGTAGAAGTTCAGGGCCAAATGTGTATTGTAAAGTGTGTATTTTTAGCTTGACTTCCTCTGGAAACAAGATGTTGATAATGTTATAGGTCCACACCTGCCTCTGATAATGTTTCAACCACCTGGGCAAGCTCAGTCCAATCTGAGCGAAGCATAGAAGTCTAGGAGGTAATGAAGCTTCTATGAACTTTTTGAAAATAGGTGGGTTAGGTATCAAAAAGTGCAGAGGAAAGTGAGCCCTTACAGATGCTCCAACCAGGCGATGCAATTCAGGGCTTTTATCTCCTCAGATGCCAAAATAAGTCTGGCCCAGATCATTCTAGTGCCAAAGGAGGTACTTGAAAAAATATTTTATAACAAAGCTCCTTTTAGTATCTTCTTACAAACTTCAATCAATTTAAAAAAATAATTTAAAATTGCAGAGAAGTTTAATTGTATTTTCAATACAAAGGAATGGAAAAGAGGTCCGTTCAGAAGTAATGTGGGCAATTTTAATAAGTGTTTTCACTGTTTTAGTTAAGCCCAGTTCCTTGCTCCTGAAAGCGCTGAAACAATCCACAGCTCAAAATGCTGCTTTTCTGTTGTATTTGCAGTGTTCTTGTAGTTTTTGATTAAACCATTTTGCAATAATATAAGATAAAATACTGTTTATGATTTTGGAAGAGTATTTTGTTCCAAATAGCAGAGACGGTCTTCCATCCTTCTGTTCCGCAGTTGAGCTCTTCTAGTAATACAAGACTGTTCAGAGGTAACAGACATTATAGTTGTTCGAAAAACGTGTAGAACAATGATAAATAGATGTGGAAGCATGGGTGTCAGCATTTCTGAATTGCGCGTTTGGTATGACAGTGTGTTTATGACTTTTTCAGCACACAATGCTGCAGTTGATTAAGGAAGCTGGATGCCATAATGGACTCACACCGCGGGATGACTCTCCTGTTACCGAAGTACTAAATCAGGTTTGCCCTTCCACTTGGCGAGGAGCCTGCAAAACTGCTGTACAACTGTTATTTGGCCAAGCTGGACTGGTAAGTGACTGTGAATAGGCTTAGCAAAAAAACAAGGGCTACTTAACCATCCTGAAACTAGATATTTTGAAAGAGTCTGGAAATTAATTTCCATTGTCTTCGTGCTTCTCCTTTTTTAAAGCTGCAGCTAAGTTGATTTATAAATGTATCTTCATAGAACGCAAGTTCGTAGATGTTATCAGTAGTTGACAGGAACAGGAGAATGTACCGTGTACTTGTACTCTCCATTATTAGAGAGAACACAAGAAGTGAGACTTGTAGTACATAGTGAAATAGAAAGATTTTCAAATCTATAGGTGACAGAGTTAAGCACTCCTTCCCCCTTCTCTCAGATTAGCTTTACAACTGCCACTTTTTTCATTTCCTCTCTGCTTTAAATGGAAGCTGCGTTTCCTGCCCAGCATAACGCAGAAGTTCTCTGCACCAAGTGATGCTCCCTGACATCTCCGACAGCGGACAGAGCAGTTAAATACCTTCTGTAGACATGGGTGATCTTTAGAAACAAACCCCATGGATTTTACAGGATCTAAACAGTTGCTAAAAATAGGTGCTTGAAACATACTCTCTGGTAAGAAAATGCATCTGTGCTCCCATAACTAATTACTGCAATCTCTTCATTTAATGAAGTGTCCATTCATGACACATAGGGTTCTTGGGCTACTGTGAGTTTTCATTTGACTGGACAAATAAAATGGGGTCAAGAATGCAATAGCTTGGGAAGGAAGTGTAAGGATAAAAGTACACCGTAGCCTTTGATAGTTTCTGTCAAGTATTCTTTGAACCATCTTTAACATACAATGAGCTAAAGGCTTCTTGTTGATTCATTCAAGGTGATGACAGCCATCAGAACTTTGTAACTAACTGTAATTTCTGGTTAAAGGATCCATATTGGTACAGACTTTGTAAATATCACACTTTTCAAACAAATCACACAGCTGATTGACTTTAACTTTCCATCCTAGTGCATTAAACCATGTATTTTTGGGTACGATTAATAGGTTCTCCAACAACAGTGAAAAAATTGTAAATAATGAATTTGTCAAATACTTCTACTTTAGCATTCCTTTGGTGCTAGATATTGGATATTAGATAATCCCTTAAATATCTGTTAGAGAAGTAGGTTCAAATCATGCTGGAATTTAACTGACCTTTCATGTAAAGAAGGTCTACAATCAAAATCACAACAGTAGTGCACCTGCTATCAGTCCTTAGTTCAGTGTGGTACAGGGTTTAAGGATAGGAGGTGGTGCATTAACCACTTTGTATAAGGAAATTTTACAGGGAGATATAAGAAGGTGGTATCTTTGCAGGGAGAGAAAGCAACTGTGGAACAGTAGGATTGATACCTTTCTACTTAGGTGTTTTCAAGAATATGTCTGATGATTAATAAATACAAGAAGAACTAGGAAAAAAATATACGGTTGAGTGGAATTGTGTCTTCGTGGCAGGATGCTGGGAGTCAGCACAAGGTACGGGAAATGAGGCCCAGAAAGTGTGTTTCTCAGCAGCCGCACCGGACTGTGTAACTCAGGAGCTGGTGGCTCCTGCGTGTCTGGGTGAGGAATGGGAACGCCTTGGGGACGCGGCACCTCCCACCCTTTCCTTTCCAGGGGGTTTCAGTGTTGTGCACACCCAAGTCCTGCCTGATGAGATTTGGGGAGCCGCCCGAGGCACATCTGGACTCAGGAGCCTGGAAATCTCCTGGTGTCCGCCAGTCTAGACATAACTAGTTAGACCTGCTGGTAATTAAAAGCGCTGACATTCTTCAGGTTTATCATAACATTTGGAGAGTTGTCAGCATAAAACTTACTGACACATTCTCCCAAATGACAGTGCTGATATAAGAAATATTACTTGTGGTGAGTGTTTCCAGAGATTTTTTGCGTGAGCCTCCGGTTCTGAAAGTAGCAGGTTTCTATCTTCAGAGTCACAGTAATGAGCAATAATACACATGCCCAGATACTTGTGAGCCTCATTCTCACTTGGATTTGTTACAATTTGAGAGGGTGTGAGGGTTGAGATTTTTCTTTATAAATTAAGCGCCACAATTTTGACCAGACTCAAGTATGTTTGTATGTAGCCTCTTGCAATGACGAGAAATTGTAATTTGCCCCTTTAAAGCATTCTTTGGGTGGAGAGGAGAGAGGAAACACCTGTAAACCAAGAACAATAGATGTGTGATGCACAGGAAGTGATCCTCTAAGCACCCACCAGGCCGAGAGGGAGAATGTGTTTATTTTAAGTGTATTTTGTGTAAAACTCAGAAAAAGGAATCATGCGACAATATTACGTAGTCTTTGGCTTACTGCTTTTAGAAACTCAGCTGTCTGCATTAGTTCGGAATTGTGTGTAAATGTGTCATTTCAATGCCAGATTTTAAAAAGCACGTTACATGACAGTCTCACTCTCTTTAGCCTGCCTTGCATGTGCCTTTTGAGAAGAAACTAATTAAGAGTGGAAAGCACAACAAGATGTGATGTAGTTTGCTTGGTTATTTTAGGCTTCAGTTTTTTAACATAAGAAATAATTTGTTAAAGTGCCATCTTTCAGGTTTTACTTCAGCGTATATATTAAGAATTGTATTTTCAGATTTGGGTCAGCTGAAGAAATCTTGATGTTTGAATAAAAGTAATGTGTATTAAAATAGTTGAATTCAGAGGATGAGTGGAAATAAAACTTTGAATGTGCCTCCTGCAAAGTCATGAAGAGAAGGTTGAACTGAGTCTCTAGCCATCCTTTTTTGTGCTGGTAGATCTTCTGTAGCAGAGAGCACCACGCGTTGCAGAAGCACCCAGTCTCCCAGCAGCCTTTAAATCACAGCTGTCACAACTCTGACCAAATGTTGAGAAGTGTAAAACATTTTTAAAAGGGAAAAAAGGAAGATGGGAGGTGGGGAAGAGCCTCAAAAAGCCCAGATGGTGAGCACTACCGTGCACCACGAGCAGAACCTGATCTAGGTCTGCACAAATCGGAATTTTCCCTCTGACGTAGAGGTCAGAGATGCAGACAGTATTTTCTTGGGAGTTGAGAACAATCACTCCTGAGTTCACTTCTCCTTATCCAATTATAATTGCAATATAGCTGAATTGCAGTTACCAAATGACATAAAATTAAAATCTTGCAAATACAAGGGAACAAGTAATGGATTTGTCCTGATATTAAATGAGAGGTATTTTCATGAGAGGATAATAGCATGGCATTTTGTCACTGTGCTCAGACATGTCTTAGAAGCTTGAATAAACTCAGGCAAATGCTAAGACTAAAGCCTTACGCTAAAATATTTAAAAGGTGGGAAATAATTGTGTTCTGGTGTTTCTGGATGGTTTTGTTAAAGGGAGAAAGACTCTCAGTATTATTCTTATTTCGCATTTCTTCATAACCAGTAGCAGACAGCCGGTCAGAAGTGGAACCAGTGTAGGATGATTGAAAAAAAGCCAGTAATCTCCCCTGAGGCTTATTCATACCCGAGGACTTTTGCCATTTGAAGGATAGATGGTACAGCTAATCTGCTAGTCACTGAGGCAGGAACTGCTGACTGCTGCCAAAAAGCTGCTGGTTCAGCATGACCAAAATAGGAAATTATGGAAATGATCAAAAAGGCCAACCCATGCAGACTGGACAACAACAGAAAGCACGAACCAAATATGGAACTTACTATCACTGGTATTAAATTTTGAATGAAGCTAAAGCGAATCCATCCCTCCTCAATTCCATAAAAAGAAAGGTTCATGATAGAAGGTTAATTTTTAAGACTCTAGTCTTCCATATATCTTCATGGTGTCTTACAGAAGGCTCAGAATTCAACAAATTGAACAGTCGCTATTCTTCTCTTTATATAATAGGGAATGAATAATAGTACAGTTCCATTAGGTAGAATAGAGAAATGTTGTGTGGGATTTTATAAACTTAAAAGGAGGGGGGTGTGTATTAAGAATTGTGAGCTATGCGAAGAGTTTTAGACTAAATACTACTTGTTTGTATCATACCATGCACTGCAGTTAAAATATTTAAAACATTTTGATAAATAGGTGTTTGGGAGCTATTAAAGTAGTGCCAAACCTCAAACGTTAAGGGCTGTTATAAGAAGCCATTGATAACTACCAGCTGTTAGGTAAAGCAGTTGGTACCTGCATAGCGATGCATAACTCCAGTATGTAACTGAGAAGAATTAAGTCCTTGAAGTATAAGTCACTGTATCAAACTATTTATTTTTTTTAGGATATTAAAATAGAAATCAACTTTATAATAATTTTGTGAGTTCACTTGTTTTATCTGGTTATTTTTTGCACCTGCAGCTTGGCGGAGAGGTGGGACTCCTGCAATTTAACTACAGAAGTGACAAAATAACTAGAACTAATTCTTAAAATAATTTCCCTTTCATTTTCATTTTATTTGCTAGGTGGTTGTGGACACAGCACAGATTGAAAATAAAGAAGCCTATGCTCCTCAGATAAGTTTAGAAGGATCCAGAATTGTGGTGCAAGTTCCATCAACTTGGTAAATAAATACACTGTATTGCAGATTATACTAATAGTTATGACTGGAATATATAGGGGGAAAATATTGCAGTACAAATGAAAGAGAGAATCTACGCAGTTATGGCATATGTTCCTTAAGTTCCGTGGTGTGGAACTGTTGGAATGCCATTGTTGCTGACAGGCTGTGTGTGTCCTAGTGCTGCCTCTGGCGGAGGCAATGCAGGACAGGCAGCGCTGCGGCACTAAAACCGACTTTAAAGTAAAAGCTTGACGACAAAAGAGAAGTTGTGTGGGGTTTGTTTTAAAATCCAACAGTATTCATGTTGCTCCTCCCTGGCGGGTCCTCACAGCTGTTATCTCAGGAAGGCCAGGAATTAGATGAGATTAGTACAAGAGCTTTAGCTCTGTCTTCACTGCGCTGTTCTTTAGGTGCTGCCTTAAACTGCAGAACTCTGGTCTGAGATGCTATTCCTACCAGTTCAGTTGACTGCCTAGGGAAGAATGTTAGGATTAACCTGCACTTTTAGGTGAGGATTTCTTCCCTTTTGAAACGATGATGTGGAATTGGAACAGTGCCTTTCTCCCTCACTTTGGACTACTCATTGCTACAAATTCCAGTACAACACAGCTCATTCATCTGATCCCTTAGTGAGATACCCTGTCACTAATGGTACCAGTGCTGTGTCCAGAAGTACGAGTCCACACATACAGTCTGCTTACCCAAATACAGCTTTCATTCCTCTACAGAGTGTAAACTAGCACTTCTCTGTTCCCTTTCTGTAAATTGCTCTATTATGAAAGAACTATACGGAGGCAGAGTGCTTTGAGCCAGGCTGTGTGTGCTCTGAAGAGCTCCTCCTGCCGCCACGCGGTGACAGTGCCTCTTCACTCGCCGCTATGGGATGGGCTCATTAAGTATTTAAAAAATGTGCTAATATTTAGGTTTAAGTTATTCTGCTTTCACCTCAAATTCAGTCCTGATTTTGCGCCATTAATGAGGAAAACTCACTAATCCTGCATCTTCACAGCTCAGTAAAATCTCCGCAGACTGCTGGATATGCTGAATCATTTTCCATGTGCAGTCTGTCAGGCTGGGGTCAGAGAAAACGCTGGTGTTTGTGTCGGGTTTGTTGAGGGCTCTTGCTGTTTTCCAGAAATGGGCTTCATGCATTTCTTATTTCGTACCTCTGTGCCTGTATTATGCCTGCTCAGCTAAAGAGCTAAGTGTTAATCATGATTTTAAAATACATTATATAAGTCCTAATTTTACAGTTTAGATAAGCTGTATGTTCAACAGTAGAAAGAAACTGGGGCTGCAGGTGTAGTCTTTAGGAACCCTCAGGCATTTGTACATTATACTGCCTTGATTAGTTGCACCTCTGTAGGAGCAGAAACTGCAGCAATTGGCCTTTTCTTATCTGACTAGTATGGTAAAATTGTTTAATGTAAAAAATATATATGTATATATTTTTTAAGTTAAAATTCATAATTACAGGTGTCTGAAGGAAGATCCAGCAACAATGTCTTTGCTACAGAGGAGTCTGGATCCTGAGAAGACTTTGGGATTAGTAGATGTGCTCTATACCGCCGTGTTTGACATACACAGGTGGAAGGAAGGAAGGTACATCTCCTATTGAGCCTCATGCCCTACTTTCCTAGGTTAAACAAAGCCATCGTTGTTGAAAGGTCTGTGCTGAGGAACTTGATAGTACCAGTTCCTCAGCAGGGGAAAACAGTAGGCAAACTGTGAACAAGAAATTGGTCATCTACATCGGTACCTTGTGGGGACATATAGAGATACAGCAGTCTTTTTAAAAACAAACCAGCAGCTTATCCAAGTGTACAAAAGTATTTGTTTCTCTCTTGCAAAAATATTAGATGTATATTAAATTGATCTCCATTTAGGTCTTGAAGCACAACTAAAATTTCTTATGGAACGGGAAGTAGTTAATGCTATTGCAAATACTAGTAATAATTTGCATTGTTACCGTAAGAAGTAGCTGGTGAAGTCTGCAGTCTTTGGTTTTGTTTTGTCTGATACCTATTACCCAAATACACATTTTCCTCCAAAGTGCAGCCTCAGTTATGTATTATGTGGTTTGATATATGTGTTTTTGTTGATGCAGGGAGCAAGCTTTGCCTTGTATTCAGATCCAGTTACAGCGTGAAATCTCAGACTTTGGGAATCAAGTTGACATGCCATCTGGAAATGGAAGCAAATCTTCGGGTGGTCTGCAAAAAACGTTCTCAAAACTGACTTCAAGGTTTACAAAAAAAACTTCCTGTACCAGTACAAGTAATACTGGAAGTTATTCAATCCCCAATACACCTTCCAAAAATGTCTTCATAAGTTCCAACTCAGAGGAGAAAGCTAAAATGCCCACTAACATAGATGCACGGTTACAAAGCATTTTGAACATTGGCAGTTTTCCTAGGACCACAGATCCACTGCAGTCAATGCAGAGCACAAATAATCAGCTGGTGAATGGATTTCTAGTTGAAAGATGGGACAACTTCTTCAAACCAGATGATGGCAAGGATGACAAAGGTATGAATTTGCCAACTGACCAAGAAATGCAGGATGTTATAGATTTCTTGTCTGGTTTTAACATGGGCAAATCCCAGCAGACTTCTCCAATGGTGAAAAGAAGGAACTCTGTTGCATCCTCTACAGCAGCAGAACAAAAATCAGGAACAGTACAACAGCAGCCGCAGTCTGTGTCTCACACCCCACTGCATCCTTCTCAGCAAGGCTTGTCACAGCAACAACAGTCACAAAAGCAGCAGCAGCAGCAAGTGCAGTATTACCAGCACTTGCTTCAACCTATTGGACCACAGCAACGCGTACCTGCCAAGTGGCTGACTAACTCTTCGCAGCAGCCAGCCCAAGCTGTTGGAGCTGGATTGTCTCATATAAACCAGTGGAACAATCCTGGTTTTTCAGATTTGAGCTCTGATTTGTACAGCTTGGGTCTCGTGAGCAGCTATATGGACAATATGATGTCAGAGATGTTAGGACAGAAACCACAAGGACCTAGAAACAACACATGGCCAAATCGTGACCAAACTGATGGAGTGTTTGGGATGTTGGGAGAAATCCTGCCTTTTGACCCTGCAGGTGTGTATCTTTTCCTTTATTATGTTTTTCCTAAGGGTCCTCTTACAAAGAATACTGTTAAATATTGCTAGCAATAACACTCATTTCCTAGTGCTGTCTACCAGATGCTGGGGTGCTTACAAAGGCAAACAGGTATTTATATGTATGCTTCTTTTTAACAGAAGGTGAACTGAAGTATAAGCAACTTTCATTAATAAATGAGAATGCGAACAAATTCCTTGTTTCTTGTCCCAGTTGTTGGAGGTCCGATATGGACCACATCAAAATACTAAACCAGATACTTAGAGATGAGGTTGCTCCTCTTGTTAATTTGTAAAATTGTTTAAAACCATCATTAAGTCCTGAACTTAAGTAATTTACCTCTCCCCAAAATGAACCTTCCTGCTCTTTACCAGTCTTGGAGTCTGGAGACACCGGCAGATTGCATCTTTCCCTGTCCCTGCATTTCCCCTCCGTTACTGTGCTGTTCCATGGGAGTTGTACTGGTTCCTGTTCTACAGCTGTGACTGCAGTGAAAAGCTTGGATGCTGAAGGATTAGAGACTAAAGAGCAAGTGCTGTGTGGTTTGCCCGATGTGTTTGAACCACCGATAAACTGTAAATGTAGAAGGATTTTTGTCAAAGATGAAGCAAGATAAAATTTTATAGCCATAAGCAAATAGCTAAACGCTATGAAATTGATTGTAGTCTCTAATGAATTCTTCTGATGGTAGTACTAAGAACAACTTACAAATTTATTCTGTCGTAATTATAATTTCTGTTGGCCTGTAACATAGCTACAGAAACTTTCTAGTATTCGGTTTTGAAAGCTGCCTGGAGGCTGGCAGCACCAGCACAGGAAAAGCTTTTCTCAAAGCAGGAATCCTTTCCCCACGCTCGTTTGCCTGCACATGGGTTAGGACTGCGGGGGCGGCTCACAAACCAGCTCATTTGACTCATAATTTTATAGTTATTTTGTCAACTTAGTTGATAAATTAGTGGAGTTTATAAGGCAAAAATAGGCATCGTAGGTATGTTATCAAAAGCTTCTCAACAATTTTAAGTCTGACTTATTTAAACATACTTCTCTTATATACTTAAGGATTATCACAACATTTAAAGAAAGAGAAAATTATTTTCACCAAGCACAAATACATGCATGTGTAGGGGGAAAAAATGCATGTATAGAAACAACTGGCATTTTTAGCATTTTGAATCCATTCTATTTCTGTAGTATTTGCCTTTCAATCTAAAGAAAGCAACATGTTTTGTTCGATTTGATATGATGAACATCATGGCCTTTGAAAGCGATACTCTGAAAAGGAGACTCATTCAAGTTGATAAATGGTGGATTAAGATACTCTGTGGATTAAGATACATGTTTCTACAGTTGAAGTGATGAGTAAACTGTATTTTCCACAGAGCTGGTGTTTAAAAAAACAACCAAACACCCAAAAAAACCCCTTCCAATCAAATAGATTTTTCCATTGGAAAAACAACTGTTCTGCCTGTAACTTGCCAGGTTGAGCTGTGCTGTAGGAATTTTCAATTCAAGCTCTATTGAGGGTAGTACAGAAAGCTTCAAAACGTGAAACGCTTTTTCATTTCCAAAATTTCTTAGGACTTTGTACATTTGTCATTTGAAACAAATGGCATTACTTTTTTGATACATTGTTTTCAGGCTCTAAAAATATCGATCTTTTCAGATGCAAATCTGCTGATTAAGATTTTATAAAATTGATGGCTTTTCATGTCAAAGGCTTAAATAGCTACCACAGGTGTATTGTGCAGTACTTGTATCATCTGTAGGAACTTGGTGAAGGAATGTTGTAGTAAGAACTAGCAGAAGGAATGTTGATAACTCCAGGTATTTCGAATTATTTTCACAGATGCGAAAGAATGAAGTTGAAAATGCATCTGATAAAAAGCTGTTTATCTGTTATGTTTTCATTGAGGGGAAAAAATCAACACAAGTTGCTACTTTGAATGTAACAGTAATTTAACACTCAATGCCATCCGCAGGAAAAAAACCTGCAACGCCTTTAGAATGTGTCTAGAATCTGTCCTTGGATGTGAAGGTCTGTCTGGCTTCCACCCGCATCTTCAATTGACATAAAGATACTTCTCAAAAAGAACAAGTATTAGTGGAAACGTTTTGTTTCTGCACAGCTGTCAGATAGCTCTGTCCCCTGCTTATATAATAATGAATGTATGGAAGTAAACTTATTTTCTTCATTATCGTTTTAATTTGCATCCAACAAAACACTGTGGAGCTCTTATTTTCTGAGTGTGCCAAATGGAAATGAGGAAACTTTTCTTGTAAATGCTGCATTGAATGTAGGGAAGGCATGAGATGAAAGACTGTTCTCTGAGCTGTGCATGCTTGGTGGATGCTGTTCAGTGTTCACTCTTAATTAAAAGCCGAGACCAGCAAGCCAGTACCTCTGTACTTCCTGCTGCAACTGCTGTGCATGTAGTCTAAACCTTTTCCATATATCCTGTCAGATTGCCAAGTTTTCCCTCAGCTGGGCATTTAAAACACTTCTGGATTAAGGCTTTTGCTACATCTGCTTAAGATTAGGTTTATCATTTGCCAGATGCCCGAGACACATAAAGCACTTTAAGAATGGAAGATTTATCAAGAATTACTGCTTTCTTCTGTAAATATCTTCTGAAATATTCTGCACTATTTTGCAGGTCAGGATCAGAATGTTCTCAAAATTGTTGTCTAGGCTTTGTAGGAGGTAGGCAGTCTCTGGGTGGTTATGTTCTATTATGATCAATCTGAGATACAGATTTCTTGAAGTAAGCAGGGTCACAACATAGCTGGAAATCATGTTGCAATCTGGAATCAACTATAATAATAGAGATGTTCCTTTTCTCTGATGTTGGTAGATGTACAGGCTTTAATTCTGTCAGTGTCTTCTCATGGGATGTGGACCTTTCAGTGTATAGATACGATTACAGTGACAAATACTGTTTCCCTGACGGAATGCAAGGGGCAGGTGTCAGAAGTGTTATCCACCATGTATAGATGGTGCTTATCTACTTTTTAAAAACACTTCCATTCAGTGTTCTTTACTGCTCCAATAAGAGTTATCAACAACTGTCTGGCATTTATTATCAGTGAGGGAATTATTTTGTTTTGTGAGGTATGGTCAAGCCGAAAGGATTAAATGAGGGGGAAAACTGCAACAGAAATAGCTGAATGTCAGCAACTGACTTATTGGTTTCTTTTATTCAGTTGGCTCTGATCCGGAATTTGCCCGCTACGTTGCTGGAGTCAACCAGGCTATGCAACAAAAGAGGCAAGCACAGCATGTCCGTCGTCCAAGCAACACACGTGGCAACTGGCCTCTTCCTGACGATCCTCATAAAACCTGGCCCTTTCCTGAGTATTTCACAGAAGGGTAAGAGATTGGACAGGCTGCATATTTTTATTGTATGCAAGTCAGTTATACACTCAAACTTGGCAGAATGTGGGAATATTGGGTGTGTTTTCCAGTTGCTGCTGCATCTGTGAAATCTGCACTTCATCATGGCAAGAGTGAGAAATCTGAGCCCTTCCCACTTCGCTGATACCGAAGCACTGACATTTGTTTGATGTCTTCTTTAGAGTGGAATGTACAGCGGCTTTGACTTGAACGGAGGAAAGAAGGAATTTAGAACAGATTCATTGAGCATGGTTTTCTTTCAGTGCCTGGTTTTGATGAAGTGATGGTATCAAAGCTGCAGTGCCTGACGGAATTCAGTTTTCCAGATTTTAGCCACTTAATCTTGCTACTATAATGCATGTACCTTACAGGAAGTATCTTGATAGTCCTTAATCTCTTCCAAATCATAACTATTTCTTACAACAGCAGCGTTTCAAGATGCTCTGTCCATTTGTCCATAATGTAATAGCTGTGATTCTCAAGCTAACTCAAAACCAGTAGGACAAGTATGTGCTCTAGCTCAGCTTTGCAATGAAAAATGCAAGGACTTAGTGATTGCAAACCCATTTGTTTCTCCTTCCTGACCAGAAGAGGCACTCGTAATTTATATAATTATTTTAGTAAAATATCTATAAAGTGACTGTAACAGACAAGGCAGTTGATGTGATCACTCAGAGTAAGTATTTGTATTACTGGTATATTCTGCAAAGTACTGAAATTTCTTTGTGCTCTATCACCTGTCACAAAATTCAGCATAGCTTCATATCTTCTTTTTAAGAATTACTTCTTTTTCTGTAAATATTGATGTTATTCTGAAATTGTTTGCAGGTCAGGATCAGGGTCATTTTGCGGGTCAGGGGATACAGTCTGGACCAGACACTGTAAATCCAAGGACTAATACAACTTTTTGTCTTACAGTGATGTGACAAATAGCTGGTCTGGTACTCAAGGAGACTCTGCCAGCTCAAGTGATGAGACCTCCTCAGCTAATGGAGACAGTTTGTTCTCCATGTTCTCAGGGCCAGACCTCGTTGCTGCTGTAAAGCAGAGAAGGTGAGCAAAATGAACAGAAATACACACCACTTCGTAAGATTCTTTTTTTTTGATATTTTGAGTAGCCACACAAAGGAAACTCCTGCCAATTAGATGAAGCTATACAGATGTCACTTTACATATCGCACTGATAATATGGATCTGAGTGTACAGTGTATTTGACCTTAACACTAGGGATTCACCAGTTGAGCTGCATTAGTGCCTGTCGTCTCAAACAAACTAGCACCTGTGCAAATAGCCAACTGTTAGCTGAAATTCAGCATGTCAAGAAAAGAACTGATGCTTTCCCCTTTCCAAGATAATGTATTTTGGATGACACTTCTTTCTAAACTACTGGGACCTTAGGTGATCTTCGACTTGTTTTCCTAAACTGTACTTCACTGCAGCTTTGTCATGCCCCTAACACTGTGCATTTTGATACCAGCAAGTTCCTATTTCCTGGCTTCTAGCACAACGTGGTGGAACTCAAGAAATCCTGCTGATGTTGTTGTGTAGACTTCTGTGTCACCTTGCCCACACGGCCATTTTAGGAGTCCTAAATACATGCCTGTTCAGTCCTTTATTTCTGATCCTATGAAGAGAAGGCTTAATTGCATTCATAAATAAGCTTAGTAACTTAAAAACTAAACCAGGATTTTCAACTATGAACAATCCACTTAAAAGTACTAGTATGAATTACAATTACTTTCTTCTTTTCTGAAGGGGTGAACACCTGGTATCTTTGGAACCTCAGTGATTTCATAGTAGAGGACAATTAAGAGAATAATAAAAGGCACAAGATGAAGCATAAATTCCAACCTAATTCCAATCTGAGATCATTCTCACAAACTCTTTTTTCAAAACCTGTCTAAAATAAAATAAGATAGTTCTGTGGGTAAATATTCTGTTACTGTTTAGATCACAGAATAATTTAGAGTCAATACAGGTAGATACCAGATTGTCTGTCTGCTTTTTGGTGACAGGAGAGAGTCAGTGGATGTGCTGCCAGTTTCCTGCAGATTATACCTGGACAGCCAGTGTTACCCGCACTGCCAGAAAGGAAGTGTACGGATGGTGAAGATAATGAAACTAAGGCAAGCAGGTTGAAAGGAACTGACCAAAAGAGGAGCTGTTTTCTAAGACTTTATACAGAGGGGACAGGATCTGAGCTTCAATAAATGTTAAATTGAAATTAATTAATAAGCAGGCGTAGAAAAATAAGCAATTATTTGTGTTCTTAGAGAAGCACCAAAGGAAAACACAAGCTTATAATAGGTGAATTAATCTGCCAAGGCACTAGACATCTACAGATGGATCACGGAGTGACTCATTGAGCAAGAAGAACAAAAGCCTGTGCTTTATATAGTGCTCTGAAGAAAAGAGCAGAAGGAAGTCTCCAAAATGTGTGCTTCATTAAATAAAAGCTTAAGCAGAACTAATAGTACTATCTTATGTTACTTTTAAAAAGAAAAACATTCTACAAGTGTGGGCCTGACAAAATACCATAACTAAAGCTATACAGTAAGACAAGGCAAAAAGGTTGAGCATTCGCCGCCAAGGATTGCTCACCTGTGGAGGCCTGATGTTTGGAGCACAGGGATTTAGTTTGAATGAAAGATGCAAAGATAGAAGATTCTGCTTTAATCTAAACTCACTGACCCACCCTCCCCTCCCCCCCCAAACAAACAAAAACCAAAACAAGAAAAACAGACAAACAACATCAAAACCAAACAGGCAAAACCAAGAAAAAGAAAACCTTCCAGGATGCACAGATGGTCAGGGGCTTCTATTTGGTATTAGATCACAAATTTCAACTAAAGGTATAACATTTTTCCTCAGAGAAGCCAGTGTGCTTCACCAGGTGCTTAACTTGCTCAGTTGTTTCTTTTGTGTAGTTTGTAAAGTTATTTCAGAAAAGACACTTAAAAACAACCCAAAACAAGCCAACAAAAATGCACAAACAAATGAGAGCAGATAACAGAAGCAAAAAGGCAGTTTTTGGCAGATCTCTTGAAAGTGGGCAAAAGACTAACCCATCTGCCTTTCACCTCTACAAAAATGTGTTCGTGTTGCTGAAGCAGTAGCTCAAAGAACTACTGCACTGTCAAGGCTCTGACACAATTCAGTCATGAATTTCTTCCTCCATTGCTGCTTTTACCAGCATGGAGCGCAAAATACATGAAATAAGCTGATACATCAGTATGCATTCTAGGCTGTCAAGCATGACCGACTGAAAGTATAGAATAGTGTATGCCAAGTGGCAGATTATTTTGTGACTCCTTTACATTAAAAAAAAAAAACAACAACAAACAAGACCACCAGACTAAATGCCCCTCTCTTTTTTGGGCAGAAAACACAGTAGCGGCGAACAGGAGCCTAGTACGCTACCATCACCACCTCTTCTTTCTGCAGCAGATGACCGCAGTCAGGTAAGCTGAAAATGGCTTTGCTTAGTCATTTTTCCTGTTTGCATTTCAGGCTGGTTTACACTAGAAAAACAACTAGAATAGCATCTGTATCTCCAGATTGCTTAACTCAGCTAAAACCCAAACCATTTGCACTCAAATAGTATGAGATGCTTTTATCCAAGTTACCGAGTTTAAATACAAAAATTGGAAATCACTTGTATTTTTCCCTTGCAGCAGAAATTATCACAAAACCAAAGATCTCAAGTTAAGCTAAGAGGCAACACAGTCAATTTTAATTGTCTGTGCAGAGAAAAACTAAAGTATCACCTGATAATCAATCTGTCTTGCTAGAAGTTTTGACTTAGAGTGGGGCTACTGTGTGTCAAGCAAACGGGCTGAAGTAAATAAAAAAGCTTTTCGAGAGGCAGGTATTTTAAGAGTTATGAGTGTTATATATATGCATCAGTTCTGCTTTCAAACATAAATTAATTAATGGTTAAAGGAAGCGCAAGATGACACGTTAAGTATTGTCTCGAAAAAGAAGTGTTTTGGTGTTAAAACGAAACCAACCCCAAGCCAATTAATTTTGTTTTCTCAGGATAATAAAACCAAAACCTGGCCTCCGAAGGCACCCTGGCAGCACACGTCCTCCGTCACCAACACGCTCCCCGGTCAGAGCACGTCTCTGTATCCCATGAGCAGCCCCGTCAGCCAGTGGAGCGACACGATGCAGATCCTGCAGTCCCCGGTGTGGGCAGCAGCCAACGACTGCGCCCCCGCAGCAGGAATCTCCTCCAACTTTGCCTACGCGCAGCAGCAGCAATCGCAACAACAGGCGTCCCAGCACAAACCAATGAATAAGGGCTTTAAATCTTTTCCAGTAAAGCACGAACGCAGACCATCCTACCTGCATCAGTACTAATTGCTTTTCATATTGGAAAATGCAGCACAGGGCCAAACGTAAATGACAAATACTTTGTTTCACAATTGTGTATTGGCTATATGCTGTTTATCTCATTAAATATGGAATGGAGGGCGTTTGGGTGAGATGTACAAACTCTTCAATTCTGATTTACAGTGCTGAGCAAATATGGCCAATATGTTTGTTTGACGTTCATGAAACAGCCCAAAACTGTGATGTAGAAATGTGTATACTGCCTTTATTTTCAAAATTTTTTTTTAAGGAACTGCTGAAGGCCTACCATACAAGAAACACTGTATTTTATAGCTATTTTTCATATAGATTTATAGTTAAACATCTTACTGAAACACATTGAATATGTTGAAGCAAATATATAGCAGTCACTTTGCTCAACACTGTTTAAATTTATAATGGACAAGCTGTAAAGTCTTTGTATTCTCCATAAATGGCCCGTGGGCAGCTGTTTTTAAATGAAGTGCAACAGCAGCTCTTCGTGCGCCACACAAGTGAGTTCATTATGAAACTGTTGCAGAAACAGTTGTGAATTTGAGTTTTGTGGTAAGCAGAACCACTCAACCTTGTGTCATAAATCTTATCTGAGCTGCTTAAAGTAGATGGCATCTGTGTGGATAATATGACACTGGTTTTCAAATAAACACACCGTTTCTTACTGCTTCATTTGGCCAAAGGCATTATCCACACAGTGCTCCTTCCATGTGTGAAAGTCTAGCCTAAAAGACTACTTGCATATATTTAAAGTCTTATTTCAGATGCTACAGTTGATTAAAAATTGTGAGCTGGCTCAGAAGATACTAAACTGAAATGTGGGGTAGCAGTTAGTTAAAAGAACATTATTTTTTTTTAAAGGATAAAGTAATTATTTGCAGTCAATATGTGCCATTAAGTGAACCTGTGGAATTAGGAATAACCTTCCAACCAAAGTGGATCCGGGAGAGTGACTGGTGCTTAAAAACTGAAGAACAATGGTAAATATATGTATAGCTATCCCACTGTATATTAATTGAGATTACAGAAGATTCTTTATATAGTTAGAGCTTATTTAAATTTTCATATTTCATCTTTGAAAGAGTCTAAAAACCACAATATTTTCTGGTATAAGAGTTTTGACAGTATTAATCTTATTTTTGTATTTTTCTTAAGTCATATCATTCTAATACGTTAACTACTAGTAAAATGGGTTATTAGTTCTAACTACATAATTTTTCAATGAAGATAAAGCACATTTGTTGGTTTTGTTTTTACAAACTAAGTACATCTATATCTAAAGATACCAAAAAATAAATACATTATATATATATATAAATAAAAAGTATACACAACACTAAAACTATTAAACATTGGGGTATTTAAAACCCATCCACCTTTTTTGTTTGTATGGTGACGGGCTCTATTTGCAGGCCCGATTGTTACCTTTTGTGCTGTTTGAGGATGCCAATGTTGCCTGTATTTATGATATTGTCACCATGTTTTCAGAAACTTCATACTTACCATGTTTACAGAGATTTGTTTGCTGTACATAGACTTTTTACAGTAATGTGCTTTGCACAATCAGTGTGGCTTCTGTCTGTAAATTGTTAATGATCTGTACTACTATAATTTTGAAAACCCTCTGCTGAAAATGTTAGTGGTTATTTAACTTGATGAATGGTTTTGAGTTTCCTACATCTTGTCATTTAGATCTAATATTAAATCCTAAATTTGGTTGTACTTACTGGTTATTCATACTAAGACCAAAATGGAAGTTAATGAAAACACTTAGTTTTGAACTTTTTCTAACAAGTGCCAAAATCATTGCTATAGTTTTTGCAGTTTATTCATAATTACAAATGCTGGCAAGTTTCTGGACCTACAGAAGTGAATTGCGAAAACAAAGTTTGTCTGCATTTTGACCACGTAGGTGCTACTCTGTCCTTTGCTTCCGATTGTTCTGAACACTGGTAATTTTAAGAATTGTTGCACTTGGCAAATGAGTCTTGCCATTAAACTTCACTTACACTGCCAAGTGCAAGGGTTTGGTGCTTAGTTAACTTACCCTTATTGCAGTGCTTCTTGTGAATAGCTAATGCTTCTGAACTGGAACTGTACATTTTGTATTTTAAAGCTTCTGTAAAAGTAAACTATTTGCTTTATTAAAGATACACATTTAATAGGTCATACCTGTTTAAAATATGCACCTTGCTGAAAATGAGCGGCACCTTAAACTGTAACTTGGGTTTGTAAACACAGATCTTATTTCATTAACACGGGATTATTGAACAGTTTGAAAATTGTCAACTGCCTAGTTACTGACTCACCATGTAAAAATGAACTTTATACACTACAGTCTGAAACATCTTTAAGGCTACTTTTCCAAGTAGATCACACTGAAGAACATGATACAGAAGATGCCTTAGTGCCGTCTTGGAACTAGTAGTGCAGGTGAACACTTGCACCTGTAGCAATTACAGAGTAAATAATTTTGATGGTAGTGAGCAAAAAGTAATCTTCCTCCCGACCTTCCTGAATGAACTGTTCTCCAGGCTATTAGTGTATGTTAATCATGCTGCCGAAATGCACTGAGTGCAAATACGCTGTGCTCGCTCTGGCTGAGAATACACAAGCATACGGCTGATTGTGAATGCAACAAATACCCAGGAAGCGCATGAATCCATTTTGATCATACAAGAATTTACTTGTTTACAGAGTCTGCAGTACAGAGCATTTCAAGCAAAAAGGAAAAGTCTTGACACAACTAGGGCAAACACCCTGCCTTCTCTCACTGAAATAAAGGCTCGATTTCTCCCTTGCATTTAATTGCACCAAGTTATGCAACAGTCCCATCTTTCCCTGAAAAAGTTAACATTTCTATTTTGCTAAATCACTGAGCTGCTTCTTCATTAGCACATGACATTAATCCAGAATATACTATGACTTACAAAGAACACTTTTAGTTTATTAACCACAATTCCTACGATACAAGATACAAACCAGTCTATTGCTTCTATATTTGGCAATATATGATTGACTGTGTCATGTTGGAGGGAGAAGCTGCCTAGCTAAATGTGTGCCCTGTATTGTACAACCACAGTCATGAAACAGCCTCTGCTTCAATGAGACTGCAAGAGCCTTCCAAAGGCATCTCTGGTGCTGCTGTCCTGACAACCAGGCTGTTTTCAGAATTATACTACATGGAGTTCTTCAGGGGAAAAAGGAAGCGTGAAAAATAATTATCACCCTTTAGTTCTGCTCACAGTAATGGAAAAAAATATAGCCTAATATTATATAAAAAACTAGAGTCATGTTTCTATTGTGAAAGTATAGATGACTTTTTACCTGCCTTTCAAGACCTTCTGAGCTCTCAAAATGGGACTCTAGACTAAATATTTCTACAGACGCTTAAAGCATCACTGCTTGTGTCCAGGTATGCGCAGTCAGTCTACAGTCTTCTGCGTGCTGGGTGGTGTCGCATCAGCAATTGTAGCTAAATAAATGAGGTTTCTATGCAGAATATGCTGGTACCTACGAGAGGAAGAAACACAGGATGTGGGAAATGTGTTCTTTTCAAGCAAACTGCTCACACTTTAATAGTGACTTTTAAAATCTGATCAATATTTGCCGTTAGGGAAAGAAATAAATAGCAAGCTAAAAATAATTAAAAAATGAATCAGGGCAAACCCCTCCATATCCTGTTTTTGCTCTGAAGCCCACTACACCGCCCTGAACTGCCCTCTAACAAAGCACCTTCTACTTACCAACTTGGACAGTGAGCACGCGTGTTAAGATCTTTGTGTAACCAACACTGGAAAGACGCAGAAGGGCAGCTCGGGGCAGGAGGGGACACCCCCGCCCGGCACCGCCGCCAGTCCCGCTGGCCCCGGCTCCTCCGCCCGTGCGAGCGCCGAGCGGCTGCGGAGCCACAGCCGAGCGGCCCCACGGTTCCGCCAACAGCGCTCCGCGCTCTGCACGCACCCAGGAGCCCGCCCAGCACAGCTGGTCTCCAGAGGGACACACAACAGCCAGGAGCAGGCAGCGGATCTATCCCATACAGCGCCATTTCTGCTTTACAGAGCTGTGTCAATATTTTTTGGGAAGCCTCTCGGGAAGCACAACCGCATTTTGTTTTTACGTCAGAACAGCTCCGGAGAGCAGGAGCCGCGTTCCGCTCCCGTGCGGAGCCGCCCGAGCCGCGATCACTTACTGCACGCAGTCGGTGGCCCGGCCCTTGCTCTGGTACTCCACGATGCACCGGATCAGCTGGTCGTTCTCCTCCAGCAGCTGGAGCACAGGAGCGCCGCGTCACCGCCCGCCGCGGCCCGCCGCCCCCGCCCCGCCGAGGCCGCTGGGGCCGGCTCTGCCTCAGCCGAGCCGGGAGCGCCCGTGCCGCCCCCGCCGCCCCCGCCGCCACCACGGTCCCTCACGCCCGCGCTCACCCGCTGCAGCGTCTCCTGGTTCACCTCCGCCTTCCCGCGCAGCCGCTCGGGCACGAACGCCACCGACATGGCGCCGGGGCTGACTGGACCCGGCGGCACCGCCCACCGCAGGCTCTGATTGGCTGCCGAGCGCGGCTCGCGTACGTCTCACCTCGTACGCAGCCGCTGGCGGCCGCCGCGCGCCCCGGCACGTTCGCAGCCGGGCGGGGCGCGAGGCGGGTGCGGCAGCGCCGCCCGGTCACCGCCCCCCGCCGGAAAACAGCGCGGGAGCGGAACGAGCTCCCGCCAGCCCGGGCCCGCGGGACACAGAGCCCCGGGAACCTCCCTCCGAACCGCTCCAGCACCGCCAGGCACCAGAAATAACTCCCGAGAGACTGGTTTTATTGAACAGTTTATTCTGGTTTAAAATAAAAAAAGAGACACCCTCACTTCCGTGGAGCAAGGTACACCGAAGGAACCGAGCACCCCCTCCCGCCCCCCGTTCCGGGAGGGACTGAAATTCATTCCCTGACAGCGCCGGGCGTTGGTATTTACAATTCATCGTGTTAAATAAGCCTGGGACACCTCGTACAGTATTGCAACAGCACAGCACCTGCCTCTATGCCCAAAAACCTCCACAGCTGCTCAGAACCATGATTTGTGGATCCCAAAAGGCGTTGTTGTTAACATGCAAAAAACATTACTAAACAATATTATCTAACTTCTACGGTTGCCAAATACTTGACCTTAATAAGGAAACCAATTACAAAATACTTCCTTGTAGTGCTATACAAAAGTTATAAAATTAAGATTCTATCAACCACTTTTAAATATTCCAATTTTCCAACAGTGCAGTTTTCCACATCTTATCACCACTGAACATTTCGAAATTAAAAAAAAAAAAAAGAAAAAATCAGCAATTTAGATCAAAATGGTTTAATCTTTGGATCCCTTTATTCCTGTGGCCTTCATATACATATACAGACACAAATGACCAGGTTTCTATCTCAGCATATCAAAAAGTTGTAACTAGTCATTCAGAATTGGCAAAAAGTCCATTCTATGTCATTTGTGACTTGACGGTCTTAGAAGCAGAGTCTTAATGTCTCCAAGCTATTGTCTATCAAAATGCAAACAACTTCAAACACTAAGAATTCTTTAAATTGCTTATGTCTACAGGTATTACAACAAAGTTAACATTTCAAGAATTGACAAATGGAGACATACGTTTGTCCCAGGCATTCCAGGAGAACCACAATCACTCGTGTGCCTGGTCCATTATTTAAAAAAAAAAGTTAATATTTATCACTAAGTAAAATTAATTGCAATTTGTGACATACGAAAAATTATCTTCTCCTTATTTGAAAATATCTCCTTAATTTGGTCAAATCCTGTGATATGCCAGAAACTACAAAAATCAAACTCTCGCAAGAGAAGTGAAGAGTGTATCCAGTTTTGTGTAATGGAAGAACATTTTCAAATCTTCATTATAGTCCAAATATATTAAAAAAAAAAAAAAATCAAACATTTAAGCCTTGAAAAGCTGCTAAAGAAAACAAAACCAACTAATTCAGTGTTCTTCAGCATATCCACTTTTGCAATAACACAGTATGTTTGCCGACTTAAAAATGTTTATTCTTTAAAAAATTAGTCGCTTTTTATACAGCTATACAAAGTTTGTAATGTTTCTTTGGCAATGGGATATAATGGAATTTTACAACTATATAAAAAGTTTCCTTTGCCTAAGAAACAGTATTTACTGTGTGTACATATTTGACTGACAAAGCAAGTTTTCTACTGTCCAGCACCCTAGTTGATAAAAGTACAACTATCTCAAAGGGATATTACAGGATTTCCAAAAAACAACCTTCAGTGGATCAAAACACTCACAGTATCAACGGCCTTCTGCATACAATTGTCCTTACAACTTGAAGCAATTATCAAATACAGTTTAGTAATAAGAAAAATCCTTTCAGTGATGAAAAAATACTTAAACTCCATCGAAGTACTGCTTTATAATTAACTATACATAAGAAATTACTTATCCTTCTGTCTCAAATATATTTAATGCTCACTGCTTTTAAAGATGGCCATTTTTCAAAAGTAACTGCATCACACCCCTTTGAAATTAAATAGTTAAATCCCAGTGCTGGTGACAAGTATACAGCAAATTAACTTCATTCTTTGCAGAGATTGAAACTAATTCTATGGATCAAGACGATCTAGACGTTCACCCGGTTTCAGCTCTCTTGTAGACTATGCAGCAACTTTGTTGTCTTTCTAGAGGGAACAAGAGTAGAATGTTAAAATTCATTTTGCAAAACAGAAACCACAAATCAATCTGGACAACAGCACTGGGAGAAGATGCACTGTGATGGCTACTTCCCATCTTCTGCATTCACAGGAGACCTCCCATGGGATCAGGTCAGCATCTGGGCGAAGCACCCTCAGGCCCGTGCCCACTCCTCACTCTGACTACATGTCTGGCACACAAAGCCTTGGTCATTACACCACCTCCTACTTGTCTGCAAGGCTGTGAAATTCCTTCCTTCAGAAATTCAAATCTTTGATCTTTAACCCCTCATTTCAATTCATGCTCAGCTAACAAAAAGTTATTTAAATCATAGGACTAATTGTTGCAAATGATTTCTATGCTTATGTGATGATGAAAGCGTGTTTGTATAGCAGGTTACTTCAGTCAGCAAACCTGACATGGTGGCTTCTGCATAACATTTAAAGGAACTTCAGCTTTGTTCATATTTAACTAAACTAGTAGTACTTATTTTAATATTTTAAAAACACTTCATGGGACAGACAGAAGTCCCTTCTTTTGAAGGTTTTATGCCTAGTCTCCCTTAGTTCCTCAGCTCCCTGAGTTGAATCACTGGCTGAAAAAAAAGTCAATTCTGCCCTAGATTTCCCAACTGCTATTGGATATAATTATGTAAAATTATATTAAAAAAAAAAGAAAACGAAGTGTGTAACATGACCTTACAGAACTCAAATTTCTTTTATCTTCTTTTGCAAAGGGTCATCACTATGCTTCAGTAACTTCAATTAATCTGTTTGAGGGGTTATTTAGGACCTTGGAAGTCTATAGGCTTTGTGCCAATTCATTCACAAAGAACTCAAAAATGTTTGTGGCACACTAGAACTAAGTTAAATTACTCCCTCTCAATCTTTACATTTTACAATATTGCTTAGAAAAAATGCCCACAATTCACATTTGCAAAACTTGGATTAAATGTGCAGAACTTTTAATTTCTGACCACCCCCCTCCAATTCCAGCTATAGAACAAACATTTAGGACGTGTGAAGAAATGTAGCTTTTAGTTTTGGTTGATGTTGATAGTAAAATGATGCTATGTAACTAAAATTTCAGCATTAATGGACTGTCAATTAAGTAGCTCAGAGACCTGCAAAATATTATGCAAGAAATTCTAGTTCAACATGAATTAAGTATATTTTACCCTATATTCAAAGTCGGCAAACTCCCTGCCTCCACGACCTCCTCTGAATCCACCACGAAATCCTCGAGGGGCAGTGAAGCCACCTCTTCCACTTCCTCGTCCTCTTCCACCTCGGAAGCCAATGCCTCCTCTGCCTCTGTAACCCCCACGGCCACGATTGGGACGCAGCGGTATTCCAAAGGTCTCGGCATTTAATCTTCTTTCCTCAGCCCAGGTGGGTCGCCGCTCTCTGCCACACAGAAGGAACAAGGATTGCTTTAAAACCCACTTCAGAAGGGAGACTGCCTGGATTAGTTAGTATTGCCAGAAAGCCCATGAAATGAAAAATGATACATTAATCACATTGTAAATCTCCGCATTATCCCTTCTGCAAGAATCTAGGTATCTGACACAAATAATTTAACTCAATGAAAAGAGGTATGTTACAGTATCATGACGTTTCCCACAATGGACACAGCCTGCATCTCTGCACACAGCATCATATAATAAATAAATAAAAGCTGTCTGCAATTTAAAACAAGGGAGAGTAAGAGTTTGCAGTTACAGATGTTACTTTATCTATTAATAGCTGTCAGTACAACAAACAATAACCCCCCTGTAATTCACAACAGGTCAACAATCCACGACATCTTGTCTAATAAAAAGGCAATAGCGAAAGATAAGCTTCAATTTTCCTGAAATGCTGTTTTCCCATTCAAACCCCACTACTGGCCAAGACAGTTATGTAGGCTACTGAGAAACCATTACCAAAGCACAGCTTAAGTGGTCATTTAGCAGCAACACAAAATAGCCAGCTTAGTAAATCTGGAAAGGCGTTTCTAGGGTATGTACACTCCGTTCTGGAAGCATGGTTCTAAAACATCATTTCAACATGTCTTCCTATTAATGTATTGTACTTACAAAGAAATGTTGTGCTTCATATTCCCATTTTATTTTTGCCCACTGCATGTGGAAATAAGCTTTACTCACTTTCAATTCAGAACGCACTGTAGTGAGTAGTGCTGACATAAGCATGCATTAAGTAGACTAACAGGCTTTCCCTTGCAGGCCATACCTGTTGTCATCACAGGAGATGTTATCAAAGAAGGATTTGGTTTTGTCATAGTAGCAGTTGGGTCCAAGCGGATCTTCCTCATCTGCATTCCCTTCACTATTTTGGGTATCAACACCTGAGTCACCTTTGTCTTCTCCATTTACAGGCTTCTCTGGTTTCTCAAGTTTATCTTCTGGAAAATAAAAGTAAATAGAAGCCTTCCAGACCACCATACTGAACAGAACAGCACTGTTAACTTATTCGCAAACAGGCACAAACTATACTGACCTGTGGTAGAATGGATTCAATAGCCATTGATTTTATAACCTACTCACTACTTCCTTTCCAAACTTCAAAGCCTCACTTAGTCATTCTGCATATAAAAGCCATTCTGTGTTTCTGCTCATCCCTGTTACCCTTCTCTTCTGGCTTTGCTGTTATCTCCTTCAAGACACAGGGCCAGCACCCCAGCTATTATGCTGTGAACTGATTTTATGGTATTTCTTTCCTAATAATGCCTGAAGTTCAACTTACTGTTTCGACTGGCATTGAAAAAGAAGCTGATGGTTCAACAGAACTACCTATTACAATATTAAAGCCTCATTCCTAAATGCTTTACAGGTTAAATCTCATGATGCTGTACATAAACTTCCAAAATACACACACACAAAGATTACCACTCTGTCTCACAGAATATTTCTATAGCTCTTTTTAGCTTTCCATTGCCACTTTATTATTCTGAAAAATATTAGTATCAACAGCAAAAGGTAAAACCATTTAAAAATTATCCAGAAAAGAAGGCAAGCACCAGAGAACAAATCATATGGTACTACACCTGTGGTTTTTCTTTACACTGAGATGTGAATATTTATTCCTACCTTTTGTTTCCCAACTTTTAGCCAATCTTTTACCAAAATAGGGAACTCCTTGTATTAACCTGTAGCAATTTCATCCAAAAATAGTAGCAGCAGTGTAACAGATGGCTGATTGCAAGAGAATGAGGGAATTAAAACAGAAGCCTGCTAGAAAATGAAACAAAAGTGCTGGCAGCATAGATCTAAACTACTCCTGTGCTTCTTTGGAAAAGGGCAAAAGCAAAGAAATGATAGAAACTTTCTTAAATTGGAACTCTCATGCATCCTCCAGCAAAGTTCTGATCCCAAATTCATGTTTTTGTGATTGCTTTTGGTCTCTTAATAATAAAACACGTTTTCTTCTATTGCACCTTTTCAAAAACTCAAAAGTAAAAACACTATTCAGATTTTTCAAGTGATCTGCACTTTTAACCAACAAACTTGTTAGAACATGATGTATATTTGCTAGTTAAACTCTTTCAAAACCTGAGTATTGATGCAAATATTAGATTAAGAGATCATCCCAGTTTACTGCTTGATTTTTTTTAATGACTGCAAAAAAGTGTTAGTACGATATGCCTTTTAGAAGTTTTCCAAGGTAGAATTAAAACAGCAATACAAGCAAGTATTGGTTTACCTTTTAGTTTCAGTTTATTATGGAATTCTCTATCAATTTCTTCCTTGTTGAATTGTGCATTTGCACTTTCAAAGTCAAAGTCCTTCTCAAACTTCATTGGACCATCCCTCCTAATACCGAATCTTCCTCGGCCTCCTCTGTGACCACCACGGCCTCTCCGTGCTGAAGGTCCTCCTGGAACTGACAAGAGCGAAATTTGTGGTTTTGTTTTGTAGATTAGTTTTTCTTTGAGGGGAGTGGGGGCAGCTGTTTATTTAGGTGGTTTGTGTTATTTTTTTGTTTGTTTTTAAATTCCTGAGGTAACAGGTTAGGACTTCATGCATCCTCTTCCTGCATTTGTGTTGTTAAAAGTCCTGTTGGAGCAGCTCGTCACTTGTAAATTCACTTAAAATAATTGTTGCAGTGACACAGAAAGCATAATAGTACTAAACTTGGGTACTAAAAGACTTTCCAGAAGTCATTAAAAGCTTTCTGAAGAAGAGTTAAAATGGTAGTGGATTTTTGGTCAAGTATTTTCATAGGTAACAGGTTTTATTTCATGCTGTTGTGTTTATAAATCCATGAATACTGCCGGGGGGGCCGGGTTGCATTTTTATTTAAATTGCTTAATATGGAGCAACCAGAAAAGATTTTCTCTTTAATGCTGACTTATTGTTCTTGTATTATTCTGACCCAAGGCAAAGTTATTGCTACCCACTAGAAACAACTATGTGAGAGCATTCTAAATACGTAAATTCTACCGTAATCGGAACTGCAAGATCTCTGAACATTAGAAATGAAGTCCTAGCAGTTCATGAACTGTACAAAATGATGTATTTTAGCAGACTTTTAAAACTTAATGAAGTCTGAAGACGATGATAACTATTTTTCAAAATAAGATTTACCAATTTGTCGTTTGCTTTCATTTCTGAGTTCATTTTCTGATCTTGAAACTTTGTGTGCTTCAGCTAAAGTTGGAAATAAAAAAATGATTTGTTTATCCAATTAGGTATTTTTGATAATACTTTTGTATATAGTTATGTAGTTCAGATTTCAAAAAAAGCCAGACCTATAAAAGTAAACCACAAGTTTAACTCCATAAAAGAAAAAAAAAAATAGAATATATGCTTGACTTTAAAAAGAAACATTAATCCAGGTCTCTGCTGTCCAGTCTACTAGTAACGGACAGCAGGAGAAATCCTACACATTACCCTTAGAAGGAGCTCTTCACATGAGTATGGAATAAGCCATATGAAAATTATCCAAAGGTACCTCGTCTGTGCTCTTGATTCTCTAATGATTTCTGGCTAGCAGACACCAAAGGTCTGGCTGGTACAGGACTCCTCCTCCCCACCGGTGCTGGAGTAGGCAAGTGGGCTGAAGCTGTTTGCACTGCTTGTTCCATGGTGGGGCTCCTCCTCAAATGATCTATCTGAGGGCTTGAACGACCTGGAAAAAAACAAAGCCAAAACCCAGAGAGTTATTTCTCATCCACAAATTTGAGTTAACTGCTCTCAACCAATCTAGACTGACAGATTTATCTGCCTTACCAGTCAAGATAGCTGTGTCCAAAGAAGAAATAAATATTTCTGCACCCACAGATCCACTAATCCAGAATGAAGGATATTTAGCAATTTCCCTTCCCCCAGTCTAAAAGAAAAAAATGGGTAGGACAATTAATCCCTACCAACCCATCCATGATGTGCATTTAGCTGTGGAATGAAACTTTTTGATTTGAAGTAAAAATGCTCTTTCTGCCTCCTTGGAAAGCCAAGTGGAAAGTGACTGCTCCCAAAGGCAAAGATAAAGTTATCGCACTGAAACTGAATTTAATCTAGTGCACTCTGTTGTACGAGCAACACAAAATAAATGAACAGTGAGAGCTTGTACGAGGCGTAATGCAGATGAAGGAGCTATGAAAGCCTCCCCACAACGTGCTGTTCACACATTGCCATTTGCAGCATGAGTGATTGGAGCCAGAAGCATGTTTAGAATTGAGACATCTGATCCAGCCAGACAAGTCTATGACACCATGTAGGTAAATCTACTAAGAAATTAGAATAAGACTCAAGTCCCAGTAAGTAAAATAAAAGAATACTGTCATATCCCATAAAAAAAAAACTAAACAAAAGAAAAAACAAAAACACAAAAAAAACCCACACAGAAAAAACCCCAAACCAACCATACCACACTTATTACCTACAAAGATGATAAATATTTTTAAAAGCAAACACACACAGACAAAACTTGTTGATGCCCCACAAGAAATTTTGTGGCAGAATGTGCGTTCATGCAGAGCATGTGTCATACATCAAGTTTAATAATTACAGAGGTTTTAATTTCACCTACAGAAAACCAAGCTGCTACTCTTTCAACAGAGAAACAGTAGATGCCCAGCATACTCTTTGCTCCCTTCAAGTAATACAACAAAATAGAACTTCTTTTTGGTAATCCACTCAACCAATTCTAGAAAGCAGTCCTAATTGGCAAACAAATCTCAACTAGAATTTAGGAAAAAACCTGTTTGCTGTAAGTAAAATAAAGTGTTTTGCCTTTTAATACTACTACATAAACTTAAAAATGGCACTAGGAATATATCTTAGCACACACTTTTACATGCAGCAATGAAAGTGGAAGAGCAGGAAATAACACCTTTTGGATTTTGAAGAGCAATCTTAACATATGTGCATGAAAAGTGAGGGTGAAGGTGCTCAACACTTAATTTCTTTTTTTCTTCACCACCCAAAAAGCACCAAGAATTTCCTTTTTGGTTTTAGTTTCTTTTTCCAATATTACAAAAACTACTCATACAGTTTCTATACTATTAAGCTGACTTAACTGTCCTGTTATTATCTCTACAGGCAATCACATCTGCTATTAGCATTATTTATGTAAATATACATTTTAAAAAAATACCATTAGGAATAGATTTTAAAATTATAGGCTGAGTGACTTAACAATTCAATCAGCATGAAGTACCTTGCATTTTGTCATGCTAACAATAAAACTAGATATCGAATTTCCCTATGCACCTACTTGCTAATATTATTCAACTGAAGTCCTGCTCCTCAAAACAGAAGCTTTAAGGATAACAAATGCATTGCTTACAGTTACCTACGCAACATGCACACACACAGGAAAACACATTTAAAGAGAGGTACGAAGCTGTTCAGTGCTTTCAGGTTTTGATACCAAGTGTTTTCATGATAGAATTTAGCTGTTTGCTCAGCATTTCAGGCAACCACCTAAATCACCAAGGCACAACTGGTCAAAAAAGATCAAAGACTTCTTAAAAAGATTTACCTTGAGACATTTGTGTTTTTAGTGATCTTGCATCTGTTGTAAAAGCAGAACCAACTGCAGTGCTTTGGGACATGCTAGCACTGCCTGACGAGTCTGTTCCAAAAGATGTTAAAGAGCCTCCTGCTTTGAAAGAAATAATACAATTGTAAAACCCTGTTTATGATTTTTTTTTCTGTATATATTTTTTTTAATTAGCACTAAATGATTACTGAAGTCATATTAGGCAGTTATTGTAGAATACACACAAGTTTGCCTTTCCTATACACTTTAAGTTCAATGTAATTTGTGCAGTCATAGTAAGTTGGTAACACTAATATCTTGATGCTTTTTATCTAAAAAAAAAAAATTAAAAGAGCACTGCTAACTTCAGTATTACAAGTACTAAAGCAGCATAGTAATGACAGCATCTTACAGAGAAATAAACAAATGGTATTTGTATATATTTCCACTTAGCATCTTTTAAGCATAAATATGACTGTCACATCTTATGAACGGATATCAAGTTATGGCCAATTCTACAGCTTTCCTTTCACATGGCAAACATTTACAGTACCAGGAGTAACACTGTTGTCGTAACAGTTACAAGAGTGAAAGTTCCAATGTGAAAAACTAAAAACGGAAATAAAAAACTTTAAGGGAGGAATAAAAGTTGGTTGGTGAGTCTCAGAAAGCATCTGCGGTACAAGGGAGCAACTAACCCATGCAGCTCACAAATACTTCAAGCACATACTTCATGCCAGGCTAACATCCCGAGGAGGACGGTGCTGGCACATGTCCTGCTGAATAAGCCATACCCCTCAGTTAAGGCACAACACTACCTGGTCAGCCTGGGATACCAGGTGTCCACAGCACAGCTATGGAGCTTTTGTGGAAGAACTGCCTCTACCACTTGTGAAATGTAATGAATACATGATTAATGTAATGAATATATATGATAAAGAATGAGTTCACGAATACAGGAACCTCTAGGCACTCTTCCCTCTGAGACAGGGTGTTCAGCTCTCAATCACAACTGCTTTGATTTGAGCTGCAAAGGCAATGAAAAGCTCTGTACTTTTGAACTAAACTGTGGAACTGATACAGATTGAAGACTTTGGATCCACCCTTAAGATGCTGATGGAATTATAAGCACCGATCACTGTTGATGCACACACATACAACTTCACTTATAGGAAAACACCAACTAATAAAAATGAACATACCAACTCCAACAGCGCCAAACTGCTGCCCCACCAGTGGGCTTGGACTAAACTGACTGTATGCAGGCATCCTGCCAAAAGGACCATAGGACCCCACAGACTGGAATGAAGATGTAGTCGAAGATCCTAGTGAAGACTAGAGACAAAACACACTTGCAGAAATTAATGTTTACACAAAAAGTAGAAAATGGTTCTGCAATGCAAGAAATGCAGAAACTCTCAAACCACTTGTTAAATTTAACCTAATTCCACCACTGCAGCTAATACGTATAAAGACCTTAACATTTGTAAAGTTGTTTCTTAGAGCAACAAGAATTTAACCGCTTTAACACAGAAGCAAAGACAGCACAAAAATAATGAATTACATATATTACTCTGCATGAAAACCCAAAGCAGACAACAACTTGCAGAAAACATTGCCACAAGTATGTCCACAGTTTAGAAAGCACTTCTACCCTCCCAGTATCAGAAACTTGCAAAAACAGTACCACAACATTTTGCAATCTTTTCCCTAGAATCTCAGAGACTGGACTCTCTTGTCAAACATTTGTATAAGCTTTTATTGGCAAACTTGGAAAATGTCAAATCTTCTTCCCTAAAGTTTCAAAAACCACATGAACAATGAAAGACTCAAACATAATGGAGGAGGGTGGGGTCATTACTATTATTGGGGCTAGCAGTAATAATATTTCACAGCTCTCAACTACTTCCAACAGAAGGAGCTGCACCCGATTTAACAAAAGACCGATTTAACAAAAGACCGTAGAGGATTACAAGGGTATTTTGTAAAGAAGCATCAAGATTTTTATCTTATAGAATAGTTAAATGTTAGAAATGTAAACACTTAACATGGAATTATCAAATTCTATTTGAACAAATAACTTCCATCTTGCTCTCAGGGATGATTTCAAGACATCCCACAAGCACAATCAACAAGCCAACAAATTTCAGAGATGAAAAATACCTATATCAGTCAGTCCACGAACTACAAAATAAGATTAATCCTGAAGGCTTCAAGTTGTAAGTTGCTTTCCCTTCAGCAACCAAGTATTCCGTTTTCAAACAACTTCTCTTCAGTATGAAGTCCTTTTAAAAACACGTAGCTAGATGAAACACTTTTATAGCCATAGTCAGTAAAAAAAAAAGTTGAACATTAATATCAAAAAGAAAACAAACCAACCAAATCACTAATGATTTGGGGAAGTTTCAGCATCTACTCTATTTGACTTAAAACGAGTCTCATCTTTCCAAGAAGTCTTGCATATGTGTCCTCCTAAGCGAAGTACCTTTCAAAAAAGGCATTAAGGTCTACCAAAAGTCACAAGCTGTTTTTGAAAAACAGGCAACTTTGATATCCAGTGCATTGTGCTAGAGTTAGATTTCAACCTTGATTTTCACCGTTAAGGGCATGATTCAAAAGAGGAAAATCTTTCTGAAGTTATTTACATCGGGTTGTGAACTGTACAGCAACAAACATTTTTAATTTTTAAGCACTCAGCTACAGAGCACTTAAAGCTACCAGGTTATATCATCAGCAACAAACATCCAAAAATATGTTTTTACTTACCTGAACAATAGCAGGGTCCTGTGGCAAAGAACACTGAGGCTTTGGTGGCTCACAGACAGTTAGGTCTTTAATGTCACTGCCACGGAATATAATATACTCAAAGACTTCATCACGAGGTGGTATAGGTCTATCAGTTGGTCTATCTTCTGTACCAAAGGAGCGAACTGCAAAATTGAGAAGGGAGAAAAAAATAACAATGCCCCACAGTCAACAAAAAGGTTCCAAATACACTGCAGAGACCAATAGCTTTAAATTAAAAAAAATACAATTCTGTTGGGAAAAAACAACAACTTATTAAACAGGCAGCACATTCTTTGCCATTATCAACTGCTCAGACATAAATAAGTCACTTGACCTTATAAATTTCAGCTAAAAAAAAAAATCATGCAGAAAGACAACTCTTATCTTCCTTACTAAAACACAACTTACGGTATCACTCACATGTTGAATGTTTCAACTGCTTTTTTGAGTATAAGGGGAAGCAGCAAAGCAGTTTTTTGCTAAAGTTAACACTTTCTGGACATAAACTTACAAATCAGGAAAAAACAATGCTAATACCACTAGAAATTAGAATATTAAAAACACCTAAAGCAAAGTTATTTTTAATAGATTCAAGGTCTGAATCAAGATTTTGATAAAAATTAGGAATTCCGTTGTATGTGTAGACAATTTTCACTACGCAAAATGCACTCTTGATGCTGCTGTAGGTTTCATATTATCCCTGCCAAATTAAGTAAACTCACTGGGGCATAACCATCTCCCTAAGTAGACCTGCACAGTGTGCAACTTATCAAGACATTAAGTTTATTTGTATGTACTTAGCTGCATTCCAACAGTTTTCAGATTGCATAGTGATGAAGCTTGTAATGCTTTTCCCCTTGCACTATGTATAATCACTACCACTGTATCACTGGCATCGCTTTTACTACCCTCTCCAAGACTTTCCCCTCACGAGACTGCCAACTCTAGGTGAATACAAAATGAAGCAAACAAATGAAAAAAATCTGAAAAGATAAGTCTCCAAGAGCTAGTCTTCTAAGCAAAAAATAAACAATAAATTGAAACTGGAGCCGGGGGGGGCGGGGCGAAGTCCCATTCTACTGAACATCAACTTGCAGCAGCTTTAACAATCCTTCACAACTGTCTTTGCTCAAACCTTTTAGGAGGCTTTTGTCTGCTTTGTGAGATAGTACACATTAAAGCAAAATACTTACATTTTCTCAGCATAATTTACCAGAATTAGTTTTCCCTCCATTTTCAGATGCATCAACAATTCTGAGACATCATTAGGCACTTATATGCAGCCATAAAACCATAACTAAAAAAAAAGCAGAGTTTCCTATAGAGCAATATAAAGTTATACAGATTTCTCAGGCTGCACTAAGCATCTTCCATCACTGTTCTTCTAGTACTGAATAAACAGAGCTTATCAGTCAAGTACTACAAATCTCTTTGAGAAGTATAATTCATGAGTAAAGAGATCAACTCCACACTACATCAAGTGGTTACGATTATTTGTTCATAGTTATATCATCTACTGAGCTGAATTTAATTAACTTTTCTATTTCTGTGCATCTCAAAGTCTGCTCTGAATGGTACTAGAAAATGTAAACACTGTAAAAAGGCATACACTGTTAATTTCAATCTTCTGCTCCAAGATACATTTGTCTTCTCTTCTTCCGCTACAGAAAAAGATACCTGAAGCTGAAGAATTTGCAGGAATTTCACTCAAAGTAACTACACAACAGTTTAACAACATTATCAATTGATTCTGTGTATTACTGTAGTTCAATTCTGCTGTCTTTCTGTTTCACTGACTTAACCCTGGATCCAACTTCACTTTCTGGTCATCCTATACTCTATTTATTAGATAACTAGTAAATTAACTTGGCCCTTCATTCCACCATTTGACCTGCTGGCTGTCTGGAAGTATGACCCAAGTTGATTTTGTATGAGTTCTCTTTATCCGACACCAAAATGGTTGCACTAGTAGCCATGCTGCCTACAAAGGCGCACAAAAACGGCCAGAGTGCCTAGATAAAGTGAAGGAACTAAGCAGTAGCAACGACACAAAAAAGGGTAGACACTAGAGGATCACATCTCACCTTCAGATAGAAATAAAATGTATGTCAAAAAGAATTTCTTTCTCCCCCTCATAAAATTATGAAAACATCAAAAGTAAGTATTTTCAATACCAACATTTAAAATTATCTTTAAGATATTCAGCTGTCTATGCAACTAGATCAAGACACTGATAAGGTCGTCAATGGTTTTGCAATAAAACACATCAAGAGTTGCTACTAAGAGGTTTGTTTTTCTCTCTACCTCTCCACTGCCCCAAACCAAACTGGTTTTAGTGCAACTTTCTGCAAAATTGGACATTGCTCAATTTTGTCCAATGAAGATTAGCTCTGCTGAAAAGAGGTAAGCAAGCTCCTCTGATTCAGGATTCAGCCTTCCTTTCTCACCACAAAGCAAGAACAAAAGCCATCCCCACATCTAATTTCCTTCTAAAGCAAGGAACCAGAAGTGCATGTGTGGCAATCCAACAAAGTTCAGTATAAGGGTTACTCAATGTTTTTGCAGCATCTATCCCAACTCGGTCCTTCAGGTATTAGTATAACGTAAATAACTGAATGTTACTTTAATATTTTGCAATGAGATAGCTAACTTTACAGTCTCTTCTTTCCTAGCCTGGATTAGTATTTAACATAATCTAAGCTCACTAAAGTAAAAAGTCTAATATTAAAGGTGGCCAGTACCAAACAATTTTCAAAATAAATAGCTTTTACCATAGTTTTGCATACTCGGAAAGACTAAGTTGCCAAGTAATCAAAAAGACACAGTATTGGAGCAGTAGCCTTAGAGCTTTATCCAGCTCTGTCTCTAGGGGTATTTCCTCAGACCACATCCTTCCTCCAGAACATGGTGCAGTGGTTCATATGCAGCAAAATATTAAAGAGTAAGAGGAAATGAAAATAAGGATGTGAATGATAACATAATCTTATGACACTTACCAGGACTACAGTAAATCCATTTAATCTTACCTTGTCAATTTAAGTGTTTTGTGCTTTTGTTTGTTTGCTTTTTAAATGAGCTAAACTGGCTGTGACTTGCAAACAAAATGGCAACCATCACAGTTAAAAGCAAATTAATTTTTTGTCAGGGTAAATACACACACTTAAGTAACTAGCTAGAAAGAGGCTAATGCTGTTGAGGCTAACATGATTAATGTATGTGACTTTATACCCAAGTATTTCCACCAATTTCACATTGAAGTGCTCTGAGCAAATTTTTGTACAGATTTTGACTGACTTCAAAGTTACCACTGTACTATATTTTAATGCACACTACTATATTATACCATTATATCATCCAAGTAAAACACTGCAACTTTACCTGCCAGTTAACAGAAATTATTACCAGCTGATTAACACCTAAAAATAATGTGCTAATCAGCAGCCAAGCTATATATTCTACTAGCAAAAGCGCACTCTGTTCCCATATAATGCAAAATACTGCAAATGGGTAGTTCAGTCTCTATACACTACTGACAGAATCTTAGGAGCCTTACTTCATATACAACATACATACAGAAAAATCAGTCTTTCCCCACTCTTAAGATACCTATGAGAAGCATGATGACTAAAATATCAACACCTTTTCCCTGTAAGCATGCCCAGATGCCTGCACACCACACTACAGGAATGCATTAACATGAAGGAGAAAGTTGTGGTGAGCTTATGCCTTCAGAACAGTTAATTCAGTCTGCATTTCCTTACTTGTAAGGGTGGCGAGATAACAGGGAGATAGATAGGAGGGAAGTAGCCAGGAGTGGGCTGTGACAAGAATTTTTCTGCTGTGACATACTATGCACTGGGTTGTTTTGGCACACATGCCCTAAACCTCAAGACATGGAGGGAGCATGTCAGTTGACTAAAAAATAACTTCTAAAAACTTGATAAAAACATAACCCTTCACATTCCTGCTCCCACCCTTGAACTACAGGAAATGCTTGAGTCTTCACGAGAATTTAACTTTTTTCCGTCTATGTTTGAGTCTTTCACCCAATTAATATTGTATAAAAGACTAAAAGAAAGGGAAGTTTTATCTTTCATGTGCCATTCGACTCCAGAAAACACTATCACAGATGACTGATGCCAGAAATACCAGTAGTTTAACGACTTCTTAAGTTAGTGAAAGCTATTTTATTAATATCTATTAATTATAATGGTTCCAAACACACATCTCAATAGTTCAACAGCTGAAAAGTGAAAACTGATACATTTTATCAGAGACATGGTAAGTAATTTTCTGCTTCTTATAGTCACATGCCTAAGGATTCCCTACTGCTGGCAAGGAACAAAGCCTCTTCGGACCCAATATGGTGGTCCTTACTCAGTTTACCTCCATTAAAAATCCATGCCTCTATGTTCGTGCATTGAAACAGGAATACATTATGTACTACTAACATGAAAGATCCCACCTAGTTTTTCATGCTGTGACATATAAAGATCAAGCACAATCAGCCATGATTATTCTATGACTGTGCCCAGGTAGGGCAGCAATCACTTTAACAGCAAAGAAATTTTACTCCTAATAGTGCTAACTATTCTTAGATTAGTTGGACTTAATGATGTTTAAAAAATTGAGTATGAATTAGTAGAAGTATGAACTAAAACAACTTTCCAAGTTAATTTAACTTGAAGCTTGAGAATATGAGTGGGTGGGTTTTGGTTCCACAGACCAGCTCAGAAAAGCTGGCAATCCAAAAAACATATGCACCAATAGTATGTAAAAACCTGAAATAATTGTATAGCTTGCTTAATATTTGGAATCTGATAAAGATGGGAATTTTCACTGTTATTTAAATAGCAAAGCACTTTAATACTTTGTGAAAGGATGCATTGCATTCCCTTATCAGGCTCTAGCTTAGGATAAAAATGTTACACTTGATTTAAAACAGTTGCTATCTTTCTCTAACTCATGACACAGAGGCCACAACTTTCGCTAGTGAAAGGATCACTGCTTTGTAAGTAAAATGCCCATTAGAGAACTATGAAGATTGCTCCTCAGTATCTGAAGACTATAATCAGCACCCTGTTAGCAACCCAAGAATCTTATTTCTGTCTAAAACCCCAGATGACTTATGATAAATGAAAACATTCCACACATACAACTTCATGAGACTAATCTCAGTCTTCAGTTTAGCCCACTGAACTCCTACTACCAAGCAAATCTGCAGTCATTCAAAACCAGATTCTACTTCTTTTGCGCTTTATGTCACAAACAATTTCAGTGATTTCAGCTATTATGTGAATAATGATAAACCTCCTTCCACTCAATCCAGGTAACAGTCATATGAAGCCAGCTACACAGCAGAACAACTGAAAGCAGACAGTCATTTTCTGGGGATTTTTTTGTCTCTTTCTGACAGAAAATTTTACATTTGTGGTGAAGATCCACAGCAAACAGTTCTGGTTTGACTTCTGGACTCACCACAGGAAGAAAAGATAACTATTATACGCTCAACGTATTTCCAGCTATAGACAGTTTAGAAGGAAGATCTGCTGCTTTCACATACAGACCTGGCCATGATTAACCAACCACATTTGTATTTGCTATCATAACACATTCACATGACCTAAACATTCATTTATTCAGAAACTTTAAAACTCTAGAGTTAAGCGTTTTGTTCATGAGCCCAGTGAATTGTTTTATACTCCAATATGGCTGTTACCGGCTTCCAGATTAATCTCAAGATTTTTGGTTCCAGGTGGCCTAGAAATACTGGTTTATTCTCTTCTGAATCACGACATTATATTACAAAACACACATTCTTCAGCTAACTCAGCCAAGTTTTATTAAAGCAAATTTAATGGTTTAGATTTACATTTCTGATGAGAGCTATGGGAAGAGAGTAGATTAGATTTGCAACTGTAGTTTGATCCATACTAAATATGTACAACTTGGGCAGATATGCCATGACATGACTTAACTGCTTGCGAAAAGTCATGAAACACTGGCTTGGTCAGGACTAAATCCGTCTAATTTACGGCAAGACTATCACAAGCTCCTCAAGGATGGGATTCTTATAAGTGCTTTTGTACAAACCTTAACAATCACAGCATGCAACTGGAATTTCTAAACCTTTATTTTTAATCATAGTGCTCATCTTTTTATCATATGAAAAACCACCAGCTGCCCTTTTTAAACAATGCAATTCCAGCAAGGTAGTTTAACCTAAAGGCAACTTTAGAAATAAATAAAAATCACATCATGAATACTAAACACCCCATAAATGAACTATGCAAACCGGGGACCAAACCTACTGTAACGTGTTTCAAAGCATACATATAAGAATTTACAAAACAAAGCAATCTATTTCTTAAATAATAATTATTTGGGGCAGTGGAAGGAGGGGAGGAAGAAGAGGACCTTAAAGTGACAAGGCACACAAACAAGAATTAGCACAAAGGCCAATGCAAGATAAAAGCAAACAAACTGCTACACAGTATCAACTCCACAGACCAACTATTATACACACAAACTACAGAAAACATACCAGATTGCCATCATCCTAGGATGCTAAGCCCATCATATCAAAAAAGAACTGAAGTTCAGAATACTCTCAGTCCCAAATATTTAATGTAGACAAGGAGCAACTTCTCCCCTTACCTAATGGCTGGATAAAATCTCTGCTTTTAAATATGCATTTAGATTACTTAGCAATGCTTCACAAGTCAAGAAGTGTAAAGTAAAATACCATTAAGTTTTGGAGAATGTATTATAAAGATGTTAATTAAAATTCTGACTTCATTTTTAATGTGAAAATTATACGTTCACTGCCGTGGCTAATATACTTGTGTTGAGAGTGCATTATCACACACAACAGCCCAGTTTCAAAGATCATTTTTTACTTTCCAGTCTCTAACACTCTTCTTAGTAAGCACATCTTCCTAACTTTCCTACACACACACACACACACCCCTATACTGTCTGGCCAATACATTCGCATGCGAATGTCTGTACTCGATTTTGATTCACAGAGTGCCTCTGAAATGAAGAACTCGCGATCAGCCTTTGTTAATAACCTAGCACTCACAGGATCCCCTTCAGACCCGAGTTGTCTCATGCCCCAGGATGCAGAAGAGTCCAGTCGTACACAGCCCTGTATCCTGGAAGTTTTACGATGCAAAGAAATCCTCTTTCGAGCCTCCCCCTCCTATTTCCTTTTATACACTCTGGACTACTTTCACCGCTAACGGCTGCATACTTTACTCAGGCCGCCTTTGAGCAGCCCCTAAGCAGGGAACGCTCCTGGCTCCTTCTTCGGACGGTCCATCCGCGTCCGCACTTACCACACGCCTGCCCGGGGCCGGGGCAGCAGCCGCGCAGCGGATGCGGGGCTTCCGCACCACTGTGCGCCCGCCACTGTCCCAGACCCCGCTCACTTCCCCCTCCGCCGGGAAGCGCCGCGGGCCGCCGCCGCCGCTCCGTCGGGGAGGCTGGCGGGAGGACGCGCCAGCGGCCACAACTCTCACCGAAGCTGCACCAAGCCCCTTCGCAGCTGCCGCCGGGCCCTGGCAGGCTGCAGGCCTCCCCCTCGCACCCCGGGCCTCCTCATCGCCACGACGCCACGGACGACTCTGCCGCGGTTTCAGGTTCTTGCTCGATCCCCAACGGGCCCCCAACGGTTCCTGCGCCACCGCACGCCCCGCGGCCCCGCTCCCCTCCCGCCCCCTCGCCCAGGCGTTGCTGGGCCGCCAGGGCCCAGCCCTCGGCTCCGCCAGGCCCTTACCCTTGGCCAGCGCTACAGTGGAGTTCTCGGTGTCGATGGTGTACAAGATCCCTTCATAGCGGATCTCGGCCTTAGAGATAAGGCTGATCTTGCTGCCGATGTAGGGCGTCCCCCCGCTCATGGTGCTGGCTCCTCGGTCAGGGACACCCCCCCTCCTCCCCTGCCGAGCGCTCCTGAAGCCGGATACAAGCGACGAAGCAAGCCTAGCTCAGAGTCGTAGTAGGCGCTCTACTCCTCCCGCTTCGAACCCAACCTTCCGCCGATCCCCCAGCGACGGCTCTCCCTGCGCAGACTCTCTCAGCACACTCCGCACCAGAAGCGCCCTGAAGCTCCCAACATGGCCGCCGCCTTCATCTTCCCTCAGAGCCGCCCTCCTTCGCTCCTGCCGCGAAATGGATGCCGGGAGTGGCGGTGATCTCGCGAGAACTGCCGGGGGGCGGGGCCCGCTGAGGGAGGGGGCGGTTGTTTGGGCCACCCGGGAGTTTAACTTGGTGGCGTGAAACGCTGAGGGCTCTGGGGCGTTCGCGCCTTTCGTGTGGAGCGCGGCTTCCCCGGCACCCGTGCGGCTCGGACCGCGGGCTGTGCTCGGCTGTGTTCTCCTGCCTGGCCTAGGGGCGGTGCGTGGGGTCGGGTCGGGGCTGTGCGCGGCCCGCGGGTCTCCCAGCTTTCCCCCCTTGGGCTCCTGCCCGGTGCGCAGCTTGGAAACCCATCCCCTGCCATAGCCCGTGAACACCGGGGGATGTGAAAGTCGGTTCGCTGGTTTCGGGTTTTCGTTGTGGTGTTTTTCTTGTTTTGTTTTGTTGATTTTTTTTTGTGTTTTGTTTTTGAGAGAGAGGCCCAAGCTATCTGCCATTGAATGCTAAATTCTTGTGATCCTTAATAAGCAGTTTATAATCCAGTCCTGTGGAGATTTGCAAAAGTCTAAATGATGATAACTATTTAGTTTGTATTTCAAGGGGATTCTGTTATAGTCAGTTGGCAGTGTTGAGATAGTCAGATCTTGCCAAGCAATGTTAAGCTACACAACTGTTGATGAACTCTTAACTATAGTGTGGAATTATTCCTGAAAAAAAATACTCTTTTAGTACAAATAAGCACAAACACACACACACACAAATGTGATTTTGAGATTGTACTTACACACCTTAAGTAAAATCCCAACTGAAGCTTCCTGTTGGAGACTGCCCCAGGGCCCCATTTGTATTTGCAGCCTGGAAAATGATATGCAGAAAACCTAACTTCTGGAAAAGGTACTTAATAGCTTTTATTGCAGCAACTGGACACTAATATGTTGCAAGGATTCAGCAAGCATTTTGTTCAGAATAGGGCTTTGAAAAACAATGGCAAGCCAGATTTTTCTGGAATGGCCTGCATGGTTCTAAATAGGAGCCATTCTACTAGAAACTGCATGCCTGAGTTCAACTGACTGTAAAGTCCTGGAGAACTCAATTGCCCAGGGATCTTTACTGTGATGTGCTTCTAGCATGTCCTGCACTACTTAGAGGATTATGTATCAAAGTTCTTTGGTTAATGACTAGAGGTATGTGGCCATATAGAGTCCATGGGAGGCTGCTGTTGGAAATTGGCATTTGCAACTCATCTTGAAGTAAAGCTACTGTTTAGAAAAGATACCTATGATCCCTGACAGGAGAGTCTTCCTGAAGTCTTCACTGGACAGTGGTCTGTGGCTGCTTCTCAACTGTGGCTAAATAACATGTTGGAGGAGGTGGAGAGCCTAATGACAATCTTGAGGATCAGCTACAGTCTTTATTATGTGGTGTTCCTGCTCCTGCCTCCTTACAGGAGATGTATTGGCTTCAGATATAGATGGGGCTTGGAAGAGGGAAGAAACGTTTTGGAGGAGGTTGCAGGGAAGATGGGGCCCCTGGCTGATGAAGAGAGGACACCATGAGAGGAAGGAAGGAAGGCAGGCTTGTGATACTGACATAGGAGGAGAGAGAACAACATCTGGCCAACATCTTCCTAAGTTTTCCCTCATCTGCCTCTCAAAATTGTAGTCAAAGACTCACATTTATAGAATTAGAGTTTCACAGTTGTGTGGTGGAACAGGAAATAGAAATAGATGTTTCTTTGAGCTTGGGACACAGTAGAAGAACATTTCAGGAGAGAATTCAAGCAGAAAACTACCGGAGTTTGCTTTTAGGTGTTAATGCTTGCGAAGTTTCTGAAAGAGAGAAGTTGCCCAGAATGAATAAAAGAAAAAAAGCTAGGAATAGAAAACTATCCCCTTGACAAAAAATTTGAGGGTTAAATTTGAACCTTCTTGATGTCTAATTTTCCCAATCCTCTCCATCAAGTCCTGTCTGGGTAAGCACAGGCAATATTTACAATTATGATTAACTTCAAAACAAAAGCTCCTAGATTTCTGTAACCTGTATTTAAAAAAGAAATTCCTTTGCAACTGAAATACATTAAGCTAAATTTAGACATATTTCTACAACAGTTGTTGGTTACTTTAGCCATCTTTGTGCTCTCCAATTTGTGGAATTTATAATTTCTAGTTCATACTTAAAATCAGCAGTTGAAATAATATTTTTTTTAGCATAAAGTGAGTTTCCATTATGAATGTAAGGAGTTCTGTAAATTCCTTTTAAGTTATCTCAAAATCTTATCTCAATTGGTAGGTACCATTTTACTGCTAGTTTTAAACTTAATTAGTTGTATATTTGAATGTACTGAAAATGTGTTTTTCAAGGAAACCCATGACACATACTAGAAAAATAATGCCCCTTTTAAAATGCTTTCACTTCTCTAGATGACAAAAAGATACTTGTCTGTGTGAACTGTTATTACTCCCTGCAGCTTAACATGGCGATGGTGCTGCTATTATGTAGTGAGTTATTAATGAAAAATTTAGGCTGGAAGCAGGGCACAGGGCTTAACAGTGTTGATAACTGAATAACAACTCAATAAGTTTTGTGGTGTATTTTTTTTCACAGCTGATTTTAAAGCCATGGTTGGAAGTTAACTTTCCTAATAGACATTATCTATTTCAAACAAAACATAATTCAGGAAAGATTCTACTTTAGAGATGAGATTATCACAGTGTTCTCTTAAGATTTTTTAAATTATTATTTTATACATATTTAACTCCAAAAAATGAAAGAGCAACAAATACATTCAGAGTGATGTTTTCTATGATGAAAAGCATGTAAATATTTGAATAATATTTTTATAATAAAAGAATTAATACAAACGTTCACAGAGATTCTGTACTCATTCCCTATGGGCACAAGCCCAAAGCCAGTTTCATCAGCAAGTTTATATACATTCTTATGTATGTCATCATTTCTTGGCTTGAAAGGAGTCCAATGTGAATCAGTATTCATCATGTTTTATTAAATAAAATATGCTATTACACTTCCTTATTCTGTGTGCTTATATATATAAAATGGCTCAATTAAGAAGAGGTGAGTGGGAAGAAACATGAATTCATATTTTACAGTTCATCCACCCACAAATGTACTTTAAAACTGTAATTACAAGTATGTAATTTCTTACGTCTTGAATCCTGTTGTATGTCATGACTCGCTGTTTTCTCTTTCTGGTGGGAAGATTACTTTTTATCTCCTAAAGTTACAAAACAGTAAATTTTTCCTCCCTGGGGGGTTTTATGGAGACACTCGGTTTAATGCCATAGTGGTAGAAAAATGTATCCTAAAACTTTTTTCATAGTCAGGACTAGTTGCAGAATCATATGTCTTTCCATTCTCTTGTTAAACTGTGTATGTAAATGAAGTCCAGGATCAGGGCAAGCAAGGGAAGGAAACATGGAATCTTCTCTGATAATAAAATGTGGGACTCCTAACAAATCAATATTGGATAGACTCTGATATTTTCCAACCCAAATGAATATTCTTTATTTTTGTGCAATGCCAAATTGAGTAATAGTCTGTTTTAATTAAGTTTCCAGGTAGAAACATTTGTTAAAAGTCCAAATTTAATTCAGCTCTAGCACTCTATAAAAGCAATACTCATTTGCTATGCAAGTTTTTGATGTCTAGACCTCCTGCATACACTTAATACTGTTTTTCATAAGCATTGCTGTGCTTTCACATTCATCTAGTGCACAGCCTCCCCTTTATACATCCTAACCATGTGTTTGGTCCTTCAGTACTTTTACTGGCTGCTTTATTTAAGAAATATGCACTGGTTTTATTTCAGGAGACATCTTAATTAAACTGGTGCAACCTAATTTTAATGCATTTTAAAAGTGGTTTATTTTGATTCATCATAAACCTGCTCCTAAAGGTATAAACAGACAATTAGGAAAAAAATACCTTGAATAAAAAATGTAACCTACATTGAGAGAAAACGGATGGCAACAAACCAGTTATTAGCAATTTAGTCTTGTGACTTAAGCAAGTCATACAAGGTATGACTTAACAGATTGAGTCTGCGAATAGGAGAAAAGTTGTGTGCACTGTGAGCCCTTCACTTGTTTCCACCCGTGCGTTGTGCAGTTGGGGGTGGATTATTCACAGGTGCAGCTTTTTCAGTTTTGTGGAAAACCCTGAAAATCACAACACGAAGAATGAGTCACCATTTCAGGCCACAGAGCAGCAGCTCAGATACATCCCCGTTTGCAGACATCCACGCTGCTGCAGGCCAGCACACATGATGGAACCCAAAGTGCTTTCTGCTGGCAGCTTCACAAATCCGCGGTGGTTACCACTTGTGTGCAAGAACAGAATCAATGAACTGTGGGCAATGGTGATTCACAGGAGCAAAGTTATTTATACCGAAGGTTGCATCAATGAAACTGCCCTGTCATTAGTCAAAAAAGTGATGGGTTAGAACAACTGTCTTTCTCTTAAATGGCATTTCTCAATGTATGAGGCAAGCACTCATGGGAAAACAGCATGCAGGAGTGCAATAGCAGAAGTGTTAGTAACAAAAAGAACTAGCCCAAATTTCCTGTGGGGATGCAAAAGGCACACAGTATGTCAGCAGCTGCTGTGATGACACCATGAATCTTATTTTTGGTTTACAAGTGGCAGTGTCCACATACTGCAACCATTCTTGTCCAGGTAAAACAGCAGCTTTGGACATAAATGCCTGAAGCAGACACAGCAGTGCAAATGCAAGTGCAAACACTCTGCGTGCAGCTTAGGATTTTCAACGGTGTGAACAGCACTGGAAGTCACCTCCTCTGACAGAGTTTGTGTGTGAGGCAGCTGGTGCTCCGTAACCGTGCAAAAATGGTGCTGGGTGTAACGGCCCTCGCCCGGTACGGAGGGAAGGCGAAGAGCACAACTGCAGCAGCTTCGCTACCGAAACACAACACGACCACACGGCAGCTGAGTTCCCACCGTGCAGCTCACAGCCATCTGTCCCGGGCCCGCAGGCCTCCCTGCCGGGAGCCAACGGCAGGGTCACACACCCCCTGCACCGCCGAGGCACCTGCCTGGACACGCTGTCGCCTCTCGGCTTCCCGAGGCGGCCGGGGAGCCGCCTGCCGCCCTCCACATAACCGTCCCTCGCCCAGAGCAGTCTGGCTGCCGGGCCGCTCCCGCACCTCTGGGTCTCACCAGGCCGCGGGGGACGCGAGCGGGCCGGGGCCGCCCCGACCGCCGGCAGCCGCGCTCTGCCCCGCCCCGCCCCCTGGCGGGGAGGAGGAAGCCGGCCCCTCCCAGAATGCCTCGCGCGCGCCAGAGGCCGGCGCGCCTGCGCGCTGCGCGGCCGGCTCCCAGCTCAGCGCAAGATGGCGGCGGGCGCCTCGGACCCCCTGGAAGAGATGCTGCTCTTCTCCGAGGAGGTGGACGAGAAGGCGGTCAGCGACCTGGTGGGCTCCTTGGAATCGCAGCTGGCCGGCGGCCGGGGCTCCGCCGAGGCGCCCCAGCCCAGGACCTCCGCCCCGTCCCAGCAGCAGCAGCCGCAGCAGCAGCAGCACCAGGGGAGCCTAGCGGGGGGCAGCAGCCCGGTCCGGCAGCAGCAAGGGCATCCCGCGCCCCCTCCTGCGCCCGGGGTGGAGGAGGCGGCGGGGTGCCCCGGAGCCGCGGAGAGCCGAGCCCCTGCCCAGGGGCCGCTCCCGTCCCCGTCCCCCCCGGCGGCGGCAGCGGCGGCAGCGGCGGCGGCAGGGAGGGGAGTGAGTGTAAACAGTAGTAGTGTGCAGCAATCACATGGACCGGCTCTCCTCGGCAGCGGCGGCGGCAGCCCCGCCGCCCCTGCCCCGCCGCAGCCCGCCGCCCCCCCGCCCGCCGGCGCCCCTGCCCAGCCTGTCAACAACCATGTGGCTGCCGGCGCCGCTGTCCGGGCCGCGGGGAGCCCCAGCCCCGGCGGCAGCCCGCCCGCCGCTGACAGCGCACCGCCGCAGCGCGCCGAGGCCGCGCCGGGGAACGAGACCCCCGCGGGGGGCACCGGGCCGGCGGGAGCGGCGGAGGGCGCCGCCGCCGCCACGACCGCGCCGCTCCCCGGCGAGGCGGCGCCCAACGGGGAGGGCGCCGGGGGCCGGCCAGCGGCAGCCCCGCCAGTCAGCAGCCACGGCAGAGCCGACGCCGCCACAGCACAGACCAAGCCCGCGCCCGGCCCGCTCCCCGCAGTAAACGCACTCAGTAACTCCGCCAGCCCCGCGCCCAACGCGGCCGCCCCGCCGGGACAGGGTTCGGTCGCCAACTGCGCCCCGGCGGCCCCCGGAGCCGCGCCCAAGCCGGCGGTCACCGCCGCGGGCGTCGCCAAGGCGGGCGCTGCCCTCCCCGTCGCCCCCGCCGCCCCCCAGGCCCTGTCGCCCAGGCCGGCGATGGGCGCTGCCCCCCGGATCGTGGCCCCCCAGCTGATCGTGAGGCCGCCGCAGCAGCCCGCCATCCAGCAGACCACCATCCAGCTGCCCCCCGGCTTCACCATCCCGCCCGGTAAGTGCGAACACGACGGCCACAGCCTCGCCGCCCCTTCTAACCTCTGCTTTTTGGCTGAGGGATTTTTTTTTTTCCAAAGTTGTCGTCTTGCCGCTGCTCGACGTGCTGGAGACAAAAGCAGAGCCACCTGTGAGGGCGGCTTCTGACAAACCGGCTGCCGGTAATGAGGATGTAATTGGTGCGGGACGGGCGGTTGCTAATGCAAACTAATTAGGACTGTTGGTTTTATCTTAGGGACAGAGCGGTAGTCAAGGTAAGGTATGCGCGGTGCTGTAGTGAGCAGTTGAGCGCGACATAAAAAGTTGGGCTGTTGGAATGTTTTTACATATGTTTTGAAGGACTCTGTTTTCTGCTTTACTCTTAATAGTCTTTAGAAGTTTTCCTTCAAGGGTGTCTTAGGCTGTGAGTCAGGTGGCAAAGTAGCAGGCTAATTTGTGTAATTTAAGCTGTTTCGTGTTGGTCAGTGTGAAGGTGTCATTCTTTGCTGCGTCTCTGCAGTCTTTACCTCACCAGATTTTATTTCTAACTCTGAAGCAACTGTTGTATCTTGTCTATTCTCCTTTTAGTTTCTTATCTTTAGTTACTAAAAAGTTCAGCAAGGTTGTTAACTAACCAAAACAGCCTCCCTTCATCCTAGTGACACCTCCTCTAATTGTATACTGTTTTGTCTAGTATTTTGAAGGGACTTTTTAAGGGATTTTCATGTTGAAAAAAGTTGGTAACTTTGTGCCTTCTTAATTTAGGAGCTGATATACCATTTGAACTATTTTTTTTTTCTATTAGTAGCATGATAATATGTGGAGATATTTGTGAGCTCTGAAATAACTTATTTCTTCCACCATGCTGCTTAAAATAGTTGATATTTATTAGCTAGGTGAAGCAAAAATGTGATGGTGTAGAAGCTTGCTTCTAAGGGGACTTCTAGTAGTTGTGTCTTTGGCCATAGTTTATGAAATTCCTGCTCCAAATTCTCATGCTCTGACCAGATAAGGTTCTGTGGTTTCATGAGGACCTAAGTTAAAACAGTTAAGAGATTACTAGTCAGATTGTATTAGTGCCTTTAGCCTTGATTTCCTGATATTAATCTGTTTGATAATTAATATACACATATGTTAATATGTATCATAACTTTGCATGCAGTTTCTGAAGTTTATTGTGTCAATACTTTGTTCTGCTACTTAATTTTCAAGTGGAAGAGGAAGACAGCCCTTGAAAGCAATCTGGTCCAAGGTTTAGAAAATGTTATGGAAATAATACTGTGGAAAGTTAGAATTTTATTACAAGATAGTTTGAAATCCATTAAATTTGCATAGACATGAAGATAGTATGTTCTAAGGTCAAAGGTATTCAGAAAACACTCTTTTTTTTGAGTTTTTACTCTCTAAATTAGTGAAGATTTGAAACTCCTGTGTCATAAACTTCTGTCTAAAGCAAAAAGTTTTAATCAGTTTCTGATAGTATGTTATTTTAGCATATAATACTCCTGAGTTGTGTACTTCATCTTAATATGGCTGACAGTAAGGAAAAACAAATCTCATAATTTAACTAGATGCTAATTTGTACATATTGGTCAGTAAAACAAATCTAAACTTCTCTAAAATGAATTAAAACATAACATTAATACGTGAACATTTTTGCATTTATAGCAGTAATTATGTCTGCAACCTTTATTGAAATTGTGTGGTGTGTGTTGTAATTTATTTTTCCTTTTTTTTTTTTTTTAATTTGGAATTTAGAAAATTGGAAGATAAGTGAATCAGTGTAATGCAAATAGAGCATGTATTTTTTAATGCATGCTAGGCATTGTGCTATGAGGGTTTTTATATAAGGTTCACAATTAGAGAAGTGATAGTTGTTTGGTCAGTTGTTAATGTACTAATTTTTGTGTGTCCAGATGGTTCAAAAGTGGCATATATCGGCTACAACATCTGCTTACAGAATTTTCTGCCAATATAAACCCTGAGGTTTGGTGCTTGAAGGGCTGGTGAACCTGAATTGCAATATTTTATGAGATTTATGTATTTATTTCAACTCTCTTGAAAATAACTCTCTGGGTTTTGTAAGAGGCTTTTAGATGTGATCCTTGTTACAGCTCTCTTGCCTTTTTGCCTTAAAGCTCAATTTCCACAAATATTTAGATTGTAGTGGGAGAAATTTGCCTTTTCTTCGTGTTTTCAGCAGTGGCAGGTGGCTGGGAGCACCTGAGGCTCCGTGAGTGAGGGCTTTTTACTGGTGCTGCCGTCCACTCACGTGTTCATCCCCGGTCTGGGATTTGTATTTCTGTGTCATACATGGACAGACTGACTTTCTTGGTATAAGGTACTTTTGAAATCTGTTACTTGCTTGATATAATACTGTTCAGGTTTCTTGATCCTCATGATATGTTGCAGACCATGTCCATTTGCTGAGGTGTTTTGGCTTTTTTTTCGGAGGGGGAGCTAGTATCAAGAAGTGGATGTAAGCTTTTACCGTGTTTCTTTTCCCTTGCAAAGTTAAAAGATATATGTGAAGCAATTTGCACATAGAGATAAGTTGTAGAAATAACATCTACTGACTTTATAAACAGAATAAAAGTTGACTTCCTAGATCCTTATGTTTTGGTTCTCCCGTAGTTACAGGCAAGATGTTTTTCTGTTTGTAGAGCCATCATGCCCTATGTTGTATCCTACCTAGGTTAAATTATTAAAATGTACTCTCGAACGAACTTCGAAATTCTTTTAAAATAATCTGTCTGGGGAACTGCTGCTTAATTCTGAGAGAACTAGAGGAAGCACATCACATGCTTGGCAGTGATCTTGAATAAGTGTGATGCTCCAGATGATTCAGGGACCAACTTAACTGTTGTCTCCCCTTTTCTCTCCTGCTGACTGGGGAAAACTTTGGCCAGTTACACTTAGGGTAAAACATGATGGCACTGGCTGTGTTGTGTAGAAGGTCTCTATTTGTGAAATATGTTACTAGCAAATAATCTGTAAGTATTATAATTTACTTACAGAAAGTCTTAGAAAACATTTGCGAAGTACTCTGTTGATTTGAAAACAATTCCTGTAGTGTTTTCCTAAAATATCTTGTATAATTTTGTGCTGAGAAGTAGTTGGGTTGATTCTCACAGAATGCCAGAATGTCAGGGGTTGGAAGGGACCTGGAAAGCTCATCCAGTACAATCCCCCCATGGAGCAGGAACACCCAGATGAGGTTACACAGGAAGGTGTCCAGGCGGGTTGGAATGTCTGCAGAGAAGGAGACTCCACAACCCCCCTGGGCAGCCTGGGCCAGGCTCTGCCACCCTCACTGAGAAGAAGTTTCTTCTCAAATTTAAGTGGAACCTTTTGTATTCTAGTTTGAACCCATTACCCCTTGTCCTATCATTGGTTGTCACCGAGAAGAGCCTGGCTCCATCCTCCTGACACTCACCCTTTATATATCTGTGAACATTAATGAGGTCACCCCTCAGTCTCCTCTTGTCCAGCTCCAGAGCCCCAGCTCCCTCAGCCTTTCCTCACCCGGGAGATGCTCCACTCCCTTCAGCATCTTTGTTGCCCTGCGCTGGACTCTCTCCAGCAGTTCCCTGTCCTGCTGGAACGGAGGGGCCACAACTGGACACAGTATTCCAGGTGTGGTCTCCCCAGGGCAGAGTAGATGGGCAGGAGAACCTGGGTACGACGATATTTTTTTCTTGATGTCCAAACCACTGATACGATGATGGTGGGTGTCAAATCCAAGTGTTAATGCTCAACAATTAACTAAATCTCATATATTGTATACTCAGAAATGTCTGGCCTAATGTTTGCATGTACACATCCCCTAAAGCTGTTTTTTTGGTAAAGCTCGTATGTCATTGTCCCTGGTATGTTCATACTGAATTCTGTTCTCAGCTACTGGATTGTGATTACAGTTTAGTTGTAATGGATATTTCTTTCTAATTTCATTCTGCTGACCCTGGCTGGGCTGCTGAGAGTCACTGTGTGCCTATACACTCGAGTGACCACTTTTTTCACCACTGTTATCCATAAAGTACAGCTATACCCAATTCAGTTTGGAATTCAAATGAGGTTTTGTCTGCTAGTAGGGGCTCCATTTCTTTTTTGAAAGAAAATCTCATGTTACATCAGAATTTAAAAAAAAAAAATAAAGAAAGAAAAACATACAGTGCTATACATGAATTTTATTCTGTATTTTGTAGTTAGTTCTGTGAATATTATTCTTTATTGTATAGTTATTGTTACTTTGTTCTCCTTAGGTATGGTCTTGGTGCGCACGGATGCTGGACAGCTTGTAATGGTGCCTCAGCAGGCTCTGGCGCAGGCTCAAATGCAGGCGCAAGTACAGACACAGGGACAGGGTCCTACCAGCATCTCACCCAGACTGTCAGTGCCCACAACTGGCCCCGTTTTTCGCTTATCAACAACTCAGGTATGTCTGGCTTGATTTCGCTTTAATCTTTAATGCATTGTGTTTTCCTCTCTCTTATACATTATTAGCTCATATGTTTTTGCAAATGTGCTTTCCTCCCATTTTTTGTTGGGAACACTGGAAATTCTTATTCAAATTTTTATTTTCTGAGGCCTAGGGTTTGGGGTTTTTTTTGTCTTTCCAAAAAGATCAACTTTATATGTCGGGTCTCTCAAGACCTTGTTCAGACTGTGAGATCATTGGAGGCTACAAGACTGAGTCTTAGCCAAGACTTAGTTTGGACTGTGTGCCACTGGTTCAGCAAGCACCGCTTGTTCCTCCAAATCAACAGCACTGTGATATCCCAGCGTGCCGAATAGATGCACAGGATAGATAATTTCACTAGAAATTAGATAATAAAAAGCCAAGAACATTCAATACAATGATTTGCAATAATTAACTTTTCTTATATATTTTATTTAAAAGAAAGTTTTGATTCCTTTGATTCACCTCTGGGTGTGATCTGTCTACACTTAAAGTTTCAACTGTGTTATGACTACATTACCTTTTTTATATAGATTGACAGGAGAATGTGCTTTCCTCCCCCAAAGTCTTCAGTGGAGTGTGTTTATTTCAGCTCACAACTGATGTATTTTCAAGGGTGAAGATGTATTGTTTATTTAATTACTTGGTGGGCTACACTGGTTTAGAATTTTGTAGGGAGGCTGTTTAGCTTCGGGCTGTTTGGGGCTAGAGCTGAACTATTTTGCTAAAATGTAGAGGCAAACATCTTTGGATGTTAGTTCAGGGCAGCTGTGCCATAACAAGAATAGGCAGAGTTTAAGGTAGTTTTCCCTAAGGTCTTTGTTTGCAGACCTGATAAGTAATTCTGAGTGGAAAGAGATTAAGAGGGTGTCTTTATAATTTTTTAATTGATTCTCTTTTTAGAAGAGAAGGAAGGTGGGAAAATATTGGAGACTTAAAAGTAAATTACTAACATGAGGCAATCTAAAACAGTGTAGCCAGCTAGAATACAAGTTTTAGAAATGAGTGTCGCTAGGAAGATTGTAGCTCAATGGAACTTATCTCAGGAAGTACATACATAAAAGCCTGGAAACACTTGAGGAACTTTATGCCCTCAGAGAAGAGATAAGTGCAGTATTGGATGGGATTTGTAAAAGAACTCTTCACAGAAAAAGCAGCTGTTCAGTGTTTAAATGTGTGATATCCGGAAGATGAAGATGACTTGCAGAAGCCTTCGAAGATAAATGTATTTCAGGAAAAATAAACGTAGATGTAAGCATGTGTTTATGTTGAGATTTTTCGACCATTTTTTTGACAACAACAGATCTAGACAAGTATTTCTTTGCAGTTTGCATGTCTGTCTATGGTTATTTGGGTCTTTCTTTGTAAATAGGTACAATCAGTTCTTTAGTAGTGACTACAAGGGACTGTATGGCACACATTCTAGCAATGGATCCTGAGACAAGTTCATAGCCTAAATGTAAACCAGAAATTGTGGGGTGGAACTGAACCAAGAATATGATCTCAGTCTGTTACAGTGGGTTTGTTTTAGCTGTTTCTGTTTCATACTGTTAATTTTCTTGTAACTGTAACTGCTGTGGCCAGCATACAGAATTAAAATTCAGTGTGGAAACATTCATAGCAAATTAAATATTAACAAATTGTTTGTAGTCTGAAAACGTTTGAAGAATACATTTGTATTGTACATAAAATCTTAGGAAGCATACAAAAATGTAGACCATCTGCTTGGCTGTGTGTGTGTGAGTGTGTTCAGGCTTTATTAGAAGACCGGAGTTTGGATCCCAAAGTCAATCTTAAGGTGTGTGCACAGCAAATCTTGGGAGTTGATCCTGTTGACCTCAGGCAGATGTTCTCTAGTTAAATGAAGCAGTTAAGGTTGCAGAAGGAGTATAATCTGACTTGCAGGATTTAAATTAGAATACACCTGTGAGGATCACAGTATCACAGTATGTTTGGGATTGGAAGGGACCTCAAAAGCTCATCCAGTGCAATCCCCCCATGGAGCAGGAACACCCAGATGAGGTTACACAGGAAGGTGTCCAGGCGGGTTGGAATGTCTGCACAGAAGGAGACTCCACAACCCCCCTGGGCAGCCTGGGCCAGGCTCTGCCACCCTCACTGAGAAGAAGTTTCTCCTCAAATTTAAGTGGAACCTCTTGTGTCAGTGTCAAGTGCCACAAGTTACCCAGCTAAGTGTTTGTTTTTAGTGTTATAGTTAATTTGTATATACTTTAAATAATTACTGTCTTAAAGTGTGTTCTGAGCTATGTAGTTAGATGTAAAACACAGGTTATTAAATAATGTGCCAAAGAAATTGCAAAAGCTGGCAGTGACTTTTGGCAACTCATTAAGGGGTGTGTTCAGAGTGATAACTGGAGAATACAAAATGAATTGTCAATTAACTTTTAAAAATTCCAAGAAAGATCTTCTGAAAAATTACTGAAGCGTTCATCTAAATTCGAAAGCTTTTTGAAATGTTTTAAATGTTCTTAGATGGGACTGACTTGATCACTACACACAGAGCTGTGCAGATTCTGAACTGCTTCTGCAGACCAGAAGCATAACAAGATTTTCTTCCCATATTCCAGGACCATCACTTGCTAGATCTTCTCCCAGTTATTTGTGAGGAAAACAAATTAGGTTTCCCATGAAAATTCTGGCTTCGGTAGGTGGGTTTAGATCCAGGGCAGTGTGTGAGGAAGGAGCCACCTTTCCCTGGAACAGTGGAAGCTGCTGAGGCAGAGAAAGCACAGTCTGTTTTCCCTTAGCATTCAGTACAAGGGCATAGGATGGTGCTTTCCTTGAAGACGGTGGCTTCATTGTTACCTGTTGCTTTGCTGAATGTTCTGAAGTCACATACCTGTACAGAGTACCATTTACCACTGTAGGGAACTGCTGGAGCCATCCTTCCTCCCTTCCCAAGGTAAAAAAAGTGTATTTTGATAGCAGTGCCAAACACAAAAGTTCAAAAAGATTAAGATATGTAACCTCCTGTTCATCCTACATTAATCTCTTCTGTCCATGTGCAGCGTATTACAGTCTTTGCATGATAAATGCACAAAGATAAAAGTTCAGCTAGGCAATCAAGGCACGCTGTTGATATTGCACAGCAAGCTTAAATCTGATGTTCCTAACATTTTTGAGTGCTCGGCTTTGCTATGTAAGTCAGTATTTGACTTCCATTGTTTGTAACCCCTTTGTCCTAATGGGTTTTTTTGCCACTTTTAGGAGTACAGGATGTAAGAAATTATAGTATAGCCTTGGGGACAATTTTTCTTGAGATTCTTGGAAGAAGATAGGCAAATCCATTTTGAAAGGAAGACTTGGGTTCTTTAATCTTTAGACATTGACTTATGTTTCTTTAAGTTGCTGCTGTGTAAAATATGGTTAAATCTGGTGGTTTTCAGTTCCTCCTGGAATTCTGCAAAACTTGCTGATTGGGATATGCAAGTACCTTGCAGGAAGGATCTCGGTTCTGATCAGTTTAATGCCAAACTGAAAGGCGCTGGAGTGCGAGAATGTGTCCCAAAAGGATGTGCAGGGTGTGCAGCACAGTCAGGAGCAGGGAAATGGGCTGAGTCGGAAGAACCGGAATAGGAAAGGAGCAGAATAGTGCAGAGAAAGCAGTGACTGAGAGAAGTACCTGTAATAGGAAGATGTGCTAGATATGTTAATGGTCTTTTACATTTAAAGTCTTCCTGATTTCTCAAAGTAAAATATTCAAGAAAAGCATGAATAGGTGCAACTATACCATAAAATAGTTTTAGTTTAGGTCCAATTATGACATTGTAGAGGACTGTAGTGGGGGGATATTAACTATAGCTAAGTACACTTTGATTAGGGAAAAAATATTGCAAAATATTTAAGTATATAAAACCAAAACATTTTTCAGATTGTGAATATAAATTTGTCTTCTTGGTGCAGCTACCAGAGGCTTCTTAAAGTTGTTACCCTGTGTTTTACATGGAAGTACTCAGTCTTACGGAAGATTGTGTTAATCTCTTGGTGTGTTCAAAAGTGCAATTTTATTGTACTGTGAATACATTTTGAGTGGTAACATGTTTGTTTGAAAAAACAATTAATGAAATAAAATATTAGGATGTTTAAAGCAAACATTGGTTTGAGTTAACTCTGCATAATTTTAATTGAACATTTTTCTCTTCGTGATTTTAATTTCCTTAATTTTTTTTATTTACATTAATTTTAGCTGAGTATTAAAAAGTGATTAATTTTGCCAAAATCCTAGTGAAGGTACAGGATTTTTAGGAAACAAGCTGTAATTTGATGGAACTTTGGTTGATCTTAGAAAAAAATTGCTCTGGATTCTTGTATTACAAGCAGGTCAAATAAGCACAGGTTTGCTTGTATTACTACATTCTTCAGAATATAGTAAATTATAAGTAAATATAAAGTAAATTCAGAAATCTTTTAAAACTGATTATGTAGATTACATTAAGTTTTTGCCTTCATGTCTTGTTTTGAAGCTTATACTTGTGAAATTATGAAAAATAGGTAGGTGCTGCCATCTAGTTTTTCTTTGAGTTTCTTTTGTTGATCTGCATTTTTCATTTGTACAGTTTATGGCTTTTCATGCTTTTGGTGCAAATTTGCTGGTTTCTGTATCTTAATACCGAGCTGGGTTTACATTCGTAACCAAAATGCAGAAAATAAGTTACTTATTTTAAATTCTTTTTAATTAAAATTCTCTTGTTAGTTACAAAATTAAAGTACTGCTGTACACTGAGAATATAAAGTGAGCGTCATACAGGGAAGCCCAGTGTTAGCCTGGACTATCTGTTATCAGAACTTACACATCAGGTGAAAAGCGTATGGTGGAATTTTCATGACACTGCTGCTGAAAATGGGTTTGGTTTCAGAGTTTACTGTTTTTATTTCAATTAGTGAATTGCATCGTACGTTTTTAGTGATCAGAAAAGGTAAAGTTACATGTGGAGTTTGATGGTTTAGTCCAAATATTTAGGCACATAAGTGGGCTACTTAACAATGCAGTTTTGTTTCATTGCATAAATAGTCCAATCAATATATTTTGATGTATTTAAAAAAAAAAAACAGGTCTTTTCTAGCTTTGTTTTTTCTTGCTTGCACATTTTTCTGACTTCTCTTCAGAATTTCTAGTTCATTAAATAAACTTTACTGATTTGTTTTCTATGTTTATTAAGTTTCACTTCACCATCCTTTTTTGAAATGAAAAAGTCCCTTGAGCTTGAGAAAAGTGCTGAATCACCTGGTCTGGAAGGGGCTTTGCTTTTGCTGTGAAATGAATTTGATGCAGACAACACCAGCTTGGTCTTTGCCATCACATGGGGCATTGAGAGCAGTTCTAAACTTGGCTGCTGTTGCTGCTAAAGTGGAGCCTTTTGAATCTGAGATCGTTCTGATAATATGCGATGCCCGTGTTTTCAGCAGTGCTTGTATTTGTAGTCGTATTTTAGTTTTGGTAATTTTTTTCTTGTTTATTGATCTGCCTTTGGTTTCTGTTTTTCCACACCCTTTCTGCTTTTCTGACAGCTGCTTATTTTGAGCTTTGCAGAAATTGTAGGCAAATTGATAAATCTTTGTTGCCCCGAAGTGCATTACCACTATTACCAAATAAGCTATTCTGTACTATTTCTTTTGTATAGACAGTTTTTGGGCTTCTTGTGCAATGTTCTGGAGAAGACAATTGTGTTAGCAGAACAGGTAGGTTGAAAAGCCAGAGAAAGTAAAAGGTGTGTGGTCTCAGCTACGCTTTAACCACAAAACCATTTTCCTTCCTTCCTTTTCTTTATGGTGAGTGAATCTTTTCTGTATAAGCAGATAAGAAGTTCCTACTACTTACAAATTCTACTGTTTACATTTTCATAGCATTAACATATCTTTTAAAGCTTCTTAGAAAGCACTCAAACATTAGTAAGGCTGTAAAATTAAACATGCAAAGATCAGGAAATGCTGTAAAAAAGGTTCCTGAGCAGTCTAATAGTGGCTCCCATGTGCACATGCATTATGCTGCATGACTACATACTACTGTTATTTTTAATTTCTACATTGTATAGGCTGGACAATCTTAATTAATGAAGAATTATGTAATATTTTTTTCCTCCACTGTTCAGTTGGTTGCTTCAGGCTTATTTGCTGCATATTATTTAAGCTCCCCTTCTGAAGTGGGAATTAATAACTGAACAGGTTTTTTTGTGAAGCTTATCCCTGTAACAACTTTCTCAACAATGCAGTTGCGGGGATTATTAGCCTCTTTTTATAACTAACTTCAATATACTGGTTAATTTTTTGTGTTCACGTTGACTTTGTTGTCTTCATTGGCAGCCATGACCACTCCTGATCACAAACCCCACATTTCAAGTTGTCCGCTCATAAGTATATGGCATAAGAATATTGATTACAATAGATTATCTATATTTGCATGCAGCACAAGCACTGAGCAATTGAGGCAGGGGTAGTATCTAATTGTAGGGCTAAAATTCAGGTGCTTTTTATCTGCCAGGTTCTTTGGATTAGTCCTAGTGATTATAGATGGACCAGCCACTTCACCAGAGGGTGAGAAAAGGACTTTGATAGTGGATGATACAGGTATTTGTTTACGCCAACAGGATGCTGAGACTCCAGAGGGTTTGGGCTTAGAACTTCTGGTTTCTGAAGGGTTTCTTTGGTGGCCCCAAGCTCTTCTGCCTCCTGTCTAATTGCTGCCAGTCCTGTGTCTTCCTCCCCTGTTGTTCATGAACCCAAAAGGGACGTCATGCATATGAGGAACACAGCAGCACGTCCCTGCATTGGGGACTGATGTTTGACTCCAGTGATGCTGTGGTGGCAATGAAGGTTCTGACTCTGTTGGCTGACGTGTTAGAGATTCTGCCTCCAGTCATTTTCTGCAATTGTGTGCAAATGTCAAGTTTATAAAGTGTTAGTGCTTTGGCTCAATTTGGCTGTACTTTTTCCAGAGTGAAAGAATCAAGTCCCTGACGTACAAATTGCTCTGCAGCTGATGTTTAAGTGTATGTTCCAGATGAACCATAACCAAAAGAATTGAGAGGCAGTCAATAAGCATATGAAGTTTCTCCATGAACTCCTCAGAAATCTGGCAGAATTTTAAGTATTGGCAAAGAGAGTTTGGTAATGGGGAGTGTTATGAAACCTTAATAATAGGTAGGGCTACCAGCTATGCCTATAAGATAGACTGTATGAATTAGTTACTTTAAAATGGGCTACCAGATGTGACCCTTAGCCTGTGCTTCTGTTAATGACTGTGTTCCCACCTTCGTTTTCTTTGTTAAACTCTTTTATAGTTTGAGGCATCTTGGCATGGGCTATTTTGTTTGTAAGAAGTCTTCTGGATTAATGCTTACAAATAAAATAGAGTTTTATCTCAGGTTTTGCAAGTTTAAACTGAAAGGTTATGTTCTGCTGAAATTGAGTTTGGCGTAGTACCTAGTGAAGCTGTGTATTGGAAGACACAGGAAGAGGTGCCAGGATGTGTGTTGTGATAAACTTGCCCTTGCTTTTGTGTTAATGCTTGTTCAAATGCTATTGGCGTGTTTTCTTTCTTTCTTTTGTGATTAATAGTGGCCCAGTTTAGTAGCAGGACTGATCATGAAGTGATATATGCAACACGCTTGTGCAAAGTAAGCTCTCTCGCTTTGTAGTGCAGAGACTGGGTTGCTGGTGCCCTGAGTGTTCATCAGTAGGTGGTACTGTAGCACAGAATACAAGTAAACCACAGACCTATTTCCAAGGATTTATATGCATCAGTGTACTAACCTGTGGCACTTTTAATCGCCTTGATTTTATGAAGATGTGGATTCACAATGCAGTCCCTAAAAATGGTGGAGTCCTGCCTTGGCAGTGACAAATAATCCTCAGGTATTTGGGGGTATTTCCTCCGTATTCAAGGCGCCTGCTTTTTTAAATGCAGCCTTGTATATTCCTTCAAGTAGAGAGGCAGCTTGTTCATGCACAGCAGGTACAATGTGATTGGCTCCTGTTTACGCCTTGAACTTTGCATCTTGATCCATGTGTCCTGAGCTTTGGGGAGAATGTCTATGTAGTAAAGTTAAGATGCTATTATTTAGGGAGTGGATTTGCAGGACACAGAGTAATTCCACACTGACTTCTTCCATGAACAATTATAATGTGCACCTATTGCCTTTGCAGAAGTGACTTTTTTGCACCCTGAAACTGGAGTCACTTGCGTTATCCGCATGAATTACGTGGGCAGGATGAACGTTGGGACATCCCCCTCCACGCTGGCCAGACATGAGCCAGGTCTGTTCTGAAATCCCAATTTCCACAGCAGCCTGTGCTGTGCTCCACTGACAATCCCAACCTCTCTGCAGGGACAGACCCAGCTCAAGTCTGTGTACAAAAGGCTTTCTTAAGCATTCTCAAGAGTCCCCATGGAGATTGGTAGTAGATTATATACTATATTCATTCATGTTCTAATTTCCTGCCTGTTAATGTCTGAGTACAGGGAAAAAGCCTTTTAAACATCACTTTCATATGTTTAGGAAATATAAAAGTAGGTAATGTGTCTAATCAAAAATAATACAGTTACATTTGAAAATATATTTTCCTTTCTAAGCCTCTCTTGGTAACTTTGGAATTTAATAGCATCATACCAAACCTTAGCAGCTTTTCTTTAAAGAACATAATAAATTCTTTTAGATTGTTCCATTGATACATTGGGTTGTTAATTTTTTTATATAATGTTGATCATTTCTGTTTTCTTTTTGATGGACTTCTCATGAGATCTGTTTACAGCTTTCCTTTCACAGTGAACGCAGCTATTTGTTTCTAAATAGTTTTTACCCGTTCTTCTTGAAGTATTTGTATTGGGAGCCCTTATAATGTCTTCTGGCATCTTGCAGCTGTCATTTAAAGATCATTTCCATGATACTTAAGAATTTCTCTAGGCTAGTTCCTTGTTATGTTTCTCATCCGCTCATTCCATGCTTACCTTTTAACGTCTATGAGTTTTGGAACCACATTAATAAACAGCTGTGTGACTTTGTTTGCAGTTCTTTGGTAGTAGGGATTTTTCTTCCCATCCAACACGTGAATAGATTTTACTGCCATTTTGTGTCAAAGGCTTCTGTCACTATTGATTTCGAAAACTGAGGGTGAATTTAGTCTTCATGTTGCACGGTTTGCTCCTGTGGTCTGGCACAGTGGAACTACATGTGAAGTGTGTTGAGTGCTTAATTGGATGATAGGCTGCTACCATACCGAAATTTAATGTTTTAATTATATGGAGTTATGTTTTCAAGTATATTCCTGTGATGAGTCGTGGGCATTTATTAGCTGAGGACAGTATTATCCATGATCTCCAGCCACTTAGAAAATTTGTCTTTTCTAAGTATGTTTTTGAACGCAAATCTTAATAAATGCCAGTTATAAGAGACCAGTGGGGCCTCCATTTAAAAAAATGAGCAGTTCTCATTTTGTCTTAATTGCTGTATTGTGTGATGTATTTCTTCCGTAATGGTATTTACATTCCTGTAGAATTAAATAACAACTTTCCTGGAGACATTTTTTTATTCCTAAATCTTTGATATGAGGGTAAGAGGTTTAAATATTTCTCTCAGAACTAAAGTAAATCACAAAAAACAATTTCTGTGTTTACTGCATGAGGCCAATTTATTGAGCATGGTGCTGAATGAAGGGCTGTGAGCCAGTCATTCTCCTTGGCGCTTCGGATTCCAGTCATTCTCTGCTTACAGATTGTGTGTTCTAGGACGTTGATTCTCAAAATGCTTAGACTTCATTTCTGTGCAGGTTAGTTTCTATATAGTTTAACCTGGAATTGTTTGGAAATTATTTTCTCCCCTGGATTTTCTCTCCATATTAATTTTCTTCAAGAAAAAGCACCTTCAAGTAAATACCCAAATGACCACTCTGTGTTACTGGCAATTATACACTCAACTATTGATGGGTACTGATTTGTAAATATTGCAACTGAACTAATACATCAATGTAACTTTTTTTTTGGTCACACCCTGTTTTCTCTAATCTTTTCCATATATCTGTATGAGAAATACCTATTAGGAGAAATATTGCAAACATATAATTGTACAGAAGAAAACTCATTTTTGTGTTATTTGTGAATATATATTTAAGAACATTCTACTGGTGGTTGGTGTGGGGTTTCTTCCCAGTGTTAATAATCATTATTCATATAATGACTATTATTAAAAAGTCTTGGAGATCAAGTTACTAAGGAGGTAAAAAAATAAAATGCTTATTTTTCCTTTATTAGCAACCACCTTCTGTAGCCACGTCCACTGTCCGCCTGGGACTTCCCGTGCAAGCCAAAGTCGTTCAGTCAACGGCTGCGCCTGTCAGTGCCACGTCTGCCGGGGCTCTGCCGGGAGGCTCTATTCTCTCACATACCACAGTAAGTAGAGTATAGGAAGCAAAAGATGGGTGAAGAGAAGGATGTTTGTAATTATATGGGTTTTTTTCAAAAGGGAATTTTAATGTTCATGTGTTTGCTTTTATTGCAGACGTAATCGCAGAAGTTAATGAGTGTATAGCTAGACTGTGTTATGTAGGTGCTGAGTGACAGCCTAAGTTAAAGTTTAAATTCTGCCGCAGACAGAGCAAAGCTCTGCGGTCAGGCTGGGCCGGGTGGTCCTGGCAGCTTCTGCTCAGCGGCTTGTGCTGCCCGGCTGAGCTCTCTGGCTTCTGCAGTCCCGCTTGCTGTGTCTGCCTGAGACCTTTTGGCACTTGCAAGGGTGGCATGTTCAGTCAGAGTTATGAGAGCTGAACCAGGTGCTGGGGTGTGTGTATCTGATGCTCTGTGCAGCCTAATTAGCTTTCCAGCCTTCCGAGGTTGCAGAGTGTCCAGCATGGTCTTTGCATGATGCCCGGTCGGGTCCAGGACAGCTTTGTTCGCCAGGGCTTTGTGCTGGTGCAGGAGCAGATATGCCGCTGCTGGGTTCAGATGGGGTTGGGATGCTGTGTGAGTGCATTTGTGTTGTCTGGATCTGAGCTGTCACTGTGGAAAAGGCAATTGTAAACCTGATGATGTGACCACAGATCATTGCAAATTGACTTCTTTATATTAAGGGCCAAAATTACAGAAAGTTGAGTTACAGAAGTCACATCATTGTGGTGATAGCAATAGCAACTAATTTTCAGTGGTACATGTGTTTTTGTAATAAAAATAACTTTAAATGCGGATTTTCATTGTTCAGTAAAGGGTGACAAAATTAGGGTTATAATAAGTAAGTAAAGTCAAGGGTTTTATTTTGTCAGTAGGGGTGTATTTGAAAGGAAACAAGTTTTCCTTGTCAGGCTTTCAAGAACTTTGTGGTCAAGTAAAAGAATTAAAATAAGATAATGACCTGTTTTTTCAATATAAAATATTAATAGGTATCAGTAGCTACAACGAGTGCTCAAAATTTGTTCAAGACAACAGTAGCGACTGGAACATCAGCCTCTCAGCAACCTGCAGTAATTGGTGGGCAAACTCAAGCTTCAGCACAAAACCAGGGTCAGCCCCGTCTGCCGCTTCCACCTCATACAACAGCACAAGTCCCAGCACAGCCCCAGGTCATACCGAGCTCTCCTGTACCTGGAACTACCGTTGTATCACAGGTAAGTTTAAAAATACTATATACTTGGTTTTCTCAGTACTTTATGAACTTCTAAGGTCTATTCAGAAGGAGAAGGAGCTTTTTCTTCATGCGAGCACACTTTGTGATGGAACAAATACTTCACAAACAACAAACCCTTCCCTTAATTTCAACTAAATGGGATAAAAGTTTTGAGAGGAAGAACACTTGTGGTCGGCTTTCCCCATCCCATCATGTGTCAGCAGTGAAAGAACTCTTATGTTTCTGCAGACAGAACAATCAGGCCTTCAGTCTATGGACTTCATTATTGTCATGTTGCTGGGTCTCAAAACCGTGGCAATACCAAAGAGTAACATTTCTGTTTCTCAGAGTCATTACACCATATAAAAATAATGGCTTGAAAAAATTATAAGCATCCATTTTCCTACTGATAAAGAAAATATTGGATATGATGATGTTTGAAGACTAATTTGATTTTACTGCTGTATCTGTTTTGTACAAAAACGTAACGAAGCAATAATTTAACAAATTAAGGTAGCTTGGGAAACGTACATTGTGGGCATCACAAAGGAGAGTGCATCTCCAACAAATTGTTGTGTTACGTCTCATATTTAAGGTTATTTTTATCAAAACAGATTGTAAATTATTGAATAGATTTCCTTCATTGATTTCTTTTTTTTTTGGTTAGTATTTGCGATGTATGATGTTCAGTTACAGGAAGAAGTGAAGAAAATGCCAAGTAACTAGCAGCAATAGTAAAATAGCTGCAGATGTATTTCAAATATGTCCTGCCTGAATTAGAACAATTTAATCATTTTCCCTGTTTATAGTGATCAGAGCATGCATTGATCCTGATTGACAAATAGCATGGATCTGATATTTGTGTTCTTTGCCTTTTGCAGGAAATGCAAGAGAATGTGAAAAAATGTAAAAACTTCTTAGCTACCCTTATAAAACTTGCTTCTCATAACTCACCATCTCCAGAAACGTCCCGTAATGTGAAAGCTCTGGTTCAGGATTTGTTGGTAAGTATTTAGTTACCTTTCATTTTGCCAGTTAAGCTCATTATTTACATAGACCAAAAACTATTGTTTTGATCCTAACGATGTTTTTGCTGTAATGAAAATAGTTGGGCTACATCAAAATGCAAATATTCTGTACATTACATATCTTCAGAAATCTGTTAAAATTAATATTTCTCTTGGTTTCTGAAAGGGGGAGGGCATCAAAGTATTTAGTAGGCGTTTGTCAAAACCACTCTCGATGGATAATATTTTGGTTGTTTATTTTAAAAATGGTGTAAAATACAGGGGTTTTCTTGTTGATTCATTAAGTTTCTTTTCCTCTGAACTGTCTCTCTTCTGAAACAGTAAGAAACTATTACTTGTTTTAACCACAGAATGAATGTAGATAGATGCCTCCACACGTGGTTGAGATTTTCCAGGACTGAGGGAAGGTATTTTGCTAAGCTGCTGGGTCCAGGCAGCTCTGCAGACAGATGCCCCTGTGCACGAAGCCTTAACTGCAAGTGGGTTTCAAGAGGCAAAGTTGTGTTCCAGCTGCACTGAGTCTGACTCACTGTGGTCTGTAGTGCAACAGGTGTTTCAGTGAATTGTGTAAATGCGTTGCAACCACATGTTACTGTGGAGCTGGACAAATGGTCAAGCTGCTTAAAATAAATTGAATACAACCTTCAATAAATATATTTATTATATATGTCTCATTACTTTGTTTTAAATATTATAAGTAGTTACCTTTACTTAGTTAATCTTGTGCAGTTTTCAAAAGTTAAAACAAGTTTTTACTGGACCGCTAAATATTATTGTTAAATGGCTGATACTTGAAGAAAGTTTTAGGCTTGTCTAAAATAAACGGGTTTCTCTGTCAATGAATTCAAATAAATTTAGATTAACTGCTTTTACATCCAAGTTCTATCACTTCTCCTGAAGGATGCAAAGATTGACCCAGAAGAATTTACAGGCCGCCTTCAGTCGGAACTCAAATCATCTCCTCAGCCATACCTTGTACCTTTCCTTAAGGTAACGTGGATGTTTAGATAAATTAGATACATTTATTGTTGTTATAACACGTATAGTTCTCTGTGGTAAAAGGTAATTTTTTGCGAAGAAGCACAACATTCACGTTTGGAAGCATCAGAAGTTATTTCTATAGAATGCTTCGCGTAATTTCATAAGCTTTTTCTATGTTATTTTTGTAGTCTATGTTTGAGTCACTGATAACTTGCAATGTATGTGTGACAGTGATTATGAAAAACTAAACTCAGTGATGTTGTTGAAATAATTGATTAGCTGATCCTGCTTGTAATCTGGAACTAATCTATAACAGAAGTTCTAATGTAGATACCAAAGTGATTTACATGCGGGGTAAATTTACTCGTACATTAGCTACAGTAGTTTCCATATGCAAGATTATATGCAAACATAGAAAGCGTGTTTAATTTTGCTCCAACAAAACCACAACTATAATTTAAAAAGCATTTTTCGTCTAGTCCAAAACTTCTCAGTTTAGGACAGGTTTCCTCACTTTCTTCTCTCCCTTCAGCTTTTCTTCAGAACTCTCCCTCTGCTTCTGTTTTTTCAAAGTATTATTAACCCTTGTTTGTGCCTTTTCGAACTCTTATACTGCAGTCACCTCTAGCATCATGATAAGTTTTAACTTGTTTTCTTTCTTTGAAGTCCTTTCTTGGCAACAGGCATTAAGTCTTTAAATAAATACTAGAAGTTTAGAAAGAACTGTAGCTTGGGCTAAACACTGTTGCATTCTACAGCTGCCTGGGGGGAGCACTTCAAAAGAATGCTACTACCACTTAAAAAGTAAAAAGTTTATTCGTGAAGGTACAGTATAACCTTTTAGAACTATATTTTTTGGTTGAACTGGTCTGAACATGAAGCATACAATAGTACACTTTTCTAATCCAGTCAGAATACATTAGATCAGTAATCGTACAGTAAACAGCTATTCCTGTAGGGCATCAACAGTTAAATCATCTTGTTCTAGGTACTGGAGGCATGTCAGGAGAAGTAAATTGGTGCAGCGTACATCTCTAGCATGTGGTGGGAATAGGGTTGTTCCTGTGGTTCTGCCTTTTCTCGTTCCATTTTCTGCCCTTCCAAAGACCTAAGCTACAAGTTCTAGGTACTCTTGAGGAAGGGAGCTGCTATGGTGGAATTAGGGCACATCAAAATGTACAGAGTGGCTAAATCCGAATTGAAAGCATATTAAAAATGCAACCTGAACTTGCCCTTTGCAAAATGTGTTCGATCTTATTTCTTTTTGACAAATAGGCAGATAGTGAAATTGGAAAGAAAGCTGCATTCTTTTAATTAAGTTTACAGCAAATTTAAAAATATTTGTTGTCAACCTACTCAATTCGATATTTCATAAACTTTCTTCTGTTTTTAGAAAAGTCTACCTGCATTGAGACAATCTTTACTGAATAGTCAACATTCAGTTTTGCAAGGACAGCCGTCTCAGCAGTCACTTCAACAAACCAAGCTACCACAAGTTATACCTCAATCTGCCTCTGGAAGCATTTCCTCTGTTGTCACAACGCAGACAATAGGAATAAGGCAACCAAACAACATTTGCACAGTCTCTGTATCAAATACAGTGCAGCCTCCTCAGGTTAAGGTGGTACAGTCAAATCAGAGTTCTCAACTGGTAGGTACTGTAGTATAACAGAGAATTTCTTAAACTGAATGGCAGTTTTCAATGTTATTTTTATTGCAGCTTGTTTGCTAAAATGTTTTTTTCTTTGTATCATATTCTGTGACATATAGTACTACCTCATTTCATGGCAGCTTACATGTACGTTCAACCCTTAGTTTAGTTAACTTTATTAACATAGCTTGAATTTAAGAAAGTACGCTCTTGATCTTTTTGTCTGGAATACAGTGATTGTTTTATGAGCATGGTAGAATTTGAGTTAATTACAAATGTAGAACAAAAAGCTTTTCAAGACTTACAAGCAATAGTATGATTTTTAGTATGTCGTTAGGTATGCTGCTTTGCTTAGTTTGGTCTGCATTAAAATTAACTCTATCTCATTTTAAACTCTTTTGTAATACACAGAGTTATAAAATCTTGTAGAAGAATAGCTGTATTGTACCAGCATGTTTTGTTTAGAAATAGTGTCATACTTTGTTATTTACTGAAATATATCACTGTTGGGCCTATTGGATCATTATATGCTCAGACTCATTAATTTCAAGGGCACTGTCAATGAGGCAACTATACAGCCAATTACCCACTGAGAGCGTGGTGAATTATCTTGCTGTTACATAGGATCTTGCGTGTGTGTTTACAGTTGTAATTATGTTTAGAATCTTTACAAGGCCTTGAGTTTATACAGGCGTTTTCATCCTTCAAGCAAAGATGTAAGAGTTTCTTTGTGGTTTCTGTATATATGGGTAAAGTACTTGACTTGGTTTCAAAATCGAGAGGTTCCAGAGGTGCGTCAGGTTGGTAAAAATTTATATTATCAAGATTCAGAAGTACACATATGATAATGTAAAACCTTAGAGTGACCTACCCTTGAGTTTATAGGCTCTCTAAAAGATATAAATAATTTGTAGAGTGTGTGGAGAAGAATATTTCTTTTGCTTTAGTTTAAAAGTAGCGGTGCACAATCTGAAAATGTCTGAGCCATCTGAGCCATGTCATTTGGACCTTCCTAGCAGTTAAATTACCAATTTAAAAATCAAATTAATATAATTTTACCATCCTTTAGTGAGCATATTTTCAATGTGTAAGAACATCTTGGATGGGAAGACTACGGACTCTGACTTTTGTAATACACACAAGACATTTGGATATTTTGCACCTTAGCTTGGCTGCTTTCTGTTCAGCCACTTGTGTTCTTTCTTTTTCTAAGATGGGTTCTCCCCACCCTTTCTGGACTGGTGTATTCGTTAGAAAAGTGTTCCTCAGTCTTTTTGTGACTTCTTTTTGATTTGTCAGACTGAATTGACAATAGCTTTGGTTCCTCCAGGTAAGGGAAAGGGAGTTGGTTGTAACTAGAGACAGTAGGTGTAAAAATTACTCCCTGTCCTGAGGAAAGCAAATTTCTGACAGCAGCTGACAGGTTCCTTACAAGTAAAAACATTCATGGCCAGTTAAGTCTAGCCTTATCTCATGCCACCATCTTAGGACTAACCTCAGCTTGCACCCCACCTTTTGAGAAACACTCATGTAGAACAAAAGTGTGTCTGTAAGTTTACAGGAATTCTTACTCTTATGATCATAGTTCTCATGGAATATTTTGTGAATGGTATAAAGCCAGATTTATAGGAGAAACACCTTCTGTCTCTGACATGTCAATGCATACTCAAAGCAAGCAATTGTGCTGTTAACTGAAGTAGAGATTAACAATGTGAAGAGTTGCTCTGTCATCTATTCAACATACCTGTGCAATATGAGGGAGCTGAAAACTGCTAAAGAAAAATATTGTAGAGATTGATCTGTTGGGCAAAAGGAGGTTGTAGGTCTAGGACTGAATTTTCATCCTACTGAGGATGTGAAATGACTGCTATGTTTTCAAAAGGCAGCAAACTGTGCAGAGCAAAACTCTGCTTATTACTGTTCCTTTCCTAGAAAATACTCAGGGAGAAGTGAATACATCAAAAGTTATAATTTATTTGCTTTATTGCAAAATGGGCTTTCTGTATTTGCTTTCAATTTGTCAGTAATTAGTTAACAGAAGCAAGCATTACATTAACAAAATACTTCTTAATGGCCCTCAAATTATTTCTGTATAGACAAAAGCAGCATCAGACAGTAAGGGTTACTGCATAAAAAAACCTTACATAGCACAACCACCATCAGCTCGGGTGCCAAGCAGACAAATCAGCAGCATCTCTGTATCACATGAGTGAATGTTCATAAGTATTTGCTTCTTTTGGTGACAGTGATCACACTCTTCACTCTTCTTAGTCCTCCTTGAAATGGGAGCACAGCAAAGAGCTGCTGGCCATCTTGCCTGGGACTTGTCCGGAAGAGGAGGATTACAGCTGGCTGGCCTGGGGGTGCCCAGCGCTCATGGAGGGAACTGGCTGAGCTCCAGATTTTCCAAGCCTGAAGCTCACAGGAGAGAGTTCCAGCTGGCTTTGCAAACTGTCCAGCTGCGGAACGGCAAGCTTGTTTTAGGAATATAGATCCTTTCATACCAGTCAGTTTGCAATAGTCTAGTTTCTTTTAAAATGTGGAGAATCTGTTAGCTGTTCCTTTCTTTTGACTTTCCTGTTTTATGAAGGGATCAGATGTGGTGATAGTTCTTCCAGTTATATGGACTTATCTTGCAATATGGGAGTTCTGTGTGCACTGTTCAGCATGCAATGGAGATTCAGCATTCAGTATGGACTGAGGACTAGAGGAAAGCAAATGTCACTCCAGTCTTCAAAAAAGGCAAGAAGAAGGACCCGGGTAACAACAGACCGGTCAGCCTCACCTCCATCCCTGGGAAACTGATGGAACGACTTATCCTTGGTGCCATCTCAAGGTGTATCAGGGATAAGAGGGTCATTAGGGGCAGTCACCATGGCTTCACCAAGGGGAAGTCATGCTTGACCAACCTCATTGACTTCTGTGAGGACATAACAAGATGGATGGATGATGGCAGAGCGGTGGATGTGATCTACCTTGACTTGAGTAAGGCATTTGACACAGTCTCCCACAGCATCCTTATAGCTAAACCGAGGGAGTGCGGTCTGGACGATCGGGTAGTGAGGTGGACTGCGAACTGGCTGAAGGGAAGAAGCCAGAGAGTTGTGGTCAATGGGGCAGAGTCCAGTTGAGGCCTGTATCTAGTGCAGTGCCTCAGGGGGCAGTACTGGGGCCTATATTATTCAGTACATTCATCAGTGATTTGGACGAGGGAATAGAGTGACTATCAGCAAGTTTGCTGATGACACGAAGCTGGGAGGAGTGGCTGACACACCAGAGGCTGTGCTGCCATCCAGAGACCTGGACAGGCTGGAGAGTTGGGGGGGGAAACATTTAATGAAATATAACAAGGGCAAGTGTAGAGTCTTGTATCTGGGCAGGAACAACCCCAGGTTCCAGTATAAGTTGGGGAATGACCTATTAGAGAGCAGCGTAGGGGAAAGGGACCTGGGGGTCCTGGGGACAGCAGGGTGACCATGAGCCAGCACTGGGCCCTTGTGGCCAGGAAGGCCAATGGTACCTGGGGTGGATTAGAAGGGGGGTGGTCAGTAGGTCAGAGAGGTTCTCCTGCCCCTCTACTCTGCCCTGGGGAGACCACACCTGGAATATTGTGTCCAGTTGTGGCCCCTCAGTTCCAGAAGGTCAGGGAACTGCTGGAGAGAGTCCAGCGCAGCCACCAAGATGCTGAAGGGAGTGGAGCATCTCCCGTGTGAGGAAAGGCTGAGGGAGCTGGGGCTCTGGAGCTGGAGAAGAGGAGACTGAGGGGTGACCTCATTAATGTTCACAGATATCTAAAGGGTGAGTGTCAGGAGGATGGAGCCAGGCTCTTCTCGGTGACAACCAGTGATAGGACAAGGGGTAATGGGTTCAAACTGGAACACAAAAGGTTCCACTTAAATTTGAGAAGGAACTTCTTCTCAGTGAGGGTGCCAGAGCCTGGCCCAGGCTGCCCAGGGGGCTTGTGGAGTCTCCTTCTCTGCAGACATTCCAACCCGCCTGGACACCTTCCTGTGTAACCTCATCTGGGTGTTCCTGCTCCATGGGGGGATTGCACTGGATGAGCTTTCGAGGTCCCTTCCAATCCCTGACATTCTGGGATTCTTAGTGGAGATGAGATTGTTTTATTTTTCTGTTTTGTGAAGTATTGGAATCACGTTCCAAACCCATGAAAGAGCTGTGCTCAAAGAGCAAGATAGTGCTGTTAGTACTGGTGACTACTTCTAGCTAGGGAAAGGAGAATAATCTTAGGTTAATATTTTATCGATGAGACACTGATGAGATAAGCCAGCAATCAATTTTTTAAATTGTTCTAAGTGCAATGTTCAAAGTTTGTCTAAATTGTCATTCTTAGCGACACGAGCTCTATATGGCCTTATATATGCAGACATTACCTGTCTTGTTCTGGATGTTACAGCAGGTAGAATTTCTATGAGTAAGAGAGATGTTCTTTATTAAATGTGTTGAAGTTGTAAGTAGAATGATGAGTAATCGAGATCGATTAGCACTTCATATGTAGTGTTGCTGCTGCATTGTAAGAAGGAGGCACTCCCGGAGGTTGAAGCCAAATATTAAATTTAAATGATAAATTATAAAGAAACAGTAAGAAATTCAAAGTGATCCATCTTAATTAAAACAAATTCTGCAAAGCAATGTAAAGATTTCTACATGTCTAGAATTAGGAAAGATGTATAGAAATATATGTGGACCACTGTTGCTGCAGCAAATTGTGCATAGTGTCCAGAGGGGAGATTTCGCCATCCTTCTAAGTTCTGTTAGAATAGTATTGCTAAAATATTTACTGACACTTTCCCAGAGCCTGTCATAGTGGTTGGAGGCTGTCAAAAGGTGAAATGGAGTAATGGAATTTGGAAACAAAATAAACCAGCTGAATAAGCATTATGTTATATGGCAATATTCTGCTTTGCTTTTTAATTCTCTACTGAAGCTTTTAATGGCATCAGTTTTCTGTTGTTGAGTGATTGTAATTTGTACATGTTTTAGTGATTCACAGGAAATAATTTTCTTTCTGTCCTGTGAGCAAGACACCTTAGAAATGGAAGAGTAAAATATGGCTATTTGGATAAAAGGAGTAGTTTCTATTAATGAAGATCTAGTCGCTGACTTGGAATTTGGTGTACAATAATATTTAAATAAAAATGGCTCTTGAGCAGCAGACATCTGGGATTCATTAGCAGGTACAAAGCCTATAGCTGACAGACTGTGTACCTGTTTGAAAGACAGCCTCATCATTTTCTGACTTGTTATCATGGACTTTACTTTCAGAATTTTGTGGGCTATTTGTTAATGTAAGGAGGATATTGGCATTGAATGCTGTTTGGAAGCCAGTAACAAAAGATGGCAATTAAAGGACAGACTTGAAAGCAAAGACTAAAAGGAAAACATAAGAGAATTAAACACACGTAACTTGGTCAAACATTAACTAAAGAGGGGCATAAAAAACATTTACAAATATTTTAAGGGTTTAAACATCAAAGCATATCAATGAATTTGAGTGGTCTAGAATAGTATTAATATGAATAGCGGGATATAATTAAGGGAAGCAGCATTTAGGCAGGATATAGGGCAAAATATCCTTACAGTAAGACAGGTTATGAGATGGTAGATCAGGCTCCCAAAGGCGGTGATGAAAAAGCCGTCATTGAAAACATTCAAAATCAGGAATGTATAATAAATTGGGGAGCAGGTAGGACAATTGATCTAGTGGCTTTTGGTTTTATTTTTCTTCATTGCTTCTTTGAGAACATATGTCCAATGGAACAATATTGTTGTAGTATTAACATTAAACACTACCAACTGAGTTTTTAAAATGTCATTTTTTTAATTTGGAAGGAAAAATAATTGCTTATGCAAATTTTGAGGCACTGTTGAAAAATTGTTACTATTACAGTATGGTAAACGGTGGTAAATATGAACTCTAGGCCCATAAAAGCATGAACATTGTAAGTTAATGCTGCCAGATTACATGATAGCTGAGGTTTGATATGACATTTATCTTCAGGAGTGAGTAGACTGATAAATCACAAGTGGCATAGCCACAAGTGAGTTATCAAGTGTTTACTCATGAGTGAAGATAAATGTCATATCGGACCATAGCCATTCTGAATTTGGTACAAGTGGCTTGTTTCTTCCTTCCACAGTACTTTTTTTTTTACCTTAATTGAGAGAAAAAATGCTTGGTAAAGGATATTTTCCAAATTCATTTAAATTTTCCATTATTTGCGGAAACTTCTATTTCATATGCTTTTGTTTTTATTGCTGTATTTTATACACTTAAGATTTTGAATCAGATGCTTTTGTTGCAATGTGTGATTTGTGTAAATTGAGTCGTGCTGATTTTGCAGCCCTTGTCAAGTAAGGGGGAGCATATTGGGGGGCCATATACATCTGCACTGGTGAAGGAGCATCTGAATTGTTGAGACTTGCAAAACCCTTGTCCTCGAACACTTTAGCAGTTCTAACTTAATTGTCCTAAACTTCTCAATGGTTGGTAGGTAGTAGCTTTCATTTTTATTTAGTATCTCCAGTTCAGGTAAGAGATAAAACCAGACGTTACCAGTCTTTCTACGTTTATACATTTCTATTTTTATACACTTTAGGCTGAATTCTTTCTAAGTCTGTATTTGTTCGTCGTCTGTTTTGTTCATTATTGGTCTGTGTTCACATCTGTAATCTAATTGCGGATGATAACTGTAGTACCAGACAGTCATTCCATCCACAGGTCACACACATCTCCTTCTCTTTCATACCAATGTAGTATTTTTTTTCCTTCTGTGGGCTATTCTGTATCTTATTAAAATACACTTGTACATGTTTCTTGTGCGTCAAAATGCAGTCAAATTCAACTTTTTCCATCATTTTCACTTATCACCTCCGTGTCTTTTCTGTTTTTCAGCATGGTAGCTACCTTATTCTTTCCCCTCAGAGTATCACTACTTTCTCACTGCCTGTCTTGCCCAAGTAAATTTACGTAGGTACACTCCATTCCTTTGCTTAGTGCAAATGCTCCATTTTCCTTCAGTGTCCGTAGCTGAAGCTGAATCCTTAATATTTTTTTTATCTTTTCTTTTTCTGTAAGGTAGCTATTACTAATATTTCTACATCCACAGGTTCATCATGACTTCAGCTTTTAGTATTTTAGGATGTACAGAATGCAATTTTGTAACTACAAAAGTCTTGTTCCTTCATTGCACTTTTCTTTGTAGTTTTTACCTCCCTTCCGATTTGGGAGCCCTGGTTCCTGCTGATGGAATAATTTACAATTTGTTCCATAGCCTCTTTATTCTCTGCTTTTATATCCCATTTGAAAATAGTTTCTCCTTTCCTTTTCTTCATAGCGTACTTTGAAGTCAGAGATTTGACCGTTCGTTATTCAGCTAAATAATATGGTTTTAGATACACTTTGTAAGGATAATGCTGACAAAAGGTGCAGTGGTCGTCGTTTCTATCACGTAGCGGTGTGTAGTGTCACATATTGTCCGTAGCAGGGAATGTGTCATCCTTCGGCTGCGAGACCGAGCCGTGTAATTCGGAACGAGCGGACACGTGCAATGGGAGTGACGTTGTGAGCATGGAGAGCGCGTGACTTCTGAAGTTGTCATGCCGGAGTTGTGCTTGTCATCTTATTCACAGCTATTTGCCTGTGTTTTGTTGTTGAAGTTTGTTTATGGATTTTTTGTTTATGGATTTTTTTGTTTTCCAGCTCTGCAGCAACCACACGTCTTTATGAATCTTCTGTTCTTTATACCTGTGCCTACCTTGTACCCAGTTTCATGAACATACATTTTGCTGTTGCTTAGACATGACCTTTGCAGAGGTTTTTTTCTTTTTGTTTTGTTTATGGGTCAAATTACAAGTTTCTAACCCTGTTTCACTTTTGGGTAAGGACTTCAAAACTTGATTTAGTAGTAAGTGAAACCTTGAGAATATCTGATGAACTTTTAAAAGATGATGCCTCGTTCGCTACATATGATCACCACATAACATTGTTTTCTTTCTTATGTATATCTGACTTTGGAACCCATAATATTTTAGAACTTTCTTTTAGTATATATTTTCTTTAAACAGCATAGACACATAGCAAAAAGCCAAATGGTTGTAGGTGGATACCACTAAAATTATTGCAGCACGTTCTACAAAAATGCTTTTCTTCCTAGTAAAATTTATGAATACAGAACTCTAAGCTTTCATATATACCTTACTACTATGAAATATATTTTTGATGAAGATTGTGACATATGACATTTGTGTCGAATATTATTTGATTTTCCTAAAGCATAATGGCAAAATTTGTATATACACACACACACAACCACATGCATTACATGACTATGACTTTTGTCACTAGCTGGTTGTGCTTTTAGAGATCCACATGCTTATATTGGTAACTACAGGTATTAGTATATTTACGTTGTGTGTGTTTGTGTATAAAGAGTATAATATAAGTATACTTTTTTTTAATAATAGCAGATTATCCAGTCAACATCTGCTCAAACTGTGAAACGAAACCCTGCTTGCCAGACTACCCAGATTAGGATGCCAGTGGTAATAACTCAGACCATTAGACCACAAGGTATGGGTTTAAATGTTTTAGTGAGATTGTTACCTTTGTATGAATTTCATTGTAATTACAAACTAGTAGCATGGGAAAAACTGACACTGTTGACATTGGCAGGCTTGACTTTTCTTTTTTACTTCATAGTGGCTGAGGAATGCATGTTTTCGCTCTGCAGTTTCAAGGTATTTCAGACCGATACAGTGAAATGTTTTGAAACAACATTAGAACTAAACTCTTGCATGCTTAGCTCCTTACTCAGCAGTTTTTCATGGAAAGTTCTGAAGGAAGTCAGGAACTTGACTCTTACTGTCCTAAAGCTCTAACTCTGGGCCAAGAAGGATATTCTTCTTTTTTTCCTGAAGCCTAGAGGATGCCTCAATTTAATAATTCTGCTTTTAATTCTTACTTCTGAAGCGGAATGTGATAGTCACTGTCTCTGCAGCTGCAGAAGTCAAGGTAGGAGTCTGAGAGAAATTTCTCAACCCATGTGCTTTGGTTTTTTATAATTTCCCTACCAGTTTGTTTACTCCTTGGTGAAGTCAGAGACCGAGTGCAGCAACCAGATAAGCCACGATTAGCCAGGGGAGCCAGAGGTGTGGTTTGCACACAGCTTCCCCCTCTGTGCACATCTGGATTAAAGTCTGCCTGATACATCCCACTGTTTAAGAGGGTTCTTGAAGCTTTCTTGCTTTCTAATAAATATCCATTTGTTTCTTTCCGCAACTAGGCCTGTTAGGCTTGGGTTTTATTTTTCCTGATTACGTATGAGAGTATCTTTTTGGATGTGGGCATTTAGATGATTGAGGATTTGTAATGGAATACAGAGCTTGTCATCTTTAGGTGTTGAATTGGAAATCAAACTAGTTTAAATGCACATAAAAGCTATTGCTGTCTATTTGATGTTACTGCTTGGTCTTCTCAGTTCTCCTTGGGAAAATAAAGCATTAAAACCCCCAGTGGTCGCACTTAATAGCAGTTGATGGTTCTACTCGCTCTGTTCTCTTTAGAGAATCCAGAGGTTGGGTGGACATGGAGACCGAGCTGTCACTGTAATGCTGTAGGCTGTTTTTCTAAATTAGGAAGAAATGCATTTACTTGTCATAAAAGGTATATAGTTCATAACACTGATACTCATATCCTGAGTTTATTAGCAGGGAAGGTATTTGGCACCTTATAGCATGAACTTTCACTTCTGACTAACGTGTCTGAGAATGAAGGCTGATACAATTTCTTTGCTTGTTCAGTCTCTGAGTTGTGGATGTCAACAGTGTGCCAATAATTTGCATGATACTGGCGTCTTTTAAACAGTGGATTTGGAATATAAATTTATTCATAACAGCTGTTGATCAGCCAATGAGATATAACTTAACTGGCAGTTTGGCTTATGGAAGACAACAGTTCAGAAAAGCCAATTCATGCAAAGCCCTGCTTTCAGGTGGGCTTATTCCTATTTACAAGCTTGTTTAAGCCCACTACTATATTAATTACACAGACAAAGCAAACAGAATAGAAATTTAGAAAACATCCCATTGTAAAACTGTTCATCCTGCAGCCCACGTCTAGGCAAAAGTCCATCTGTGTGCTTGCAGCCCTGAGAAATGCTGCTATGGCGTCCTGGCAGACACCAGCTGATTTTGATCTTGATATATTGTTAAGGTGTTCTGCTGTACACACCAGTACTGGCCTAGGTATTCCTGTAGGAGGGGGTAAGATACTGGAATAGGAGCTGGTCTCTAGTGCACATTCCAGTAGTATATACCTTTGTGGAGTGTGGCTTTTTAAGGATAGTTACACCACAACTGAGCTGGATTCCACACAATGGTGCATCTTCCTTCTCTAGTGTAATGTGTCTTTACATTAATATTGATGCATCCAAGTGAACAGACTATAATGCTTTTTAAAACAGTAGTACAGCTAAAGTTGGTAGGCTTTAAGGACTTTTATATTAATAAAATTACTTCCACACCAGGGGAACTAACACTATAGTTATTACACGAAAAATTCACACTTCTTTATTAAAGCACTTATCTCTATAATAACTGAGTGAGTTTGCATCTTATGGGAGGAATTGAGCCAAATAATAAAATAATTAGCCAGCATATTCATTGCAGCTATTTAACCTGTGCAGAAATGCAACTAGGAGTTTATAAATTCTTAGATTTGGGCGTATTTCTCCAGATCATGCTACTGAAAATTTGAAACAAGGATCCAGTGGTGAAAGACTCTGTATGTCATTACCAATCCCATGAGGTGTCTAGGCCCACAGGTGACTTTAATTTTCAAAATGTGCCCTGCCTCATAATGTAAATTGATGTTTTAACCGTATTTTGTGTCTAACTACTTAACAACGCACAATCACGATATAAATTGGAAAACTTTTATGTCATCCCAAGTTTATATCTGCTTTGCCAGATCCATTTGAGGAGGATTACATATACATGGGGTGAAAGAAAGTGAGACTTTAGTTTTTCCATACCCAGTGTAGACATAACTGTTTTCCTGAGACCGAGACGTTCGCTACTCGGCTTCTGTACCTTTTTGGGGCTTGCTTTTTATTTTGATCAAAAGTTACCAACTGTAGAAAACAAACCATTTATAGTAGTTCTAAAGGAATATACTATTAATTCTGGAGGAGTGCCACTGTTACCTTAATTTTGCCACTGCAAAGCTTTCCAAAGCTAACACACTCTTTATCCCCCAAATGTTAGTTGTAGAAAGCAGAGATCTGCTAATTTTTATTATTGTATTATTCCTTACCTTCCAGTTCACTTAGGAGGAAACCTTTCAATTAGTTCATCTGAAATATGATAGACAAGTGAATTGTCTGGTCCATGAACTAATGCTGTCTGTGGCATCTCATGGACCTCGAGTGTTCTGAGGATAAACTATTTTTGTTCCCCAGGCTTGGAGCCTGAAGTCCTGAAGCTTGTTTTATATTTACGGATGTGGAGAGTCCACACAACAATTTATTTGTATAGATTGGAGAACTGAACGCACACTGTCAAATCAGTTTTGCTTTAAGATCATATGTTGAAGTTGATAAAGACTTCAAAGTAAAAATAATTTAAAAAACAAAACAACCAAGCAAACAAAAAACCCCCTCCCATGCTGGTCTCATTCTAAACTTCTGTTTTAGCAGAGAAGGATTTGTTCAGATAGTTGTGGTTCCAGTTTTTGTAATTCATGAAGGAAAAAATAATGTAACTCTACTAAGGTCCATGCCAGTTATATGCAATTGAGTCATAGCTATGCAGGAATAACTTTTGTGTACTCAAAGTCTCAAACACTATGTGTATATAGCGCTCGATAAAATTGAGTGAGATACAAGAAAAAGGAGAGATCTTTCAAGTCAAGCAGACATATAAATGGATTATTTTCACATGCCAAAACACAGGTGGGATTGAAGGAAACACAGAATATAACCAAGGTAAACATGTGTTTAAGCAGTAAGAGAGGGCTCACTCCAGAATTTCATTTGTCAATGCTTTTTCAGGTGCATACGGATACAGTGTTTTTAATAACAACCAGGCCTGTTGGTTTACTAATTAGCAATATAAATTTGTAATCATTTTTTGTTAGATTTTTCCCAATGTCAGAGAGGAATAAATACCTATATTGTAATTTACTGTCACAAGAAACTGAATGTCCACCACATTTAGCCTCGTTTAGAAAACCTAGTTTTACTTCTACATGTAGACCTGTAAAGTCTAGATACAAATATGAATTTTAAATATTTTTTTTTCAAAATAAGGAAGTAAAAGCCAACCTTTAGGAGGAGGTTTATGTGAAATTTTACAGTGGTGGTTTTTCTTGTGCATACACTATAAAAAAAAAAATTAAAATATTTAAAAAATGTTTTCAGCTCTGAAAATACACTTTTTTTTCACTGCAATAAACAATGACTGTATTAAAAAATTACATAGGTAATACCCTGAGTGACTGTGACTTAAAGCATCTGTATTAAGAACATTTCAGATTCTGCTTCTTTATTCTGTACAGATCATCTAGAAAAGTGGTTTCCTGGCAATTGCAAACACAGTCATAGCCATTATGTGTCTTATAAACAGTTACGGCCAACGGTTTTTAGCTTGGAATCTTGTGTATTCTGTAAATATTGAACAAATTGTAACGTTAATGTAAATTTTGTATTTTAAATTGTTCTTCTTCAGCAGTTTAATCTTTAAAAATAATAACTTCCTTTGTTTGCAATTTACAGACAGTTAAATTTAGTTCCTGGACAGAAGGTTCTTTGATGTAAATTGTCTAAGACAGCTCATAATAACATTGCTTGGTGTTTTTCAGGCACAGTAGGGAAGGCACCAACAATACAAGCCGGCAAAAGTCCTGGGGGCTTTGGTGTTCAGGTCTCTGCAAATCAGAAAAACAAGCTGAATGACCCTGGAGGTGGTTCTTTCAGGTAAAAAATAATACTAAAAAAATGCAGGGGGGTGGTTGCGGGGAATCTGAACTATAAAATAGAATTTAGAATTGGCTTAACACCAGAGGGCAGTGTTTTACAATAATTCCTGTCTTCTTACTGTGATTGGATGACAGTTTTCTTGCTTAATTCTATTTTTAAAAAAGGGAGGTGGTCATGACACATCTTGAGGACTTTTCTTTAAAGGCAGTTTTTAATGTTTAATACAGCCTTCAATTCTGTAGATTATAAGAAAACTTCGGGAAATGGAATTATGTGTATGAAGTTTTTTAAAAAATACATATTTTTTTGGTGTGTATCGGATTCTAACATTGATATAGAATATGTCATGCTGGGCAGATACTAACTGTGATGACAAGGCATCTTGTTGATAGGCTGCTGCAGCCATCCCCTCCTTGGTGGAGGGAAAATACTGTATCGTTTTAGTTGTATGTTTTGGGTTTTTTTTGTTGTTGTTTGTTTTGTTTTTAATGTGTATATGATTGTTGTTGCTGGATTTAAAGACAAGACGTTGCTGTACCCGTTCTCCTGTGCTTACTTAGGCAGCAGAGGTTGGGGCGCTCTGTGGGTCCTGGTACTAATCAGGTGCAGCAAAGGTTCAACACAGTAGCGTTGATGCCTTGAGCTGCTGGATTGGTTCTTTTGTACGTCAAACTATTATTTTATATATATTTTGGATATTTTTACTCATTGTAGCAAAAAGCTAATCTTATGTTTACTGCATTTTGCTTTTGTTACCATCGTTTACATTTTTTTCCACCGATGAAAGCACGTTTTATTTGTGTTTAAATATTTTCTTCGTTAAATGACAAAATATTCCTACATTTTTATTTTCGTCTTCTAGAATTCTTGTGTTGTTCTGACATCATTAAACCAGTAATTAATTTTCAGGCTTATGCTTGTGCAGGTGAAGTAAAAGAGAATTTGTAGCCCTTTGAAATATCTCTGCTTTGAGGCATGTCAGTATTGCAACTAATAGTGGTAGTACTTAGTATTAATCTAGAAGCAAAATCATTCAATTTTTTATTTTCCAATGCTTTTGCCTCCCACTGAGTATTTAAATGATTTAACATGTCTGTTGGGTTCAATTGTACTGTCTTAATAAGTATTTTTTATGTTTATAAGCAACATGAGCATTTATTCTTCGTTAGTATAGCTTTCAATTTTACATACACCAAAAGGGACAGCATTTTTTTAACTGGATGTTGTAAACTGTGCCAGGATTGATTCTTGCATTCACTTAGTTTATACATAGAATATATTAGGTTAGCTGGAATTGTTAATTTTCCCTTGGGGAGAAGCAAATGCTCAAGGCACTGATTGATAAATCAATAAATCTTTAGTGAGTTTGGTAAATAAGCTGTCAAGGGTGTATGTCATTTTTCCTCCAGAGAACAAATTTTAGTCAGAATGAATGTTTTTGTTTCCTTGCATTGTTTTCTCCTTCAAAATAGTAAGACACAAAGCTGCATTTAAATAAGTCCATAGAATCGCAAGGATTTATTAAACAGCAGCAAAGATCAAGCTTTTTCTTGGTATCTTAACAAAGAATTCAGTTGTTTGCATATTTGCATTTCAACCCCTAACCTCTCCTGAGGACAAATAGATGTCTGACTATTAAGCCTAAAGGCACAGAGCTGGAAATCTGTATTAATCCTCTGAATGCTGACTAGTTTTCCTCAACATTCCCAGCGTGTGTGAAGAATGTCTTTTTAGCCAGAAGGCAAACTGGCATCTAAGGCAAAGCAAGAATTTTGAAAAATAGTTGTGTTATGTATAAATTTATTTTGCCCGTAGTGTTTTATTATTGCATATTTGTTTCATTATTTTATATTCTGCTTTCTTTAAAATAACTTACTTGAGCTTTTCACTGTTGTGAGCAAAGTGTTGGTCACTGGAAATGAAAATGTGATCTTTGTTATTTTCAGTTTCTTCTATTCTGGACTGTGGGAAATACAGGAAGGAATTACATAAAAGACATAGCAATTAGGAATTTTGCAAATTACAGCTTAGCCTTTAATGTCAACGTTTATTAATAAACTGTAAGACTGCTTATGTGAGTGCCCCGAATATTATAGTAGATGTTCTATGATGCAGAGTTTTCAAACCAAGATTTGTGCAGTGTAAAGTTGTATTCATGAAATGTTATGTCACCTTTTTTGGTATTAAGATTTATTGTTGAGAAAATTTTCAGAAAGAACTACAGACAACTCCATTTACACAGAATCCCAGAATGTCAGGGATTGGAAGGGACCTGGAAAGCTCATCCAGTGCAATCCCCCCCTGGAGCAGGAACACCCAGCTGAGGTTACACAGGAAGGTGTCCAGGCGGGTTGGAATGTCTGCACAGAAGGAGACTCCACAACCTCCCTGGGCAGCCTGGGCCAGGCTCTGCCACCCTCACTGAGAAGAAGTTTCTTCTCAAATTTAAGTGGAACCTTTTGTGTTCCAGTTTGAACCCATTACCCCTTGTCCTATCATTGGTTGTCACCAAGAAGAGCCTGGCTCCATCCTCCTGACACTCACCCTTTAGATATCTGTAAACATTAATGAGGTCACCCCTCAGTCTCCTCTTCTCCAAGCTATAGAGCCCCAGCTCCCTCAGCCTTTCCTCACACAGGAGATGCTCCACTCCCTTCAGCATCTTTGTTGCCCTGCGCTGGACTCTCTCCAGCAGTTCCCTGTCCTGCTGGAACTGAGGGGCCACAACTGGACACAATATTCCAGGTGTGGTCTCCCCAGGGCAGAGCAGAGGGGCAGGAGAACCTCTCTGACCTACTGACCACCCCCTTCTAATCCACCCCAGGATGCCATTGGCCTTCCTGGCCACAAGGGCCCAGTGCTGGCTTATGGTCATCCTGATGTCCACCAGGACCCCCAGGTCCCTTTTCCCTATGCTGCTCTCTGATAGGTCGTTCCCCAACTTATACTGGAACCTGGGGTTGTTCCTGCCCAGATGCAAGATTGCACTTTCCCGTGTTATAGTTCATTAAATTTTTCCCCACCCAGCTCTCCAGCCTGTCCAGGTCTCTGGATGGCAGCACAGCCTCTGGCGTGTCAGCCAATGCTCCCAGCTTGGTGTCATCAGCAAACTTGCTGATAGTACACTCTATTCCCTTGTCCAAATCACTGATTAATGTATTGAATAATACAGGCCCCAGCACTGCCCCCTGAGGCACTGCACTGGATACAGGCCCCAACTGGACTCTGCCCCATTGACCACGACTCTCTGGCTTCTTCCCTTCAGCCAGTTCGCAGTCCACCTCACCACCCGCTCATCCAGACCGCACTCCCTCAGTTTAGCTATAAGGATGCTGTGGGAGACTGTGTCAAATGCCTTACTCAAGTCAAGGTAGATCAGCATTTAGTTGACTTTCAAGCTATGTTAATACCTAAGGATGGAAATTTGAATTCCAGTTTTTGTAATTTTGTTTGTTTGTTTTACAGTAGAGTTTTAAACTAGTCTTAGTTTAAACAAAATCTTTGAAGCATGTATGGACAACTGTGCAAATACTTTGTTTTTTCTTTCTTGTTTTCAACTTTTGTTTGTAGTTGCACAAATGTTTTTAATGAGGAGGAGAGGAAGAGGTGTTACAAGAGGTTGAATAGATGAGGAAGAATTAAACTCTTAAACTGCTTTAAGACGTAGCTTGTGTTTTGAAAGAGTTTAAGAACCCAAGCTGTCTTCTTAAAAATAGCATGCATGTTGGAATGTTAGATTTATCCCATAAGACTCAGAATTTAATTCAGTAAAAAACTGAAATTGTTACTGAAACGGTATAATTTGTATAAGCACAGTAACATATGCCAAGAAACGTGAAATTGTTAAATGCTGTGTTGGGTTGAAAAAGGAAAGATAGACAGCAATCATCAATCTAGACGACCACTGGATGGCATATTCGTTCCACAGAATGACTTCTGAAAACTCACTCATCTGGACTTAAAAGTTGACTTTATAGGAAATTGTTTGGCAAGAATGCCACCTCTCTTTATGTATAAATGTGGGTATGTTTCACTATCCAAATGCAAACTCTTTTATTTTAATTAAGTTCTCAAAGTTGAAAAGGATATATTAGATAGAGTTTTCCCCATTAGATTGGAAGATTGTAAACCCAACTATGGTTAAAACTTTTCATACCTGTCTTCCATGTAACATTAAAAAAGAAAAGAATACTGTCACAGACAGTAGATTGCCAGTGAAGGGTGGAAGGAAATGATTCTGTCCGAGAGCCACAGTGATAGTCTTTATATGTGCTGTTGCATTGATTTTGATCACTTCATTGGAATCCTGCTTTGTGCCCAAATTGCCTCATTTTATTTCAGACGATACTTATTTATGTATAATGCGGTTACACATCTGTACTGTAAACAAAATTGGAATAGCTAAAATGCTAAGCAGATAAGAGCCACAAGTTTGTACTTTCTTCAGGTATTAAGCAGAAGTACAGATAAGTATAAACATCTCCTAAAAATTGTGTTAAGTCAAGAGTGCTATCTCAGTTTTTGTACAGATGATTGGAGGAGATGAAAGTACCTCAATCCTGGCAACCTGATCTGGAAATGTGGCATTGAGACTGTATAACTTGCTGGTAGCCAGCTTGTGTGGAACTGTGTGGCAAACACTTGCTAAAGCGAGTAAGATCATGGGGGCTTTGTGTAGACAAAGCATATGACTATCCTGCTTGGTTAATATTTCATCCAGATCCTTTGAGTCCTTGTGCTCGGGTCCCCGGGCACTGCCGGGCCCCCAGAGATGAGAGGGTCCACTGGCAATCGATATGGGATTATTTTTGAAAAACTGCATAAATTGGTTAATGTTTTGTAGTGTGGTGGGTTTTAGCTTTATTTTGTAATTCTGGCCTCATTTGTTTTCCAGTAGCTTCCACTATCTTACATAGTTTTGAGTTTGTTACGATAATTACCTTTATGTGAATTTGATTTTGCCATTAATCCAAAGGGCTGCTGGGTTTGGGCCTTGTGAGTCCTGGGTAGATTAACTTGGGCGATGTTCATTCTGTTTCAGGCATTGATATTTTAACACCCTCCCCCAATATTAGGTTTTCCCCTTTTTCAGTTTTAGCTGCTTTTTTTCACTTGTAGTTAGAATCTTTTGAACTCCGAACTGAGCATTTAAGCCACCGTTACTCGTTATGTGATGAAGTACATTTACCAGCTGTGATATCTGGGGTCAGTGTCACAGCAGGTTGGACAAGGCCGCAGAGTAGCTTGGTCATCTGTGCACCGAACACACAGGAGCCCGGTTTTCTTCATGGCAGTTGTGACCCTCCTATGAGCATCACATACATCCCATGTGAAATGTAATATCAAAAATCCTTTAGACTCAGCATGAAAACCATCGAGGCAGGAGATCAATTTTGTGAGACTATCCTCAGGAATTACATTCTACGAGGAGAAATCAAGTGCTTAGCACTCATGGAAAATAATAAAAGCTCATTTGTAGAGTGTTTTTCTGACAGTCATAATTTTTTTCATTTTCTGCCTCAAGTGTTCAGCATATTTCTCCAGGTTTAAACAAACAAAAATCCCTTCTTCTTCCCTCAAAAGAAAACAAAACCAATATCTAACAAACTGTAGAAGCCTTGCACCAAAACTGGCTGCTTTAGTGCACATATCAAGGAGAGTATGGGAGGACATGGAGGACCAAGTTTATGGTTTTCTAGATTTCTAGCCTTTTGTTCTCAGAACTTACTTGTAGCTTTTGTTTTTCACTACAGGTGTTAAATTCTAGGGTGCATAGGATGACATCTATGTAATAATTTTTTAAAAATATGTTAAGTTTTATTTGTTTGCTTTATGCAGTAGTAGGAGTCTGGACTTGGATGTGCGTATCTTTTCCATGTATATATTCTCAAAGGTTGTGTAATCATGTCTAGAATGTGCTGAAATACAGTGTTTGTGTCAGTAATAGCTCCTAAACAGAATGTACTGAAAACAGATGGTCGTTTCCACAGCTATTAGTCACACCTCATAGAGGTAGGAGGCAAGAGATGCTTGGGAGATAGAGGTGCAGAAGCTCGTATTTGTTAGCCAGTACGTGGACAAGCTGTTAGGATGGGTATTGCAGGGCAAACAGTGGCCAGGGAAGTGCTGCTGCCATCTTCCCAAATACAGCTCACTTTTCTAAAAGTAGTGGACATGTTCAACTGGTTTTTGTTTGTTGCCAGAGAAAATACCAGCATATATTCAAATTGCACTTGGAATCCAGGCTTACCTATGAACTCGTGGTCAAAGAATCATCCATGAATATTGCTGAAGATGCTTTGGTGCCCATTTTGATAGGAACTCGTAAAACAGCGCAGGATTCCAAATTCATGCTTTTGCTTTTAATGTCTGTGGGGCTTTTTTTATTATTTTATCATTTTACTCCTGGTTTTCAGTATAAATAACCAAATGCTCTGTTTTTAGTGGCGATCATTGCCTTTAGTTTCCTGACCATCCAGGTTTCGTTGATATCACTCAGATGAAGAAAAGACACCTCTGTCACACCATCTGTTACAGACAAATTCTCCTGCTTCTCAAGTTTCCCTAATATAGTCAGAGAAATACTTAGTTTTCTTTATCTAGAATATATTCTATGAAAATGGAGAGCTTAGCAGTTGTGGCTGGGCAATGGGCATGTTACCTGATGATTACTTTTGGAGAAGCGGATAATATACAAAATGAATATATCACATGCAGAATTATTTTTGTGTTTGCTTTTTTTTTTTATTATAGAGATGATGATGACATCAATGATGTTGCCTCTATGGCTGGTGTTAATCTTAATGAAGAAAGTGCCCGAATTATGGCTACCAACTCTGACTTGGTTGGAACCCAGATACAGTCCTGTAAAGATGAACCTTTTCTTGCTGCTATACCTCTACATAAACGCATACTTGAAATGGGTGAGAAACACGTCCTTTGCTTTTGAGAGTGTGTTTTCCTTTGGAGTTATGCCATTCTGAGTAGCAGAATATGCTTAGCACTTAAGATTGTTTTTTAGGCATTTTAATACACCATCTTGTATTACTAAACTTTCAAGGTTTTTGTGATAAACGTAACTTTATCTCAAGTTGAAATAAAATAGTATACTGGTACTTTTGTACTTCATGCTTTCTCTATGTTTTTATATCTAAGGATCACAAAGCTCTTTGCAATCATTAATTATTTCTCACAATCTTCCTTCATGTTTTACACATGAGAAGACTGAAACAAAGAGGTAAAGTAAGTAGTACAGGTCACAGAGGACACCTGTGAATAACATTTAACAGAATGTTTAAGTTATCTCTCAAGATTTTCTTTCCCTAACACCTGCATCTTTTTACGTTCATAGTGATTTTCTTATACCATTACTTCAAAAAATGTATTTATTTATCCTGGCAAGAAGGTGCATTTATTTATTCTGCCATTGGAAAATAAAAGTTAAAAACTTTAGCAGAAAAAAAATAACTATTCAAAATTAGTTTTAAGGTTACTAAGTATCTTCAGAATGTATTTTATATGACATACTTAATTAATATACGACAAATGTTCTAGTACCTAAATGTATCTTTTTCAACATGATTTTGGTAATATTTAGAACCATCAGTGTCTTAAGATACTAAGCTCAAATTGTTTAGGGACATAAATCATATGTTTCTTTTAGAACTATGCTTATGTCACTAGTTAATTTTTGTAATTTTTAGGAATCTAGTTCTCATAATTTTAAAGATAAGACCAAAATGTTGTTGAAAGTGAGTACAGTTAGGTTTCTAAGTCATGCAGTTATTTCTGAAATATTGTGTTTATGTTCATTGAATTAATGGAAGCCTTTTTATATTGCAGTTGCAGGCAAAGTTCTTCATTGACTTATTGTCAAGCTTCACCTCTGTATTTTAATTAGTGCCCTTGCAAGTTGTCATTCAGAGAAATGAATCATTTTGCAGGCTGCAGTTGTGATGGTGTGATGCTGGTGGTACACGATGCAGTCTGGGAAAGCAAACGTGCAACGTTTTGTGGGCTGGATCACCACCACCTGAGATAGGAAGCCAGCAAGGTTTTAGTGAAATTTGCTTGAGAAACGGTTGTTGAGGGATGCTTATATAATAGTTTACACAGGTGTAAGAAAACAAAAAGGAAACAGACATAAAACTGTTAAAAAGAATGGGAAATCAGTAATGAATTTGCCATATAAGCCTTAATGAACTGTCTGGGTGTAACAATTGCTGCACAACATGAAGCTGTAATTACAAGTGCAGGACTTACAGGAATCTGTACATACTTTCAGAGCCACAGAACCCATCACACTATTCATCACTGCCTTTTGGGGTTTGTTCCTCTGAGGAACAAATCCCTATGGCTGTTTTTGAAGCTTTATTGGCTTTGATAATTGAAATGAAACTTTCAAAGCTTTTAGAAGCAGCTGCAGGGATTTACTTCTCAAAAGCAGTGAATCCAGAAGAGCGGCCACTCCTAGGGATCTCCTGCAGCCACTTTTGGAGCTTTATTTTGGCTTTACATGAAGCCTTTCATAGTTTTGAAAGTGGCTGTGGGGTTCACTAGTGGCTACTATCTGGGATCTGTGGCTCTTGAGAAAGAATTCCTTCAGCTGATTTTGAAGTTTTAGAAGCTTGCTTTTCACTGTGTGTGGCCGGATTTGTTGTTTGCATAGGACCACACACAAGTTTAGTAGTTTATGCTACTGGACACTTAAAATAACGACGTTGTAGGTTTGTGACAAAACTCAGTTTCACCATATGTTGCTGTTCCTATACACACCAGGACTAAGCAAAGGAGGCTGTGACCTTCTCAAGCACATTAGGAAAAACAAAGTATGTTATGTGAGTCCTCATTCTTCTGTTTTCATTGTGCCTGTTGACAAATGAGAGAAAATACTTTGTTTCTTTTTACTTTTACCTGAATATGACTTAAACAGACCTTATTTTCTGTCTTTAAATCTATTCATATGTAATGATCACTTTAGTTCTAGGGCTTGTTTTTAATGTTTTAGTAAAAGAGATTTGTGGTATGTACAGTATTAGGAAACTGCTCTTCTCTCCTTTCTCAGAAGCTAGATCTGTCAAGTTTTCTGTAATATTAATCTCCTTCTCTCTTTTCTGAGTAAGAGCTCTGTCGAGCAGCTCAGTAGTGTTCCCCAAAGGCTGTTTTAGAGATTGTGCTTCCATTCACCGGAGTCGGAATATGAACTGCTAAACTGAGAGCAGATGCTGTTCAGTCTTCGGCACTAACCACCAGCCAAATGCCTCAAAGTTATAGTGAAAGAGGTTTCTTAATATATTGTACATTCTTATCTCTACTGTAACTTGGCAGTATTATCACCCAAAGTTTATTTCAAGTCTAAATTACTAATATTATTATTGATCCTTTTAAATAGAAAAAGTAACTGAAAGGTAATTCATGCAAAGATATGCATCCACTTCCCACATGCTTCCTTATCCATTTTTGTATCTAGTAATCATTGCCATTTATTCGTGTAGGAAGACACGGATGTGACTGTTCCAAATTCCTCTTTGATGCGAAATCAAGAGTGGGTATTTCTTAGCAGATAATGTATTTCTTTTGCTATTCCATTCAAGATCATAAAACTTTAAACCCTGATCTTTCTATGTGGCAGCACAGCACGATGAAACATATGCAAAGACTTGTAAGGCTTTTGTCTCTCTATTTGGGAAGCTGAGAGGCAGAGGTTGATGTTCTTCATGCATGTGCATGCTGATGTGCATACAAGCTCTTAAAACTTCCTAGGTCTTTAACTTTATTAGTAAAATGGGTAGCATTTATTTGAAGAGCAAGATAAACTGGTTAGACTCTCACAAATAAATAATACTGAAAAATCTTGGCTTTTTCGTATGGTTTTATGGGAAAGAAACAAGAAAAATAACCTTAATAATTTGTAATTGTTTTACTTTTATTCATTCATAGGCTATTTCATGGTGGGTAAGAATGCTGTGTTCGTTAGGTTTTAGAAGCTAGTTTTTGACATTCTGAGTTTCCACTGTTTATCAAAAGGGGCAATATTTTAATGAATAAAATGATATGACTTAGCAGGTTGTTTAAAGCATGGCAGTTTTCTCTGCTTTATCACCATCTTGTGAAAATAGAAACTCATTGTCTCAGGAATTACTTTCTTTACAGCATTGTTTCTGAGAACAGATAAGAGGGTGAACTGTGTTTTATATTTGCTGTTAGTGAAAGGTAGCAGGACATAGTGAAGGGTGGGATAAAGGGTGACCCTTTTTATATTGCCTGATAACTAAATCCATGGAAAAAGGGAACAGATATGTTGTGTACTTTCCTGAGAAGTCTTTGCCTGAGAGTCCTTAGAACCTCCACTGGTGGTTCCAAAGTCTTTGCTTTATATTTTGTGGTTAACAGAGCATGATATCTTCACAACGTTAGAATCTGCAGCAACTTATTATAATAATTCCCACAGATTTTGTTTTAATTCTGTTTTCTTCTACAATCAGATAATGCTATTTTGCTTTCAGTTGGCTGTCCCTAAAATGTCAGAACTTGTGGAGAGTCTTAACCATAAATTAACTGTCTTAATGCAATAATAATGAAATATGTTTGGCATACTGTATTCTTTGACTTAGATTGTTTCTTTCTCTCTTTCTTTTCACTTTCAGTGTTCCTCACCCAATCTTTCTACTTCAGTTTTTATTGTTACAAAGCACTGGCCACATAGAACAAGTACAAACGTGGCATTCTAAGAAATATGGGACTGGTTTGCCCGTATTGAATACATTTTAACTGTCCATCTTGTATTTTCAAATTATTTTTGCTTAAATATGTAGGATAAAAGTGTATTGGAGAATCATCAATGGTATTTTTATTTCACATTCATTCAGAATTATTTTACATCTGCATTAGAAAATCAATTTGCTATAGCATGATTTTTATGGAATACTGTATTTATGTCTGTTATCTAGCAGTGTTATACATTTCCTTTGTCAATGGAACAGACTTCTGCCAACATTGCATACACCTGCAACAAAATATTACTGGGTTCTCTTGCTTCATCCAAATAGATTTTTAGGCTACAACACATGCAGTGATGCAACCCAGTTATTATGAAGCTTGAAAATGTGCTGATGAGTCCAAATTCTTCTGATCTGGTAGTTAAAAGGCCCACAGTGTTCCATTCAACAGCTTCAGACAAGTTTGGCTTGATAGAATTAAACCACCGTCTCTGTCAATGTAGCAGTTGTAGGTTTAGGCTCGTCATAATTTATAGATTTACCTTTTTGTTATTTTACTTGTAATATATTTTTTAATTCTGCCCGATGAAATATTGATCACAGTTCTGCCTCGATTCTTCCTTTGGTCTGTCACACTTGAATTGCGTATCTGCTATAAAAATGCATGTTAAAACGTAAGGAATAGCTTATCTGTGTTTTCTGGAGTGTGTTGAATCACAGTGGCAGCTCAGTTGCATGCATGTGTTTATATTTTAAATAAATAATTTGAATACCCTAGAGGACATTTTATATTGCTAAACCATCTAAAAACTGATTGGGATATCCTTGGTGGAACAGGCCAGTAGATTTCAGAGCCTCTATTTAAAGCATTTGTTTCCAGTTTAATAAGTCATTCTGTGATTCCCTGTTTCATCTGTTTGTTTGTCAACAGTTGTATTCATGTTTGAACGAGATGAAACCGTACTATTGATGATTGCTCTTTCATATAGCAAGCAGTTCTAACATAAAAGTATACTTATTTCTCTGGTTGGTTCACTTTAGAGGGTTTTTATAGCTGCTTAGGTTACCGTTGTTGTGGGTTCTGAAATTCTGAGCGATGAGATTGCCTGTGAACACAATCTTTTGTTTTCCCTGCACTTTTTGTTGATGCGCCTTAGTTGTTTTCATTGTTGACTTTTAACTTTTTATCCACGATTGTCTTCAAACTGAAATATTCCTTTTAATATCAGTTTTTGCACCATCATCTTTCTATCGGGATGACCTCCTTAAATACCTGTGGGCATAACTCTCGAATGTGTTTGGAGATAATTCTAACCTGTGCTTGTTCTAAAGCACAGCATTTTGAAGTCGTGCATTGTCCTAATGACATGCTTAGTCCACTTGAACTGTACCTGGAGTGCTGATTTTTGGGGTTCTAGTTGCTTTTCCTCAGGGAAAAAAAGCAGCATGTTAGGTATTGTATAATTGAAATTGCAAGTTATTGTGCATGCCAAATACATTGACTTCCTCTAGTTCCTATAAGCTTCAGTATGTCACTCGCAGAGATGCGGCAGATGTAGAAATATATATACATTCTGACGTCTGGAATAGTTCTGTAACTTAGAGAGTTTGGGTTCTTTTCATTAGTATAAAAGAAGCAATTTGTTAGGAAATTTTAGATGAGAAGGTCTGCACTGCTCCCAGTCTTCTTATCAATGTCTACAGGTGTGATAATTTAGTTTCTTATGTTGAGATTAGAGTTTATTGTACATGTTCAATACAGAATCTGGGCTTATATTCCGATTTAATCGATTGCTAACGTTACAATATTACGAGACAGTTACATTATTTACCTTTATTATTTCATTTTCAAAAAAGGTGGGAATACATTCCCATCTTAGTATCAGCAGCAGTGTTGCCAAATAAACATAACCAGTAAGTATTTCAGCAAAATGTTAAACTGTATTGTTGTTCTTTCTTTAATAGGTCCATGCTTAGACTTCCTGTTTTACAAGATGTCCCAACATGTGTTGGAGTGGTAACTTCAGTACCACCCGAGGGCTTGGAGTCTGCCTTTCTGTGAAAGGTAGGGCAGCTTCTGTTCAATATTTTTTGTGTATTTCTAAGGTTTTCTTTTTATTAATCTTATTAGTTCTGCTACACTACAGAATTGGAGTTACGCTTTTAGCAGTAGCACCTCTAAGTGCCAGAACTGATGTTATTTCATCAAGCAGTAATTTCTCAAAATAAAAGTATGATTATTTATGATGAAAATGAAGCTGTTTCTTCAGGCATCATTTTCAAAGGCTTTATTCCAATTGAACTGAGAGCATAGCATGACTGTACTATTTGCTCCCAGAATTATTTGGAGAATTCAAGTTTGTTTTCACCATAATACCTTGCTTCTGTTTTATGAATGTAGTGGAAGAGCCTTCTTTAAAAGGTCTTGCTATTTCTGGAAGGCAGTTCTGGCCTTCAGGGCCTACCAAAATATGTTGCCCAGCTTCAGAATAAGTTTGTATCTGGGAAGTGAATGGCTTGGATTTCTTGGTCTCTGCAAAGGAGAGTAAAATTAAGATCATCGTTCTGTGGACATGCATTTTCTACCAGATTCATTTACAAAGTCCATCTCATCACGAGATTTCTGGTAATAAATATTGGATGTAAAAATAAGAACAATAAAAAGAAAACCTTAGAGAACCATTCAATATTGCAATAAAGCTGACTTACGTTATCCCTGTAGGCAAACTCCATGCTCTAGAGGTGGTACTAATGTCCCCAACTCTCAACACATGTTGGAACATCTTTGTGGAGGAGGAAGTCGTTGATCAGTGAGCAGCATCTTCAAGGATCATTTAAGGGGAAAAAAGTAAAAGGTAATATTTTATAAATACGTTGAAATGATTGATCATTACGTTTATTTGGCAATCCTGCTGCTAATACTAAGGTTGCAATGTTTTAATTTCTTGAAATTATTGAAAACCCTCAAACTTCACCTTAGTCTTTCCTTCTCCCATGAGTTTGAATTTTATTTGTTACCCAGCTTCATGTTGCTGAATCTACTGCATACAAATTCCAGATTCTACTATAACTCGTTGGCAATTTGACAATTTTTTCAGTGCTTATAATGTGGAGCGTGTTAGTTCTGTGGTTTAACCAGTTTTGCAGTGTCTAGTGTTAAATACAGTAAGTCACAGCCAAGTGTTGCAAAGTGTTGAACTGATACAGCAATTCTGCTGGTAATGAAAGGGTATTTGTTTTCAAGGGAGTAGCTGCAACACTGGATGTTGTGCCAGATGAGGTACCACCATCTGGTTTTGCCCAATAATGTAGAAGTGCAACTTTAATATCTACTGTCATAAACTACAGCTGTTTTGACAAAATGAAATGACCATGTCCAACCTGGATAAACTTTGTAGTGTTGGATGATGTGGTGGTGCACGGATTTGGTACTGATGGGTGTGGCACAAGGTCCTGATCTTGACAGCTTTCCTGGACGTACACAGAGGAAGGTGCTGACATTTTGAAATTCAGGTTATGGTCTTGGGTCTACCCTTCTGGTGTCCTTTATAATGTCCTGTATTCTTTGTGCATATCCTTGCCAGCTGACATACCCATCCTGCCTCCTTGAGATGAGGCCTCATGTTGAGCTAGTCTGCCTGGCATCAGGCTTGTAGCGGACAACTGTGATACCTGTTCAGACATGTCACCAACAAGACTTTTGTAGTGTCAGAGAAACGTTTTCTCCAGGAAAAAAAAAAATTCAAAACATCTGAATTGTTTACAGAAGTTGCTTTAAGAGAACAGAAGCATATAGGCGGGTTCTTATACTTGGTATTCCTTTTAATCCTTGTGTGGATGTGATGGAGTGTCCTGCTGCTGTGAGGGCTGTGTTGTAGTATACTGGCATCTGTGCCTCCACCTATATTTGTCATCTCTGCCGTTCTTACAAGAGTTCTTCTCCATCTCTCTCACCTGACACACCGTCATAATCATACACTTGTACTTAAGCCTGAGGACCTGTAATGGTTTAGTATCTTTTGATCTTGGGCTTAGCCCAAGAAGCATATGCTTCTAGTCTGCATGAAAAAAGGTAGGGGATAAATCCCCAATTATCAACTTCTCCATTGTTTTCTAAAAGACTCTTATTGGCATCATTGCCATATTAGTTCTTTTTCACCTGGTCTCTCTAACATTGTCATTTAATTTGACTCTCTAGTGAGTAACTGGACACAAAAGTGCATATTTTCCAGTTCTCTACAGTCATTCTGTATTTATTCTTGAATGTTCCTAAATGTCTTTGGACATGCTTATTATGTTGTATTTAGGTTTTGAGAAAACAAAGATTAAAAAAAATATTTGTTTTGTTTTTGTTCCTTTGGGTTACATTACGATTGTATGGCTGGTCATCTTTTTTTATGCTGTGTGTTGCACTTAAAATGACTATGTATTTGAGGATTTAAATCTGTATGTTGGGTTTTTGGTTTTGGTGGTTTTGTTGTTGTTTATTTGTTTTGTTTTTGTTTAAGTAACTGTTGTTTTGTGAGTTTCTCAATTTCACAAAATGCTTCCTGGGGACTCATCTCAAGGTGGGTAATTCTGAAGAAGGATAGAACAGATGCTACATCCAGCAAGTCTTGAGTTCTTAAGAAGACTGTTCAATTTTATCCGGAAGCCAGCTCATGAGATAATTTTTATCCTATGAGAAGATGAATCTTCTTTTATAAACAAGCTCACTGAAGTAATTAATGTGGGGCCTTCCATTATTTTGTAAATAACAATTACATGGTGATAAAAAGTCATTCTCTTTAACAAAGTCAGTTTATTACATACGAAGGTGATCTGTAAGTATTGTGTTTAACAGTGTCAGATACTGGCTTACAAAATGTTCCCTATTGCAGTTGAGGGCTGGTTTGGTGTAACACATCTTGCCCTCTGCCCATCACAGAGGGGTGCTGGTTGGTGCCTGCTGGAGGGATTCGTTCACCAAATCTCAAAGCACTTGGCACTGATTCTCTCTGCTTTGGCGGGAAACGCTCCCTAGCCCGTGGCTTCTCTACACATACTCCAGGGTGTAGGTTCCTCTGAGGCGCCTGCTCAAATGACTTCATTTGGATTGGCTGTTTTTGTGAAGGTAGCAACTAAAGTTGTTTGGTTTTTCCTTTCCTCATCCTGTCTTCCAGCTCCAGACTGACTTAACAGCACAGCAAGTCAACATTTATTACATTATTTATGCATTTAGTTAGTAAGACTTAAAGGAAAGCTTTTATTTAAAGGACTGAAAACAGAAAACCACAGCTAAAATGATACTGTTTCTTTTGCCTGGGATCACTGGGTTATTTTACACACCTAGGAATCTCTAATCCTAATCATCAGAGCTAGTGACCTGTTGTCTGCACTATCACTGTGTTTAACAAGCTTTTCCCCCAGTTTTTAATGTGTTACGTCTGGGCTCTGGTAGCACCCCCAGCACAACCCCAAGGTGTTTTGTACCCAACCAACCTCCCCAATTTTTCCCTTTGAGTTCCATCCCCCATTCTCTAGGTTAATATTTAAGATTGGGTTTTCCCCTTTGACAGCAAAATGGCTGCAGTATTGATGGATTATTTTTGTAGACTGAGGACACTGGTGTACAGGACATGTACCCCATTCTCAAGTTCTACCTGATTGTGACAAATCAATAGTGGCCATTTATGGCTCCTCAGGATGCCAAGGGCACTTAGTGCATTGGAGTTGTTTTCCAGTTGTGTTTAGTCAGCCTGATAATTAAGTGCTGTTGGTCAGTTTAGAATTACTAATACAATAATATTAGACAAAGCACCTGTTGCTTTCTGTTGATTTCATGACCTGCTTTCTGTAGAGAGCAGAAATGGTGCGTCTTAGGACATACAAATATTGCTTGTCTAGTTTTAGAAGGTGACCCGCTCTCCCCTTCCCCCTCATTTTCAACCGTCAGTCTCCAGAAAGTCCCTGTATAGTGTCAGTCTTGAACAGCGACTGCTTAGCTGATCAGAACTGTAAAATCATCAGTTTCCCTTATGCTATAGAAATAGAGGAATGGAATTTATTAAAGAATTGCATAGTTTGGAATGCTGCAGAAATCCAAGTAGTAGTTTTTCCAATACCCAGCTTTTCCTGATGGGGAAGGCTGCAGAGGGACTGAGGCAAGTGGAACTGGGGTGGTTCTGTGGGGATGAAAGAGGATGGGGCCTTGAGTCTAAAGTTGTAGGTGCAGTCCAAGGCACAGCTGGGTCTTCGTGTGCTGTGGGAATGAGGTATGTAGGTAGATGTGATCAGATGCGTCTTTGTTGCATTATTTTAGATTTGATGCTGTTGAATGAGGTTACATGAAAGTTGAAACAAATAATGACCCAGATTCAAGGGGGACGGATTCTGTGATTTGTTTCCATCTCGTAGTGTGCAGGCCGGCTGTAACTGCAGAAGAGGCCTGGGCCTAGGAATGCTGGTTCCAGTTGCATCTTGGGCCAATATTTCATGCACAGAATTTAAAGTTTTAGAAAGTTGCTCCTGGTTTTGCGATGCTAGCAGAGAGTGCTTTCTGCAGTTCTGGTGGGCCTGTGATTAGGGCAAATAGGCACTAATTATGCATTCTCCCAAAGTTTCTGTTGAAGGACAAGACAAATTCAAGCCCTAAGTACATGCTGTTTAACTGTTTAAAAGCAGTTCTTCAAGGCTTTTTCTGTTTTAAGTGAACACGTAAAGAGATTTTATACAGGCACTCAATAATTTATCACATCAATAATCAAAGTCAGACCTAATGTTTTACAAATAATTTTTTTAATCTTTGATCTCAATCCTGTCAGTCCTCTTAAAGTATAAATTATTAAAGTAACTTTTTGATTCTTTGAAAGCCTATCTGGAAAGATAGTATTTTTCTACTGCTTCTCAAATAGGGCAGTACTCTTCTTATGATTTATTTCAGTTTGTTTGATCAATAAAATATAATTAAACTTTTAAAGTGCAGCGAAGCCAGTACCTTTCCAATAGCGAAGCAGATGATAGCACTCTTCGGAATTGTCACTTCTTGGGACCTGAAAGTTTTCAATGACAAGGTTTAGGTGCTTTTATGTCTATAAAAACCAGTCTTGTGCTACTGACACATATGCCAATATCAGAATAATATTGCTGAACGTTTTTTCCCTCAAGGTTTTTGGAACTTATGTACAAGTTTGAACTTTATAGAAACTCTGTTACAGTATCTCAAACTTTTAAATAGAATATAGTCTATTTGTAACAAAAATATTCTAACACTTACACTTCCTTTGCATGCTGTCTTGTATGCTGTAGATCTTTACTAAATGCTGACTGAAACATTGTTTGCTATTAAAGCTTCCCAATGTGTAATTAAGAATTAATATGTAGGTGGGCTTTATAGTATTGTTCTGTAAGTGCTTGGCAGATCAGAAGTTTGCTTAGTTTGGGGATATTAATTTGTGATCCCTCATATTTTTCATATAGGATAGTGTGACTCAACTGAGTGCTTTAGTAGCATTTGATGCCTCTGAGGATCTTTTGAAACTGAGTCCTGCCACAGAGAATTGAAGTGTTTTTGCAATCAGTCATCAGTTCTTGCTGGTCTTGTATACTTCTGGTGTAGTAGAGATCTGGCAAGAACACTTGAATGAAGAACGTGACCTTAGTTATGTCTTTAAAAATATAAAAACTCAAATTCAAGTGGAGAGAGTGGTTAAAATCATAGCTTGGAGCATTGCTTTACTTCAGCTCCATTTTTGTTGTTATCCTTGATGATGTTTTTATCGTAGCTCTAGGAAAAGTTCAGAACTACATTGCTAAAGTAATTTTAAAGACTTGAAGCATATACTTGTTATCACAAATGTCTAAATTTAACAAATGTATTATTTAAAAACAAGCAACTTTTTTTCAAATTACACGTTTCTTGGTGTTTAACTTTTAAGTGTGTGGCTCCTTACTGCTCTAAATGCAGAATGTTGGTCACAAAACTACAAGTTAAGATGGTTGTTTTATCAGTCATGAAGGACATGAAGAAGATCACAAAGAAGTCAGAAACAAACGCAACTTTTTTTAACAAAAGACAGATGATAGCAGTCTATTGATAGAAATAAGTTGATTTTTCTGTTTTATCTTAATTTTCTCTTTGGATTTTGCATTTCTGTACATATCTAAGTGTATGTGTTATGGCTTCTTATTGCAATGAATAGATGGCACAATTAAGTCCAGAATCCAGAATACTAGGACCTAAACAAAAATATCTGTAGATGTAAGCCACTGTCCAGTGACTTGGTTAGAGAGATGAATGATACACTGAGGATATTTGTGTTTTGTGATACAATTAAGTATGTGTAGTATTATAAAATACATGTCTACATACACATATCGTAAAACTATAAATTGTATTTCCTTTTCCACATCATCATCAGTCTAGGGAATCTTGCAAAGGGAAGACAAGCCTTTCTGTATTAAAACTGGGATTAATAATTATGCAGGCTAGAAGAATATCTCAAGAATTTCCTATTAAGATCAGCATTCTTTTCCTTTGATGGCAGACAGTATGCTTGTTATGAATGAGAGTGGATGGAAGTCAGGAGGAGGTGTAGCAGTGAAGAAAAAAATACTAAGACTTTTTAATATAGAAACATATGAAGTTTAACAGTTTCCAACATAGATTCAATTTCTACTTGGCATTTTCTCTGAGTAGCAGAAAGCAAAAAAAAGACTATCTATAAAAAACTGTATCCGAACTTCTTTTAGGTTGGTGGATCACTGAAGTGGTATGCGTGACTGTTTGTGAAAGTATAACTGGTCCAGCCTTTCCAAGTGTACGTGAGATTGTTGTTTGAGGAGCACATTGGTAATTTTCCCATCCTTGCCCCAAGTACAATCCAAGTATTTAATATGTGTGCCAAATCTTCATGGAGTTCACAGCTCTGGAATGCACCCTGCTTCTTACATCCTATGCTAATAGGCTTTTGACTAATGTAATTCAGAGCAGGGAAGGCATGATGATGCTTCCACACATGATGAATGTTGTGCATGACAAGTTGACTTTTAAAATATTTATCTTTTTGTCTTTTTGTAGTCTGGTTTCTTGAGACTCATTCTTTTTGGGGGAAATATGTTTTGTAGTCTTTCTTCCTTAGCCCGTTTTCCAAAGAAAGCTGGCCTTAAGTGATCGAGCAGTCTATTTGCCTTCTCTTTCTCTTCAGGTAACTTCTGAATCCATTGAAAAAGCAGTAGCTAGATAGTCCCTCTGTGTGTCCCAGTTGAAAGGGAGGTCAACTGTTCTTTGCTTTGCGGTCTGGTTGGCTGGCAGTCAGCACTCCTGGCCAGGCTGGCCAGGCAATCCTCGGGGGGAGCTGGCTGCCCAGCCAGACAGATGGACAAACATGCACTGGGAGACATGCCAGGGGTGACCCTGGATGTCTGAGGAAACTAATGGTATTGTGCCAGAATAAGGAATATGAGCGGAGCTGGAGCTATGGAGGAAGACAGGGATCATAGAATCGCTCAGGTTGGAAGAGATCTTGAGTGGTCATCTAGTCCAACCTCTTGCTCAAAATTCAGACAAGGTAGCTTAGGGCATTGTCTGGCTGAGTCTTAAAAACCTGTAAGGTGAGAGAGTCTACAACTTCTTTGTGTGAAGTGTACCACTACTTAATTGTCTTCATAATGAAGAATTCTTCCCTATATCTAGTCAAAACATCTGCTGTTTCAGTTTATGAATTTATTTCTCATTGTTCTTCCAGGCATCCTCAGTGAAGAGTCTCACTTCATCTTCTCAATAACCTCTGCCCTAAGCCTTCTCTTCTCCAGAATAAAGAACCCTCAGGTTCTCCTCATGTAGGTCATATGCTCCAACCCAACTGTCTTGGTGACTTTTCCTTGGCCTCAAGTTTTGCTAAGTCTGTCTTGTACCAGGCGACCCAAAACTGACTGCAGTATTCTAGGTGTGGGCTGAGTGAAGAGGAATAATTGCTCCTCTTGTTGTTCTGGTTACTGTTGATCTACTAGTTTGCCGTTGATACAACCCACAGTGCTGAGTGCTGGTCAGCCTGCTGCCCACCAGGCTCTCAGGTGCTTTCCAGCAGTGCTGGTGGGCAGTCCCCAGCCTGGGTCACTGCAGACAGTTGGTTCATCCCAGGTACCGTACTGCACATTCATCCTTCTTGCATTCCATGGAGCTCCTGCAGGCCTGGCTCATCAGGTCCTGCTAACTGGCAGCCCGTCCCTTGGCACTGCTCTGTGTGGGGCCATCTGCAGATCTGATAGGGGTGCTTTGCGTCTCCCCTCCAGCTCACTGAGAAAGACTAAAAAGGGCAAGTCCCAGGACAGGCTCCTGAGGGACTCTGCTGATCCCTGACCTCTGGGTAGTTTTCTGGACTTGAGAATATTGTGTCGAGGGATTTCAAGAGTAGAAAGTTACTTGGATATTGGAGAGGCTGATGAAGACGATGTAGGACAAGAATCTTTAGAGACCAGGTATTTCAGGGAATGGTCCTGTGATTATGGATGAATTTCTGAAGAGCTGAGTAGGCAGAACAAACCATATAATGGTTGAGTTTACTTAGATGTTAATAAGTGATAGTTCTTCATTATGAAAGGACTGTGTGTGTTCAGGGAAGCTGGGGAGCTGTAGTTACACTGCTGAAATTCAAAGAATTGTTAACAATTATTCATTCGTACACTTGCCTAGAATACTTGGTGGAATTTTCCATCTCAATGGCTTTTCTGGATACTAGTTAATTAAATTTCCCTTCTTACTTGCATCTTGTCGTTTAGACTAGGGTTTTTTGAAAGCTTTGCTTACACATGTTTGCTTAATAAATGGTACATGCTCAAATAGGTCTTGATATTGCAAGTCTGACTTGCACAAATAGCTCCTACCAATATGAATAGTCCTACTGACTTCAAGGACTTAATTTGCATGAGTAACAATTGCAGCATTGGGATTTTAATGCATATGTCTGCTTTCCATTACACGTTCAGCTTTCAGCAACTTTAGTGGAGTTCCATCTCTATTACAGAAGACAAATTAGGCACCAAGAAAGATTTTAATTTTTTTTTAAAGCACTAAAGCGAAGGTCACTTTAAAAGCACATATATGTGTTGCTAAAATCCTTAAGGTAACGTACAACGTGGAGTCAGTGATGGCTTCAGCGACTTTAAGAGAGAACTTCAAAGAATCATTAAAAAAATTAATATCGGAAATGTACGGCATGCAGAATTCAGCTCTGGGAAGTGTGGGAATGATGTGCTGTAGTGATGTAATAAAATATGCATTTAAATAGACACCGCAGATCAAAAAAAAGAAAACATATAAGTAAAAAAGGCAGAGCCGCCCCGCAGCCGCTGCGCCTTGCGCTGGGTCCGCGGCCCTCAGCGCTCCCGCCGCAGTGCCCCCTGCCGGCGGCGGCCGGGCCCGCCCGCGCCGTGATTGAACGGCCCCGGCCCGGCCCTGACAGAAGCCCAGGGTGATGCTGAGCGCTGCCAGCTCGCCTCAGATCACAGCGCTGGAGTAACAGAAGTATACATCCATGTGAGACCACTGCTCACTTCTTCGGCTTCATTTTTTAGACGTGTGATGGTTTCTTGCTCTTGAATTTGGCCAGGAAAAGATAGGAATGCCTCGCCAAAGAAATCCTCGTTCTTAAGCCTCTCAGGTTTGTATTTGCTCGGGGACTCCTCCCGCAAACCGAGATTGCCTTTGTAATTAGCCGTTCAGGAAACACTTTCTAAAATGTTCTCAAACAGCTTTCCTGTGGTGTTTTGCGTACCTGCCAACCTATCACAAAAAAAATATTCACAAACATTTTGAAAAGACTTGTGTTCATTCCATGAAAAACTGATTCAGCGTAATAAAAGTATTTACTCTTTTTTGGTGGGTCAAAATCCAATAATACATACAAAATGCAACCACTGATTTTTTTTAAATATATAAAAAGTAGATATCTGTGTTTGTGTGTACACAGTTTTCTATCCAGAAAGCTGTCCCACTGGGACTACTCAAATATATGTCTTTCTAGGACTACAGCTTAGATTATTATGTACATTTTTATATCTACAAATTTATATCTGATGCTTGGCAATTATTTTGAAGAATTTAAGAATTCTGTAGTGTTACTCATGTTCTTGTTCATGTAGCTTAGCTTTTTTTTTTTTAATGTATCAATATGTTTTGCTGTAGAGTGTTTGCTTGTCCTATAAACTCAGCAAATAACTACAAATTTCTTTTAGCAGAGTTTGGGGGACAACTGGTGTTTTTATAGAACTGTTTAGATATGACTTTATTTCCTCATATTCAGTTAATAGGGTTTTTTTCTGAAGATTTTTTATCATCAGTAGTAAGCCAACAGTGTATGCTAAACTATGCAACAGCGTGTTTTGTGCTGCAGCCTCATCTCATTGACACTGAAATTCATCTGCACAAATTATTCTGAAAATAAAGGAATTATTTTTTCTCATCTGTAACAACTGAGAACTCAAATTGTCTCCTACTCTTATGCTTTGTTTTAATATATTAGGATAAACTGCAGTAAAGTTCTTAAATGCTTTTAAGTTGTAGAAAAATGCTCTGACTTCTCTTTCAAACTTCAAAGTGTAGTCATGCTTCTTTTCAAAGGGTCATGAATGCATCACCAAAGCTCCATAAATACCCCCTCGTGGATTTCTTACACGAAAATTAAGTTATTACTTTATGTTCTTTAGAGGGTTTTTTATGGCTAATTCTATTTTGTTTTGTTTTTTTGCTTTAGCTAAAAAACTAGGAATTACTGATGTACCAACTGAGGTGGTTACTTTTATTTCCCATGCAACACAAAACAGATTAAGAACAGTGATAGAGAAAGTAACAGTGATAACCCAGCACCGAATGGAATCCTACAAAGTAAGTGTGCAAAGAAAGGTATTGTATGTTACAGAACCGTGCAGTGTGATGCTGGTTTTTATTAGCACATGGTAGGTGTTTTGTGTTCGTTCTGTGTGCAAAGTGGGTTTTAATCGCAGGTTTGTCTACCTGAGCAAATAGGAAGTGGTGGGATGATGGCACTATTTGCTGGATCTGTCTTCCTCCTCTGGTAGAACTGGTGTGTAGAATTATGAATTATGATTTCATCCATCTGTGCTAAAGTGTCTAGCATGGAGCATCTGTTAAGCTATTTCTGCTCATGGACTGCGAATAAGACTGTTAATTCTTGATGTCTCCTTCTTTGACCAAGGTGGCCATTTATTGGATCAAAATTGCTTCAATACATAGGAATCTATAATAACTTTACATGTCCTTGGCTGTGAGAAATACTAATATTTTACAAAACCTACCACTTTGTCTTAAACCAGCAGCTAAAGAATTCAGCTGTAAATTCTTCACTGTAATTAAAAAGTGATTAACAACTCAAGACAAAATGCTACTCTGAGTCTATTGTTAGTGATTGTGTTATTGAAGAAAATTGAAACAATGTAGATATCTTAAACAGGGGAAAATTAAATAAGAATCTGCAGAACAGCTTGAAATTCAAATAAATCAAAACATCTTTATTGGTAAATATGAAATATCTTTCTGGATAAAAGTAGGGTGCTAATAGCCATTAAACTGGTGTAAAAGGAAGATGACAATAACCATAGTTGTGTATTGTATCTAAGCTGTACTTGGATTTCTTTAGTGGATGCGTGTATCGAGTAGCTCTGGTTTGGGTTGGTTTTGTTTTCTCTGAGTTAAAGCTTCACCGCACATCTTTGGACTGTACCTTTGCCCACCTGTTTCCCAAACCTGAGTCACAGTTGGATATGTGGCATTTGCAAGAGAAAATATGTTTGGGATCTGTGACCAGAATAAATGACAGTAATAGAAAAGTTGATTTAAAAAAATAAAGGCTACTGTGCCTGTTTATTACCTACAGTTAATGCCTTTCTTTGCAATTGATGGATATATTCTGTATTGGACTAAAAGGAAAATCTTGCTTCTTTCCAGTGTTCTTCATTGGCTTCAGCAGTGCTCAGTCCCTCCTTTTTCCCTAGGATGGTGTCTGAGAAGACAACACTTTGCTTAGTCTGTGTCAAGCCAAAGATGCATTTAAAATATCTTGACAGATTCTTAGAAAAAAAAAATAGTGTTGTCTCTGATTGAACTGTTGCATTTTCATTGTCTTCTGTCTATTTCTTGGTTAATGGTTTTCTTTGATTTCGTAGCATTGTAGTCAAAATAGAAAATATTGAGCAGATAAATGAAATTTGCTCCAATATTAAACAATCAGATTCTAACTGTGTTATTAACCATAGACTGGCTTTATTCTCCTGAGCTTAAAAAAAAATTGTTAGTATGGTGGAAAGATTTTTTAATGTGTAATACCTATAGTCTTCTTTAAATACATGGTCTTGATGAAAAAGTATGTTCTTGTATAACACGGTTCTTCTGTTACAGGATGATGAATGGTACGAGCAAGCTACAGATGTCCGATCGCAGTTAAAGTTTTTTGAACAGTTGGAGCGCTTAGAAAAGCAAAGGAAAGATGAACAAGAGAGGGAAATTTTGCTAAAGGCTGCCAAGGTATCTGGTTTACTCTGTTTTTTTCAAATTACTTAACAATTCATAGTTTTCAAACAATTATTAAACTTCTTGAAATCTGTTTCATAAACACATTTTGGTTTTTAACTCATGCTGCCTTATTTATGATGATGCAGACCTTACCTGACTGGAATGTTCCTGCATTTTCAAGATACATCTCTGAATGTGATGAGTTTTTGGGACTATAGGAGACAATGGCTAACATTTTCAAAGTAACTTGGTGAAATAATTTTCACAATTGCCTTTGAAATTTAATAGATGCCAGGGTTACTGTGCCATTTGAAATTCATAGCCTAAGCTGCTGGTATTTAAACACAATTTAGTAGAAGTTATGAATTTTTTTGAGGCTTTTTACTTCTTGAGTATCTAGACTTTTTTTTTCTTCCTCCCCCCCCCCCCCCCCCCAAAAAAAAAAAAAAAAACCCAAACAACCATGTTTGTTGGTTTGTTCATTTGTTTGTTTTAGTTTAAATGCTTTGGTGTTCTGGTCACCTCTGTATAACTTCATTGTTTAATTGATTCGTGCCTGTCTTGCCTTTATTTAACTATCAGTTCTTCTGGACTTGTTCCTTTGTAACTTCAATTCCAGGTCCCTTTCCCCTACGCTGCTCTCTAATAGGTCATTCCCCAACTTATACTGGAACCTGGGGTTGTTCCTACCCAGATGCAAGACTCTACACTTGCCCTTGTTATATTTCATTACATTTTTCCCTGCCCAGCTCTCCAGCTGGCTGTTGGTTTTTTTTTTAATGGACTTTGAGGAAGATACAGGAGCTTGTAGTCCTTAGATCAAAACTGTTCCCCTGACTGTACAAAGCCTTACTCAGGCTGATGGGAGGTTGTGACCTCCTGTTGTCCCTTCCAACCTGAACTACTTCATAATTTGATGTTCTTTGGTTTGGGGGCTTTTTTTGTTTTAGTCTTGAATAGTATAAACTTCTGTGAAGTCAAAATTTAGGAAGTAAATACATGATCAACAAGTTTCCTATAGATTACAGAAAGAGCAAATTAAAGACTTTTACAACAAACAAGCATAAAAAAAGTCCTCTGCTTTACTTGAAGAAATTATCTTAATGAAAGTAACAAATGCATTAATTAACTTGTGAAGCTAGAAGAGCATCTTTAAAGCAAAATAGCAGTATTATTTGACTTGTTAAATGAGATAATATTATAAAACCTTACATCCTATGCCTGGGAAATACTTGAGAAATAGAAACTTCATACCACAAGCTTAAAAGAATAATGGCTGATAGTTGCATTCCACTGAGATATTTTGGAGGAAGGCAAACTTGGCAGGAAAGGAGGAATTGTAAGGTGTGCTGCAGCAGCAATGCAACATACCATTTCTTTTTAATTAAAAACCTAAAAATTGGAAAGGCCAATACTGTTCCAGGAGCTAGCACTATCTCTTGGACCTCAGGGATCTCTGCATCATACTGCACAACGTATGCATACCAACCTAGAACGTATGGCCCGAAGCATTTCTCTAATTTACTTTCTAGTGATTCTTTTTATAATAGAAGTGTTTGAAGACATATTGGTCCCCAGAACTGTGTCAGTCACCTCCTGCTGCTGGAACAGCTTGTGTTTCAAACGTCCAGAGAATGTGATGTGTCAAATACAGAAGCTGTGCAGGGAGCGGCTGCCGCTGTCTGAATTTTTATTACTTTGGGGTTATCTTCCTGATATGCAAATAATAGGGTAAAATAATAATGGCACAAGGTATCATGTATATAACCACATATGTAGAATGCAGGCTCCTTGAAGGAAATATTTGGGACAGTCAGCTCTTTGTCCTTGTTTATTTTCCCAGTAAGAACCCACTGGCTGTTGTACCCATGTGTGTGCAGGAGCAGAGATCTCTTGAATCTGTCTTTGGTGGCTGCTGTGGGAAATCACAAGGAGAGCTAAGGAAGGTCTAAAGACTGCAGAAAGGTCAAAAGCCAGATTAAAATCACATGAGGAATTTACCTTTACATTTGACATGGTGTGTGTTGTGTGGGCTTTCTAAAAAAAAAAAAACAAAACCACAACCCAACAACAACCCAAAACAAAAAACCCACAAAGCACAGGTCTCACTATAGTAAAGATATGATCCTTGCTACTTTCACAGCCATTTCCAAAACCTGGAAAATGCAGGTTGTGTGTGTCAGATTGAATGAGGTTCTGGTTCTGGGCTAAGAACGGAAATATTTCTGGCAGTAGGAGGAATAGGAGTTTATAGTTTTATTTTTGTTTTGTTTAATATATTAATTGTTTTTTGGAGAGAGTGATGCTCTCTGTAGTAAAGAGGTACATCTTAGGATTGTATTTGTTTTCAGAAAATCAATTAATAATACTTCTGTGATATAAGCTATAATGAAGTGGATCATGTTAAAATTGCTGTGTTAATTCATCTGCTCAAGCTCGCTGAATACATGTTTATTATCAAATTAATGTTGAAAATTAATTTCCAATATATACATTCTATTAGTCCATTATTTTGAGTGTTCTGTATTAGTAGCATGAGCCTGGGGTCTTAAATACAACTATCACAGGAGTAAGATCTATTCTGTAAAAAGAATAATTACATAAGTAAATGGAAAATTTATATTCAGCATTGTTTGCAAAGTTAATTAGTATTTATGGGTGATAGTGATTTTTATAGTGTTATAGGCTGAAGGGGTTTTTTATTGGAGAGAGATCATTGGAAACGGGCAATGCAGATTTCCTTAGACACACGTCCTGCCGATACTGGAAGGGGCTCCCTCGGAGCCAGCGCTGGGTTCAGTCGTCACGCCGGCTTAATCCTCGCCCTCTCTGCTGAGAGTACAAGGGGTGCAACGCGGCTCGCTGGGAGTGAAGCGCTCTCTGAGCAGAAACCGATCACTCACTTCTGATGAGAGGAGAGCAAAGAGGCAATTAGTGTGCTGAGATAATTTTCTGAATTTTCAGAAAGTTGTCGCTTCAATTTTATTGATTTTTAAAATAAATCTTTTCGTAGACCTGTACTCTTGCATTCCGCCTCACTGTGGTCGTAGCTCTGAATAGGGTTTTACCCTCAGCTATGCTGCTTTTAACTTTCACTTTTTATTAACAAAACTAATGTGAAAGCAAAGTGTTTCATGTTGCCAATGTAATTTCTTTAATTAAAAGTGAAAGTTATAAGCTGGTACAGCCGTGGGTGAAGTTCTAATGTCATCAATGGGGAAAAATAGGTTTAAAATTGAAACTGTTGGCACAGCAGTGGCTCTCAATAGTACAGCACCTGCAGTTGTGACTCTTAACTTTATTTAATGAAAAAGAGATGAATTTGAAGCATTAAAGACTCCCAGTATATGTATTGGGAAGGGGGAGTAGAGCTGTAAGTGCCTTAACTGGGATCAGATGTTGCTGAACGCAGGAGACAATCACGTTTGGGAAGAGAGACTCTGTGAGACATTTTCTAAAAGAGGTTTAACAAGCCGAGACTTCAAAATTATTTAAAATATTTTTTGTTAGGGGGACAAAATGTAACAGCACTGCAGTTTTGGCATTACAAATGATATCAAAATACTGAAGAATTATCATAATTAAAGTCCCACATCAGAAGGACTTGAGGAGGAGACTGAGGGGTGATCTCATTAATGTTTACAGATACATAAAGGGTGAGTGTCAGGAGGATGGAGCCAGGCTCTTCTTGGTGACAACCAATGATAGGACAAGGGGTAATGGGTTCAAACTGGAACACAAAAGGTTCCGCTTAAATTTGAGAAGAAACTTCTTCTCAGTGAGGGTGGCAGAGCCTGGCCCAGGCTGCCCAGGGGGGTTGTGGAGTCTCCTTCTGTGCAGACATTCCAACCCGCCTGGACACCTTCCTGTGTAACCTCATCTGGGTGTTCCTGCTCCATGGGGGGATTGCACTGGATGAGCTTTCCAGGGCCCTTCCAACCCCTGACATTCTGGGATTCTGTGACTTAGTCTGCCCTTCTGCATAGATGCACAGAGTATCCTCCAATTTTAAAAATAATTGTACCCTATTTTTAAGTATTACATGAGTTATTTTTAAAATACTGTTGCTTTCTGTTTTAAGATAATTCTATGAAATACAAAATCCCCTTCTTAAAAATACAGTTACACATCTAATTAGGTGTCTGTTTTTGTGGCATTCTTCATTACACAAGCAAGGAGAAAAGCTGAGGTTTGGAACATTTTGGAGTTTGGTAACATGTAAATGAAACCCCATGTTTCTAATGTGTTTTGAATACACACATTTAACATACGCTGCTTTTCATACTTTCAAAGTCTAATATTTTCATAGACATAATGTGATCTATGCAGTTTTCAGATAAATAAGATAGCAAGTTCTTTAACACAAAGCACTTTCATTCTTAACAATTAAAATATCAGGCTGTCTGGTCTAATAAAAGCGGTTTGTGTTTTGGAGAAATGTTAACAAACCTGGTTTGGTGAATAAGTTACCAGTAGGAGACAGCATTTAATGTATTTAAAAGTATGTTATCTGCTTAGGATCACTTCTAGGTTTCTCTAAAATTACTATGGGAAGCTAGCTTCCTTCTAAAGGTGTTTATTCATCAACATGAAAATATATTACGTAAACCCAGCTTTCCTTATTTACAAATCTAGAAAAGAATGACTAGAATGGGAAAGGAGTTGTGATAAACTCCTTGAAAGAGCTGGAGGGTTCTGTGATTGCTGGGTGTTTCTGAAGCTTTAGAGGAAGGGGGTATTGGTGCCTTAAAAGATCTTGGAAAAAATGTTCACAATACAGAAGAGAGGCAGGATATTAAGATTTGGATGGGAAAGAAGAAAGGAAGAGAAAACCAAAAATATGAGATGACTTTGAAGAATTTTTTTTTTTTTTAATAGGGATGTTTAGTCAGTAGCTTGATGAAAGTAAGTGTAAAATACTAAAATAATTGGTGAGTAAAAATGGTGAGATACAGACCAGCACTACAAGAGCTGAGCAGCAGCAAAATTGTTCAAACTATTCAGGGGAAGGAAGAGATGTTCACATGTGGAATGGAGTGTAAAGAGAAACCAATGACATTTTTAAGCTTATCTAGGCACCTTTATTAAGCTTGACATTTTCGTTTGCTTATATTTACTTTAATCTGTGTTGCATCAGCACTGAAGAAGCCTTTTATACTTTACATTAGATCGTAAAGTGAAGAATTAGTAAAGTAGTCAAAGTTTATGCTTGAGCACATTTTAGTCTCCATATGCTGCTGATATTCCTGATGCTTCCTGATTTGCAAACTGAGGTGGCAGTCAGCAGGAAGGTATTTTAGTCTTAGCAATCTGTTTTAAAAATATATTAAAACTTATCCAAACACAAAAAGAAACAGAAAATGACATTAAAATTCCTTAGTTTTATTAGTGTTACTAATACCAGTAATGACACATCCAGTGTAAAGCTGGGATGCTGCTTGTTTGAAACAAGAGCAGCCTGAGCTCTTTGCAAATGCCACTTGCTGTAGGTTCAAGGAATAACCAGAAACTCATTGTGTTATTCTAAATGTAGAGGTAGTTCTACCTTCACCTTCAATCTGGGTTTATATATCTAACATCACCTGGTATTTTGAATCTTCATTATTGGAAAAAGTTCCCGTATTTAATATAAATCAGGAGTTGAGTACCTGTTTTTGATTGTCTGTTTATCACGAGTGAGCTGGAGGTTTACGCAGAGTAGAGCATCGGCTTTTCTTGCCTGCTTTGGGCCCTGCTTTTTCAGATTAGCCTGAACTCCAAATCTACTTTAATTTGATCAGTTTCTGAAAAAAAAAAAAAAAAGGCCCAACTTTTAAATGTGTTATTTTTTTTTAATCTGCAACACTTTCAGAGTTTTTCCTTCACTTATGGAGCCCAGGTAATTACAACATTGCTTTGCATCTCTTGCTTTAATTTTTCTTACAGTGTCCCCAAACACAATGTAGATCTGGTATGTTTTCCAGGATTCTATCACTTTCTTGGAGAAACTTGGTAACAATATTGGAAGTCTCAGCTTGATTCTCCCAGGACACTCTGCTCTCTCCTTAGGCTGAAGTGCTTTTAACTTGTACTTTGCATTTGGCAAACAATTCGCCTTCATGCGGTAGTATAACAACACTTTGTATTTCTGTGCTGCTTTCACTGCGAGACTCAGAAGGCAAGAGAAGTTCATTGTACATTTATAAATTTATCATCAAAACCCATGAAAGGGCTAAATATTATTTTCCTGACATCATACTGGAGAAACTGAGGTACACAGTGATTGAACTGTCATCACAAAACGACAGCAAGGACTTCATTCATGAACACCTACTGAAGTCCATCTCCTAGACAACTGACTCATTCAGTGTGTTGGTTGGTTGGTTATTAACCTAATAGGTATAAATATAATCAAGTTCTTAGTAATTGCTCTACTGAATTAGAGTCCCAGCTCTATGACAGATCCACATATTTCATTAAATGCCTTTTTTTTTTTTTCTTTAAAAAGTAACTAGATCAGATTATCTACCATTTTTCTTTTTGTCTGGCTGCAGCAGTTAGGAGTTTCAGTCTGCATTAAGTTGGAGTTTCTTTCTTGGTTGGCACAACTACAACATGGGAGTCTAATTTGGTGATTAGTTACCAACAGATTTAAATTTCTCATTACTCCAGACACCATCCTGTCAAACCACCTTTCATGCTGACAGGCACAAAATCACTAGAAGGTGGTGGTGGAAGATGAAGCTCATGTGCACAGTGGAAGAGTCAAGCACGTCATCCAAAAATCTTGTAGTTGCTGAATTTGGCCATTCTTTGTCATCACTGTTTTACATATGTGTAGCTGAAAAAATAATCCCAGTTTAAAAACAAAACAAATCCAACAACAACCCCAAACCAATGGGGAAATGGATAGAAAATTCAGTGTCATTGATGCCCTGTCAAGCTCTCTCCAGGTGCACCAACAATATTACATGTACCCTTACCCCTAAAACTTGTCTCCCTTTGGTTTTCTTCATGGATTTTAAACTTCTGAACACAATATGTTATGAAAAATTCAAACAACAGGAAAAAATCTGAGCATATATAAGTTTGAAAGCAAATATTCTTTCAAGTTTCAGGTCTGTCTTCAGTATAGAAAGAGACAGAGAAGGCAGATAGATAAATAGGAGAGGGCATAGATATTCTTATTCCTTTAGGACTTGTGTAAATGATATCACTTCAAATCTCAAAGAAATACCAAAATAAAACAATTACATCTTTTCTGGATACTGACCAATCATGCAATTAAAGAGTATAATGAATATATAATATGTAATACCTCTCGCGTTTTTAATTCCATCAGTTTGAGTATGCTCAGGGAGCATAAATAAGAATTTATTAGTTTTAACATATGGTTGTAAAACAGTCTACGTCTGAAGAAATGTACTGTTATGGGTTGTTACTGCAATTATACAATTATTCTTAACAGTCTTTTAGAGCTATTTTTCCTGATTCTGAAGGAAAATATGGAAGTTGCCATTTGCTAATATTTCTCTGGTTTTAAAAGTTAAGACATTAATTTTATTAGTAGTGCAAGAATGAGTTTAACTTACGTGTATTTCTGTGCTGTACTCAAAGTAAGCTCACACAGGTAGTAATATCTTCATTATGAAGACTTACTGGTTGGGAGGGCGACTTTACAAATGTTTTCTCCTCCTTCTCTACCAACAGCTGAATAAAAGCTTAGTAGCAAACAGTAAATTATTTTAAAGTAAGTGACTGTAAGGAGTTTAAATGTAAAAGTTTGGATAATGGAAAGGAGTGTCGCTTCTGCTCTCAGATTCTTGAATTTGTTTGTATTAAAATCTAAACCTGTATGGAAGCTTTAGCATTGACAAAAACATGGTGTGGTTGGATTTTATTTATTTATTTATTTATTTATTTATTTAAATGTAGGGTAGATCGTATTTACAACTGAATATTTAACAGTCTTTTGGGTGAGGCCTACAATTTGAAATTGCACTTCTATAAATCGAAGCATCCCATATTTGACACCCTCTATCCTGTTCCCCTTTCTTTGCTATTTTTTAAGTTACTGCAACAGATGAGGGGTTCTTAAACCATCTGTTAACCTTTTTTCCCCATTTTTTTTCAAACATGCAGAGTCGCTCAAGGCAAGAAGACCCAGAGCAAGCTAGACTGAAACAAAAAGCAAAGGAGGTAAGCAGAGCTAGAGATCATTACACTTGACATTTCAAGGCTTGAACATATTAATTTTTTATGCCTTGCTACTTGTATATCGTTAATAAAAATCTGACTAAAAACTTTTTAGGATGTATTTGTTGCTTTGCCTTTGATCTTAATGTTTGCAAACTAATACATTAATACATGTGAAGCCTAAGGAGATTTTATAAGAGAATATTTCCATACATTACATTTTCATTTCCATTTTAGGTAGCTGTAGCTTTTGTTGGCTTGTTGATGACAGCAGCACTAGATTTTGGTGGAAAATAGATGCCTTTGTCTTTTTGTGAAATGTCACTTTCTTAGAAATGTGCTACTTAACAGATTTGTTCTGGTAAGAGTCTTTCAAGTAATGGAATTGCCAGTCATTTTCTCTATAGTGTGGCTTGGTGGACTATTGACTCATCGGTTGAAATTACAATAATCTAGAAATTATAAAATAATTTGGGATGAAGTTTGGATATGTTATTTTGGAGTAACAATTTGTGAACTACTGAGTACCTTAGTTTGTTGTAAATGAGAGTGGCTCTTCTTTGCGTATGGCATTTCATGGCTCAGGATCAGGTTGTAACTTAAATCAGTTAGAAAGACTGAAATATCTATTAATTGAAAGTCATTCCTTTTTAAAAAAAATTAGCAACGTTATTTGCAGCAAACTGATACTTGTCTTTTTAGCCAGCCGCTTCGGATATGTGCATTGGAAGGTAATAATTATACATTAGAAGGTAATATATTCAGAAAAGCGCATATAACAAGTTATTTTGTATTGACCTGTTCTTCCTGTTTTGTTTCCCTGTTGGCAGTATTCTATCATTCCGTTAGCTATACAGATTTTACATATATAACAGTAAAAAAAAAAATCCAAGTACACAGAGGAGTCTTATTTGCCTTTTTTTCCATTAAGTGTTGATGTAGTAAGATTTGCTGAAATGAGTTCTTGTAAACATTAGACCAGGCCTTAGTGTCTCCCGAGTTTGGTTTGTCAAGCAAGTCTTCAGATGAAATAGAGTAATCAAGTTATTTCTCCTTCTCTGGAGACATTCCAACCCGCCTGGACACCTTCCTGTGTAACCTCATCTGGGTGTTCCTGCTCCATGGGGGGATTGCACTGGATGAGCTTTCCAGGGCCCTTCCAACCCCTGACATTCTGGGATTCTGTGTTGCTGGAAGTGAAAACAAGCTAGAAATAAATGCTTTTTTTGCTGCTACAATATTTGCATTCATTGTCATTCTTTATTGGCCATTGGAAACTCGGGGATGCAAAAGTAAACATCAGGGATAGTAAAAACATATTTTTCTAGTAGTAAGAGTGAAATAGTGGTTCTCCTTGTGGCTTTGACAGAAGACTTGCACTCCAGCCAGTGTTGTTGCTTTTGGTGTAGCTGCAGGACGACTTCTCCCTCTATGAAAATTCGGGTTGTTGGTATGAGCTGTGTGTCTTACCCACTAGAGGGAGTGACGCTGTGCTGACATGTCAATGAAAGTGTATGGATTCTATTCTGAGTAATGGTGATGGTGCTTTTAGTAAAGGTGTAGCAAATATTTTAGTGGTAAGCTAACTAAAAATGTTTAGATCAAACTAGTGTGTGATCTTAAAGTAGTAGTGTTCCTGGATATGATAACACATTTCAGTAAACGCAGAACTAATACTACATTTTCTGTCTGAGTGCTGCACCCTATTCTTTTGTACATTAGCCCTGCCTTTTTTCCCACCCTTCTAATGAAAGTCTGTGATTTACTGGCGCTGTGCCTCTCTCTGAGGTTCAATTTCATTCTGCGTTTTTGAAACCTTAAGAAATACAAGCACGTTTCTGTTTTTAGTAATTAGGGTTCTAAAGCTCTTTTTGAACCGTTTTAAAGACTTTTAGCTAAAATACATTTACTAAGAACATATTATTTTGCATTAACTTTTGCAAGGGGGAGTGGTGAAGTGGGACTGGCAGGATTTTGGTTTAATATTGCCTATATTTTTTTTCTGCATCAGATACAGAATAAATGCTAACATCTCGAATTGGCACCGCCAAAATAAAAAATAACCCATTTTATTGTATAAAAGGTCTGTTACAGAATCACAGAACGGTTAGGGTTGGATAGAGTGTCATTGCCACGGCTTTATGATTTGAAATTAAAAGTTTTGAGACAACTTCTACAAAAATGTCAGAATTTTGAGACTTCACTTCCAGCTGGGCTACTCTTAAGTGACCCATAACTGAGAGAGGAATTGGGTTCCTCCCAGGTTTTGTATAAGCTGATGAATATAATACTGTCAGCTTTGATACTAAGCTGGATTTGAAGCTGTGTTTCCATGATTTCCATGTCTTGAACGTTGCCTGAAGACCTTTGTTGCTCAGCTATTCTTCTGGCCAGCAGTAAAGTGGCTACAAGGTAGTGTTTTAAAAAGAGGGCATCCAAGAAACCTGCAGCGTTTTTAGCTTGTGTTACTCGTTTAATGATGTGATTGTCAGATAGTTTTTTTTCATATCAGCAAAGCAGTGGTAATGTCATTATTGTGATCTGGAAATGGCTGATGTTGTGGCTCCGCAGTGTGCCCGTGTTTGCATGTGTTTGTTCCCTGCCACATAGAAATGGATGAATATCTAAAACAAATGGAACCAATATATGAAGTCCAATAAAGAGAGTATAGCCCAAGATACTTAATGAAAACAGAAGTCAAAGGGAGGAGGTGAAATACCAAAATAATTAATTGAAAGTCTTAAAGAAAGTCTTTTAAATCTAAGAATAACTTTTCAAAACATGGAAAGAACTCTAGAAAGCATTGTCTTGGAATGCAAAATAAAGGTACCAACACAAGAATAATAGGATGAAGAGGGAAGAAAGACTAGCAAAGGGTATTTGTTCCAAAACATTCTCCTTTATGGGGATTTGTGAGTCTTTCATTCCACGATGCTTTGGTTTTCTTCCTAATTTAGGAAGAAAAAAATTAGTTCAATTTCTTTCACAGAACTTCTACTATTAAGAAGTTCCCTTCTTGCTTATTGGTGTCTTCAAGAAAATATACTATGTCCTTTGAACACATTTAAAAATTAATTTGGTAAGGTGAAGATTCTTTCATATTTTGTTCTGTAACTCCGTCTTACTCCATTTATTAGCCAGTCTTCAAACCACTCTGCATATTGTTTAAACCACAGAGGCATAAATCAAGTTTAATTGCGTTTAAATACTTACCAAAACAAACAGAAGGTCCATCTACCTGTGGTCTTATTGCAGAGACCAGATGCAACAGTCAGGTTTCATTCACACACAGACAAGCACTGTTTTAGTAAGGTCAGTGCACACCCACTCTTATTTCAGTTTGATTGACTTATTTTGCTTTAGCATTAACCTGTTTCAAATGGACTCGACTGAAAGCAGAAGGAGAATGTGCCTGTGGGGTTTATATTGCTTAAAGTTCTCCATTTACTTTCACACTTTCAAACTGGTGCAGCTTTTTGTCAGTGGTCATTATATGATTGTTTGAATGGTAGATCTATTTAATAAACTAGTGAAAAATATTTTCCATTGAGACTATTTCAGAGAAAAATGCTGCTATTCACCTGTTACTTCTTATATTGTTTTGTAATGTAAATTCTGAAATGTTTGACTCAGTAAAACTTAATGTAAGAAATAACATAATTTGTGAGCAGTGTTTACTTAATAGTGCTTGATTAAAGCTTGGGAAAAAAAAAGTTTTAGAAAATACACTGAATTAGCTCTCCAATGAAGCATGGAAAGTCACAAAAAAGAAATAGTGAGTTCTCTAATTTCCATTATAAAAGTTCATTAAATAGGACATAAAAAAGGCCATATAACTGATAGCAGGAGCGGATCAAGATTAGGAATAACTGAGTCAACACCTAGTAATTAATAATAGAAATTATTTAAAAGAAAGTCAGGGAAGGTAAGATCCTAAATATCCTTTCTGTCATGGATATTTTTGTACATATTCAGTGTCTGTTGGCTAAAAATCTTTTAATTTAAAAGTCAAATAGCTGAGTTTGATCCTAAAAGATTAACTTGGTTAAAAACTTTGTGTCATCACTAACCAAGAATATTGCATAATAACAAAAACTCAACCCAGACACCATAAATGTCTGGGCGTGTATCCAGGACCTAGATCAGTTGAGATAAGTGGGTTGAATCTGCTCTCAGATGTACTCGTTGGCCATGGCAGTGAAATGTCGGGTTTCAAGGGCAGACAGAAGCTGGCCGAAGCCCCTTCCAGTGACAGGTGTGTGAGCAGGTTGGTGATGTGACCGTCCCGCTGGCGGGACCTCTGGGAGCAGCCGGTTCCTGCACCAGCAGAGCTGGGACAGCGGCTCTTGGTGCAGCACGGGGTGACCCCTCTGCGTGGGGCTGGCACCCCGGCTGCGGGGACTTCTGCAACAAGAGCCTATCTCAGCTAGGCTTTACATATTGAACTGCACCCTTTTCTGAGCTCTGTGCACAAAAAAATCTGGACTGCTAGCAGATAGTGTTCTCTAAGAAGCCACAGAATCCTCCTCTTACTTAAAAATAGTAATGAAACATACATCACGTGGTGTACATCTTCTGTGGCTCTCACACTGCCCTAGAAATTTTAAACCCACATAAAAGGAGAATTACTGAAAAGCATGATTACTGAAACTCCAGCATCATATGTTTAACAAGTAGATTATTGAAACAATTTTACTCTAAATAATTTCTTGTCAACATATTCATATTTATCAACTCAGTAGGAATGGTTTCTTTTAAAATATTTAAATAATTCTTTACTTCAGTTATCCCTGTTCTTATAAGGCATTACTGAAAAGCAAATGAAAATGATTTTGTTTGGTTTTAGTCGCCTTTTTATCAAAACCAAAGTCCTTAAAGGTTGTACTAGTCATGCAGTATCTCTTGTGATGAGAAGCCTAAAGAAGTTTTCTATTTTATCATGCCTGACACAAAAATATTGATTCAAAAGCAACAATCTTATCTTAAAAAGGTTTCTTATAAAACATTCCACTGAGAAATGCAGCACTTGGACAGAAATAAGTTTAAATTAAATTTCCACTTAGCTCTCTAACCCATCTGAGGGTCAGTCAGTGGAAAGAACTAAAAGCTGGGGATATGATACCTGAAGTAATGATAGCGCAACATTTCGGTAATAACAATTCCTCAGAACTGAGTTGCTTCATAGTTTTCTGCATCAGGTTACCACTGCTATGGCTGTGATGCAGAAGGAACGCAAGCATTTTTGTCAATGCATGTAGAAGGTCAGATAACAGAGTCACTTTACCACAGGTCTTTGGGAGAATGCTCGGACTATTCTGGTGCGAAGCCCATGAACACTGCCATGGATTTGGCTTCAGAGTGCAAGGGTTTCCTGAAGTTATAAAGTTGTTGCAGGGACTCCAAATGTTAGTATTGAAGTTGCATCTCAGAGAAGCAGTTCTATCTGTTACCAGTCAAAAAAAATACTTTAATGAAAATCCCGGTGTGTTATCAAGCTTAATGCTTTTATGTTAGCTGTATTTTTTTTCCTTTTGAGTAGATATTACTTTAGATGTACAGATATATTATGTTAACAGTCACAAATTCTGGTAACTGGAGTGAATTATGAACTCCTGGGAAGGATATTTGCATATGCAAATACTGCTGCTGAAGAAACAAGAACATCTATAACCAGTAATAAGTTTATTGCATATGAATTGCAGTGTGTAGATCTTCAAAATTTCACATTTGTTTAAAGACAATGGGTTTTGCCAAAAAAATTCCTGTGTTTCCAAGAATAAGGTGTTACCCTCCTGTGGATTCTACAAGTCCTGAAGAACTTCAGGCAATGGTATTCTTGCTATTCAGCAAAACTTTTTGCATATCTCTTTATAAAACTGAAGACCGTGACACTTCCAACCTGTTTTCCCGTGCGTAGAGCTGAGGTGGTGGCAGTTGTTTGGCTGGAGATGAGCTGTGGTGTTCTTCTGTACAGGGTCGTAAAACTGCATAATTGACTAAACAAAAGCCAGGGGATCAAAGGAATGGCCATAATATTTTCCAACTGGGTCAATTTGTTTTATTCCTGCTTAAGTAAAATGCATATTGATTAGAGTTGAAGCAAGGGCTGGATTTTTTTGGTCTTTTCTCTTACCCAAGCGTGACCCAAGATTACTTCATTAGTTTAGCAGAAATCAAAATTAAATCAAATCCTGTCCAACATAACGATTTCCTTCTACAAAATCATGTTGGCGGAGTTCCACAGCGATGCATGATTTTACTGTACAGACACTGCCTAGTTTAGTTACAAGAATGCTTATTTTTTATGAATGATTTTAACTGTTGTTTTTAGCATTCTGAAAGCAAATACTGTTTTACTGATACATGAGCTAAATACACAGCCTTTCCTAAGTAACAAACTACTTTATACTTGATATGTCTTTATAATATAAGAACACTCTTTTTATGTTCTATACTTGCTACGTAGAAAATAAATTCTTAAAACTTCATTTGCGCCCTCACTAGAGTTATATAAAATTTGAATGCACTATGTGAGAAGGATCATTAGTATTGTATCAAAGTGTTGTTTTACCTCATGAAGAGCCGTGTCAGATCCGTGAGGTTTTGTATGTCGCGTGTTTGTAAGCACCGATGAACGAGGTCGCACACCTTGGATAACGGGGGCTAACGCAAAACAAAACGATGTGAGAAAGGAAAGGAAGAGGAAAGCAAGTTGTGCGGTCACGCGTTGTTCATTGTTTAGCTGATGTCTCGTGTCAGCGTAGAAGTGAGTCTAGAAGAGGTGTTTGAAAGGTAGCAGCCTGCAAATAAACACAGCAGTGCACATTCCTTAGATGTTGTATGACAGATTTGTACTGATGCAATCTGCCGTTTGAGACATTAGCAGCTATGTACACAAATAATATATAGTAGTTGTCTTACCTTGCTACCAAAAGGTTCCCATGTGGCACTCTGAGAAGCTGGAGACAATAAAGTAAGAGCTGTAGACATTTGTCAAAGTTGGCTTTTCTTTTTGAGATTCTTACTTGTTTTCTCACCTTTCTCAACAAATTCTTAAGTGCGCGTGTGCTCTAATTTTCAAATAAAACTAGTGAGAAAGACTTGAGACTCATTTTCAAATTAGAGTTTCGATCTGTTGTGAAATATATTTGATTAGTGTTTGAATATCTCCAAAAGAGCAATATCTGTAGCAAATTCTGCTCTACTGAATGGATTTCATCTTTTAAAAAGCTAGAAAGGAGGCGGGGAGGAGAAATCCGTCCCTGTAGTTTACATTGTCTTCCAGATTCCATATGCACCAGTGGAGTCCTGCCTATGGAGACTGTTATAACAAGTAGTTTCTCATTATGAAGCAACAGGACTAATTAAATACGAATTTCCAGAACTTGGGTTTAGAATGGTATAAACTTTTTGTAAAGAATTTTTGAAGTGCTGTTCTGAATCTCACCAAAATACTCCTGCATGAACTTTCTCTTGTAAAATGAATTATCTGAAGGTGGTGTCTGACTTTTCCACTGCAGGAAAGTAACAGTAGCATTTTCAGCCCTTTAGATCCCCTGTGGTTTTCCCTCCATGTCGGTAGGAATAACCAGCCCTACTGCTTTTGGATTTTGAAGCACTGCTAAACAAGTGGAGGGTGACAGCCCCTTGTTCTAATCACTTTTGGGTGCCCACACAACAGAGCTCAGTGAAGAGATAAGGGAACTGTTTTCTTCCACCGTGCGATGTGAGATGTGCGATAAGGATGGTTTGGCCGTGCCTCTCCTGACTATTGACAATCGCATCCAGCGGTTCTGCGAGAGGCAGCGGGGAATGTGTGCAATGGCACTTACTTTGCCAAAGGATTTAAACATTATATCTGTACGTTTGTCTATTTACATATATCAATATATATATATATATATATATCAGATCAATTTCTGCAAGGAAGACATCAAGAATGAATTTCCAGTTCTGCTTTGTTGCTCTGCCACAGTAAATAAATAAATAAATAAATATACACACACACACACATATATATATATATAAAAAAGATATTCTTTTATTTGGAGCAAACCATGAACATGGAAAAATCACATAACTGTTTAATCTGGACACTGCAAGAGATTTACTTCCCTGCTGATCTGGCAAAATAATAGTGCTTTAGACTTTGGAATATGATTGCCTGTTTAATAAGTAGAGGGCAGCAAATGTCAGCTGTGTCTGCTTGTCAGAAACTGAGGAGGTTGCTTGGACAACAATCTAAATGATTATTTAGATGTTTGGGTCCCTTAGTCAAGCCTGCCCTGCAATATAGGAGCTTGCAAGGAGAGGTCAAGGTGTACTTAGGCTTCAGCCCGCAGGGCAAGTTTTCCCCCATCCTCTGTATGCACATGGGTTTCCTACTCCAAAATAAACCCGAACGAGGGCTTTAATTCTGCCGCTGAGCTAACATGTTTGTAAGCCCTGTTTGGCAGCCTCGGAGCGCCGCAGGCAGCTCACAGCTGCCAGCTTTCATCTGCCCCCGGTTCCTCCGGGCGCTCCGCGTCACATGCTGTAACCTGAGGGGACCGAGGCGCACCTACTAAATCTTCTGTTCCTCTGCCCACTCAGTCTGGGCGCTGCACATTGCACCGGCAGCAGGCAGCTGGCCGGCAGCGCCCAGCTGCAGCCCTCCTGCCCATCGGCCTTCACCCTCTGCTTTGTGCGAGCCCCCCACACAAAGATCTACCCCCGGTACCTACGTCTCCTTCCCCGCTCTAGTCTGGAAGGGTATTTGCATGTTCTGTCATCTTACAATGGCAGGACCTCGTTTGAAATGCATACATTTCACTGCATTTCGTAAAATCGTAGAATCTGTCATCCGTTTCTAGCCTGTTAGCAGAAGATGAAAGAGTTCATGGGAGCAGAGTTAAAGCTGAAGTTGGAATCATAGTAGTAAAATTTTAAAAAGAGTGATTTAAAACTTCCTTGCCAGCGCATTTTTGAGAGAGTTGATGTATGTGCATGCGATACTTTTGTGTGTGTCCACATAATTTATAAGATACACAAGACATTAATTTTCACAGCTGTCTTGAAGGATATTATATTTAGCAGATTGTAAACTCAAATACAAAGAAACCATCTGATTCTGCAAATCTACTTTGTAAAGGTATGCTATCGTTTTCCTACAAGGATTGTCAGCATCTCCTGCCTGCCTGTGCTGGGATGTGACAAGTTATCTACTTCCATATGTATGTATTTATTGCAGAGTAAAGTGAAGGTTAGCTTTGTTGTCGTTTTCAGGTAGTTTATTGTGGCAGAGTTTTAAGGAATATTTAATGCAGTTAACAGTAGGGTAAAAAGTGTCAGTTTTGACTTAATAAATACTAAACATTTCTGTCTGTAGCTAGGTTATATGTACACTCTTCTCCTAAACTACAAGCCAGGTGGCTGGTCAGTGATGTGTAGAGGTCATGAAATGCATGTTAGCATCTATTTCTTATTTTTAGTTATTTTAGTCTTCAAAAATACCTTTGTGTCAGCCTGTGGGAGTCTCCCCATAGTTACATCATCTTAGTTGAATAATGAGATACTGGTCAGCATACCCTGAAAAAGTAGTTCCCCTTTAGTAACAGTAATTTTTTTAATAAATATAAATGTATTATTGCTATTCACAATGTAAATGGTATGCTTGTTTTTTCTCCCTCAAGTATGGCTTTACTAAAGTTAGATATGATTATCACTAAAATGTAAACATTTGAAAGGTAGCGCTGTATTTTTAACATTATTAGGCAGTTGAGTAATGATTTGTAAGGCTTTTATTTTCATTTAGCGTTGAAAATTGCTGCCGAATTAACTTCTCGTTTTCTGTGGAAATGGCCAGAAATGTGAATGGGGTTTTCTGGAACGGGAAAGTATGTTGTGCCGACAAGTGTCTGTACTCTGAGGTGTTACAGCTTCCTTAAAACCGATATCTCGGTATCCGTAGGATTGAAGTGAAGCAAATTGAAAAACAGTGTGATGCAATTACAGTTCGTAGGTTTATTGACTCTGCACAGCCATGCGAAAATCAAAATAAGCGATGTGGAGTACAGAGCAGGCTTCCTTACACTTCTGTGTCCTTTCCCTTTGCAAATGGTAAATCTATTTATATTCAGAGATTTATTTTCTTGAAATAGAAATAACACTGTGTAGATTTCTGAAAATTTCCCTTCATCTTTTGACGTACTATCAGGCTTTTAAAGGGCTTTTCATCCTATATGGCCAAAAGTTGTATTCATATGTCTAGGTGCATGAAAATGTATTAATTTCCCAAAAACTGAGAATGATTTTAAAAAAAACCCTATCCTGAAAGAAGTGCTCATATCTGCCAAACATGTCAGACGAGTCAAGTAAGTTTAGGAAGGTATCAAATAAACACAATGGGAAATTAGGCTGAAGATAAAAACTGAGCTCAGGTGTTAATTGTGTACAGGAAGATGGGAAAGAGGGAGAATGTTCACTTAATAAGAAACATAATAGAAGCGAGACTGGAACAGAGCACATTTTTATGAGAAATAGGATAATTTAATCTATTTGTTTTCAAAATCTATGTTTAAATTCTGGAAAAGTTTGGTAAATGTTTTCATAAGGAGCCCTTAGTCTTGAGGCAGCCCAGCACTTTGTGGCTTTTGTGGACATCTGCCAGCTCTGGAGAAGCCGAGGTAGGTCCTCCAGTACTGTCTATAGGGATATTTGCTGGTTGATTATGACAGGTAATAATTAAGAGTGTTATTGAATACACATTGCTACTTCACTGTATAGGTTGCTGTTTAATGAAGCAAAACTCTTTCAGCTTCCTGTTTTGAGGAAGAGTAAATTTAGTATTCAACAAAATTGTTCTCTCTTTTAATAATGGTCTGTAATTAGAAGTTGCTAGTTTCTCCTTCTTAAGCAATATGTTGAGGGAATCCATTGTTTACTCGAGTACGTCAGTAAACATAAATGTGGGATGATTTTTTTCCACTCGAAGAATATAAATTGTTTGCATCTTTTTGCTATTTTACCTTTTCAATGATCGAGGTGACCACAAGATAGAGTGGTCACTCTGGAGGACAGACCTCCAGTTGTATGGAAAACATCGAAAAAACATGCAGCTACACTAGCAAACCCCATAAACTTCTCTAATTTAGTCTCAGGTTGAAAACTAGTGCCTTATTTTAGGATGCAGGAGTTGAACTATGCTCTGGATTATACTAGAGATGTCACTGCTCTGAGGAGAAAGGTAACTTCAGATCATAAGAGTCCTTCTGTCATGCTTTTCTGAGACAAGTTGTTAATCCCAGTTTTGTCAATGCATAATCTCAGTAATTTGCATAGAGATAAAATAGACTTCACTATTGAGCTGACCTTGTGTTGTGCGCAGTCGTGGGGCTCCCTAGAAGGTGCTGGGGTTTTGGTAATATATGATAGCGTTCTGCTCTGTATTTTTGATCTTTTGGTATAGAGCAATTATAATCCCTATTTAAATAGCTTCTACATTATGCTATCTAAAATGCATCTGTTTCTGAAATGTATCAGTTGATGATTCTGGGAACAATAAAATTTCAGTGATCTGCTCAGCTGTACAAAAGAGAAAAAATCATAAATGTACATTTCATAAATATCCTCGGGTCATTTTAACTCAGGCATTAAAAATAATTCCTGAGTAAAAAATGCTCATCTGCCCATCTATCTGTGTGGAGAGATTCTTTCTGGTTAGTACCGAAATTTGAAAAATAAACCTCCTACATCTGCTGGAGAAGGAAACGTCTGCACGGGCAGGGACACCAGCGATTGGGAGTGCGGACAACACGGGGCGGACTGTGTGGCAAACAGGAGAATGATCCCACTGCTTTGTCTCAGGGATTTTTATTTTTGCCGTATTTCCTCTTAGTGCATTTTTCCTCCTGGTCACTTTTTAAATGTGCATTCCTTATATTTAAAATATTACACATTGAGTTCTTTGTCACACCATTGTAACTCTGGAGTAACTCTACTGATAGCAGTAGGAGTGTTCAAAACAAACAGGATTTGTCCCTCTGGTATTAGATATAATCTCATATCAAGACATCTCCTGTGGACGATTAGGATTTATTGTTGTCAGCTACATTTAACATTGTTACTTAAATGCAAAATTTTTTTGTAATTATACCTACAAAATAATCTGTGTTTATGTATGCTATGTATTTGAAAATCAACTAAAAATTTTGTGATTTTGCATTAATCCGTGGTTTTGCATATTTAGCATATATTTCCAATCTCCTCACTTTCATTTTAAGATGCAAAGAAAAACGTCGAGCTTTTTAATGCACCAAACTGCTTTCTTTTTGCAGTAGTTTCACATTTAATTACAGCCGTCTTTGATAATAAATGGTGTGCCAGAGTTTGCAATCTATTTTATAAAGCCACGTCCTTTGGTGAGTTGGTTGCTGAAACAATAAGCGTTTGTGACAGGTTGTTTGCTGAATACTTCCTCCGTGCATATGGCAGATCATAGTTCAGTTGTTAGCAGATTATCCATTGTGCCTTGATGTTAAAAGAGGATACTTTGCAGGCTGTGTTTAAAGCTGTTCTGCACTGTCCTAAGAATGGCTGCATTGAGCGGGATCTAAGAGAAGTTAGGGAAAGTTCACATGTACTAAGAAGGGGAAAAAAAAGAACACAGCAAATAGCTTGTAGTGATTTTAGCTCTCTGCTCATGATCTCTGGTAGTATTTATTGTGTGCTTTTCCACCGAATTTCAAACTGCTTTGAAACAGTTAATCCGTTCTGCAACGGAACATCATTAAATATCATTCAAATTTCTAGGTAGAAAAGAACCTTTAAAGGCACGTTAAACCAGTGTTACTTAGGGGCTAGTATTTTAATCCCATGTTTTTAAAGCTGGACTGGTCAAAAGAGTGAGGGCGTTTTAGACATCAGTATTTTGAGCATGAATTTTAGAACATAAGGAAATTTTACCCTATTAGAAGAGAAAAGTCAGAAATACTTGTTTTCAAGATTGTGAGGATGAGGAACCTGTAATGAGGGGATAATCTGTAGCTTTCCTCACTTATTATAATGTGCCAAGGAATAAAGAGCAAAGAATATAGTGGAGTTTTTCTGTGAAGAATTAGATTCTGCTGTTGGTGACACACATTTTAGACTTCTAATATGTTGAAGGATCATTAAGATCTAAATGAAAGATCCAATTTGTAACAAATTGGCAACTATCTAAACCCCCATATGTTGTTTTGGAGATGGGGAGAGTATTTTTGGGAAAATCATAAGGAAGACTGACAGATTTAAAATATTTTACTTGAAAAGATGGATGTAAGGAGGTACATTTTAGATAATCTCATTTCCTTTTTAATGCAAATCTGATTCTTTGATTAGTCACTCTTTTTATTTATCCTTAGACAAAAGTTAGAAATTATTCCATATTGAGAATGTAGGCATTTTTACAATGCAATCAGAATAGTGCAACTATTCCACTCATTTTGTCTGTTGGTGAAAAATTGTTTAAAGGAAAAATAATTTTGAGTAGAATTAATCAAGGGATTCTCAAAGTGCTCAGCTTAATGTAACTGCAGTTCTTTAAAGCAGAAAAACAAGAGAGAAAACAAATACTGCCTGTTAAGCAGATGCTTATTCATGGAGGATAGCTGCTCTTTGATTTTGGAGAGGTGGTGTGACTTGCAGTTGGAAACCTTGATTTACTGTGTCGTTATTTATATCTGCCATAAATGAAGAATAAGCATAAAACATGAAAAAGGAAATTAGACATTACACTAGTTCTCTTACTTTTTGTGTTTTATTTACATGAAATATACATTTTTTTAATGGTGTGTTGCTGTGCCTTTTGTTGACCATATCTGTACGCCAGGTCTGTCTGCTTGTTTCCATTGGCTTGTCATGTTCACTAATTAGGGAACTGCTGCATGATTCACCTTGTTAATTAGAGGGACTTGCACACAAAGGCCCTTCGGGCAGTGCGAAAGAAGAGCCTAGCACTAGTGCCCTGAGAAAGCTACAGCCTGTGAAGTAATTCTTCTCATCTACCTTCTATTTTTTATTTGAAATGAATAAATCATTGAGATTTTCCTTGTGGAGTGAGAATGCAAGAATTCACATCTTTGTAAGATGTAAATTATATGTGATCAATAGAAGGGGATGACTACTGTATTGTACTTACAAGATTCCCTAATTTACTACTTGTCAGTGTATGAAAAATGGCTTGAAATATTTTGTCCCCACACTGTGGTATGTTGTTCCCTTGATCTGCAGGAGAAATGAGCAGTAGCGGCTTTGCCACACTTAAATCTAAAATAGAAAAGATGTAGATTATTTAAATTTTGAGCTTGTTTTGCATGCCCAGTGGAACTCTGATTTTGCAAGTGAACCCCCAGTTCTACCCTCACGACTTTTAAGGGGAGAAGAAGGTGGGTGTCTGGATATTTTCGTTCCCGATATCGCTCTGCCTCAAATCCCACTTTTGAAAAGAGCGGCATACTTGCTATATTGTGTATTCTTTAGTTGAATATAGTTTCAGAATAGATTAAAATTGTTTTTGTCATGTCACTTAGACTTGATCAAGCCTCAATCCAGGCTGCAAAAAAAGGATATTGCATTAGAAGTGCACAACCAGTTTCTACACTACACATTTCCCATCTGCTTATGACACTTCAGAAATTCACTTCAGTGCCATTCTCTCTAACTATTTGATTAAAATTACTTATTACAGCCAAATGATTTTTTAGTGGATTGCTACATTTGCCTTATTTCCTCAGATGAGGCCGGCAGTTTCAAGATGCAGCTTTCCCATGAGAATGGTAGAGGACTGGCGTCAAAATCTGGGCATTTTCTTTTGTAATAATCTGGTTAATAAAGCCTCTTACCAGAATTTCTGAATAACTAGTATTTTAAATGCACTTAATTTCTGCTGTTCTGTTTTGTGGCAATGCATATAGGCAGAGAAATTTTTCTAAAAAACAGAAATATTTATTTTGAAAAATGAGGAGAGTGCTTCAGACTGACTTGAGATTTTTATGGTATGACATAGTGTTGCTCTTCACTTCCATGGAGCTGAGCTCTTCCTACGTACTCAGCCTTCAGTTGACATACTAAGTTCATACTTTTCCCATGTTTTTCATACAGTTCTGGTGTACTGGTTCTTAATTATTTCAGATTTCAAGCTTGTGCCAGAGATGGACTAAAAATAATAGCAGCAAAAGGCCATGCTATGCTATCCAAACTTGCGATGTGCAGAGAACATAGCGCAGATGAAATTCTTGATCAGAGTCTCTTAGTACTAACACAACGTTGTAGCAGACACGGACAGTTTTCACTATCCAAGTAGCTGTTGTATTATTCAGATACAATGAGAGATTCTTTAAAAGGCACTTCCAGAAATGTTTATTTCAGAGATACTTCAGCATCTGAAAAGCAGAGCAATTGATTCCTGTTCCAATAGAACCTTTAGCAGCGTGTCGCAGTGGGCAGCGTCGCCTCGGGGCTGCTGCCTGCGCTCCAGCTGCCAGCCGGGGAGCTGACAGAAAGCTTGGGTGGGAGGTTCAGCTGAGCCTTGTATTTTCCAGTGCATGGTTTTGAACAAGCAAAGCTTATTTCCTGCCTTCTATTAGTTGAGTTAGTTCCCATTATCCCCCTGTTTCTGTCAGGCCTCCCAAACTAAAGCCACAGCTCAACAAGCTTGCTGCTCTTTGTAACTCTAGTCTGTGACTCTGGGCATGACTGTCATCCATACAGGTTTTCCCTGTGTTTTATATTCCCATAATCCTATTAAAGCATCAGTTTCGGAGCCCTCACATAGTATCTGGCTTCAGGGGGAAAAGAGAACATCCTAGAAATGTCGGAGGATAGTAAACCCCCACTTAGATTAACACAGGGCCTGGGAAAAGCTCTGAACCAGCCTTTCTCACCAGTGCCCAAGAGTGGGGATATTCCTCTGTTGCTTGCACCTGAATTTATGAGCCTGTGGATAAGCAGTCAAGATTTTTGGCAGATATTCTTACCAGTCGTATTTATACTGTTATGAGTATGTTTGTTTCCTTTGAAGAACAGTTTGAGGAGATTTGTAGTGGTCCATTGTTGTGCTGCTCCAAAATAAAATTAAGACAAATAGCAAAAAATAAAGTACCACATATTAGGGAAATTCTTCCAGAAGTTTTTCTGATATTACAACAAGTAAGTTACCAGCATCTCAAAAAGTGGCCAGCTCTGTTAGCGCTGATCCTGCCAGTTGCCTGTGCCTCAGAATCCATTCGCTCAAGTGATCTGTGTTTTGATCAGCAAATCTACCAAACACCACTATGAGACCTGAAAAATATCAAGGCTTAAAATAGGGGTGTCTCCAGCTTAATATGAACAGCCTGGAACTGGTACTACTGGAGAGTTGTTGTTCAAGGAATAGTATAACCAAAACCAGACAAAATGTGCTGGAGCCCCAACAACAGTTTTGAAGAATGAAGAAATGTAATGACTAAGGTTACTGGAAGGACAAAAAAAAACCCTCATTGTTATAGAACTGTTTCACAGGCATTTGAGAGATCTCTTACCAAAAAAAAAAAAATCAACCAAACACAACTAATTACTATAAATTGTATACTATAGATAGGAGTATGTAGCTTAAGAGATGCTTGGAGAGTTGTAGAAGTAAATGGTTTTAAGTTAAAATAGTGCATTGTATTTGGAAAAATCAAAAAGGCAACCAACCAAGGTTATACAGAATTAACAAAAAGCAGTTCACTGATACCCATAAAGAGCATTTGTTGATTAAAGGGACTAGTGGGATATGGTGAATATCAAACTATTTGGGAAACAAAATAGTATTACAGGGAAAGTATGTTAAAAATTACAACACTTTTTAAAATCACTCTTAAAGTGGATTTTTTGGTGAGCTATGAGTAATCTTTTAGGGAGACTTCCAAGAAAATTAAACCTATGAGTATGAATATATATATATAAGAATCAGTTCAGACAGTATGTGGTCTTGAGTAGGAAGGAGATAAAACTGTAGTTTACTGATAATTATTTTTAAAATTACATGAGTAGTAAGGAGATAAAATTGTAGTTTACTGATAATTATTTTTAAAATTGCTTTTAACTAGGTAATGTACATGACTTTAGAAAATTACAATTAAGAGATTTCTTCAGGGGAAAAAATGAAAGGCAGGATGCACCTGACATTTTCTGTGTTGGAAGTTTGACATATATTGTGTTGGAAGGAACAGGGCAAATGTTAATGGAATTTTTGAGTAAACTTCTAAACCAAAATGAAATTAGATGTAATAAACACAAACGTGTATTGTAAGAAAGACACTTGGTCAAAAGTACCACAGTTAAGGTTCCAGAACTGTATTCAGATGCTCATTATTTTGAGCAACATTCATCTTGGGGGCTGAAATGTTCCCAGCTTAGTCTTTGCCTGGGGTGATTTTTTTTCAAACACTCCGCAATAATTTTTGACTGTTGTTAAAAGTGTGTGGAACAGAAAAAAAGCAGGAAAATGGAACAAACCCAGCGTGCACACACCTCTTTCAGTCAAGTAAAATCTCCATCTGCTTCACATAGATGTACAACCGTTGCAGGTGATGACTGGAGCTTTCACTGAGTTGTGGTAGAACACTTGTGGAGAAGTGGCATCCAGCTTCGTATTGAAGAAAATGAGATAAACATTCGCAGTTCTGCCAAATTCTAGAAGTCTCACAGAACACGTTTGGTGGATGATTTGCTATTACACATATGAAACTCATCTGGTATTGCATTATTGCGGTGCCACTTCTAAACTTCAGCTACTTGGGGCTGGTTCCTTACCAGTCAGCGTGCAATTGCTATAGAAGTTCTGCTGACCTTTAGAGACTCTGGTAATGCAAAGGGAGGCAGAAGCATCGCGCAGGCATTCTGCAAACGTTACCTGTTTTTCAAGACTCTATCTGAAGTTCACTGATGTACTGATTTTTCTTTATCATTGTCCTGCACTTGTTGAGGTTACTGCCGGCATTTTTAATGAGTTTCATTTTTTAATTGCACCTTCTGCTGTGGACATCTCAGGACATGTGTAATGGTTCCGCATTTCAGGCTCTCCTCAGCAAAAAAAAGATGTTTTTCCAGGGGGTGTAATCACTGTCTGAGGCTGACGGATATTGTTGCAGAACCATCAATTAAGACAACCTTTTTCCCAGCATATGACCCTGTTATCAGGAATTAAACCATCCATCGCAAACAGAATTAGGAGGGATCTCCTTTGATGCCTATTGGCTAGAAATCAATGCTTCAATCATTGTTTATATGATCTTGCTTTCATCAAACATTTCTGCCATTTAGTGCTTTCTCTTGCCAGTGTCCTGTCCGGGGTTCATTCCTGGCTGTCTTCATTCTTGATTGCAGTTTCCAGTCTGTCGATATTTATAGCTTCTGTTGTGCTGTTAGCCTCTCTCTGTCCTCTTTGCTTCTTCTTGGGCGATTATTCTGAACTATGCTGGGAATGGAGAGTAGCCAGGCTGTAGTGCTTTGTGGGCTGAGTTGGCTCTGTGACTACAGAAACTTACTTTTACTACTCAGCTTCTATTCCCATATTAAATCAGGTATTTAAACATACCTGACTACTTGCTCAAGCTCTTCCTTTATCTTCACAGTCATCTCTGTCACTGGGTTATTTTCCTTCCAGGCCAAAAAACATACCCGATTTCTGCCTATAGGTAGAGAAGCACCTCCTTGAGCTTTCTCTCTCTCATGTGATGCTACTCCTCGGCTCCCTTTTATTTTCGAAAGTATTTATATGTAGACTTGAATTGTTAGAGTTCAAGTCATCCTCTTATTTCTGCTCACATTGAAGGGAATTTCTCTTGGCGCAGTCCTTAGGAGCTACAGCTCAGCTCCTTTTTCCGTCTACATCTCTGCTTTAAACAAAGCTGATTTCAGTTTGCTGAGGTTTTGCCCTCCATTTGGAGCACATTTCACCTTCCTTTCAAGGTGCTTTTCGCTCACATTTTTGAACAACTCGTGTCTTTCCGAGGAGAAGTGCTGTGCCTCGTTTGCCGTTCCCTTTTCCTGGGGATTCAAGTGAGCAAGATTCACTGGGATGTTTGCATTTTACTTCTTGTGGGAGGTTCACTTTGGTGCTTGCTGAAGAGCAATAATTCTCCGTCGACAGTACAGATCACAGCCACTACCAGGCCATTTCATTTTCTGGGTTGGAGAAGGTGTTTTACTTGAGATCCGTGGGTATTTATACCAAGCATCCAGCGTTTGTTTTACGGTTGTCTTTCCAGATCAAATTCATACCTTGAACCAATCCATGTATTCCTCTAGCTGTAGCTTCATTGAATATACTCTTGGTTTAGCTGATCTTGTAGAAAAGTGGAAAATAATCTTTACTGTTCTCTGTGGTTATTATAATACTAGTTAGAGTAATAGGGGGACATAGGGAGATATAGTTGTTAAAGAAAATTAATCTATACTTATGTGTGAAATGGCTGGTTTCTTCCAGCTGTACAGACTGCCACAACTGTCGGTGGAAGGAGAAATCTAAGAAGAGGATATATTCACACTATATATTTATTAATATCTCAGTGGCTGTTCTCACAATGGCTTGTAGTGCAGAAAAGGCTTAAAGTGAGAAAGGGTTAAGGTAAATGCTTGGTTTCTCTTGCAAAATTATTTACAAAACATGCCATGAATAAATGTATTATTGGGTTTTGGAGATTATTAAATCTGATTTTAAGATCTAGTGTTGATACTTCAAATAGACATATGGCTGTCTTCCTTGTGGCATATGGCTTGTGGCACTTCTTTCTGAAATACCTAAATGTATCCCAACAAATAATGATCTAAGGAAAACAAACTAGAACTTGAGAATATCTGTTGTCAGCTTTACTTATTAAAGTAGTGAAGTAGTGTTCTTTTTGTGGTTTTAATGTATTGCTACCATCACAAAGAAGAAAATTTCATTGTGTGAAATAATATTGGTGCTTAATTCTTATACTGTACTTTTCATCCAAGGGGTTTCCGTATGTTAAAGTTGTCATTAAGTGATGAAATACCTCTCAGTAGGTAAACAGCATGCTAAAAATAAATTGTGATCAGATAAGGAGCAAGGAACAGCATCTCATTTGTAAGCATTTTTCTTGTATAATATATTGGAATATTTGTCTGTATTTTAGATAAATATTTTGACTTTCAAAAAAGTTAATTGTTGATTAGTGTGGTTCTGAATGAAGCATTGCTTCCTTCCCAGAAGGCATAAATTTTAATATACTATTGATAATTATATCCATATTAATTGTGAAGAAGGCAAGTTAAAGAATGATATTGCATCAGCCGTCCAGTATGAAAATGAGAGTGTGAATGAATGCAGTTATCAAATGGTTGCATCTTGTTGGTTGATGTAGTGAGCTAGATTAATTTCTGCTAAATCATGTTAATTAACAGGAAATTTATTTATTTTGCCAGGATGTATAAACAGGTGCTTCATTTGTTTAAATATCCAGAAATTATTAACTGGCTTAGTTAGAAGATAAACTGTATTGTAATAACAGACTGCTTTCCTACTTTAAAATATAATTGATCCTGTAAAGTAAGAAACTTAAGTAGCTTTAATTTCATGGGTACTTTTATATATCTCTGACTATAGAATAATAGAATCATTTTGGTTGGAAGAGGCCTTCAAGATTGAGTCCAACCACAACCTAACTCTGGCACTAAACCATGTCCCTAAGAATGTCATCTACACGTCTTTTAAGCCCCTCCAGGGCTGGTGACTCCAGCACTGCCCTGGGCAGCCTGTTCCAGTGCCTGACAACCCTTTCCGTGGAAAAAATACTTCCTAGTATCCAATCTGAACCTTCCCTGGTGCAACTTGAGGCCGTTTCCTCTTGTCCTATCACTTGCTACTTGGGAGAAGAGACCAACACCATTCATGCTACAACCTCCTTTCAGGCAGTTGCAGACGGCGATAAGGTCACCCCTCAGCCTCCTGTTCTCCAGCTGAACAGCCCCAGCTCCATCAACCGCTCCTCGTAAGACTTGTTCTCTAGACCCTCCACCGGCTTCACTGACCTTCTCTGAACTCGCTCCAGCACCTCCAGTAATTTCAGAACATTGAAGACAGCTGCATTTTATTCACATTATTCTTAGTGCTGAGAATTCAGAGGGTGATGACTTTGCAAGTATGTACATAAAACTGGTTGCAAAGTCATTTCCACTTGATGTAGAGAGTACAGTTCCAGAGAGTACTGGGGAAAAAAGCCTCCACGGGTCAGGGTCGTGCATTTGGCATCTGCTGGTACAAGAGAGGTACATCTTTAAAGTAATCTCTGTTGACACCGAAGCCGAGTAATTAAATCTGCATTAATTACACAAGTCCCACAATACTGTTCGGCTATTCCAAAGCTGCAATAAACATATCAGGTTTTATGACTATTAAAAATAATCCGTATCTTTATGGCATTCATGTTAAATAAGATGTTAGCAGCCACATCGCATGTTTAAATATCTTTATGAAAGGTATAGTGTCCCTTTCTTTTGAACCAAAGCCAAGACTGCCTTTTTCCTTTTTAAACAAAGATTATGTTTTGGGATAACATTTGTGATGAAGTGTCAGATGATGAGTAGGAAAGAGATTTGGTACAGATAATCTGACACAGGGCATGAGAAAACAGAAGATAGTTGGAATGGGGGTATGAAGAAGCCAACAATGGTGGTTAGTTTGCTCTGGGATGTTAAATAACACTCAGGAATCTTGTCAAAAGTCACACTAGTAAGTATCCACAAACTGCTAAGATGTTTTATTGTAAGCAAATTGATAGTTAATAGTAAGTATGCAAAGATGTTCCCTGAAGCCAACTGAAGCACGCTAACCACTGCAAGATTAACGCCTCTGGTAATCAGCATCAGGATCATAATTATTCTGATTATTCTTAAATGTAATTTTATGATCATCTGCTTTCAGATTAACTTTTTTTTTTTTAAATACCATCGGTGATAAATAATTTTTAAAAGAGTGATAAGAATTTGTGTAATTTAGTATCAATCAAGTATTTCAGCACTTCAGTTGTTATTTTATAAAACATCAGGATACTGTGATCTTACTGATGATGGATGTGTGTTTGATGTATTTGAAATGTTTAGACCAACATTCATTAGTATTTACATAAGCAGGTTGTTCTAGGCTAACACGTTTGTCAAAAATTAGTATGTGATATCAAGAACTATCTTTAGCTCTTCTTACTGAATAAAAAAGAAAGGATGAAGAACCTGAGCAATAAACAAGTGTAAACCCTTCTGCAGACTCTTGAACCTATTCCATGTTTGTGCGATAAAACAGCACCAAACACTTGGCAAGTTTTGAAGTGAGGGCTGATTTGTCCCACTGTGTGAAATTTAGAGAAATGGCATGTTTTGCGTTACAGTTTGAATGTGCAAAAATAAAAAAATAGACTAAACTCTAGTTGTTAGAGCAACTTTTCAGAGGCACTGTGTGCTTACAGTGCAGGTTGAAGCAATGACTGTATATTGCAGTACACGCAGTACAAAAAGCCAAGTAAGTATTAGCTTACTGTTGGTTGGAAAATGGTGATTTTGGATAAGATGCTCGTATGATAATGTTTGCACGATACCGTTATCTATCAGACTGTATTTCTGACCTCCCAGGAAATGAATACTGACTCCAGTGCAGAATTTCTTATTCTGTGGAGCCATCCACTTTACAACTTCGGCCGAGATCACTCTAAGCCAGTTGGCCCTCGCTTAAATATTCATCAGACTTCTGATAATTGTGATAACCCTTATAGGCTGGCAAGCACGGCAAATTAGCAAAAAGATGATTGATCTTTTTTTATATGCAGTTTTATCTTCAACCTTTCCTGGATATATGTTATACTATAGTAATAATTTCTTCTCTAAGGTATTTGCCAGTATCTGGATTTGCACATCTATTTACAGTTGCCTTGAAGCCTCATAATTACAATACAGCTGAAATGTCCATTTTCTTTCCCTGACTACAAATAGGGATCAATCGAATTTTAAATGACTGCTTACGGGCTAGCTTCCGATCATGACCTTTGTAAATGATTAGAGCTCACCACTGTTGCTATCTACCTTGAAAGGGTAAGCGGGCAGGTCTGTCTAACTGGCATTTAATCTGGAAGAGAGCCAAAGATATTTGAGCTAAAAACCTAATATGAGTTGGCAAAGAGAAGTACGTATAGACCTTTGCACTATTATTTAGTTATTTTTCCACATTTCTTTTTTTATTTAGGGAATTATTTTATTCTGTAGATAAATGGGAAGTGTATTTGTAGATAATTTTATATTGGAGTTACAATAATAACTGAAGTTACAAAATACATGGCATAAAAATGTGGGAAAAAATGGGTGTTCACACTCTAAATATACTGAATTTTCTTTTTCTGAAGAATGGGAAAATATGTTGGATTGCTAAATGAATAAACCTGAAAAAACGTTCTAAATAGGATACATGAAGTGGACCTGCTTTTTCTAGAGAGAAGTGAATGGAGAAAAGATACCACACATGGGTACCTTTTTTGCTTAAACCTCCTTTCATTTTAACATTGGCCAAGATAGTTCAGGCCACACTTGTGTATGCAGCTCACATTTAAGTAATGGCTGAGACACTTCCACCGACATTTGTCAGTTCAGTTTTATTTTAATGAAAAATTGTGCCTGTATCATACAATGTTTTTATTGCCACTACTGAATTTCTTGAGGTAGTGTTCTGAGGGAACAAGGATGATGTACACAAGTTGAAAAACAAACACTTCTCTTAATTTAGCCAGGGATTTGTGCAAATGTAAGGTTTTGAAATTAGTAAGAATGATTACTAAGAGCGATGAATGCTTTTATCTAATTAAAATCATATACTGTGTTACCTAATCAATTGTTCTTGTATTGATGATCACAATGTTTATTAAAGTAATACTGTTCGTGGGACTATGTCTCTTATTATTACTCTCTAAAAGGATTATACAGTCCATAATGAATATGCAATCTTACCTCTTTATCATGTGGTGGCCAGAGTATCTTATTTTCTGTAGCTATGTGGTGCAACTGGCAGGTTGCTTTCTTAGCCTCAGACTAGTGGATTGCTACCTGAATCCTCATCACAGAAAGCAGTTGAGAATTCAGTTTGTAGGGGTTTTGTGTCAGCATTACCTTCTCCTAACATTTAGACAGAAGTGTTTTATTAATTTAGATATGAATTTTTTTGAGGGAAATATCAAGGACATTTGAAATATTCAAAGTAAATGTGAGATGAAATAAAATGTTTGAGATACTTTCTGAGTATTTGAATTGGTATTTACACTCTCGTATCAGCCTTAAACTGGGGATGTATAGCTAGTCGATAGTACTTTCTGGCAATTTTCAAGGATAAGGATGGAGTTTCCAAAAACAGTTGAGTTAGCTGAAGCAGAAATCCTGTGGAAAGTCAAGGGAACTTCTGGATCTTCTTTGTTACTCTACTGCAAGGCTGCACGCTCAAATGGCATTTCTAGGAACAGCAGAGTACTGCTAAGGATCGATCACCTAACGCTCGCAAGTCTGAGAATAACTTTTTGAAATGGCAACAGAATAAAAACTAAACAGAGTTTTTTCTCTCTCCGACAGATGCAGCAACAAGAACTTGCACAAATGAGGCAGAGGGATGCCAATCTAACTGCACTGGCAGCTATCGGTCCCCGGAAGAAACGGAAGCTTGATTCACCTGGACTGCTCACCATAGGAGGAGAGGTATGTGGCTATACACAGAATAAGAGAATCGATTATTTCAAACCTACTAGGAATAACTAGAGATGCTACATGTTGGTATTTTCAGTGAGCTGTGTAACTGCGCAAAGATGATGCACATTACTAAATTAGAAGGACTGTGAGTCTAGTTATCTTGCTACAGTTAAAATTATATCTGCTCTTAGTTCTATTTTCAAGTGTTAGCTTTCAACAGTTAATTAAAGAATAAAGTTAATCATGAAGTGTAAGTCTCTCCCTTAAACAGCTCACCACTCTTAGAGTGGTTTTCTCCTCTGCATAATCCAAAGGAAAGCAGAAAGAAGATTATGACATAAATAAATATCTGGAAAGACGTTAACTGTAGTTTTGCTTACAGTTTAGACCAAGAGCTTGTAGTAATACCAGTAAGTGTGGGTTTGTGACAAATGTGTGTCAAAACTTTTTAGAGTATGGCTGGTTATCCCCTGCAACTGCAAAGACAAGTTTGTAATCATGCTAAATTTTATGTAGTAATAATAATAATAATAATATAATGTGCTCTAGAAGTAGAATCAGATTTGTTAGCATACCTTTCCTGTTATCTTGGAGGGAGCAATAGCTATACTACACAAGGCAACGCAAAATCCTCAAAAGCAGGTTACGTATTAACGAAAGTGGAGAACTACAGTGATGTGCTTGCATTACCTTGGATAACTCTTACAGAGTACTGTGCTGTGTAGTACAGGTATAGTCGGGCTTCTTATTTCTCCTAAAAATGCCTACACAATAGGAGTTAAAATAGTTCTCCCTGTTCTATGTCTGTTCTGATGAAAATGCAAACGTTTTGTTTTGAGTAACTGACTAACAGTTTTGGCTCAGACATTTGACTGTCTAAATGCCAGGCATTTCCAAAGGCTTTTTTGTTTCCCTTTTTGGATAGCTTTTATCTGAATTCTCTCTCTCTTTTAATGTACTAAGATTAGTGCTAAGGAACTAGCTGAGCCAGGAATAGAAGTGGATCTTGTTTATATTCCAAAGTTGACTTATGACTTCAGATATGTAGGAGGTGCTCCCGTTTTCTGGTCAAATTAGTTTCAGACTGAGGGAGCTTCCTGGGGTTGGTGTTGTCCTGTTAAATTCTCTTCCTTTCAGTCTCTCTCCTTGTCTCACATTCCATATTCTGTTTTTCTCCATATGCCTCTGCAAGAAATCCTGCAGCAACAGGCCAAAAGAACTTTTCATTACAAGCTCAACTGGATGGCTTTCACACAAGATAAATTTAAAATAATTTGAACCTTCCGGTTGTACATGAATCCCTTCGGTTTCTAACAAATATACAGTCTCCAATTGTCTTTACTTCACCAAAGGAATATTTTTCCTAAGTATGAGAATTACATTTTTATTGTCGATTGCCCATGTTTTAAAAAATGATCTTTTTTCAATCTTTTCATGGTATGATGAACCAAATTGTGATCACCTTTGGTGAAACATTTTTATTCAGAGGTACAGGCCGGAATGGGTTTGTGGTAAACAGCTTCCCCCTTGCTCCAGACACTACTTACTCTTCTGGTACAGTGTGTCAAGGAAAGATAAAGGTCTGTGGTAAATCCAAAGGCTTCTGGAGGATTTTTACCTCCTTTTGTTGTTCCTGTAACCCAGATTTTGCTGAACTTCTGTGTGTTATTCAATTGACAAACTATCCCTGAAGGTTTTGCCGATACATGATGTCCTGGATTCATGAATCGTGTGGCTGTTCTGCCAGTTGAGCCTGCATTGCTCCCTTTGCTCACCCCCGGCTGCCAACCACCCTGCCCAGCCCACACTGAGTCCTGGCTCCAAGCTGCTTGCAAGGACTTGGAGACCATATCTGGATTATTCAAGTCAGTTGTAGGAGCTGTGTCATGCATGCTGGCTGGTAGAAACTCCGTTTCTCTTAAGCTTCTGAGCTACTCATAGGGCTGTGATGCAGAAATTAAATAAACTCCTCAGAGTGTTTGTCATGAAAAAGCTACTGGAAATTTGCGTTGTTTATTTAACACTATCTAATTTATCTTCTTTGGATTTCTGGAGATTATAAACAACATAGAAAACTACGTCCTGTTTTACAGACAACCCCTTAGCCCAGTTCCACCCTCAGATGTCTGACTTCCACCGCGGTCCATGACCCTCTGATTTCTCTAAGCAATTTCTAAGCTTCTTAAATCCTTGCTACTGATAATCTCTGTTTGCAAGGCCTGACTTGGCAAGAGCTTTCTTGGCCTGCTCTCTTTTTTCTTTTTTCTTTTTGTCAGAATGTCCAGTTTTTGTCACTGAAGTTGCTGGTCTCTTCATTAATCATTTTTGACATAAATGTCTGGTTTTGTTGCAGCTTTTGTTCTTGGTTCAACAGAAATACTCACAATTCTCTTTGCAAGTAGGATCTTTTTAGCGATGCCCTTTTGATCCGAGCAGGTTGATTTAGGGAGTAGTGATGGTTGTTTTACTGAAGAGAAAAAGTTGATGGAAAAGTTTAGTGTTTCTGTGATCAAGTACTCTTTGTTGTATACAGAGAAACAGCTGTTACATGGCTTTTATAAATGTGAAGAAGCTTGTGCTCATAATTGCAAATATTTTTCCATCAGCACTTGTTCAAGAGTGTTTTCTTTAAACTTGTTCTCTGTCTGACATTGCAAGGGCTCATCTGGATTTCTTTGGTTCTTTTCAAGCCACACCTAAATAGACTTTTGTTTTCAGATGGCAGGATTAACTTAAGTTACCAAGGCCAGGCCCATCATTTACCTCTTCTGTACTAGTACAGCTGGGGTTTTTTGATTACTTTTACCTGGGGAGATAGAAAATTAGCAGTTTTGGGGTAAGGTTATTTTTCCATCGTATACGTTGTTTGATTCGCTTGTCCATGCAGCCATATAAAAATTTCCTTTCCAAAAAATGTGGAAAAATATTTGATAGAGAAGTGAATGAGCAGGGGCGAGATGTCTTCAAATAACGCTGTCCCCACGGGCGTGACTGGTGTCAGACTGTGATTACACCGGAGCCCGAGCTGATCTGGCTCTGATCTCGATCCCAGTCCCTGGTAGTGCGTTCCTGCCCCTTCCCTTTCATTGGCTCTTGTTGTACCCCGTGCTAACCCGTTTCCATTTGATAAATTGGCAGAAAACTAACCCAATAGCAGTACAAAAGTGAATAGTTTCTGCTTAGCCTGCTGAAGGAGTTTGGCCTAGAGCCCAGCGAGCACCAGAAAAGGAACTTACAACAAGGCAGAGGCAGCAAACTTGAGATCACCTGCCCTTCATTTGCTTGCTTTTTAGTACCTTTCTTGTTGTCTTGTATTTTAGATCACCTCCTGGAAACACAGCTTCCTCTGTAGCAGTCAGCAGCTCACCAGTAATTCAGCCTGCTTATTATTATAATGCAGTTTAGATAAAGAGTGAAAGAGAAGGGCTAAAAAGAAATGAGAAGCCTTTGGAAGATTTCAGCTTCTCTGCCTTGCAGAGTTGAAAATATTGCATTTGCAGAATTTTATAGGCTTTAAATTTATATAAGGATATGGGACAAAATTATTGCAAAATACCTTTTAATTGTTAGTTGTTTTTTGGAATCTATTGCATGGTTATCACGTTCGGTGTCTAACTCCTGAGCAACGTCATGCGATTAGGAGCAGTACTGCCTAATCCATATTGCTGTGTGAGAACTGTTAATTGCTCGTTTTGGTGCCCAGGATGGTAAAGAGGAGGGTGAAGGAGTGGATGACATACAGGAAAGGACAAACAGCACCTGCTTAGGCTCTTTAGGAAGCTCTTTAAAGCACCTCTACTGTCAGATTAAAAACAGTAAATTTTGAGCTGGATTTTGAATCTATTCAGTTCACATTTTCAAGCTTTTTTCTTCAGGCGTAAGGCTTTTAAGAATTAGGATTTTAAATTGGTTTTGCTTATGAAATAGATATTTTTATGTAATTGTAAGAGTGAAAGCTTTAAGAAAAGCCTTATCCCTCATAAGACTAGGTCACTTAACTTTACAAGTTAAATATTTGAGTAGTGCTAAGGTGGCAAGAATGCAGAATTTGCGTATTTCAAAGGCCCTCATTTTTTTACTATGGAATTAAAGTGTAGGGGTTAAATGCAAGTATTTTTCTGTATTTAAGAACAATAATAATAATTAAGTAATTTGGCTTTTCATCAAGACCTATGGCTACTATTCCCAAATACATAAATACAGAGTATATGTTTGAAATATCTGAGGGTATAATTTGTTTAAATATCAAGTGAAAGCCCTCTCCTGGTACTTGCTGGCACAGATGGTTTTTGAATACTGAGCTTCCAAAGGCAGCTTCAGGGCTAGTTCAGTGAATCACTGCTTATTGAAGACAGTCATTTTAGGGATAAGAAAAAAACCCTCTTTCTCACATAGTGGCAGAGCAGTCATCTTAAGGACATCCAGCAAACTATCCCCAATACCATGTTCCTCAATTTGCAGGACCATATGCTGGGCCTGCACTCAAGGGAGATCTGATACTCATCCAGTATATTCCAACCATTATATTAGTCTAGAAGGATAATGTTCTTGCAGACCTGGAAAGTCCCAAAACAACTACAGTTAAAACAGAGATGTTTAGTGTAGAGAAAAGCTAATTACTAAAGTGATTGTGAAATGTATTCCGGGTATGAAGCACCACTTTTTTTTAATTAAATTCATCTTTCAGATGGTATAATTTGAGCATTTTAAAGCTGGTTTCATGTTAAGGTTTTGTATAAAACATGATTAAGATTCTGTTTTGAGACTTGGAAATCTGTGTTATACCAGACACTTCCAAAGGCAGACATACTTAATATTCCCCTCTATCAGAGCTTTTTACAAAGAGTAATTCCTAATTTCTAAGCAGAAATGTATGGATTAATTCATTATTATTTGGGGGGCGCTTGGCTACTATGGCACGGTTGAAAAAAAGTACTTTTGACTATAGTCTCTTTTTAGTTATCCAGGACTGAACGCCATTAATTTGCACAGATTACAGCTGGCATTCTCAGTTCATGCTTGGGTTCTCCATAGACATTTCAGCAACCCCTGCAATTATTCCTCAAATCCATCGTTAATATTTTAACAATATTAAGAAGAAATTGGGATACTAGGCAATTTTCTCTTTGGAATGGGTCAGATGTGATAAAACGTATGATGGAGCTCCCTCTTGGAAAACCTGGCCTTGTTTCCTTCCTTTCTTTACAGAGAGACGTGTAGTGTCTCTTGCACAAGTCTTTAGTACAGCAGGGTTATGCATTGGGTTCTCTCCAAAGTGTCTACTCAAAGAATATCATGCAGATTTAGAAGTTCATGTATCAGCCAACATGACTGTGAGGCATAACTGCTTCTGACAGATCTGAAAGAATTAGAACCAATGAATAGTCTTTTATTTTGGGAAAAACCACCAGTCAGTGGGATTGCCATGCTCTGGGCAAATCTCTAGGCTATTCCCTCACCTTCTTGGATCTAAAGTAATTTTATGGCATCCACTTTCAAAGATCCTTGGAGTCACTTGTTCTACAACTCAAGTCTCAGCTTGGTCTTCATACTGTATAGTTGGCTCTTGATGAATCACTTTTTGTTTTAAGTGGTCAAGATATGTTTAGAAAGCATTGGAATCTCCAGATCCTTTACACTTGTTAAGCCTGAGTTATATGAAAGCAGATATAACAGACCAGAACACCGTTTGCAAGTGTTTATGGTCCAAGAAGTTACAGCTTGCTTTTTGCGCTTTTAAACCTGTAGACTAACAGCAGAACAGGAGGAATTTTTATGATTTATGGTATCATTGCCTTTTCAAGCACTCTTGGCTTCATGTATCTGTGACGTGATAAGAGCACAGTCCTTATCTCAGACGTGTTTTGGTGTAGGATATCACTGCTGCTGACAGTTATGATTTCATTTGAGGTATCCCAGAACTATCAGTTCAATATGTGGGTTTGAATTTTCAATGAGACAGAAGAAAGTTAAGGAGTATGTCCTTATATATTTTTTTAATATAGTTACATGCATACTACTTTATAAGTCTTTGAAAATCTCAAGCTTACCTTCAGCCTCTCTGGCTTGTTTTGCTTCCTGTTTTCAAAAGTCAAATCTTAAAATCATTCACACAGAATGTGTTAATATCAATTTGAAAATCAGTGGTTTGAAAGGCTGTATAGGTGTTCTCCTAATTAATGATCGCACTTATTTTTCTCATTCTTAAATCAATGAGATTTTGACTTAAAAATAAACTGCCTCAATGATTAATTTCTGTTTATAAAAAAATATTTTCAAACCGTGTTTTAGCCTATGATGAACACATTCTATTTTTTTTAGAATTCTGGTTTCATTTTTTGAAATTTTACAAAGTTAGCAGTGAAAAGTAGGAAGAAAAAAGCAGAGAGATGATTGATAATGCGATATGTACAGTGATGATTAATAATTCTGACTTGGAGTGAATGTATAGAAATACATTTCTGTGCCTGTTGCAAACAGGAGGCGGTAGAACGATTCTGCATGGATCTCAGCTGACAGGAGGAAAAAGCCAGGCAGCAATACAAGAAAATACAACGTGGCTCTGTGCCAGCAAAAACATTCTTTTTTACTAGTAGGACAGGTTTGCATACTGTGTGTATTCCTTTGATCTGTGTAACACAGAATATTCTGACAGAGGTTCAATGATATTAATATTTTTCCCTTATTGTCCAAGACAAATCTTATTTTTACTTCATTTGGAGATGGAAATGGTATTTGACCCCACCTGGCCACATGATGTTGATCCAGACCTTTAGAGCATTTCTTTCTCTGCTCTTCAAAGGTTGATTACTAGAGTCTTAAGTAGTGTTTTGTTGTGTCTGTTAAATCAAAATCCACCTCCTTGGTTAAAAAAGGAAAAAAATATTGCATTTTTTAAAAGGAAAAATTTTATCAACGTGGTAATATTAAATACAGTCTTTTTGTTTATGGCTACTTCATAAATATAGTGTGTGTGGCTTATCAGCATGGAAAATGAGAACTTGGCAAAATCGCTTTTGAGTAGTTGGTTCATCCATTATTTGTCAGTCCCTATAGAGATCTGCTGTGGTTACTGTGAAAGAGCGGTGTTATTCTTGCAAAAGGATTGGTGGGGACAGAGGGTATGCAAGCTTGGGTTTTGTTTGGGGTTGGGTTTTTCTGTATTTGCATTTGTCTTCTCCATTTGTCTTCCCGGTCTTCAGACACTGAAGGATAAGATATATTTTGCAGCCTCTGTTTTTCTGCCACTTTTAATTCCAGATTTTTTTTTTTCCTTATGGCTAAATATAACTGTTAAGACTAAGATAACGTCTGAAAGGATCTAAGTGAGGGTTTGTCAAAATTGACTTGAGTCTCCACTGAGTTCAGAAGGTAAGGCCCAAAGTGCTATGGCAGTTTTACACGTCAGTGAAGATAATTTTTGGAACTCCACCAGAAAAGGTGCAACTTTTCACATACACATGGGAAGGTTTAGACCTGTATCTTGAAGTGGCAAAGATTTGCCAATGATAAAGTTCAAAGATATGGCTCAGATATTTAAACTTTGTGCTGAAAGTAGTCTTTCAGCTCTGTTAAAAACTGTGTACAAGTTTGCATGAGTGGTGTGTATTGGACATCCTTTCTTTGTAAGAGAGATAGTAAAATGGGTGCTGTTTGGCCACACTCATGAGAAGCGACGTGTTTGAGCTCCAAACCTGCAAGAGCACGTGCTCATGCTTAGTGTTAAGCTCAGTGGTTGGTAACGTGCCTTGTGTACATCACTAATTCCATGCCATAACCCTGTATGGATTGCTCTGTATGTCAGTGTTCTTGTCAGCCTCCTTGTGTCTTCTACTGCATGAACCCGGATTTGCTAATCTGTAACTGATTCTGATGTAGGAAACGCTTTATTTCACTTATTCATTTATATTTTTTTCAATGGTAAACTCAGGGTTTTCGTTCTGGAAACTGGCATATTGAAAAGTCTCATGTTATTTGACCACAAAAGTCCTTGGGACCCTCAGTGTGTGGTGAATGCAGGTTTGCGAAGTTTCCCAATGTGTCTTGGATATTACGGGCTGTGTTTTGCTTTCAGAGGAGTAACATAGGAAGAAATAATCTGATAGTGGGATCTTCATCTTGGTGTTCCTTTTGTTACATGCTCCATTCTAGTGAGCGAGTAGGAAAAAAGGGGTTTTGTTTTTGTTTTGCCTGGAGTCAAACAGGAGCATGCTGGTTAAAGGGATTCTGTGGGGGAGTCGGGCTGGAGAGGGCCTGAGGGAACTCGGAGAGACATCTACCACCAGCAGCTTGTCTGTGCTAGCTAATTATAGCTAGGGTACTGTTTATTTTAGTGGTGTACTCCTTATTTATTAGTTACTTAGTTACTGCTTGCCTTCCAGTTAGAGGCTGGCAGCCAGTTGCTGCAGGGGAGGTGCAATGGGAAGGGAAGGGCATGGAGCAGCTCCCTGGCCTTGGCACTCTTTTTGAAGCTCTTTTTTTCTTTTTTTATATATATATATATTTTTTAACATGGAAAATGGAAGAGACAGTCAAAAAGAAAAGTTAAAACCATCTTAAAGAATTTTTTTTATGGTCTAGAGGGACCATGGTGATAAAATTATCATGAGTGTGTCTATGTCTTATCAAGCAAATTGGGTTTTTTTTTTTCCCCCTCCTTTTCCCCTGTTTCCAGAACAAAATCTCACTTTGCGGTCTATTTGAAGTTAGATTGGTTTAAATAAAATTACAATTTCTATACCTTTTTTTAACTGGCACCACTGTGCGGGAATCTGGAGTGAGTTTCACAGGGCAGTTTGACTACCTGATAAGTTAGTTTTGTATCAGCGCCTCTCCAAGGATGAATCCACACCCATGTATTTCATAGTTAACTAAAACTAAATTAAACTAATATAAAGATTGTATATGGAAAGCCTAGGTCATCGAGGAGTCCAAGTCCTTAAGAGTGAGACTCCGAGGCCGTTGAACCACTTTGGGAAATCTTGCTCTAATTCACCCACTCATTTATACCATGAGCTTTGAGCAGGGCCTGTGGATTAGCTGTCTGAAGGCGGTAGTGCAGCAGACCTGTTTCCACTGCTAGTTCGTATGTTGCCTTTTCAATTCTGTTTGTAGTAATCTTGGCGTAATAATTGTCTCAGCAAACAAAAGGGCAAAGAATAGTGGTGTTGTATGGGTGGGTGAATGAAGAGAATCTTCTCCAGCTGTGTTTGAGAAAGCAGAAGGTGTCTTACATGGTGATTTCAATGCTTTAGCAGCAAGGAAGCAGTGTTGGCCCATGCTGTAATTATCAATAAAAGATACATTTCTGCAGTCTTTTTGAGCATGACAGTTTCTTGTGAAGCCAGGAGCATAACAAGAGCTGAACATCTGTATGATGGACCAATTACTGAACAATTTAGAGGAGGCTCTGTTAGGACAGTGAGCATGCTGTAAGATCCATAAAAAAGGCAAAGTTTCTACCTCCAAAGGAGAAGGCAGGGAATAAAAGGAGCACAACAGGTTAAACAGCCTTGGCCAAAGAAGTGAGTACCCCTAGGCAGACCAGCATCTCTAATCAGTGGTAGTGGTACTAGCTCTGAGGGGAGGGAAATTCAGGCTGGTGCTCTCATGTAACATTAAACAGGACAAGCAGTCTGTCAGGGGAAACAGTCATTGGCGTGGGATTTCTTCTCTTGATCAAAAAGACAGCAGCACTGCAGCCTGCTTTATCTATAGGGGAGGTGTTGGCAGAGGGCATTTTTTTCCTAGGCCATATCACTGGCCTGTGATATGTTTTTTGCAAGCTGTAAAAGAAGTCCCCTACATTCCTCTCTTTAGCAGGGTTTCATCAACCCCTCTTTTCCTTTTTTTTTCATTTGTTTTATTTTTTTTCCTATTACAGTTAAAAAACAGAACCATCTTTACAAAGCAGAAGGTGAGCAAAATCTGTTGTACCCAGAAAATATGCCTGGTCATTGTTTCCAGAGCCAAAATTAATTTTCTCGTCTCTATAAGTAATTCTTTATGAATAATAGAAAATGCAAGTTCAGTATGTTGTTTCCCCTTCCCTCCTTTAGCTGAGCTTCACATTACAGCGTTTTCCACCTTTTTATTCTGGACAACATTGTCAGTCTATAAGACATCCTCAGCTGTAGCTACAATGAGATGGGATGAATTTTATGCTGCTTTTATCTTACTAAGTAACAGAACAAACCTCTAGTGAAGAACTGCAGGTACTGTTCCTAGCATTGTTTTCAGGTATGCAGGGTTTTCAAAGTAATGGTAATTGCCAGTGATGTTAGAAAAAAAGTAGTCAAGATTTCTAGTATTCTTTTCAGTTCATAATATACCTTAACTAAGAACCAGTATGAAAGGGCTTCCAGAAGAAGAAAATTAAAATAGAAAGTAGATTTTTCTCTGTTTGAAGAAATTGTGAATAAAAATTACATCTTTGGAAATCTTTGGCACCAGAGTGTCTTATTTCTTGCTTGAGAATCCAGAAGAATTATTTTCTTCAAGAAGTACTTTGAGTCTGAATCTTCAATTAATTACTTCTTAGTGTTGTGAAACGTTCATTCATTTCACAATCTTACCTGTAATAGGCCATGTTCTGCAGCTTTTCCTATTAAAGGCAAGAATTACAATAGGTGATCTGATTTCATGCCAGATCATAATTTGCAGGTTTGAGCATTTGTCGGTATCCAAATCACTTAAGCAATAATACATTATTTTTAAAAACTCTTAATGAAGATGTAACTAACGTGTCCAAAGTCAAGTCTTCAAGTAATTGGCAAAGTCAGCTCTGTTTATGTTGACTTTGGTCTCTACAGAGTCAAATCTATAGATTGTATACGTTCTGATTTCAGCTTGATATCTGATCAGTTTGCAGCAATTAATGAAATTTAAGAATGCTTAATGAATATTTTAATGCTTTTTGGTTGACATTCTTGATATGTGCTGGAGACTCCAACCTTCCAAGTGTCTTTAGAAGTCTCTACCTAGATCTAGTTTGTGGGCCGTTAGCTGATGTTATTCACAGTATTTATTTTAGCTATAGTGATTAATAAGTCGGTTTGACCTATTGAGGTTTCTTTTCTACAGTGCCATATATATATAAAAATGTAATCCGTAATTCAACATGTTCAGCCTATGTTGAGCAGTAAATCCTGGTTGGTATGAAGCCAAATGTATTTTTTACACCAGCTCCATTGAGACACAAGGTTTTCTGGACTTCAGACAACTTTTAAAAGGTTATATAGTGCCTTTAAAGCCATTTATCCTGGTGATGATCAAGACCAATTGCATTTTAACTTAATTTTCTATATTTCTGCCCTTACTATATAAGTATTATATACTACTGTGGTAAAATTATTAAATTGTCCTAAGTGAGTGGGTGGGAGAAAGCAAAGCAGTGTTCCTTGTCAAAATGCTTCTCCAACTAGAGATTCTACAAAATTAGATTTTTGCTTTTCTTATTTAAATGATGACGTTAACATCAGTCTTCTAATTTTGAAATAATTCTTCAACAAGGCTCCATCATCTCTAACTTACTTCTAAGTTATTTCATTAGACTATGTACTGAGTGTAAAAACCTTAGTAAAAACTATATATATTTATAAGGCTTTCAGAGGTATATTTTTATCTTCAGCATTTTTTTTGTATATTTGAGTAGCTCTTTTCTGAAAAATTCTGATTTGTAGTGAAATTCTGATACAATTTTCCTCCAGGAAAAGAAAAGAGGCAACTCATTAATAGCTCTCCCTCTCAAGACAAAGCTACCTGACTTACGTCTGGTTAGAATGAGCATCACGTAAAACAGACAAATCAAGCTGTGTCAGATTAATCCTCCTTAAGCGGCTTACACTCCAGTTGCATAGAAAGACACCGTCACACGGAGAAGTTGTTCAGAATTGACACCAAACTAGAGATTGCATATCAAAAAAATGCTTTCCCTACCTATTCTGAAGTCTACCCTTTAGTGTGAATTGTTCTTGTAGATCTGATAATAGAACACTTCTGCCCGGCTGTGCCGTATCGTCTTGACATTTGGAATACAGATACACGAGGAGCATGTCATGTTAACAGAACACTACAACAGTCATACTTTGTCTCAATTGATGGGGGAATTGCAGCATACAGAGTAATTCATGTTGACAGTAAGAACTTGCAGATCGGCAGCCGAAAACGGTGAAATCATTATAGAAATTTATTTAACTGGTTGAATGGCCGTAGCAGATTGGTTGAGCCAGCCAAATCAAAGAGACTCGGAAGGAGATATCCTCTCTACGGCAAGTTTTAAGATTAATTTGTGGTGGCTTAGGTATCTTTGAAATACATATATTTTTATCTTTGAATAAATATAGTAATATTAAAGTTAATAGTAATTGATAAAATATCAGATACATATTTTCATCTCTGTCGTTCAGACACGTAAAGGTATTCATTTCATGGTTAGATTTTGAGGAAAAATATTGAAAAGAAGGCAACCATATAATTGAAAATAAACCCGTTTCGTTTTTATTTATATTTCATTCTCCTTAGAATAATGTGTTAGCAATTTAATGAACAATATAATTTTACATCTTGTTTTAATTTATTCACAAAATGTTTTCCTATTGCTTGTTATTCTATTTTTGAATGTCTTATCCATGACAAAAATAAGATTTTTGTCTGCAGAAACTGGATAAAGATGAGAGTTTGGGGGGAGGTGCCTTAAGTATTTAAACAATATAATTTATCAAAGAATCTATTTTGTTTTGACAAGTTAATGCAGCAGCATCCCTAGGTGAAGACGACAACAGTTGATGGTTTGGTAGTGCTTTTTCTTTGCAGGTAGAGTGTGACAGTCTAAGCTTCCTTCCTGCAGTTTTTTGTTCGTACAGGACAATGGTGGCTTCGAATGACAGGGGAAAGAGCCTGTTGGTCTGGCAGTATTTTTAATGCATTAGCATTTTTCTCCAAAGCACGTGATTCCACAGTCAACCCTGTGTATTTATTATTAGCGGCAACTGGCTATGAGAGAGACCTGGGAGCACCTCCTGTTCTTGACTTTAACCAAACCCTAACCGATCACCTGCATTTAGATATTTTCTTAGGACTTAATTTCAACAAGTTTTAGTCATATCCTCTAGGATCTCCATAATACAATTCTGTAGGTACAGCACATTCTTTAAATCGCCGTTAGCAGCAGAGCACGCAGGCATGTTACAGACTTTAAGCACGAGAGACCTAAGTCTGTAGAGAGAAATATGCTTTGAGTATTATCCATATATTAAAAAAAAGGTATCCCGAACTTTGCATTTAAAAATATTTCTCTGAAGTGTCTCTTTCAGTACAAATGCTGGTGCGCGTTGGCATTAAACGATTGTGTAGGAACGCTCTGTAGCCCAGCAGGATGGGAATTCTTCCATCCTCGGTCTGGCTCTGCTTCTGTCTGTGGCTGACTGGAGTTGGCTTTATCTTGCGCGCTCTTATCTTGTTCATTGCTATTCATAACCCAGACTTGTGTGAAGATGGGCCTTTATTCATAAGAAATATTTGCCAAGTTCCTTGTTCCTTTATGTTAAGGAACAATAAATGCTATTTAAACATATATAACTTTGATTTGTTTTCATTCTCAGTTTAATTATGCAGTGCGTATTTAGACGCATGTGTCTGATTCTTGTCTTGTTTTAATTTGCCTTTGCACATTAACAAACATGAGAAGAAAGCGAGCGAATCCCGTACTGCCTTCTAGGTAAAGGGATCTTTTGGGCCATCTGTATGTTTCGTGATAGACCTGCTTTAGAAGAAGGTAATGGCCAGGTGAATCTCAGCTCCTGAATAATTTAAGGAAATCACCTCCAAAGATGTAGACAGTGAAAATCTGGCAAGTCCTCATCTGTGTGAGAAAAGAGATCTCTGACATTTGACTCCACTCCTCTCTTCCCGACTTATTCCCCAACTCCTGCTCTCTTCAGTGTTCAGCTGGGGGAGAAAGAGGTTGAATGCATAGTGGAGTTAGACTGGGGAAAGTAAGTGGGGAGCACAAGATGCATTTTCAATATCTTCAGCTAACTTGTATAAATTGTATTGACTAAACTCTTCTGAACCTCTTCCTTTGGTTATTCAACCAGTTGCAGTTGAGCTGACCTCTGTGATGGGTAAAGGAGAAATAATTACTAAGAGTTTGCAAAGCAAATGAAAGGTGCATGAATCTGGGATTGATATTCTGATACTCTGCTGTACAGGTACTGTTTAAGGTTACCATTTCTGATTGAAGTCTCTTTCCCCTTTGTATGAAAGCAGCATAATTAATCAGGCTGTAATGAATTCAGGTACTGCCAGTTTGTCACCTCAAGACAGAAGTTACCAGAGCAGGCTGAAATCCAGTTCAAATATAGTTGTGATTAGTATTTAGAAATCAAATGACTGCTTTAACATGTAGTGTAACAGTAGACACCTTTTGATTAGGTTGGGCAAGGTGTGTTGAGCGGCTTGAAATATAACTCCAAAAATAAGATGCTCCAAAATTTTGCAGATTTTAAGAAAAGAAAATACTATTTTACAATGCATTTTACAGATTGGAAAGGGAACATGTATCTAGAAAAGGAGTTTGCAGCTCTAAATGTTATCTGATTCGCATATTTAATTTTGTCTTTATTAACAAAAATCTCAGCTCGTTTCAGTGTGAAAGTTGAGTCAAACATAATCTATTAACTTAAAATCAGAATCACCAAACAAAACAATGCTTTGGCTTGTGGCTTAAGTTGTTACTCTTAGTGATCTCTTACAAGTGTTCTTTGAGCAAAGGTGATGTTTTTGGTGCTGTGCACATTTTAAATTATGGGAGATCTGTATCATTACTGCTGGGGCCATGTTCAAATGCCAGTGCTTTTGTAAGTCCTATGTGTAGTTCAGTAGGAAAATTCCATGGGTGTTTTTTGTTGCAAAAAAAAAGAAAACAGGTTCTAGTCATGGCTTTATTTGTTTAGGCAATTTTAAAAATGCTTTTTATTCATATTATTGGGGGAGATGGTATTTTAGCAGTGACTGTTTTCTACGGCTTCAAAAAGACAAACACAGTGCAAGCGCCTACACTAGTTGCCACCCCTGTGACTTTTTACGGAGGTCACCACGGTGAACTTCTGTCAGTGGAATGGTTGGTGCAAGTGCGCTCACTTTAGACAAAATCAACTGGATTATTCTAAATAATGTAAATAGGTGGTATGGGTTAGACGGGCTGATATTGCCTGGAGTGAATTAGGGAGCACTCATACGAGCTACTCTGCTGGCAGATCTTCAGGATAATAACTTCAGCAGGGGGCAGTGAGGAGCAGCTGGGGGGCATAAAGCCTTTGATCAGCACAGCTGGATCCACAGCTAACATCTGTCTATAGTCTTAGACTCGACACTTTTGTTAATAGCGAGCTGTATTTGCATTTGTTAGATTATTTTGGTAACAGTACTTTCCTGTCTCTAGTGTTCCATTTCTTTCCATAATCCCCCCTCACAGCAAAATCAGTATTGGCAATTCAGAAGAAATAGAACAATTATCTTCATGTAACCCTTTAACAATTAGTAACTTTCCCATACTTTGCTAGCAATGGTTATTTGTGTAAGTCTCAGTAAAGAGCAGCTGTGAAATTAAAATACAGGAAGTACAGAAAGAAGCCGTTTAGTTGCGCTGTGATTGCCATCAAAGAGCCTGTGTACGTACTCACGCTTTCTGTTGCAGAACTGGTGAGGGGTCCATGTGCCCACATACTCGGGATATTTCAGGTTCCTGCAGCCATGGAGCTCCTCTGTGCCTGTGAGGAAGGGAATGGCTGACGGGGGGACAGGAGGTTTGAATTTACAGGCCAATGCACGCTTGACCATAACTGAGTTGATTATAAACATCCTTATAATAATGACAATTTAAAGAACACAAGGAGGAGAAGGTTAGATCAAAAAAGCAGCATTGTGAAGTAGCTGCCTTGGTATCTGTTAAGCTGCCCAGCTTACACTTACTCATGTCTTATATGTTCTCTAGATGCTTCAGAGAAACAAATGTTGTAAACATTTGCTTATTTTTGGCACGGAATAATAAAGCAGACAAGTGTCACATGAATGATTGTGACACTTGTACAAATGTCTGTGAGCTCAAACAGGACAGGCAAATTATGTTTTGACCCATTAACTATAGCTATTTTAGGTAGGAAAAAAAAGTGCCAGTTTAGATAAATACTTGAATTCAAGCAAGCACTTCAGACTTAAAAATTCAGCAGAATCATACCTTCTAAGACTAATGTTTTGTCTGTGTATTAAAAGCATGGTAAGATGTAGATCATTCCATCCTCAGCTTACTGAAAGATTACAGCTTTGAGTGGATGACAGGGGGAGGAAAATCAAGCTGAGTGTTTTGCTTCCTTTTCATACAGATGCAGACCTTCATTTTGCCATTTCTACTGTTCATCCATTTAACTGCAATACTGTGGAAAAGACGAAGGTGAAGGCTTTGAATATGTCATTCTTTAGCATTATCAACTTCTCAAATTTCCTTTCCAATTCTCATCGTGT